>NC_091684.1:162265000-162890000 GCF_041296265.1 Equus caballus | reverse complement strand
AGGTGCTGTGCTTTAAAGTGGATCTCTAGGACTTATTCATCTTGTATAACTGAAACTCTGTGGCTTGTAACTCCCTGTTTGCCCCTCTCCCGAGACCCTGCCAACCACCTCTAGCTTCTGCATGAGTTTGGCTATTTTAGATTCCTTGTAAAAGTGATGTTGTGTAGTATTTGTCCATCTGTGTCTGGCTTATTTCAGTTTGCACAGTGTCCTCCAGCTTCATCCATGTTGTAGCACATGGCTAGATTTCCTTCTTTTTTAAGGATGAATGATATTCCATTGTATGTATGTACCACATTTTCTTTATCCATTCATCTGTCAAAGGACACTTAGGTTGTTTCCATAACTTGGCTGTTGTGAACAATACTGTGGTGAACATGCTAGTGCAGATCTCTTTGAAATCCTGATTTCATTTCCTTTGGATATATACCCAGAAGTGAGATTTTTTTAAGGAGTTCCTTGTACATTTTAACATTATTTCTTTTTCTTTTTTTATTATAGTATTTTTAAGTACAGAACTTCAAGCTTTACAGATATTACAGAACAAGAAATGTAAAAATTCTCAATTAGATAAAAATAGTGAAATATATCAGGAAGTTCAAGCTATCTGTGATACCCTTGGTGTACCCAAGTCAACGACTTCTGACATTCCGCTTATGCTAAACCAAGTGGAATCAAAGGTATTGTATTTGTTTTATTTTTCATTTCCCAAAAATTCCACTAAATGCTGACATGTAAATATTGTATTAAAAATGAAAATATTTCCTTTAAGTGTAAGATTTACATTCAATTTCAAGAAGCTTATCTTCATGTAAACTAAATTTTGCATTTGGAGTTAATATGTATGTGGGCTGACTTGACTATAGCTAATATTCAGGAAGCCGATCTTAATGAGTGAGTGCCCTTAGGCTTTGCAAGAGTTTGCCGTGATAGAAACACTTTGCAAATTTAAGGATCTCTTTCCTAAACAAGGTTGGATTACAGTATAATGAAAGAAATAGAGTTATCCTAGAGAGTCAAAGGCAAACTAAAATTTTTTTCAGTGGATGTTGTTAATAGAATTGCAATATGGTTGTCTTCAGCAGTGAGCAAGCACAATTTCTGGTGGATAAGTATTCATTGTATAGTGAATGTGAGAGAATGCCACTCTTGCAGACCAAATTCTGGCCTAGTTCCTAGGATTTGTAGGAGTCCTCTAGAGGAATAATACAGGATTCATTTTAAAGGAAAAGAAAATTCTCACTCTCAAGAATAGGTGCTAAAACTCCACTTTTAGACATGCTGCTTTAAACTAAATCCTTGAATAAAGTTCTCTTTTGCATTGATAGTTTATGAACTGAAAAATAAGATTTATCTGAATGAAGTAAGAAAATTTGAATATCATTAAGATGAAAAGACAATATTAAAAACTGTTTTTGGTAGAATTTGCAAACCAAAAAATAAATGTTTGAATCCCAGGTCAAAAACATTGTTCTGGAGTTAACAAGATACTCTTCAGAGTTTTTTTTCCCTTTTTCTCTGGATTAAGAATGATCTGGGGTTGGCTAAAATGTCTGGGACTATTTCAAAGTGAAACAGGTTTCTGAGCTTTTCCTAATCTTCCAGTGCTTCCACATATCTCAAAGAGGCTTTTCCGTTTTATGGGTTTTAGTTAATATTAACAATATCCTCAAACCTCTCTTGTCCCTACTTGAAGCAGGCTGTAATGCCTGTGTTAGATGCTGGCAGGCTAATTATAAGGTAGCTATTGTTGTGGCCATCGTGGCCAAATATTTACCTAAAGGACTTCCTTCTCCATTCACTTTGTATCAGAAGCAAAAATTTCCATATTTTCTTTCTTCTACATGTGACATGTCCAGAAGATACTTTGTTACCATTGGGGAAGAAAATGATCATTATTTTCCAACTTGAAACTGTTCAAATATAAATCAAAAGTAATTATAGTAATAATAACAACAAACGTATAGCATTTACTATTCTAAATGTTTATATGTAATAACTCATTTAATTCTCACATCACCTATAATGAGGTAGGAAACTGAGGTACTGAAAGATTTAATAAATTAGACAAGCAAGTTTCTAAGTAGTAGTGGTAGACCTGAGGTTCGAACCCAGGCAGTCAGCCTCCAGAGTCTGTGCCTTAACTCCCTCTCTGACACAAGTCATTCTCAAACTTACTAAAACTGTTACCTGATGTTGAAATTCTGAGAATGGAGCTGAATGTGATTACATGTAAGAAACTACAAGTTTGCATTCAGAGGCCCTCTTGTGTGAGGAGTTACAACTAAAACTTTTAGTATATGAAATAACAATCAAAATTGGAAGTATTTACAATAGTTGCATAGAAATGGTATATTTTAAGAAAATAAGTTAATAATTCTTTATAATATGTAAGAATCGTGTCAGCATTTCAGTTGTTGTTGTAGAGGTAGATTTGCTGTGAAGCTAATAAAGCTTAAGCTTTGGGGTTTCTCAGTAGTACAAGTTCTTTCTAAGCTAATTTTTTAAAAACATCTTTCTGAAGATAAATATATGTGCCATAAGATTCACCCACTTTAAGAGTATAATTCAGTGAGTTTTAGTATGTTTGCAGAGTACAATCATCATCAAAAATCTCGCTTTACAGCATTTCCAGTACCCTCAACAGAAGCCTTGTGCCCAGTCACAGTCACTCCGCATTACTGCCACCAGCCTCAAAGCTAATTTTGTCTTCATAATTTTTAATTCTTTTTCTTAGCGTGCCCCCAAGGTTAAATAAGCTTCATACCCCTCAAAATCTGAACTGCTCTTTGTTGTTTTCACTAGTTACCTTATAACCAAGAAACTGTAAATATTTTCTGCAGTTTTTAAGTATTTTCTTTAGATAATGAAGGATTCTCCAGTTAGCGGGGTGAGCCCAGCTTAGGCTGTCACTTCTCAGTCATTTTCTTCAGGATAAATTGCTGTTATTGGAATGACCCTTAACATTGCTAAAGCAAAAGCAAATGCCTAATATCTTGTTCACCAAAATAAAAATGTTTCAAGTAATTCAAATTAGAGACTTTGCAAAAGTCATGAAGTGGTATGTGGTGACTGTAACTGAGAAGGCTTGTTGTCCTGTGTTGTCTTGCTGAAGAGCAAAACCAGAATATTTACAATTAGAATGTGGACATAGCTTTTAATTGAGAAAAATGAACGTGCTTTTCAAAGGTTTTAGCATCTTTTTTGAGAATTTACCAAGATGTAAGACAGTGCTATCTGATGAAGAAACTCCAAAATTATTTCACATAAAGCATACAGATTCTTACAGTAAAACCTTTAGTGACTAGTTTTTTGGTTGTCTGTGTACATTATTTCTTATTCTGGAAAAGAAGATGTTCTATAGCTTGGATAAATATATAACTTACGCTTTGAAAAAGATGTTTGCATTGTAGTGTTACTCTTTCCTGGTAGGTGAAGGTATATTTTAATTATTTCAACTTAATGTTTTATTTATTCTCTAGCATTCAGAACAACATTTTAAGCAAGAATAAGGTTGTTTTAAATTAGGGATATACATTTTTACAATCTTTTATATTTACTTTTAGGTGAAAGATATTCTCTCAAAAGTCCAGAAAAATCATGTGGGAAAACCACTGCTGAAAATTGATTTGACTCTGGAACAGGCGGTAAATCCCCCCTCCCCGTTTTTATTAGTTTTATGTAATTAAATTAGTAAATACAACTTAATTTTATAACTGGACATCTAGATTTTACAATGTATAGCATGCATTTATTACTTTGGAGAACTAGAATGGATTGATACTCTAGAGTAATAGGTCCTAAAATTTCTTCAATCACATTATTAATTTTAAAAATACCTGGTCAGGAGTATTTACAGTCCCTAATATGTTAGCATAGTTGTGATTTGAAAAGTATAGTAGCTCAAAGCCAACAAGATGGGAAGTTATTGGTGTTTTTATTCCTTATTCGTCCAAACACTTAGCAAGTAGACATTTCACTTAAATTAACGTTTGGTTGAAGATGAGATAAATGCTACCAATTTTAGAGTTTAATTTATATGTTTAATATCTTCTGAATATCATAAATGTCCTATCAAATACTCTTTATTATTTAAATAATTTACTGTAAAGTCTCGTGGGTTCAGGAAATGATCATCAAGTATAGTATCTTTTGAATTAGTAGGAAGTATTGGCTATAGTTTTCAAGTTTCTTTTCTGTGCATCATGAATCTAAAGCTTATGATTTTTGTTTCCAAATTCTTTAGAAACAATTGGAAAGAATCAACGATGCTCTTTCCTGTGAATATGAGTGCCGCCGGCGGATGTTGATAAAACGATTAGATGTGACAGTGCAGTCTTTTGGATGGTCTGATAGAGCAAAGGTAAGGCTGTTTTCCCATCTGTGTCCTGCAGGTGGTACTCTGTGACAGCTCTGCCTGCTCTCTCGTCTGTTACTATGTAACAGTCACATTTGCACAATATCACTGTCTGATGCACATGCCCAGGCCTACTACCAGTCTTATATAATCATCCTGGTCTTGTATAAATCCCTGTTTGCAAATACCTTAATTTCTCCCCATATCTTTCACATTTGTTTTAAACTCATAGATGTTGTGATTTATGCAAGGATGTGCATAAAAGAAAGGGCATCATATGAAACAGTGAGATAGATATAGTGAGCAAATGGTCAAGAAAGCAGGAGATAGAAATAGGAACAGGTAATACGCATGCCTGAACAAGTCTTCTTACAAGTGTTTTAAAGCTGTGGAGAGTGTTTCAGTCAGGGATGGGGCATTCCCAAGTAGGAATATCTTCAGATACATTTCTAGAGAGCTCTTTGCCTTCATTCCCTTTTTATGCCTTTAACCTGTACTCAGACCTTGTCTGGGATCCCCTGCCCTACCCTGCATCATAGTCTAGATAAGCTGAAATAATTATAGGGCTCACCTTATTTGCTTCCCCTGTTTCAGGGGTCACTGTCCTGTGCTCCTTGATGTCCAGTGTCTCAAAATCTCTAGTTCACATGGGTTGTCCAGTTTTGTAGTTGTTCCAGGTGTGAAGGTAAATCTGGTGCCTGATACTCTCAGGTGTTATTATATTCTTTGGATTAACTGGACAGTTCTTCTGCCTGTGTTTTATCACTGCGATCACTTACGCACCTTTAGTAAGCTGGTGCTTGGGCTGGGCGGGAGCATCCAGGATGGTTGTCTGGGTTCTGCTGTCTGCTGGGCTGTTTTGGTCGTCGTCTTGGCTCTTCTTTATTCTCTCTCTCTCTCCATGTTGTGTCTTGTATTGGTTTCCTATGGCTGTTGTAACAAATTACCAGAAACTTAGTGGCTTAAATAATATACATTTATTCTCTTATAGGTCTAGAGATCAGAAGTCTTAGAATGAAGGTATTGGCAGGATTACATTCCTCCTAGATGCTTCAGGAAAGAATCTGTTTCTTTGCATTTCCTAGCTTCCAGATGCCACCTGTGTACCTTGCTTCTTGACCTCATCCTCCATTTTCAAAACCAGTAGTGTAGGATCTCCCACAATTTCTCTCTGCTTCCATTGTCACATCACCTTCTCCTGTCTCTGACACTCCTGTCTTTCTCATATAAGGATCCTTATGATTACATTGGGCCCAGCGAGATAATCCAGAATAACCTTTCCATTTCAAGATCCTTAATTACATCTGCGTCTGCAAGGTAACATATTCACAGGTACCAGGGATTAGGATGTAGACATTGGGGGGCCATTATTCAGTTTACCAGATGTCTCACCTTCTTTCTCATTGGATTTTTTCTTGCATTGTGTTTCTCTATCAAATGCTACTGCTTCTTTTTCTCTTTTTATATATACTTTAAAATCAGGTATTCTAATGAGTCCTCCATTTTCTGTATACTTTACCTCCCAAAAGCTTGTATCTTCCAGTTGCAATCTTAGCTGTTTGCGTGGTTATCCTTGGATGCTGCACTATTTCCTGGATCCCATGGCCTACTCTTTCATTGTTTATTCCCTCATTCTGCTATAGTAAATCCACAGATAACTTCCTAACAAAGAATGCTTAGGAGGTGATTTTCTGAATTCTTGCATTCTGAAAATATGTTTATTCTGCTGTCACATTTGATTGATCGTTTGGATAAACATAAAATTATAGGTGAAAACATTTTTCTCTAAGAATATGGGAGGCATTGCTTCGTTGTTTTCTAGCATTTAATGCTGCTTTTGAGAAACCTGATGCCATTCTCTGTCCTTTGGGATGACCTTTTATTTTTTTCTGGAAGCTTTTGGGCTCCTCTATCCTTGGAGTTCTGAAATCTCACAATGTTTGTTGGTCTGGGTCTTTTTTTATTCATTGTGCTAAACACTGGGTAGGCCTTTCAATCCATACAATCTTACCTTTTATTATTTTTTTCTTTATTAATTTCTTCCCTTTTCTTTATTTTGTTTTCTTTTTCTGAAACTCTTGTTAGTCAGATATTGGACGTCTTGAATAGATCTACTTAAGTTGCTTTATTTTTTGTCTCATTTTACATCTCTTTCCCTTTTTGATTCACTTTCTTGGAAGTGTCCTCAATTTTGTTTTGTACTTGATATTGACTTTTTGTTTCTGCCATTATTTTTTAAGTTCCAGGAATTCCTTTTTGATTTTTGAATTCTCCTTTTTTGTTTTTTCCCCTTCTTTTATGGATGTGCTTTCTTCTTGAATGGGGATGAAAAATTAAGAAAAATTTTTTTTGCCTTCAGTTTTCTGTTTTCTCCAGGGTAATGATTTGTTTGTTTTTCTTTGTCTCCGTCTCTCTTGTGGTGGCTTTCTTCAAATGCGTAGTGGTCCTTGGTTGTCCAGAGTTAAGAGCAAGGCACTGAAAAACTGATTGGGAACTATAGACATTGATAAGGATTATTGACGTCAAGCTTTGGGTCTGGCTGTTGTGCTGTGGGAATTCTTAATGCCAACCTGTAGAAGTCTTGCCTCTAGCTGCTAATTTTTTCAAGAAAGAAACTCATTTTTCCTCCACACCTTTTTCGTTTGGCCAGGGGAGAAGGAGTGACAGCCTGGCACCAGGGGTCAGAGGAATAGACTGTTCCACAAATAGACTGAGTTGACCTCACTTTTCAGCTCCAGATTTCATTTTCTGAGATGTTGGTTCCCTCTTATCTGTATCCCTCTTTTCCATTCTCTTTGTTATAGTATATGTATACGTTTTTATAATTTAGTGTGTTCAATCTGACTCATTACCTTGAAATACTCTGTCATGGGTATTGTACATGGAGTCTCCTTCCAGATCCCTGGCAGACAGATACAGAAAATTGAAGAGTGATTAGAACAGGGTTGCTGGTGAAAACTGTTATTATTTCAGAGAAAAATTTTTTAGCATAGTAATAGTATAGCTATAAGGCAGAGTTGAAGACTGTCATTCATTTATTTTCTTTGAATACAGATTTATTCAGCACCTCATATGTGTCGAGTGCTATGATGGTACCTGGTTCTGGATGAGCATCTCAATATTCTATGATTAGGTGTAGAACATTTTTAGAAGATTTCTGTATCTGTAATTCCTAGTCAGCTTCTCAGATGGATAAAGCCTGTTTTTCTCTCCTGCATGCGCAGCAGGATAAACTCCAAAGATGTGTGTGTGTATCCATGTCATTGAAATGACTCTTATATGCAAGAAGCCCAGATTCTCTAAGAGCTGTGAGTTACCAAAGAAGTAGATGACATGATTGCTGACCTCAGGAAATGTAATAGAGGTCAGATGTGTGGGAGGTACCAGTTTTACTGACCTCCAGAAACTTAGTAGGGGTTGTATACATGTTGGGTCTCCAGTTTAACCTGATAAAATTTGAATGATAAAAAGCAATTGTTAAAAGTAGTGCATTAAAAGTGTCTTAACATACTAGCTTAGAGGATGTTCCCAATGTTGGCCTTAAATTTACAGAGAAATCCAAAACAAATGAGTTTTGACATGTTCTTTTCTTTGACTTTTTAATGAGATCCTTGGCAGTTAAATTTTTGGTTGTGTCTATGATATATTTCTAAAAGTGGAATTTCTTGTTCAAAGAATATATGTGATTTTAATGCTTTTGATGCATACTCCAGAGTTGCTTTCAAAAAGATTATTCACATTTATTAGTATGGTTAATCTAGTTTCTTTTCTTTATTATTTTGCTAGTATTGAGATAAGACTGTGAACATAATTTTATAGTTTGCTTTTTCACTGAATATATTGTGATCATTGTCCCATATCTCTAAAAGCCCTATTTCAATACTCTTTTTAAAATTAATTTTTAATTTATTTCCTATTTTTTGAGATATCATTTACCATTCTTAAAATGTAGCATTCAGTCATTTTTAGTGTATGCACTGTATTGTGTAACAATTACCGCTATCTCATTCCAGAACATTTCCATTACCTGGAAAAGAAACACGCATCTGCTAGCAGTTATTCCCAATACCCCCACCTCCCTTCTTTGGTAACCACTACTAAGATCTACTTTCTGTCTCTTTGAATTTGTCTGTTCTGGACGTTTCATATACATGGAATCATACAATATGTGGCTTTTCATGTCTGGCTTCTTAGCATAATGCTTTCAAGGTTCGTCTATGTTCTTGGATGTAATATTACTTCCTTTCATCATCCTTTTTGTGGCTGCATTATATTTTATCATATAGTGATGCCATAATTTACTTAACTGTCTTTTTTTATACATTTTTCCTATATTAACTAACACCAGGAATATTATTATGTATAATTTTTATTTGTAAATTTCAAAGTATATTCTTATGGTGATTACTAAATGAAAATTTACTGTGTCAAAGGTTGTGACTCTCAATGCTCTAGATTCACATGGTCAAATTGTTTTTTAGGAAGTTTGTATGAATTTAAACTCCTATGAGTAGGGTAAATGAAATTTTGTCTTCTCTTTAATATTTAAAATATTATCAGTTTTATTGCTAACTTGATGGTTAAAAAAGACTAAATTGTTTTAATTTTGTATATTTTTATTATTGGTAAAGTTGAACTTTTTTTCACAAGCTTATTAGTCATTTGAGTTTCCTCTTTTTTTGAAATTTCTATTTGTGTCTTGTCTTTTTTTTCCCCCTTTGAGTCTTCCTGTTTTCCTTTTGATTGAGCTTTTTATATATTAAGGAAGTTAGCCAGTTGCTTTATTTGTTGAAAATATTTTCCCCAGTTGTCTTTTGGTTTTCTTTTATGTTTTTTGATGTATAGAAACTTTAATTTTTGTAATACAGTTAAGTTTTTCAATTTAAAATAAAACCTTAAACAATGAACTCTATTGTATTTGGAATTCTCTTTGTTCTACATGGTGTGCCTTATTATTATTGTTATTACAAATAGCCAACAGTTCATTCCAGCACCATTTAAAAAATAATTCATCCCTTTTCTCGCTAACCTCTGATGCCTCCTCTGTCATTTATCGCATTCATACATTTGTCAGGCTCTGAATCTCAGTTACCTATTTTGTTTAATGAATCTGTTTTTTCCCCCAAGTTCCATTGAATTAGACTGAGGTAGGGTGGTAGACTGTTATCTGTACACCTGTGCTTGGGGGTCAAATAGACCTTTATTAGTAAGTGGGCAAAGCTGAGATTCTCGCTGTATTTTGGGGAAACTATTTAAGCTTTTTAAGCCTCACTTTTTTTCTGTCTGCAAAAGGGGATAATAAAAAGAACCACTCTAAAAGGATGTTTTGATGATTAAAGAAATAGTGACTAAGTGAACAGTATCTTGGCACATTTAAAAAGTACTCACTGAATGTTAGCTGTTACGACAATGAAATAATTTCATATTGTATATTAGTATCTAGTAGAACTCTTCTTTTTAAAATTCTTTGAGTCATGCTTACCTATTTAGTGTCTGGATTAACTTTAGATCTTTTTTTTTCCATCCTCTCAAAAACCATCCCAATAGGATTACAGTAAACCTCTAAGTTAATTTGGGGGAAAACTGACAATACTCAATGTTCCCATCCAGAAACTTGGTATTTCTCTCCGTTTATTCAAGTTTTCCTTTTGTTTTTGTAAGATGAGATTTACTAATGTTTTCTTCTTCAAGGTCCTGTATGTGCTTTTGGTAAAGCTATTTTTAGTTCTTTTGTTTTGTGTTAATATGAGTGGAATCTTTCTTGTGTTACTTTTTAAATGAGTTGTTACTGATAGTTATGTATTCTTTTAGCATCTGTTGGTCTGGTTTTTTCATTCTGCCTACAAATTATCAGATATTTGAATGTTTTCCTCTTTTCTATTTCTTGTGCATTATCTCCTTTTTTTTTCTTTCTGATGATTCTGATTGTCATTGCTCTTTCATTGAAATGTTCTTTTCCTTTTTTCCCCTAATCTTTGTTATTTAGGTAAAAACAGACGACATAGCAAGAATTTACCAGCCTAAGCGTTATGCTTTGTCACCGAAGACAACAATTACATTGGCACATCTACTTGCTGCTCGTGAAGATCTGTCCAAGATCATTAGGACAAGTAGTGGCACCAGCCGGGAGAAGACGGCATGTGCCATTAATAAGGTTGGTTCTTCTTTCAGGACAGTGGAGAATGAATTTATAATATCCTCGTTTGATGTTTTTACAGATTTTAATCCATTTTTCTTTTACATCCTGGTTAAACTCCTAGAAAAGGGGTGTGGTGGAGGGGCTTCAGTTGCTCTAGGCTTAGTTCACTGTTGTGTGTACGTGTCCATTTGAATTTCTGTATTCATAAATGGAACTGAAGTTTTATCTGAATTAGGGGAATTAAGAATTTATTTTATTAATAGCTTTAGCAAGAACTAATTTGCCTTCTTTCCACGAATGTAATCATTTTTTGTCAGGAAAAGTCTGTAAGAATCTTTTCAGGTACTGACAGATTGCTTATATCCTTGGTGTAAAGGGAAGAGTACGTGCTCTGGAGTCATACAAATCTGGGTTCACATCCTAGCTCTGTTGTTTGCTTTTAGAGGAATCACCTTGGGGAAGTTACTGAATCTCTTGGAGGTTCTGTTTCCTGATTCAGAGTCTAGATGCATTTCTCTGATAGTGGTCTGAAACTCAGAGTCTGAATTGTTCACTTTGTAACAGTAGCAACAACAATAATCTAGAATAGTAATGTCAGCTTGAATAGCATGTATTCTCCATTTGGATGATGTACTTTAAGGCGAACTTGATTACAGAAGAGCAAAAAATCAGCAATACGGGATTTGAGTAATTTTAAAACCTCGTTTCTCACTCACTATAGTTAGAAAGGCATCCTTGATACAGCACACTTTGCCAGAGAGATGGTTGTATTTAAAGGCAATTGACTAATTATTGCTAAGTTAAGCACTAGTGTTTGTGCCTCTTCGCTTTCATTTTAGATCAACCTCCTCTGTCGTCTGAAGGTGCTCTGTCTTTAAATATGTTACTTAATATCTTGCATCAAGTTATAATCTGGTCTTGCCGGATCGAGAGTTCTCCTTTAAGTGACATTGCCCATCTCTTTTCTGAGTTTATAATTTATAGTCTAATTATTTGAGGGCAATCTTATGATCACTTCCTGGAGCACCATCCCCGTATACCCACCAGCATAAGATATTTGGTAGAGAGATCAGTGCGAATAACAACCAGGACAAGCTAATTTTTGGATTTGATAATTAGGACATTATTGCTGACTTTCAAAGAATGTATGTATACTTTGAACCTTGCCCCACAGTGAGCATGTTGTGCTTTTTATATTTTATTTATGACAAATTACTAAAACATAGAGGATCAGTGAAAGTAGAACCCAAGTGATTCGTAGGTCATTTTAGTTGAGGCAGCTACTGTTTAACTTCTTTCCTGAAAGAGACTAGCCAGGAGCTGTTGGCTTCCCCTTGGCTTTAGTGGGTGAAGGACACCCTCCTCACCGCTATCTGTCTTTCTCTCTTCATGGGCGCATAAAGAAGCTCCTTTCTATAGAAGGTTAGGGACCTAAACCAAACTCTTCCTTGGTTTATGCTTCAAATATTGTAAAGCATGGTTAAATAAATTTATCAGGTCTTTTTTTTCTTTGTAATAGTGTAGTGACTAGTTTCATTGAAAGTTGGTGAGCTTAAATTTCTCGTAAGAAAGGAATTGTTTGTTGAGAATCCTTGTATATCTTTGCCATGATACCTTGGATTATAATCATTATATTCATCTCTGACCTCATATCCACGTTATCATATATACCTCATACTTTATTGAAATAAAATGTGCTCAGAAATACATTCTTTTATTGGATAATTCATTAAGAAATCAATGGCACTGGGAAGCCCAGAGTTGTTATATAAATGGATATGAAGTTAATTAATGTAGAGTATGCAGTTTATGCATATTCAAAGTATTTTGCTGAAAAAATTTCTTAAGTGTGATAGATACTACATTTGTTACAGAATTTGCTAAACACATTTATACAAGAGAAAATCAACAAACTCTTAAGTTTCAGAAATATTCCCTCAGATTGTGTAAAAATAATACCAAATGCTGAGGAATTTGTCATACATCACATATTTTCAATATTAATTCATACTGCCATGTCTGATACTTTCATGTCCTTAAATATTTGGCTTCTGTTCCTTTATTAGAACAATAACTTCAATATCACTTGAATCCTTTATGTAAGTTTTTACTTTTAAAATATTAGAAACTGAAAGAAAGTGTTTCTTCACGCAGGTGCTGATGGGAAGGGTGCCCGACAGGGGAGGACGACCAAATGAAATTGAACCACCACCCCCGGAAATGCCCCCTTGGCAAAAGAGACAAGAAGGCGGTGGACGGGGTGGTTGGGGCGGTGGAGGTGGAGGTGGTGGTAGAGGAGGTGGTGGGGGTGGAAGAGGTGGCTGGGGAGGTGGAGGGGGTTGGGGAGGTGGTGGGGGAGGGGGTGGAGGGTGGGGAGGAAGTGGGGGAGGTGGTGGTAGAGGAGGTTTCCAAGGCAGGGGAGATTATGGTGGGAGGGGAGATTACGGTGGAAGAGGAGGGGGCTATGGTGGAAGAGGGGGCTATGGTGGAAGAGGGTACGGAGATCCATATGGAGGAGGTGGTGGTGGATATAGAAGATATTAAAACTAGAAAAATTCGATAGCAGTGCTTACTTCTTGATAGATACATTAGGCATAGTGTTCTAAATAACATACTTGAATGTCATCTTTGAAGTAAACACATTAGACTCTGATGATAACATTCTTTAACTGGTTAATATGTAAGAGCATTGTTTTATACTACCATTTGATCTCTTAAACAAAGTGATGATTTTTTCCATATTCTCTGTATCCTTGAGCATGTTATGTCTTTTTAAAAAAAACAAAGATCAAAAATTATTTTTAAGAATGTAAATATTTATTACCATGAGACTTGGAAAATGGAAAGTATTTTATTGTCATTATTGAATTTAGATTGTTACCTGTATTTTATTCAGGTTTGAGACCCATAAATGACCCCACTTGTAATGAAAAGGAATATAGACTGTTGCCTTATCTGTATTCCTGTGGCTGTGTTTTGTATTTGTTAATTCTACTTTACAAAATAGCGAAAGGAACTGACAGTTGTTTTCAATAGGTAGTTGTCATGATTTGTTTTTTCTTTTACAGGAGGCAATGCCTCTGGTCAGGTTTCTGTTAAAGTTCTATTAATTGAAGCCCAGGTCTGCTGTTCTGCATGCATATTTGATTTATTTTCCAATTGGATTCAAAATCCATGATTTTGTTTGACTTGACAAAGCAAAGTTAAAGATTTGGGTCAGAATTTCTCTAAAGGGACAAAGACATAGTAATTTTACATGATGGTGTGAAAAACATTCCTATAAAGTCGTTTCTTCATCATTTGTGCCATCACTTTAGATATCTGCATATTAAAAGGCAGGTTGAGCTGCATTAGGTAGGATTAGGGCAATAACTTCTAGTTTCAGTAGATCAGAGGTAGGTATGAGGCATCCCTTGGTGATTCGGATTCACAGCCAGGGGTGGGAAACACAGGGTTAGGGGATGGCTGTGTCTGGTTTTGTGGGTGGACTAGTCAAAGGCGTGGGGATCGAGAGTTGTGAACTCGAATCATAGCACTGGCTTAGGGCTGCTGTGGACTGAAATGACCTTAGTTCTCAAGGTGTGATTTGTCCTCATTTGTCAAATGAGGAATGCGGCACTTGCACCCTTCTTGTTATGTTTCATAAAGACCTACGTGCAAGTGCAATTTGTTGAGAATTTATAAAGGACCTATTGAGAATGGTTTAAGAGGTGGGCCAAGTAATGCATTTTTCTCTTAGTGTAGATGGTGAGAGAAAAGGAAATAGCCACACAATTTTTTCAATGCCACTGTAAAATCATATCCTGCTGTAGGCTTCTGGTCAACACCTGCGGATAACAACTTTTTGTGATCTAATCAGCTCAACAGATAGAAAGCTGAGTACCAGTGGACAAATGGTATTTGATATTTGGCAGTTTGTTGTTTTGTTTTGTTTTACAGTAAACCCCATGGTGAAATCTAAAATAATGTTGAAACTTTAAATATTGTGTATACTGCAGTCTTGGCCATGTATTGTTAAGCTAACCCTTCAAGGAAATTTGTTCAGGAGAGGAAAGCAAATTTTTTTGGTTATTTGTAAACTTAGATTTTTTTTTATGTGTTTATATTTAATGAAGAGACTTAATTTCATTTGTGAAAAAGGCTTTCCATAATTAAGAAAACACTTTTATCAGTAGCCTTGGACTCTGAAAAATAAATAATTTTTAAAAATATATAGGCAAAGACCACTGGAGTGAAATATTTCAAGAGTTATTAGTTAAAACAGAAAATGTGCATTTAAAAGCTTTGCTTTTCTGCTCTATTTCTTTCCAGGAGCTTTGGTTGCTGATACAGAAGGGGTTTACAACTACTTTTATCACTAAAGGTTTATGGCAAATAATGGCAGAAACATTAGTTTATCAGTTTCCGTAAGCTTTCTGTGTACCTTCCTGGGAGTGCTATTGGGTCATCCACTGCACTCACTGTAAATCTTAGCCAAGTTTAGCACTTGCTCCTGGAATCATGTTGGAGCTGGAATTGCTCCTATTTACACATTCTCATGAACTTCATTTGAATGAAAAGCTGAGTGGTCTAGCCCCTAATATCTTATTCTTTCCTGTAAAGTAGGATTTTCATGATAATCTTTATTCAGTAAAGATTTCTTTTGTAGAAGAGTGTGCTGAGCAATATCTAGAATAGCAGTAAGGCACTTTGGGGCCTTAATGTGAAAGGTCATAATGTGAAAATGTTTTATAAATTGAATGCAGTACAAATGTAGAGTATAATGAATGGCACTTCACTGCTTCCTAAAGTCTAACACCTTTTTCTCTGCCTCCTCTTCATTCTTCTCCTGCCTGGTTCTCAATTTCATTTTTTTCTAATACCTCATTTTTCCTTCCCTGTTTTCTTCTCCTTGCCTTGGTCTAGCCTGTAGTATTTCATAACACCTAGAGACATGACCTTACTGGGAGTTTCCGGATTAAAGAAGTAATTGACCTCTCATCTGGCCCTATAGGACATAAGCCCTGTCTGTACATAATCACCACAGCATTGCACATAAGCTCTCAGTGAAAGAAGGGATCCAGCGTTTTCTTTGAACCTAGTCCCTTGTATTCTGCAGATCAGGGAAACCTTGCCGTATGAAACAGAAAAGACATTTTAAAACAAAAACATTTAATTACCTGTATTTGTTTCAAAAGAAAGTATGATAACCCAAAAAAGATTTGTGACCAGAGAATGTCTTGAGCATTGAAACTACCTATACCTTGTAAGGAGCACAGGGCAGACATACTGGGGGTGGAGGAGGGGAGGCAGTTTAACCTCTCCTTCAGGGTCAGATTAGCAATGCGACTTCATTATTTTCTCTGAAGTATTATGGATTGCCAAAATGATAAACAGACCCACATCCAAATGTACCACAGTGGAAACTGAGTGAGTGGAATTTTTCCCCTTTCTTCATGGGTCTGGTTAAACAAAAGCTGGCTGAGGATTAAGGGAGCATCACGGCTATCTCCAATCACTGCATAATGAGAGCAGGTGAATTGCCCTGGGTGGTCTGTGCACCGCGTTGAACCATCCTCTACCACAGCTTCAAAGCTTTTCTGCTTGCTAGTTTGCTAAGATAGACAATGGAATTAAAGACAAAAGCCTCAGAGAAATGACAACCTCAGATTTGTCTCCTTCAGTGTTAAGTATTTATAGACTTAATATTTGGGGATCACTATACATCATTATGCAAGAAGATGGGAAAAGGTTGAATATTTCTGTACTGTTACTTTATGTTATAGACAGATTTAGAAAAACTTACACTGAATAATTACTTGTCCTTTCGGAAAACTCAGTTTGATTAACAAAATGGAGAAGTGGTCTCAGCTGTGGATTGTAGTAAAAATTCAGTTGAAGCTTCTACATATTTATGAACGAGAAGAAACAGAAGACATTTATGTTGTAGGGGTCCTAATGTTTTTTATCATATAAATAATACACAAAGAAAACTTACATTAGGTATCAAAAAAAATCCCTTTACAACCTGTACATTTGTTTTTTTTCCTTGCAGTTCTTTTACATTATACATCTTTAGACAGAAATTCACAAATGGTCAGTAAAAAGGCAAGTCAGTTACCAAAGAAAATGAGAAGTGACATTGCTGTTAACAAAATAAGATTTATCCTTGTTTTGGCAGATAAATAGATTCCCAAACTTATTTCAAGTAGTACAAGATACAAAAATTTGTATCCTAGGCTTGACAAACCAGAAATGTGCTCCAGATTATTTCTGTAGATTCCACTAATCCCATGTAGCTCAGCGCAAACAAGACTAATTTACATCCTCTACCTTTTTGGCTCCTGCTGGACTGTAAAGACCTGTGATGAAACTGTTGCTTCCTATCCATTTCAGTGATAAATTCTAGAATGCTTGAGACCCTCTAGCATGTTAATTTGACTAATTAAGGGGACTGTGACCTTTTGAATTCTTATAGATTACAGATTATATACAGAGAAGCTAACCTGGAGTCTGTATTTTGGATGGAGGGTTAGGAGAATGAAAAAATTTGTGTTACATGACTGTCTTTAAAGAAATTGAGCAGTACCATCTTTGGTCTATATCAGAGGAAAAGAATAATAGTGGAGACTATGAATTTTAAAGATTATCATAAACTCATGTTTGTTCCATATAAGGTAAGTAGCAAAGTGCTTCTATAAGTTCATATACCTGGTGGTGGACCTAAGGAACCCTTCTGGGGGGATTTCTGAGTTTGGATTTAGACGAGGGTAAATCTGTGTGTAAAGTGATTCTTTAAAACACTAACTGAAAGCTAGTCACTAGCTTTGTCACTAAAGCTCAGCACAAGGAGGTACGCAAATGAGAACTGGTCTTTCATCAAAGAAACTTCTTCAATGGTCTGAATCCTCCAAGGAATCTGTACTCTTTATATACTTTGTATTCTGCTGAAGACTTGGTGCTATTAGCTTTAGGTTTGGAACTCTTAATTTTGAGATTATACTCTTGGCATTTGGTCAACTTGTGTATGAATTTCAAGACAGCTTGGTTCCAGGCTTTCCAAGCAGGGAAGGTAAGTTCCCCCCAAAAAGAAAATGATCATATGATTTTTCTTAGAGAAACAGAGTCTGACAAAGGAGTTTGTGAACAGTTGCCCTGACAACTAAATGAGCCCATTTATCACGAACCTTCTTTAACAGAAAACTCATAGAACTCTTATTAAACTTGTGATTTTGCCAAACAATACAATTTACATTGTGAGCAATTTCATCTTATAACAAAGTGAACTTTATATTTCTGAATTTGTGTGAATGACTAAAAGTTGTTTAATTCACTTCCACATTTTGTAAAGGAGGAAATAAAATTCCAAGCCACATGCATGCCTGATACTGTATATACATAATATGTACATATATATACACACTGTCAGCTATTATTGAAGCCTCTGATCTGATTAGCTTATTTCTAAATAATAGTGAAGACAGAATAAGCACAAATTCACTTCAAAAATAATTACTTAAAAAAAAAAAGATGGCACATGAAGAGTGAAACAGAGTCTATTTTTTAAAAAAAGCCATAAATTCCTAATTCTCTCCACTGTAGATAATATGAGGGCAAACATCATGTTTGCATTATGTTTATTTTAGCTAATTAGCCAGTCATGTAGGTAATAGCCATGTTTCCAGCTATTCCATTTGGCTACTTATTATGACTGTGAGACTAAAACCATGAGTTGATCTGCAATTGGATGATGTTGTGTTTAATAGGCCCCCCAAAATTTGTGGCTACATCTCTAGAAGTTCCCTTCTAGGTAGATATCCTTGTGTGTATGTGAGTGTAGTGAAGGAGGGGGAAAGGCTAACTGATTAGATCTGAGGTAGTGAAGTGGGAACCAGATTCGTAAAGAAAGCTGGAATATAGACTAGGAAGTGAATCTACTTTCAGAATGTGGGTATTTTTCCATTATAAGCAGGCTTTGGATGGAACAAAGTAAATCCCTCAGTTCACAGAAAACCTGGGGAAGGAAGCAAATTCATTTTCTAGGGATTTTAATTCTAAGGAAGAAGTAACTGGACAGGCCACATAGGAGAAGCCACCTTCTCAGAAAACTGTAGTTACGTTTTTATCATGCTTTTAGTATTAGTCTCAGGGAAAAAAAAAGGTTTGTGTCATGAATGGCAAAAATTTTGTATTCTTGAGCTTTGCTCCCCTTTGATTCAACTGACCGGAAGAGAAAAACAATACCGCACATTAGGAATCTTCTAGGTAAAAAAAAGAATAACTAGCTTTTCCTTTTTAAAGTACCCTTTTTAAAAAGCCCGTCAATCTAAGGTTCCCTGGGTCTTTGTGTTAACTGGTTTAGGAAGTGAGACCTCTGATAGACTCATCTACAGCTTGTGTGTGCTCCTTGAGTTTCTGGGCTAAGAACAGTCACCCTGCTCCATCTGAGCTAAGACATGATTGCTTCTTGCAAGCTGGAGAGTTTCTATTTTCTTCTGTGCACATTTCAGTTGGATCTTTAGAGCATCATTATCTGCTTTCAGGGTATTTATTTCCTAAAGAGAAAAGAGAATGAGGTATGTTAATAAAGCAGTAATGAATAGCAAATCAGTTAGACTATCAGGAGTACTACACTTGATTGGCATCTCATATTCACTGTGGCTGGGAATTAGAAACTATTTTCAAGACAGTTATTTTGCCCTGAATAGAAAATAAGTTAAATATCAAATGAGCATGTGCAAACAGCAATTAGTTTTTGTTATCAAAGATGTGAGTGGCTAGTAGGCAGAATAAACCGTTCCCTGGCGGTAGGTGGATCATGACAAAACCTCTGGATGTAGTGTAGCAGGCTAACTAAACTTGGCAGAAACAGTCTCTGGTCAGGTTTGAGCATGAAAGCAGTGACTCAGAATACTGTAATGTGAGATATCATCGAACATTTAATCTAAGTTTTTTTCCCTCAATCATTGAAAACTAATGGACTCTTGATAAGGATAAGAATTTTATCCCACCCCCTAAACTGGGATTAAGTTATCTAAGCTGCAGTGATTTAACTATAGAGACAGCAGTTGACTTCTGGCCTTCTGGTTCTTTTTTTTAATTGAAATATATTTGACATTTATCATTCTTTAAATTTAAGGTGTACAACAGGTTAATTTGATACAGTCATATATTTGCCATTGTACCAATAATTAGCACTTCTATCATATTACATAATTTTCTTTTTAGTAGTAGGAAAATTAAGTTCTAGTCTCTTAGCAAGTTTGATTATAATACAATATTGTTGTCTATATTCAATATACTGTGCATTATATCTGTAGGGCTTATTTACCACTCGTAAGTTTATACCCTTAGATAACATCTCTCCTGTCCCCCCACACCCCATCGCCTGGTAACCACCATTCTCTTTGTTTTTACAAATTTGGCTTTTTAAAATTCCACATATAAATGATATCATAGAGTACTTGTCTTTCTCTGCCTGACTTATCTCACTAGCGTAATGTGCTCACAGTCCATCCATGAGCAGGATGTCCTCTTTTCTCATGGCTGAATAATATCCCATTGTGTATATGTACCACATTTTCTTTATCCATTCATCTGCTGATGGATGCTTAGGTTGTTTCCATATCTTGGCTATTGTGAATAATGCTGCAGGATGTGTGTATCTCTTTGAGTTAGTGTTTTTGGTTTTTTTGGATAAATACCCAGAAGTGGAATTGCTGGATCATGATATTTCTATTTTTAATTTTTTGAGGAACCTCCATACTGTTTGCCATAGTGGCTGCACTAATTTATAATCCCAGCAACAGTGCACAACAGTGCACTTTTCTCCATGTCTTCGCCAACATGTATCTCTTGTTTTCTTGATGATGGCTATTCTAACAGGTGTGAGGTGATAACTCATTGTGGTTTTGATTTGCGTTTCCCTGATGAGTGATACTGAGCATCTTTTCATGTACCTGTTGGCCATTTGTATGTCTTCTTTTGAAAAATGTCTATTTAATTCTGTCCATTTTTTAATCAGATTGTTTTTTTGTTACTGAGTTATATGAGTTCTTTATATAGTTTGGATATTAACCCTTTATCCGATATATGGTATGCAAAATTTTTCTCCCACTCTGTAGGTTGCCTTTTCATTTTGTTGTTTCTTTTGCTCTGCAAAAGCTTTTAAGTTTTTTCTGGATGTAGTCCCCATTTGATATTTTGCTTTTGTTTTTTGTGCTGTTGGTGTTATTCCCAAAAAAATCATTGCCAAGACCTGTTGGGTGTGTATATATTTACAATTGTTATATCTTCTTGATGTATTGACCCTTTAATCATTATATAATGACCTTCTTTCTCTCTGGTTATCATTTTAGGCTTGAAGTCTATTTTGTCTGATAAACGTATGGCTATGCCTGCTTTCTTTTAGCTTCTATTTGCATGGAATACCCTCTTCTATCCCTTCACTTTGAGCCTATGTGTGTCTTTAGAGCTGAAGTGTTTCCTGTAGGCAGCATATAGTTCGGTCTTGTTTTTTTTTTTTTTTTTATACATCCAGCCACTCTGTGCCTTTTTATTGGTGAATTCAGTCCATTTATATTTAGAGTGATTATTGATATGTAAGGACTTACTACTGCCATCTTGTCTTTTGCCCTCTGGTTTTTCATCGCCATTGTTTCTTCTTCCCTCTGTTTCTGTTTGCCTTTGTAAAGGGTTGGTTTTTCCATGGTGATGTGTTGAGCGTCATCCTTTTTTTTTTTTAAAGATTTATTTTTTTCTTTTTCTCCCCAAAGCCCCCTGGTACATAGTTGTATATTTTAGTTGTGGGTCCTTCTAGTTGTGAGCCTCATCTTTTATGTTTCACAATTCTAGATTTTTGCTTTGTGGTTACCATGTGGCTTACATAAAACATCTCATAGATAAAATAGTCCTGTTCATGCTAATAGCACCTTATCTTTGTTTCCCTATAAAGGTTTCACCCTTTTACTCCTCTCCTTTTATATTGTTGATGTCACAGTTTACACTCTTTTCATGCTGTGATTTTGTTGAGAAATTATAGTTGCTTTAGTTATTTTTAATCCTCCTTTCCTTAAGCCTGTATACTATAATTAAGTGGTTAACACACCGTTCTAGAAGTTACAGTTTTGTAATTCTGTTTTTCACCTTTGCTAGAGTATTATGTACTTTCATTTGCTTTTTTGTCACTAATTAGCATTTTTTTTCATTTCAGCTTGAAGAGCATATCTTACAAGACAGGTCTGGCAGTGGTGAACTCTCTCAGTTTTCGTTTGTCTGGGAAAGCCTTTATTTCTCCTTCATATCTGAAGGATAACTTTGCTAGGTAAAGTATTCTTGGCTGGCAGTTTTTATCTTCCAGCACTATGAATATGTCATGTCGCTCTCTCCTGGCCAGTAGAGTTTCTGCTGAGAAATCTGCTGATAGCCTAATGGAGCTTTCTTCAGAGGTTTCTTTCTTTTTTCTCCTGCCTACCTTTAAGATTCTTTCTTTATCATTGAATTTTGACAGTTTCATCATGTATCTTGGAGAAGGTCTTTCTGCATTAAGATAATAAGGTATTCTGTTATCTTCTTGGACTTTTATGTCCAGTTCCCTTCCCCAGGTTTTGGCAATTTCTCAGCTATTATTTTTCTAAATATGCTCTCTGTTCCCTTTTCCCTCCCTTCTTCTTCTGGTAGACCAATTATTCTTATGTTTGTTTTTCTCATCATATCTGATATCTCTCACAGGGAGTTTAGTTCACTTTTTAAAAAATATTAGTTCTCTTCTAATTGTCATTTCTAAGTTCCTATCCTCTAAGTTGCTAATTCTTTCTTTCATCTGATCTGCCCTATTTCCTAAGCTCTCTAATGCATTCTTGATGTCGTTCATTGAATTCTTCAGCTCCAGATTTCTGTCTAGTTCATTTTGAAAATTTCAATCTCTTTGGTAAAGAACTCTTTCTGTTCATTAATTTTATTCCTGAGTTCATTGAATTGCCTTTCTGAGTTTTCTTGTAGCTCACTGAATCTCTTCATAACAGCCATTTTGAAGTCTTTACCAGTTAGATCTCAGTATTCCCTGCCTTAGCATTCAGTTGCTGGAGTTTTTTCTTTTTGTGATACTATATTACCATGATTTTTCATAGTGTTTGATGAAATGTGCCTCTGCTGTTGCATCTGAGTAGCACACACCTTTCTTAGTTGTTTACTTTGACTGTAACAGTTCAATGACTGGCAGTTAGAAACCTTTCTTTTGTTTTCCAGAAGGTGATGTGTACTATAGCTCAAGTTTTTGGTTTCTCTTTATCTGGATTGGCTGTGGGGCTGCACTCTGGAGCACACATAAAAAAAGCCAGCAGCAGAGTGGGGGCGAAGTATGGACTTATCACCTGGGGCTTTGTGGGTGCCCATGGCATGGCAGGGGGATCCTTGAGTGGGGATACCCTCAGAGGTCCATGGGCAGACCTCCTGTGGAATTCGGAAGCAGACAGTGGGGGAACTCGTTTCTTCAGTGCTGTTTGTTATTCTTGTCTGCTTCTTTCTCTTCTCTCTCTTTTTAATCACAGACGTCTTTGTTCAGAAATCTGGGTGCTGTTGGAGAAAAACGGGTCTCTTTGGCTGCAACCTGCATAGCCAGGTGGTCAGCCACTCTCTGCTTTCACTTTCCACCTCCTCTGTGAGGGAAGAAGTTCAGTGTGTTGCACTGTCACCATGGGGAGGGAGACTGACTCCTCGAGTTCTCCCTTCTCCTCTGCCTACAAACTCGTCTCTGTCTTGCTTTGATGGCATGCTTGGTTCTCCTATGAGGCTGGTGAGCCTCCACAAATTCTCTCTTTCTCTCTTGTGTCTGCTCTGTTTTGCACTCTCTGGTTTTGCTTTTTCCCTTGACTGCAGCAAGTGGGGGTGGGGCATGCTCACCAACTCTCTTGGATCTGCGGATCCCTGTGAGGTCCTATCCATCTATTTTCGGAAGCACAGGTAGGTAGAAATCTCCAGAGTATTCTGGTATAATGTGCAGAGTCGCTTCTGTTTGGTTATGAATGACCAATTAGTTGTAAATGAAAGGGGAGAGGAAAAAGGAATAACTTAGGCCACCATGATGCTGACATCCCAGTCTTCTGACTTGGGATCCAGTGTTCTTACATTATACCATATTGATTAACCCCATCCTCCAAAGTGGGCAATTTCTGGGTAATTTGGGATACATTGAATTGCTTCTCAGTGTAAATTACCTAGATAGCTGTCTGTTAGCTACCATTTGCTATGTGCCAGGTACTGTGTTACATGATAATAGAGGATCTTAGCCCTCACAAAGACCCTGCACATTGGTGGTATATCTGACCCTAAGAGCCTTTGCTTTTTCTTTTGTCCCATGCTGGTTTCAAAGTATATTCATACTTAATATGTAATATTAATGTATACAATATTAATATAACATTTTAAATTCCAACTTAATTTGTCTACTCATTGTGGATGGGACAGGCAAGTCACTGTAAGGATTTTACTTGATGGGAAAGTGGGATTCACTGTTCTTCTAAAAGGTACATGGTGAATTCTGGTCCTTATGTCCCTATGACAAGCATAAAAGTAAAGAGAGGCAACTAGGAAGGTGGTGAGAGGGTCTCCTGCTCTGGTATTACTGCGTTGGAATTATTCTGGACCTAACTCATCTGAAATCTTTCTAACACCCACTTACAGCAAGAAGTCATTGTTGCCAACTACATTGTTTCCTCTCATGGGCATGTAAAATGTCAAGATCTGATGCAAACCATAGAAAGCATGGAATCCCAGCCCCGTACTTTACAGAGGACCAAATAGGTCACACTTGAACAGGTAGGTAAGAAATATCTGGCACGAGAAACAAATCTTTGCCCCCAAGACCAGAGTTCTCTCTATTGAGTTCACTTTTCAAGGTTTCTTTCATTGTTCTTAAAAGTTGCTTTTGGCAGTTTCTACCCTAAAGAGAGATGGTGTTGTGTAACCCACATTTGCCACCTTCTGATTGACTTGGTTCTTAAAGTATGTCTTAAAAAATACTCTAAGCAAGAGAGTACCTTTCATCCAGAAAATGTGTTTCTTTTTTCATGTGTTCCTCCCAATATTATCTGGTTTCTCTAATTCAATTACTGGGAGTCTGACAGGGAAGGTACAACATTGAGAACAAGGCAGGAATCCTGAGGCCCTTTTGGGCAGTTTCACTATGTCGTATGTGCAATTATTTAAGGAATTCTAGCTAGGTGGATGTTGGTTTTGTGTTTGTACTATAGGCCTCCAAAAACACATTGCCAATCTCAATGTAGTAGGGGCCGGCCCTATGGCCGAGTGGTTAAGTTCGTGTGCTCTGCTTCAGCGGCCCAGAGTTTTGCTGGTTTGGATCCTGGGTGCAGACATGGCACCACTCACCAGGCCATGCTGAGGCAGCATCCCACATAGCACAACCAGAAGGACCCACAACTAGAATATACAACCATGTACTGGGGGAACTTTGGGGAGAAAAAAGATGATGATTAGCAACAGATGTTAGCTTAGGTGCCAATCTATAAAAAAAAAAAAAAATGCAGACAAGCATTCTTCCCCTTTAATAAAATGAATGATAATGTTGGATCTAATGTATCCTTGCTTTCCCATCCCTAAGATGACTTAGGTTACCTATCACTGGTAGGCAACTACTGTCCCATGACGAGGTCTGTCTAAGCCAGCTCTCACCATGAGCTTTGTACTCTAAACAAAAAGCAGTACATTAGTAATTGACCCCACAGAATTGAGTATTTGGACAACTGCCTCTTGTCCCATCTCCTATTTTCCTATGTTTTCTTATTTTTTTAACCTCATTATCCCCTTCTTTCAAACTTTGGCACCATATTCCCAAACTCCTGTTCTCCTTTTCTTGATAAACTTTGTCTTTTCTATTGCTTCCTATAAGGTACCTTATAATTAGGACATCGTGAGCCTAACAAAAAAGCAGCTCCTGATACCACAATTGTTACCATTTATAGATTATATTGCTATGTATTATATTCAACTGTGCATTTGCCAGCTGCTGTTGATTTAGCAGTTCAAATATATATATAGAAGATCAGCACATTCCCTGATGTGTTCGAAAAGATTTCCCTCATTTATATTAAGAGGGAGGCTTTTCCTGTGGTGAGCTATAATATACTCGCCTCTTTTTTTGTAGCACAAAGATCACCTACCTTTTAGGAAGATGCCCAGGCAACTTTGTTTTAAGTTTCATCTAGAAAAGCTGTCGTGTCAGCACAGTAAAGCTGATCAGTAGAAACTGGTTTTTCTCAAGGAGCCTACTGTGAACAGAGCTTTGGGTCCTGGGACCAACACTTTGAAATGGTACCTTTATGGCAATAGGGAGCACTGTATATCCTCATCTACTCCTATAACGTGAACCAGGGCCCCCACTGGTTTCTTTGAGAGAAAGCCAGAATACTCTTTTTCCTTTCTTGCTTGCTTTATCCTGCCTAGTGATCAGCCTGGTCTGAGTCTTCATTTTACATGTTCTTCCCTGGTTTAGCCCCACTTTTCTGAGAGAGAGTCTGAAGAAAAGGAAAAAGAAGGTACCTGTTCCAGCTCTTGGTAGGTTGGGAGTCTGAGGCGGCGGAGCTCCTCTTTTGATTTTATGAGAGATTCTTTATTCTCCCACTTGACAAAAGCCCGCTTCCTGACCAAGACTGGGCTGGGGCACGGAGATGTGGGACTGGGAAGCACATAGAGAGTATCCTGGGCTGTCTTCCTTGAGGAAGACAGCACAAAGGGACCAGAAGGGCCCTCGCTGCCAAGCCAAGGCAGTGGTTCGGTCTGGGTGGCCTTGTGGGCGACAGTCCTCTTTAGCCGAACGGAAATCTTCTGTGAGGACACTCCCATGAGCATGATGGTCCGATCCTTACTTTCTTCACTGTGTTCCACAGCCTCCCCATTAGGGAATGTGAAAGGTCCTTCCTCAGGTGCTGTAGAAAGATGTATGACATGTTAGGACTCTAAGTCAGAAAAGCAGAGACTCAAGACTGACACACTGGTTCCAAATGAGATCTTTCTTATTGTTATGGGAGTTCCACAGGACTCATTTTCAGGGATCCAATTTAGGAGGTGGAGGAGGCTGAAACCCAGGGGCTTTGCTGGCCAAGCCATGGCCTCTGGTGTCAGGCTGCATCTACCCTGAGGAAAGGGCATCTTTTTCTGTTTGCACAAAGCTTACGTAGATGGTTTCTGCGTCTGCAGATAAGTTAAAGCCCCTGCCTCAACATTGTCATGTTTCGTAAATTAAAGAGAGCAGGGTCAATATATAGACAGACACTCTCTGTAAATACTTTTCTATGGACCCTGCGATTTGGGATCTCTCAGCACTTAACTTTTGGTCCTGATAGTGGTGGCCTCCAGCAGCTCCTGGGAATTCTCTGTGGGACCTGTTTGCCCATTTGTACAATGGGCACAGCTTAACTGTCTGAGGAAAGTTCCAGCTTTGTGGTAGTGTGTCTCAACATATATTGCCCTTGTTTGATACTGGTTGGGAAAGGAGTTTTCTTTAAACCAACACCCCTGTCCAGGACCCAGCCTAGATATTAACTATAAAAAGTAAAGTAAGGTGGATGTATTTGAGATGGGTGGTAGGCTTTAAGATAGACTGCCTTTTAGGAGCAAAGGGAAGAAAGCAAATAAAAAAGCAACAGAAAAGGAGCCCTTAAAATGTCAGGAAAAGGTCCAGGAGACTACAGTGTTGTAAAAGTCAGGAGAGGTGTAAGTTTCAAGGAAAGAAAAGCAGATAAATATAAAAAGTTACTGTGAGATTGAGAAAGATAATCAGCTAAAAATATTTGATGAGCAGGTGCCATCCCAGAGAATAATTGTTAATAAAGAGATGGAGGCAATTTGAATGGATGACAATAATATCCAGTAGTCAGTTTTTATTACAAGCAGACCTTGGCTTATAGCATTTCACAGCAGTTTTCATCTGTTGCCCATGATATACCTATGTTTATCCTACCCATTAGTCTACTCCCTTGTGGGTTCTAAGAAAGCCTCAGAAGTCCTTATCATCTGGGGGCGGGGCTGTGGAGAGAGGGCTCAGAGAAGAGAAATCTCCAGGTGCAGCCTCTTTCCAGGATGCACACTGAGGCCCTGGACCTTCATGCTGTTCTCTACCACCTTTCTCCCATGAAAATTTGCATTTTCATTTTGTGTGATAAAATTGTGGTACCCAATGGTGATGTGTAACTCCTAAAATATAGGGTGCATCATATACACGCGTCTTCCACAATGGTATTTGTGGTGGTTTCTATAAGAGTGGCAAGGATAAAGGTAATCGTTCCTCTCCAAAAACTTTATCCTTCCCCACTTCACTTTCCAAGCTGAATGCTCCCAGTGCCTGCTTACCGTGGAGCATATCTTTGGCTCCCAGTGAGCAAAGGTTGGACGTGGGCCCCGCAGAGGTGCTGTTCTCTGTGGGAGCTGCTGGGCTCTTGGCTCGCTTCTTGCACTCGAACACAACCAGATCTTTGCATTGTCTGTGGCAGTTCATCCCGCAGTCTGTGGACAAGACGCTCAGGTCAGGAAGTCTTTCACTTTCTTCTCCAGGGTCTCAAAACCGCATTCAGGCAGTGGCTTGTCACACATTCCTGTCCTATCTTCTGGAGCTATGGCACCTAACATTCCTAGTGAACCTAGCATTTTTCTCATTTGGTCAACCCTGGATGTCACAATCTTGTCATAGCCCTTACCATGAGTCTCAGAATCAAAAGTAGTATCTGGTTATCTTGGAGAGAAAAGGTGGTGTCTTGGTCATCCCACACATACTGCCTACTTTAAGGGGACCCTCTGCAGGCTCCAAGATGTTAGGGCTTATTCTTCCTTGCTGTAAAAGGTCTCCTCTCTTTTTCTCCTGAATTTTTCTAGTCACAGGAAGGACAGTTATGTCCTGAGGTATCTACTGATAAAAGGAAAGCTGACAAAGGCCTTTGGTAATCACTTATCTTCTGTTCTAAAAGTAATTCTATGCCTTTCTTTGGGGAGCCACCTTTCCATGACCATATGAGAGCATAATCTCCTACCAGCCATCTCTGTTTCCAGGGCAACCAAGGCAGAGAGAGGATCTTGTCAGGGGAAGCTGCCTAACTGATCACCCATGCATTCCTCTCTTCTGTGTGGTGGCATCACTCTCAGGGGGTGCTCTGGGGAAGCCAGTTGGGGATGTGGCTGTGAACTGTGCTGAGAAGTTGGGGACTGAATGGACAACTATGATGGATAAAAAGTGCTTTATAGAAGAGCCCGCAAGACCAGGGAAGACAACACAGTCGACAGAGCTGAGCCTTACCTTTACACCGATATCCTTGTTTGATTACTCCCCAGAGCTAAGAGACAAACAGGAGACAGTCAGAATGCACCACACCTTGTTCACCTCTCTGGTATGAGGCTATACGTTGACATCCCTTCTACTCTCTACCTCAAGTGGGAGGGAAACCTCCTTTATCTCTCATATGTCTTGTCCCTCCTGACCTTGAAAATAGGAAAAGTTTGTGCTGATCAGAGTCAAATGTTCTCAAGAAGCTCACTATAGTGGATTTATGACCCAGGCCTTTTCCTGGCCTTAAGTGGATGAGGTCTGTGCCTTGGACGATTATTTAAACTGTCTCATACCCCTCCGCAAGTTCAACACTGAGGCACTCTAAGAACAACTTACAAATCCAGCACAGTTGTCACAGAAAGTGGGCTTCAGGTAGGTTGTCTCTTGGAAGTTGTGAGGGAAGCCCAGGCCCAGCTTGGAGTAGATTGAGCTGGCCCTCATGAAGTAGGCTGTGATCTCGTCTCTGCTGATGAGGCCTTCCCTGCCAGCAAATGACAGAGACCAGGATATGAGTGGAGGGTGGGGGCAGCAAGAGAGGCTTCTAGCCTTAGAAACTCACCTTTCTTTGTGGTCGAGTGGTAGAACAGCGTGTATTAGCTAGTAATTACTTCCGTGAGCCCTCCGCAATAAGGATACAGGGATAGCATGTCATGAGTAGGTGAGTTGGCATTAATCATTTCCACAGAGTTGTACTTTGGCTAAACTAGGTTTTCCTAACTAATTTAACCAGTATCTACAAAACTTGAAAAAGAAATGATGGAAAATACGTGTCCAGGGAGAGAAATAGCCTTATGCTGCAGTTTCTGACTTTAGACAGTACATAACACATAACTGGAACCCACCTACCAAACATTTGGTTTCATATGGAGAACGAAAATAGAACTTAAGTAACCTTGAGAAAACTAAATATGCAAAGTATTAATAAATAGTAGCGGTTTCTCATAACTTGTAAGGACGAAGCAAGAAGGAAGACTAGACTTTTTCTTATTTATAGTTGACTGTTCCTAACCTGGCAGATTTATGTAATCTTTAGTTCTGAGGCATTTAAAAAAGCATGCATTTTTCATGGTCTCTTGTGATCCAAACCAAAGCAGACAGGTATTCACTTGCTTGCTCTCTTAGCCCCAATATTCAGTAAGTGATCACAGCAGCAACACATCTGAGTTCACAGATTCCTCCAGTGATGCACCCACAAACTGTTCTAACAGGCTCAGAACCACATATCGCCACACACAAATCCTCACCTGTCTTTGTCCATCACACAGAAGGAAAATGGAAAACTCGCAGCAATCTTTTCAAACTCTTCCTGAGAAATGTATCCATCCTGGTCATGATCATAGTTCTTGAAGACAGACTGTGAAAAAAGGAGTTTCTTTGGTGATTTGCCAAAGAGAAACCAATCATTTCTCCCTTTAACCAAATGATAAAGGGGCTGGAGCAGCTGATAAAAGCCTCTTCTCAGCCTGAATGAGAGGAACAAGGAAACATGCTCCTTAAGCTGCTGTAAAGAAGCACAGGGTCACATCCCAGGTCTTCGCTGGTCCGGCATCTGGAGGGTGGCCAGGGACATGCAACCATCACCACTTCAGTCATGCCCTCACTCTGGCTACCGTGGACTCCGTGCTCATCGCACAGGGGGCTGTTCTCCCTCCACCCTGCCCTGCTTTCACTGCTAAGCTCGGACTGCAGCATCTCTGAAGCTTCTACTAATAGCCCAGTTTGAAGTGCTCCCTCCTCCCTCTTACTCCTCTACTGCTCGTTGTTCTGTCACTTGCTGGCTCTTACTTTTCTGTTATTACACTGGAATGGTCCACAGGGACAAATGTAGAAATATGAAAGTATATACTCCTCCCTTAGCATTTAGCACAGTGAACTGAATCAAGCAGTGCCCAAATTTTCAGTTTTAGATTCTCCTTATTACCCTTACTTAGACTCAAACCTTTTCCAATACCTCTCTGCCCCCAGATCAACCGATAACCTTTAAATATATGCTTTCCTGCTAGGTCATAAGAGGAGGCACACCTCCCCCCCACCGATATGAGGCCAAAGTATGTTGGCAAAACGTAACTTCTGAACAGTTCTGCAGCCACAATATGAGAAGTAAGTGGTTCTCTGTGCTCTCATAGGAATGAGTTTCAAGTTTCTTATCTTTGTGTTTCTACCATTGAACTTCCCCTCACCCCTATACAAAACTAAGCCAGGCAGTGCCTTTTGTCGGCAGAAACACAGCTGTACTTACATCCACCATCCTCTGCACATGTTTGCTTATAGTCTTTGGGTCAGGTTTGGGAGACACTCCAGAGGCCCAGTCCACTACTACTGGTGGCTTTGAAGGTGTTAGTGGCTAAAATGAAATATTCAGAGAAATCTCCGTGACTGTAATGCAATATTATATAACCTACAGCTCCTTCCTTTCCCCTGCCTGCTGGCTGCATCCATGGACAATCCTCAACCGTGTGCAGTGGCAAGGAGCAGAGCCCTCACGTCACTGAAATCTAGGACAGTAACCTTGGCTAACACAAGTATTATGCTTTACAGGTTACAAAATGCTCCTCACATACATTATCTACATCTACAGATAATTTAAAATTCTCCATTTGCCTGAGTTTCAATTCCCTGTCCATTAAACTTTTTGTCAAAACCTATCAACAAAGAGGAAAATGGATCATTTAAATTTCCTCTCTGTTCTCTACTTACTATTTAATAGAGATGAGGATGAGGAGAAAAATAGCTAAAAGGCAGGAAGACACACAAGAAAAAAATCTGAGGCACGAACAAGCTGAGATGAAATTCATTCCTAAGTATTTGAGATTTGGCCCAAATTAAAATCTCTTCCAAAAATGGGAGAATGCACCTTTTCCATTGAAATGCCCTCTAACACCCTGAAAATTGAACCCACCAAATATTTTCAGTGAACATCTTTCATTACAATAGGGAGCTAGAACTTGATCTTTGTGTATAACGACAAATTTAGCCACCTGAAAAGATAAGCTGAATTTCTTACATGTGGGCAACTCTCTCCCCTTGAGCATCACTTCTTTTGGGGCTGGGAAGCTTCCCAGGATATTGTGGGGATTGTTGGTCCTTCAGAGGGAAGACCCAAATTATTTCACCTGCCTGTAGGAGATGTGGGGCCAGGCAACCGTGCAGTTGCTACTATGCAGCACCAGGGCTGTGAGCTATTTTAGGGACTCAGCAGAAGAGGTCCAAAGACCCAGCAGATGGCTCTGTCTGACCCAGATGAATTAAAGATGATGGGGCTTTTCAATCTACCAAGCTGGAAGTCCTCTGAAGTTTAGCTTTTGTTTAGTATGCATCTTGCTCTCATTATCATCAACAAATCAGAAGAGAAACCACTGATGTGAGGACGCTTTATAATAAATAGGAGGGAGAAGTCACTCCTGCCCACAAGATTATAACCTTTCCCTAATTTGTAAACCACTGATTGATTCCACCACTCATTCTGACACTCTTAGTCTTAACCCTTCAAGTAGACTGCAGGCTCTTGAGGGTCAGGCATTATTCCTCATCCACATGTTGAAGCTTTCTCTGTTCCTAGCCCAAGGTTGGGCACATGGAAACATAACATGCTTATTATACTGAACTAAAAGTCTGTTCCTTAAGATGAATGACTTCTGTGAGTGGCTTATAAAGCACCTGTTAAACACAGGAGTCTTAATATGAAACACTCACTGGGGCTTTGTGGGTCCTTGGTTCCCGGGCATAGGACAGCTCGTAGATTTCATCTTCGGTGTAGTAGAGATCTAAGGATAACTGTGGATACAAGCAGAACAGGGTAATTGCTAGGATGCCATTTGCCTTCCTCAGGGCTGATGTGTTGTTTCTTGGTTTTTCCCCTCCAGTGGTTTACTCTTCTAAGCTCTTAGTAGTTTGTTTTTTAAAAAGGCACAAAGTTTGCAGGGTGTAAACCTAGTATTACAATAGTGTAAGTGTTCTTTCTTGTTAAAATGTTTTTAAATTTTGGAGAAGTCTCAAGATGCCCTCTTTTAAACTATGATTTAATATCTAGCTTCTGTAGAGCTCAAGCGAAAGGCCCTGTCTGGTCAGATGGTCCACAGTTCACTTGTTCTCTCCCAAAGCAGACAGGTGATCTGAAAGGCCCGACACTGTTATAATTTGATTCCAACAGCAGAGCCCAGTTTAAATAACAGGTATTATTAAACAATATTAAGAGTTAATGATTTTCATATATCTTAGAACTATAAGATTTTGGAGGAGAGAGGTCTTAGAAATAATCTCGTTCTTAACCTAGAGTCTGTGGATGGGCTTCCGGGGGTCCAGAACTCAAAAACATGCGTATTTTTGAGTATATTGCTAATGTATATTTTTCTGGGACGAATGTTCACAGCTTTCACCACAGGACTTGTGATCCAAAAGATAAGATTCAGTGCATCTTTCCACAGACGATGTTGTCTAAGGCCAATATCTGCCAAGGTCACCTGGTCAATTAGCAGAAGGGCTAGGATTAGACAGCAGGATTAGACACCAGCTGGATGCACAGAGACTAATCCCTCTGATTTTACAGAGGAGGAAACAGAGACTTAAGAGTTACATGCCCACAGTCACAAAGCTGGTGAACTACAGAATCGCCAGGTCTGGAAGGAGTCCATCTGATCTCACCCTGCACCCCCAGTGCTAATCCTGGGCCGCTGCACCATTGCAAGTGTTTGCCTCCCCTTGGCCTGAACACCTCTGGGAACCCAGGGATCTAAGCCAGTGGTAGCAGGACCTAAATAATGAACCTGGTTTGTTTGTTTTTTACATTCTCTGTCTTGTCGTTTTTCATGAGCACACACTGTCTCCATCTCTTACCAAGCGCTGCATCCTGATTTGCTATCAGCTCCTCCCAGAGAGCGTAGGACTGCTTTTGCAGGGGGAGGGAAACACTCTTAGAAGTCTGGAGGGCAGACCGCTTACGAGCACAGCCTCTGGACTCCCACCACCTGGGTCTGAAACCAGGCTCTGCTGCTTAATAATGTTTGGTCCTCTGGCAAGTTATGTCGTTGTGTCTCGGTTTCCCCATCCATAAAATGGACACAGTACTTTTATGAGGATTAACTGAGCTAATATTTGGCAAGGTGCCGAGTGGTGCCTGGCACACAGCAAGTGCTTAGTAATTGTCTCACGTGTGAGCTCACCGTCAGCAGATGCACCAAGTCCTTGTTGGCCTCCAGGGGCGGGGGTACCTCTTGCAGCTGGATCAGTTCGTTGATATGATTGTAAAGGGTCAGCAGCTTGGGTACATTCACCTTCCCATCCTCCAGGTAGTCAGGCAGGGCTTCGTACAGGGAGATGAGGTCCTTGAGGTGCACCCCCAGGATGGGGATCTTAAAGTGGGTGCACTCCCCATAGGCTCGCCGGTAGTTGTCGTAGTTTCTATAGGAGGACAGCAGCTCCGTCATCTCACCCAGAACCTACAAAGCAGAAGAAGAGATCCCATCACAGGTCCCCACCAGGCAGGGTGTACTGTCTGCAATGGCCACCTTGTTTACACTGAGCCCCTACCATGGTTTCACCCCATCCCTAATTTGTTGGGCAGGGGGTGATCCATCTAAAAGGTGCAGATTATGACTCCCGAATTAAAACCCCAGTTCACGTCGAACATCACAGGGTGTATTTGCAAACACAAGATCTGCTTTACTTGATTCTACTACATAACTGGAAAATTCTAAATGAGGTTTTGTTTATTTTTATGCTAAAATTTTTCTTTTTAAAAATAAATAATATAAGCTCCCAATATAAACATTAAAAAGGTACAAGAGTATACAGTGAACAGTAAGTGTCCCTCTGACCTCTATCCCTAGGCCATGCAGGTCCTCTCTCTAGTGTCTTCTGAATGCTTCCAGAGACTCCAGTCCATCCCATATGCAATGTGATGTCAGAGTGCTAACTGTCTTGCTGGCATAGGAAAACGTGTTCTACAGGCGGAGCATCAGTCATCTATTGCAAGTTCTTATTCTGTTAGCAGGTGACATTCCCTTCACAGGCTGAAACCCTCACCCAGAGAGACTGAACAGACTAGACCAGTTCTCAGCGAAGGCCATGAAAGAGGATGAGGTGAAGGTCCCAGGGGGCTTCGTTAGAGCTCACAGCCTGCCCCGGCGCTGGAAGAGCACGGCTGCTCTCCAGCACGAAAAGGGAGCAGCCAGATCTGGGGCTCTTTGCAAACACACCTGGCTCACGTCAGCAAGCAGTTCATAGAACCTCATTCCCTGCGTGATGACCAGCTCCTCAAGAGCAAAGACAGGATGTAAAGACCATCTGCCAATCACGTTACAGTGCAAAATAACCATTTTAAACACTGTACCAGAAATTCTTTCAGTAAAATTGAGGCCTAAGAAGTAGAATTTCCCCCCAGTGAAGAATGTTAGGTCCTCCCTCAATGACGTTAGCCTCCCTCAATGACTTTAGCTGGCAAGACAAGAGAGCCTCCTCATCACACACCTCCTGCCAACAGTGCAGGTGAGTGTGAAGTGTGGAAGGTGCTCACGAGGCAAGAGACTAACAGCAAAAATGACAGAGATGTTTCTCCCCCCTCGAAGGTGAAATAAACTACTAGGGGACACTTACTTTAACCCTGGACTTACTAATTCACTAGGCAGACCACCCTGGGGGTCGGGGCCCACAGGCTGAAGAGGAGCAAGCTATATCTTGTGAGCAAAATGGCACGAAGGCATATTAATCTTTGTGACTGTCTCCTTCTGTCACCTCTGAGACAGGGGCAGTCTTTTCAGTTGTTCCACCTGGCCTCAGCGGAACTATTAGGGAATCATAAAGTGACTAGAGAGTCCTCTTTTGAGCAGACCATTGGGAGGTGGGGTGGGGCAGCATCCCCAGAGCCCAGCTGTGAGAGAAGGCATGATTAATAAGAGACTTCCCAAAAGGAGGCTGAAGACCTGGGAAAAACAGCTGGGGCACTGTGGCTCAGACGTCTCTCCCTAAGAGAGTCTCCCTCGGTGCCAGCTCGGGAGCATTGGGGTTTGAGTTTCGTAAGGGAGGGCTGGTTGACCTCTTACACCAGATGAAAATGCTCAAAGAGCAGTCATTCTCTAACCCCCACCATACCTGGCTGCATTGAGATCTGCAGAATATCCCAGTGGCTTATATGTATAACAGCCCTATGTCATAAAGGATTAAAGTCCATTGTGTAAAATCTAATGAATAATGTAGGAAAGTGCATGGGACACTCAAGAAAAATATTCCTCAATAAAACACTATCTACTTTAAAATGGCAGCTGAAAAGCTCATTTCCAGGGACAATTCAGCTATCCAGAATGTCACTCTCCAAGGGATCTGGATAGCGTGGTTTCTTATGTGTCACTCTATAACTACACTTGACATGCAAACTGAACTATGGTCAACGGAACCACTATTCCTTTTGGGAAAACATTTCAGAGCAAGTTGCTGGAGCAAGGGAGTCGGTGTTCAAGATGGTGACTGCATAGTCAGTGGTAAATGAACACGGGAAGGAGGCATACATTATTTTAACTGATCGTCAGGAATGTGTGCAGTGACACAGGCCAGACGGAATCATAGTCACTCTCAGATCTGTGACGTCCTCATCCTGTGGGTTTTGCCTCCCTGATATTTTGCCTGGTTGACAAAGGACGATGAGGTTCAGAAATGCTCTCTAGGTTGCCGCTCAAGGAGGAAATGTTGACACTGGTCCAGGAATGCTGCTAAGGGGCCCGGAGGAGACAGTAGCACTGACCTTATTGATTTCGTGTGGGATGTGGGAACTTGTCTCCTTGAGCCTGGAGATCGAGCTGTGGCTTAGCCCTCCTATCACAGCCATCAATGTATTGAAGTTCTGTAGTTGGTGGAGCTTCTGTGATACAGAAAACAGATGAGAGCAGTCACTGTACATGTCACTTAGATGGGAGCGTAGAGGCTACATTTGTCTCCAGCCGCAAGTCTTCCTTCCTAACACTGGCAAAAATGAGTGATCAGATGTTGTAATTTTCTGTTCATTTCTTCCCTTACGTTTAACTCCAGACCAGTAGGTCCCAAATCTAGCAACATGTCACATCTCCCCGCTTTTGCTGCAGCTGGTCTGTGACGACCCTCTACATCAGTGTTTCTAAGCATCAATCAAAGTACTTGTTTAACACAAGGATTTCTGGACCCAAGCCCAGATGTTCTGATCCCCCGGCTCGGGGGTTGAGCTTAGAGATCTGTGCTTTTACTATACCTTTAGTTACTATCAGAGCAGGTGGTCCAGGTACCAAACTTTCGGAAACACTGGTCTAGACCATCTGGAGCTGGAAAAATGTTAAGCGTAATCGTTCATATCCTTCACCCCATATTAGCCAGGCGATTTTATTTTTGAGGGCAATACCAGTGCCTATCTAGGATACTAACTCAGACAGGGGAGCTGGAATCTCTGGGGAATTTCGAAATGTGTTCACAGTACCTGTTTTCCTCTTCTCAAATGCTTAAACTCTGCCCCTCAAACATTAAACCTAGCCATTCAAAACAACGTGGGCTCAAAGACGAAGGACAACTCAGGCTGGTGCAGCCCCAATAAAACTGGGAATTGCCCTTCCTTTTGTCATGTGGGCCAGATTTGGGGAGAAAATGTAGGCAGGTAAGCATCTTCTGAGAAGATGCTAACAGATCTAAACAGATCTACAGATCTAAAACCGTACAGATCTAAACAGATCTAAAACCGTATCCTGACCCCTGTATGCCCCTCTCCATATTATCCTTGCGTGGGAAAGAGAATAGTCACCATATCTACATCTGGGGACAGTTGAAGGCACACAACCACCCCAGCCGCTCCATGGTTCAGGAGGGAAAAGCATGTATAATGGATAGACTAGGTTGGGGGAAAGAGGATAATTTATCTCATAGCCCAGGCCTAACGTCTAAATCAGTCACTCACCTGAGCCACCTGGATGAACTTGATAAAGACTTCCGCTCGGAGCTGTGGGGTGGGGCGGCTGAGAACCATCAGTTGTACCCACTGGGAGATGCCATTACACAGGGCAATGGACCGCTCCATGGTGGGGTTCTCCTTCACACAGCTATTCACAAGGTAATTCTGGTAATCAGAGAACTAGGAGAAAAGAAACCCATTAGGACTGCCGCTCTGGTATTCTGGGAGATAGAGGCGTATCACCTCTGCCCAGCTGACAGCTAGAAACTGCTCTGGGACAGAGGAGCTCTTGCAAGGCCGCCTTCTGCGTGCCCTCCACTTGGCCAACAAGAATGAGAGGAAGGAAATCTTTATTATTCTACCTATGGTCTCTCTACATCAAAAGTCATTAGGCATAAGTAGATGTGTACACATCCTGGTTAATCTAAATATAGTATTTAAGTAGATATTGATACTGTCTCTTCTAATTTCTAAAGAACACAGTATAGAAGAAAAATCTCAGTACTAGTTCTAGCTCTATTGCTGAAGTTAAGGGGAAAAAAAGATAATCCTTTCACAAAAATCTAATCTCCGGCCCCCCCCCCCCCCCCAGCTGTTTTCTTAATTTAAAAGCGGGAGGGTACAATCTGCCCTATCTGGGACATGGAGTTCTTACAAACATCAGACATGGTAATGCATAAAAGCACCTTAACTTTCCAAACTGCTACATCAATGTGAGGTGGTGCTAATAGGATAATTATTAACCTCATGCTAAAACAAACCTGTTTGGATTTCCTTCTGCTCACCAGTTTGAGCAGAGGCCAAGTGAGTGGGGTGCGCGAAACCTGGTTAGCTCTACATATTTGGTGACCATAGTTTCCCAGCTGGACAATGGCACTGACTGTGGTTGACAATGAAGCAGCATATGTGAGACGGGAAATGTTCCAGAAGATCCCTGTATAAGTGATGACTGTAGCTATTGTGTCCCTGTCACAAACACTCCTGCTCAAACAGTACAACCAAGAGGAAGGAGTAGCCTGCTCTGCTCCAGTGCTCCTATGGAAGCTTTCGGTGCTGCTCCCCAACTCTTTTCAGCTCTCTGCTTCGGAACCCTCCCCTCTGAAATCAGGTGTGACCACGTGACACAGTTTAGCCAGTAGAATGTGTGTGGAAGTCATGTGAGTTTCAAGGAAAATATCCAAGAGGCAGTGAATGACTTGCCGTGTTGCCTTTCCACTGCTGCAGAGACTGTGGAAATTCACGTCAAGATGAAGCATCCTACATCCACACTGTGATCAGCAGAGGCCCCTGCTGACCCATGTTAGACCCTGTAGTGTGAGTGAAAAATAACTTGTTTGTGAAGCCACTGAGATTGCGGGGCATGGGGCTTAGGGGGCCGTTACTTCAGTATACAAACCTTCATCCTGCCAGACTAGTAAATACACTGATGAGAGAAACTCACAACCTAAATAAAATAAATACAAATTAACTTAGCCCCATTTTACTATGCTGTGATTGCTAACAGGTGGAAAAACACAAGTAGGACCAAAACTATCCTTAAGAGAGACATATAAAGCAAAAATCTTGTAGTTCTAAGAGAAAGTTCCCATGACTCATTCCAATGAATACATTTATATATATATATCTGCCCCGCTATAAATATAACATATTGAATCCACTTGTTTTATAAAATAATTATCCAAGTAATCTCCCCAACCCCCCTAAAATATTATAATAAACAGAAAATATCAAATACCACTCAATTCACAGCAGAAATAAATTTTCCCTCCAACTCAATGTTGGAGGGAAAATTATTGTTTGGGAGAACTGTTTAGAACTGTGTAGAAAAAACAAAAAAAAACCCCAGTCTTCTTCTATGAGGGGACCATGCCATTAAAAAGAAGTGAAAGTTCAAACTGACGTTTTCTTTTGCAAATAGAACACTGCCTCTACCCTGCGGGAGCACAGGCTCCAGGTCCTTGTGCTACACTGATTTTTCACTTTGGCATCAAGCAGACACCTTACAGGCCTGACCGAGCAGCCCTGCCAGCTGGGCCCCAGCACAGCTCAGATTTCCAGCGTGATAAATGGCTCTTTCCAGTGTCCTTCCCCATGGCAGGGGCAGGCACGGCCAAATGGAAACTCCCCAGGTGAAGCTTCCCAAGCAGGGCCTGTGGTTCTGTCTGAGGGGTGCCAAAGAGGAGACTGGGGGGCTACACAGAGCAATGCTTGGAGACTCATTTCCAAATGGGAGCTAGGTGGTTCCTGGCTGATGGCCCAACAGCTGTGTGAAAATAGGGTGGATATCAACATTATGGGTGAAAAGATGAAATAACCTCTGTAACCTGGTGTGCAGATCTCCTTCCAGGCACAACCAGGCTCAATAAATTGGCGCCGAGTGACTGAGAGGCATGTGACCCTAGCTCCAGCTCTGACTCTAATAAGCTATGTGACCTTGTTCAAGCCCTCTGGGCCCCCATCCCCTCATCTGGGGAACACAGGTCATTCTAAGAAATGCATCCAGCAATTAGGCCCTCTCTCTTTCTAGAGCAAAGCTGAAGACTGTATCTTTTGTAGGGGTGGGGGCTGAGTCGGAGTAAGGGTGTCATTTCTCAGGAAAGCGTATGCCCAGTTAGGGTCTGCTGGCATCTGACATGTCGTCAAGTTCTCTTGTACGGAACCAGTGTTGTTTGGTATCACATGGAGTTTTAAGGAGCAAGGTCTGGGTCAGCACAGTTTATCTCTAGAATCATGCATCACTGCTGGGCCATGTCAGCACCACTTCAAGGCTTTAGGTAGATTTTGGGCTAGACCAGTAGCATCTACTTTATTTTGAGATTCCCCAGAGCCATCCAAAGCCTATCCTAGAATGAACTCAAACCCTTAGAGAACATATCAGCCCTCCCCTCCCCACCCCCACTGCTGCACACTTTTCTTTGGAGGAAAATGAAAAACTTCTAGAAGCCTATTGATTATCAGGGGTAAAATGTGTGTGTCTGTGTATGCTGCGTGTACACTCACAAATGCATGTGTGCAGGGTGTCATGCATACCCATCGTCATTTGAATGAGGGAGCGGGCATGGAGGATGGGAGGCGGGACCCACAGCAGGAGCAACAAAGGAGTTCTGAGTGTACTGATTCTCCAGACTATACAAAGTCTGCTGGGAAAGCCGACCAGCACGGAGAGGGCCCTCTAGGGTTAGGAGGTGGGCGGGCTCTTGAATTTGTCTGCTTAGTCTCAGAAATACTCCATGCAGCTTTTCCCCCTGCCCCTTGGGTACATACCGATATCCTCCGGAAGGACTTGAACTCAAGGTAGGTGAGGTGCTCAGAGAGCTCTTCTGGTTCCAGATGGTCAAAGAGCAGAGAGACTTTCCGTTTCTTGCTGGTGTTTGATTTTATCCTTTGAGTAAGTTTCCTGGACCAGTCACGAGCATTGCTTTTGTGAGTAAACACGAAAGGGAGAAGATAGGGAAAAAGGATAAATCAAATTGCTTTTTAAGGCAAGTAAACCCATTAAGCTTTCCCACAAGAATATACAAAGCACCATTAGCTAACTTTCCTTGGCCAAAACAATGCATTAACTGAGTTTCCCTGAATCAATTTTTTCTATGGTGCCAACTAGGAAGCCTTGCTTGTTTTCAATGAAACTTTTGCATGTGCCATGGGAACTGGGTAAAAATGTGTTAACTTTAGGGCTGTGGGAAGGACAGGGTCTCAGGCAGTGGTCACAGTTTCCTGGCCTTTGGTCCTGGCTCATTTGTCTAGCCCCTGGCATGTGTGCTCTCTCCACGCCTACTGTGTGTTCCTTCATTCTCATGAAGGTGATGGGAAGGCTCTCTGGTTGGAAATCTCAAGGTCATAGGGCAGTTTTCATGCCAGAAGAGCACAGAGAACCAGAGAGAGGAGAAGCCGTGCTGTGGGGACTCATGTGTAGGAACATGTGGTCACTCTGGACAGACTGACCCCAGCCACTGAAATGAAAGCCTAGCTAGCCCTGGAGTGTTCCCCATTACACACATTTTCTTGTAATCAATCCATGTATTTCTTACTCAGTTTCCATTTCCTTCACTAAGGAAGCAAAGGAAAGCAGCCATTTTGAGAGGGAGCGGGTTGCAGATCTGTGTTTCCCAAACTAGTATTCTTGAGGACCTTGTCTCTTGACAAAAGGATTCTGTGCTCAGAAGAGTTTGGGAAATGCTACAAATTCTGTAGCCCCCTTGGCCAATGAGCATATCACAGACTCTGAGAAGCACTGCAAAAGGAAAGTTTAACTCACTATTTCTCAAGTATATCCGGTCAGGTAATATGCCGGTGACTAATTCCTAAAGAACATACATACTGTGGAAAATATTGGTAGGGGAAAGTCAGCTAGGGACATCTTGGGATGAGGAGGTCCGGGTTGGAGAACTGCCCTGCACCCTAGGTTCTGCACCTTTAAAATGAGGACATTGTTAATTCAAAAATTTCTTTTATCTTTGAAGTTATATAATTCTAAGCAGAGAAGTACAGAGAATCCAAACTGATATATAAATTTATTTGGGACTATGAAATGTGATGTTGAATTCATTTCTTTGTGGCTATGGCACAGTGCCTTGAGGGCCCTCACAGTCCAGCTTCTCCTCTGCCACTAATTTAACTAGCTGTGTGACCCCAGATGAGTCACAACCTTGCTGAGCCTCAGTTTCTCAAGATGTTGGATAAAATGATCTCTAGAATATGTTTCAGTCCTAGAATTCTAGATCCTAGGAATCTGTATTATTCCAAAATGAAGTGGCCACATCGTGAAGGCCTTAGCCTACAATGTGTACACCCTCCTCTCTCAAAATTAGGAAAGGCACTCATTTTTCCAGAAAGGGCCAATCTCATAAATAAGAAATCCGAGGAATAATTTGAAATATTTCTGAGACCCTTTCCATCACTGACACTAAGTGTCTTGCACAGACCTCCATGTCTGTTATAAGCCCTCTGTCAACACATTTCTCAGCAGGCCCGTCCCCCTTGACACGTTCGGGTGCCTCAGGCACTAGCTGCTGAGGACGTGTGGATTTAGTCACTGCACTTTCAGTTTCTCACGATCTGGATAAATTTGAGTCAATATCTTGCTGCTTGATTTCTTTTTCACTGGGACTTTTTTTTTCTTCTGCTCTTGGATGTTAGTCACCTACAGCTTTATCGCCAGGTGGCTTCTCTGCTTTCCTGTTAAATGTCAGGCTTTTCACTTTGGTGAGGCAACTGGAACCTGCCTGTCTGAGCTTCTCAGAGAGGTGAACAAGCACAGCAGTCACAGCCGGGAGTGGGAACCTAGCTGAACAGCTTGGATTGCATTACAGGAGGGAGGTGGTTTTGAAAGCTTAGTCAAAACCTTGACACTCACATTTGAGTTGTGTCAATCAGGCGGCAGTGCAACTCTTCGCCGTTAGCTTTCACCAGCTCCTGAAACTCCTCCATAGCATTTGTCAAGCTGGCATCCATTTTAAACATGGTCCAGAATTCCGTTATCCAATACCTACAAGGCGGGAGTTACAAAACACCATCTGAAACTGAAGCCAAGGACTCACACTTTGGTGGCGTCTTCCCACGAGGAGGACTCAGAATAAGGCATGGGTTGGTTTGTCCCTCTGAACTCCCAGGAATACAGAATATATACACTACCTACAGAATATGAGGAGCTGGGGTAGGGGTTGGAGGATGGAAGGATCACCTGCTGACAGTCCTCTGCCCTCTGCATGCTAAATGCTCTGATGGGACGAGGCGCATCGTAATACAAAGACTTAGGCACCATCATGTGTATCAGAGATAATTATAAAGACAACTACAGACAAACCAAATGTCCAAAGATGGGGCAATGAATCTGTAAATTCCCCTTTCTCATATCTTAGAATATTACACGGCCGTTAAAAATAATGTTTACAGAATGTGTTTAAGGATTAGAGAGGATTCCTATGGTATGAAGTGAAAAATATAGGATATAAAACTTTATATATATTTTGATCTTCACTATGTTAAAAAAATCTGCTTGGAAAAAAGACAAAGGAAATACACCAAAGCAGGTGGTTGGATATGAGTGATTATTACTGTATTCTTTTCTGTATTTTCAAAATGCTCCAAGATGACCTATATTACTTTTATAATTAGGGATAAAAACAAACAAAATAGCAAAGAGATCCTTCATCATCTCTGTATCTCTCCCGATGCTATTTGATACGAAAATGCTGTAAGACTGAGGAAAATGTTGGTTTAAAATATTAAGCTCAGGCTCACCAGAAAACACTGAGTGTGCTCTGTTGGGGAATTTCCAGAATTAAGGATTGCCCTTTGCAGCCTGTCCACCTGTGTGGTGTTCTACACACGGTCAGGAAGAGAAAGGTGGGGAGGACGAGGGAGGAAGTCAAGTCCCCTGTCTCCGTCCTTCATTTCGCCCACTCCACAAAGTGCCAGCTGCAAGCGGAAACGTTACCTTACAAAATGGCAGATCTTCAGGCAGAGCCCTGGTGAGTTCTGCGCCAAGGCCTCCTTATAGGTAGGGCTGCGGTTAAGGGAAACGGAAGCCTCTGTTACAGAAACCAAACAACTTCTCACCTCTGGAAGTATTTCCTCAAACTACCCCCCACACATAAATAATAATTTTTTTTTAATGAAAATTTTTCTTCTCTCTCTCGCCAGAGGATAAAAACCAACTCGATGTGTGCACTGTATGCTTACTATTACCCAGAAGGGTGACAATGGTGACTTTCTATCTAGCCCACGCTGAAATGGCCTATGGGACGAGGCCGCTGCATCTCCTTTGCAGAAGCAAAAGTCAACGGCGTGGAAAGGTTCCTAGAAGAAGAAGGGGCAAATGACCTCCTGCCCGTGCCCAGGAGGTCAGGAGTGCAACTGAGACGAGTTAATAAGAGCAGCCCCTTGGTATCTTTTGAAATGTTTCCAGTAACTGATAAACAATTTGTGCAGTGAATTAGAAGAGGAACAGATAGATATTCTGATACATTGTCGTGATAATTAAGAACAATAATGTGGAAAATAATAATGTTTGCCTAGATGATGTCAGAAGATTGACCTTATAATTTGTGATGGCCAGTCAGAAAAAGCCACATGAATAATCCAAAATGCAATCGGAGGTCAAGTGAAGGATCCGTACCGTTTGGAATATTCCACGAGAATGGTGCCGTCCTAAGAATATGAAAACATAGCGAGATTCCATCAAGTTTGCATGTCTTTAGAAATATATGGGAAGAATATTCATTTATTTTATAAGCCAAAGAAATGCAAGATCCAATCCAGTGAGGACCCTGGGTGGGTCCTACCGTCTTCTGTCAACAGACTGAGCAATCAGGCTATGTGGGCTGTGTGCCCCGTAGGACAATATGTCCTCTTTCTCTTCTAAAAACTTGCCATAACTGCAATCTAGGGTTCAGTGAATTTCACAGCAGGACCCCTGAGAGGAATCCTGTGAGCCAGCTGGCAGAGACCTCAATTAACTAGGATGGGAACGGCCTTCCTTCAGTGGGAATGGGTAGTCTAACCTCTGGAAAATTTAGAGTTAAATATAGAAAAGTAAAAGCCCAAGTCATGGTACTGATATTTTTCATTAGGAAAGAATCTGTGTGTCTTGAGATTCTATATGTCGATGATGTTCAAGAGCATATTAGAATGATAGCCTTGAAACTTCAATTTGGAATATATAATCAAGTGCCTTAGACTTGTGGTTTTAAATTTAAATCTTATTAAGTTTATGCATAGCTCTGGAACATCTAAAATAACGTTAGCTTTACTGTTCATCACTCTAATCTGCTAGAGTTATAAAAGCTATTTAGAATTCAGGAAGGCATCTGAAGTATTTTAAAATAATCTAAAATGTAAAATTCATAATTGTAGTTTAAAACCATTGGAAGTATTTAATTAATTAGTCTTATTCAAGTTAACCAAACATTTTTCAAGACCCCTTAAAAACGCTTGGTGAAACATGCTAGACTTAGAGAAAGAATAAGATTTGCAAACTAACTTGAGCCCCTAAAGAAGAACTATGGTTGTAAAATTTGTACTTTTAATGACATGACTTTAATTTGAAAAACTACATTTTAATAGATTTACTGCCTATAAAATCTGTCCTTGAAAACACCAAAACAAACACACAAAACCACACACACATCAATAAGGGTAATCAAAACAGAAATAAGCCCAGGCAACTGGCACATTTCACGAAGGCAAAGTTCTGATGCCTGCCTTTCTTGGGCCTGAAAGGTAAGAGAATAAGATGACTCTACGTTCTTCATGCCACGTGGCTAAGGAAATGTATCCCTTCGATGCAAAGAGATTCAGTCATAAGGCACGTTCCAGATAAACACGTCTCAGATCCTGTATTTTCATCATTTGATCTACCTGTTGAAATCTGTATTCTTCTTTCTAACAAGGAAGGCACAAAAAGCACACTCCTCTTGAAAACAACTAAGTGGACCTGTAAAGGTGCCTTTCCCCGTGGAGTTGCTCTTTCTCCTGGGCACTCCTAATCCTTCTCTTCACGTGTCCATCTGGCTGGCAGTGCCCGGTGGCTGTGCGTGGGACAGTATCTGTGTGAACCCAGTCAGTCTGCATCCGAGAGCTGAGCCTGTGGGCGCATGCAGGTCACCACGCAGAAAGAGCCTCCCAAGGTCCTTAGAGCCCCTCCCCCACAGCAAAGGCAGCCCCGAAGGGAGGCAGGGCACCCCTTTCTCTGCAGAGGGAACAGATGCCCAGCACGTGCCACCGACGGACCAGGGGGCGACGTCAACTGTTTGCTGGAAGCTTCATGCTCCACACCTTTTCCTTCTCTTCACAGCCAGGACTGTGACGAGGAATCACCAGGACGGCTCTGACCGTACTTCAGGCATCTCAGCTAGTCAAAGCATGTTTTTAAATGTCTCTCTCTCTTTAGCAATGGAAAAACAGGAAACCATCTGAGCTTACTTAACTAACAATTCTATTACTTCCACGCCAGAGAACAGGGACATTATGTGTGAAGAAAAAATTGTTTTGCCTTCAATGTTTAACCTGGGTTTCAATGACAGGGAGTTTTATTTCATATTCCCTTCTTAGAATCCCTTCCCCCCCTCCCAGACCTGAGCAAAACGCAGATTTCCCACCTAAAAGTCCTGATATATATGGAAAGAGTGTCCTAATGTTTTGCACCCACAGTAACACTTTCCTTGTGTCCTAACGTGAAATGGCCATTAAGCTAAGTTCTAGAGAAATAAAGATAGATAAGCCTTGGTTCCCAGTGTTGAAGGACACACAGCCTACCAGGCAAGATGTCATGTAAATAGGTAAGTTACAATATGGTGTATGTATTTTTAAATATATGTTAAAAATACATTTATATCTTTTTTTAAAGCAACTTGTCATGTAATTAATTTCAGTACCCCTTCAACCTTCCAGATTGCTAACACAATTCAAACTGCAGCAACTGGACACAACGTTCTGTGGTTTACTTGAAACGGTCATCTACAAAGACCAGAGTACATGCAGATTACATTGCAAAACTTACACCTGAAGTCTAGGCAGATCCATTTTTTTTAGCTAACACAATAAAAACACTTCCCACTTTCTGCAAGCATTGATGAAAAGCTTTTCAAGGCAGATTACATTCAGGCCAGAGATATAAGAAAGACAGTTTGACTTAAGCAATACAAAACTAAGTCATAAGAATTAAATAGATTTTCCATCAATAATACTATGTTAAAACACTACAGTCATGCATTGCTTAACAACAGGGATACATTCTGAGAAAGGTGTCATCAGACAATTTCATGTGTGGACGTCATAGAGCCTACTTACACAAACCTAGATGGGATAGCCTACCACACACCTAGGCTATATGGTACTAATCACATGAGAGCATCATCGTATATAAGGTCCATCTTGACTGAAAAGTTATGTGGCACATAGATGTATTTTTAAAAGTCAGGGGAGGGCTGGAAATGTCAGCAAAGACTTCACAGATGGGTCTTGAAAGAGCTTGCTAGGTAAAGAGGGAGAAAGAGGCATTCCAGGCACAGGAATTGTAAGAGGCCCCATTCTGCCTGGTGGGTGGAGCAGTTCAGTGTGGAGGGGGAAGGGGTTTCTGAGAGAGCTGCAGGATGAAGCAGGAGGGACACACTGGGGTCAGACCGTGGAGGGCCTTTTCCTGGCAACTGAGGAGTCTGACATTACCCCTGTCGTTTGCAGAGGCTCTGAAGCAATGGCCTATGTGATTTGCTTCTTAGGAAAGTAACTTCAGCGGTAGATAAGGAACGGGACGGGGAGGCCTCGTAGATGAGAAGACCAGTACAGGATAGAGGCCTAGGAGAGAGGCAATGAGGACCCAAACTAAGGCAGAGGCGTGAGAATCGAGAGAAGAGACCAGAGAAGAGTCACTTCTGAAGCAGAAACCCTGGACTGGGGAATGGACTCTGTGGGAGATGAAAGGTAGCAAGGAGCCAGGAGTGCTTCTGATGTTTCTGGTTTAGGCAATTGGCCGGGTAATGACACCGTTAACTGAAACTGAAAATGAAAATACAGGTGTCAAAGCAGAATTAACGGGTAGTAATTGGGGATGAGAGTAGGGATGAGTTAAGTTTTGAACATATTAAGATTAAAGTGTCTACAGGACAAACTAGTACAAACATTAAAATAAAAATGGTTTGGGTTAGAGAAATACAGCCTTGAAAGTCATAAGCACAGAGGAACGGTGGTGGAAATCACCCAGGGAAGGAAGCAGAGTGAGAAGAAAACCAGGATGTCCTCTCTGGGTTTAAGAGTTGCTCGAGGAGAGGCTAGATAGAAAGCTGGAAGAGGAAGAGCCCAGGAGGAAGGAGAGCCAGGCGTGTCTGGGAGCCCTGGAGGGAGAGTTCGGAGAGGCAGGGGATTGTCAACAATGCCCACTGTAAACCAGGATGGAAAAAAGCCACTGGGCTTAGCAACTGGGAGGTCACTGGTGACATCAGAGGAAAGTCTGAGTACAGTGGTGAGGGCCACAATTGAGTGAAGGAGCGAGTAGGAGTTGAGAGATCGGAGATAGTGAGGGCAGACTATTTTAAGAAGTCTGCACATCAGATTTCTAACCCTAACAATGGAATGAAGGGGAGGCAGGCTTGAGAGTTTATTTTTAGGTTGGAGAGACTTCACTGTGTTTTAGGTTGAGGGGCAGGTCATTGAAGAGACAGACTTTAAAACTATAGGGAGAGAGGAGATAACTGACGGGGTAGGAGTCTGTGAGAAGTGGGAGGGGGGCTGGGAAGGGGAGAGGGGTCCATCCTGCTGTATGGGCAGGTGGCAGGCGGTGCACCAAGGGCGGGTGCCCCAGGGACAACTTAGTCCTCAGACCAACAAACGATTTGTTCAGTAAGGAGCATTTAATCATTGACATTGTTTGGAATGGTTGGGACATGGAGTTAACAAAAAGTAGACCAACTCTGAGTTGGTTTTATTATGGTCTTAAAATTCTCTGCACACCCAGTCACCACTTCTACCTGCATCTCTTACCACGTGGACCCCTCTCAACGTTCTGCCCTTGGAATGCACTGGGAACACCTCTTTTAATACAAGAGGGAAAATTTCATTAAGTAGGTTTAGTGAAGAGACTCAGTCCTGGTGGCTTCTATTTTTTTCTGTGTGCCAAAAGATGAAAGGGAGGGGTCAGGAGAGTGGTGAAGGATTAGAGAAGCCACGAACCATGACTCAGTGCCAGGGACCTGAGCTTTGGGCGCTAAACAGGCTCACCCCACCTACAGTCCTTTCTTGTCAGGGACCACAGCTTACAGTGTCATCAGCAAGAGGGAGAAGGCGGGCACTTTCTCCACCCTACTCAATTCACACCCCTGAGAAGGTTAACCTTCAACAGGCTTTGCTTGGCGCATAGCCAGTGCCTCTGCCTGAAGCAAAAAGGCCCCAGCAGACTCTCCAGATGCCAGGGCATCAGGAAGCTTTCTTCAGGACCTGGAGAAGGTAAAAAAATTGGACAGAAAAGCCAGAATGCAGTCTATCATGTGAGTCACGCTTGCACCCCTGTCAATCCACACAGGATGAAAATGAATTTTGATTAATCTTCAGGACAAGTATTTTTTACTAGCAAGAGATACCAAAGAAGACTGTGTTTACATGTTGATTTCTCTGACCACTTCCCAGAGTAATCAGCATCAATCATATCGCCCCACCCAACAGAAAATACACAGACACATGTATGGACACACACACACAAACACACACACAAACCCTATACCCCTGAAAGGACACATGAACCCATTTACCACTCAGGGTTCTTCCAAACCAATCAAAATGAAAAGCATACTTCAAATTCCAAGATACTTGAGAATGAAGCCCGTTTTAGGATTGCCAGTCACTGTGCTAAAGGATATAGGGTGATAACTTTTTGGAGCAGTTCGGCAGAGGAAATGAGAATTCGGTGCATGGTCAGCATGACTTGCAACTGCTGGTTACTTTGACACAGGTTTCCATCTGCATCTGAAAACATAAAGAGCAGCATCTGAGTGAGGTCCCAGAGAGAAATTAGTCACCTGGGGGTGACCACCCTCCATTCCTCAAGGGTGGATGAGTGTGGGTTCCCCAGGTCAGGGCTTTGCTTCCGATGCCCCAGCACCACACATCCCTCCCTTCTTTGCTTTTCCTATCCTCCCACCGCATTCTCCCCTTCCCCAAATGTCCATTTTGATGCTCGTTAGCCACCCCACTAAAAAAGTGGTAGAATCTTGGGAAGGGATAAAATTTGTACCAGTACGCTTGAGTCTCTGTTGAAAGCAGAAGAGATCCAGGTTTTGTGGGGCCTAAAGTGCATATAATTGAGAGGCGGGGGTCCTTTCTAGGGTCAGAGTGAAAAAAGTTATAGTCTTAATAGATTACAGTTAAAACATCTTACTTTTGCAAATTTTACAAAAACATATGAATACATTTCCAGGGCTCTGTGATGGCCTTGAGAGGGGCTCATGCCAGTGAGGGGCCCTGAAACATAAGCTACTCTCGTTTTATGGGCAACATGACTCTGGATGGAAATAAAGGAGGAAGACCATGGGCAAACATTACATTTGGAGATTATGGGTGGATTACAAGTGTCCATGATGATTTGTATCAAAGAGCATGTTTAGCTAGCTTTTCCAACTCCCAGCTGGTACCAAATAATAAGATGCATTCTATACACTGGCATTAGGCTTAAAGATTCCCCTTGGAGTGGTTTTCAAATCCTTTTCAACATGTGTGGTATGAAGTGTTAGTTGCTGTGTTGGTTATTCGCTGCTGGATCTACTCTCTGTCCTTCACCATGGATTGCATGCTGCCAGCCAGCTTCCAGTGGGGTTCAGCCATTGGGAAGCATCAGCAAGAGAGAAGTCAGGATATTTCTTTCTCATTCCCTCTGCTTCGGCACTTGACAGTCACTACTGGTCCCTTGAATGAATGATCACACTCGTTGACCCCTCCTTCATGACTCCAGCTCTCACTGGCATCTAAACACTTCATCTCCCTTGACCCTTTGCACCTAAGTGTGCAATGACTTCTGCCTGTTGACAGTCTCTGGGTGCAGCATCTCTTAATTCCATTCTCATCTCTGTAAGTAGTTCCTTCATTAAAGTGTCTTCATTTAAACAAACAACGTGAATTCTGTTCCCAGCTGGGCACTTGAATGATTTAGAGTAAAGCATCAAATGAAAGAATATATATGAATTGTTTTATCATTTGATAGCTCTTTAAAAAACATTATACAAAAGAGGTTGTCATTGTCATTCTTTCCAAGTGTACCAGATGGTAAATGAAGGACATAGTACATTTGGACTCAGGACTTAGAAGTCCTGGTTCATTCTCAAATGATGACCTAAAGTCATAGTTCATTGAGAAAATATAAGTAAACTGACAGGATTATTCACCTTCCCATCACTAAATCCACCAATTTACCCACACTCTATTACTCTTACTGCCTGCCATCCTTGGTTTCCATGGAAGCCTTTTGGAGGCCAACGCTTCCACTGTGTTCTGGGTCTCCTCCTTTCTCAAGAACGTTGATCCTGCCACCTTTGTCCATTTTCGTTCCTGCATTAGCAACTTTCTCTCTCTCTCCTGATTTACTTCCACTGCCATTTAGACATGCCCCAGAATCTCCTATTTAAAACAAAATGAAATAAAATAAAACCTTAAACTCTCATCCTCTCTAGCTACCTCTCCATTTCTCTGTTCCCCTTTTCAGCAAATCTCACTGTCATTAATTTCTCACCTCCCATTCATTTTCAACCATTCCATTTTGATTTCTATCTCTATCATTCCACTAAATATTTTATTTTCAAGATGACCAACCAGCTCCACATTGCCAAGTCTAATGTTTATTCCTCTGTCCTCATCTTACTTTATGACTCAAGTTGCATTCAACCCAACCAAGTTGACAAGTCTCTCTGTCCTGGAACACTTTCTTCTCTTGGCTTCTGTAACATCACACTCTCTCAGCTTCTCTCTCAGGCTCTTCTGTCTTCTCTTCCTCTGCTAAGCTTTTAAATGTCAGTGTGCTCTGTGGCATAGTCCTCCTACTTCCTTTTCTATAACAATTTTTAAAATTTAAAACTTCTTAAATTTTAAATTAAAAAAATTTCAACTTCTTTTTTCTAGGTGAATTCATCTAGTTCTTTGTCTAAAATACTATCTGAATGCTGATGACTGCCCAACTAATATCTTCAGGCCTGGGTACCAACTTAGTATGTCCAACATCCTACTTGGCAAATCCACTCAGATGTCTAATTTCAAACTTAACTCATCCAAACAAAACTCTTGACCTACCCCTCCCCCTAATTCATTCCTCCTCCATTCTTCCTCATCTCAGGAAATGGCACCACCACCCATCCTCTCAGTTACTCAAACAAAAAACCTAGGAGTCATCCTTCATTTCTCACTTTCCCTCACATCCACCCCATTAGCAAGTCTTGATTCTATTTTCGGAATATATCTCAAACCCATCATTTCTCTCCATCCTTGCCATCACACTAGCTGTAGCCATCACCATGATGCAATGACCTCATTGACCTCCCTGCTTCCACTCTTGTCCATCTACCATCCATTCTCCACACAGCAGCCAGGAGTGAGCTCCTAAAACCCATAAGTCAGGTCACATGCTTAATACATTTTAATGGATTCCATTATACTTATAATAAAACACCAACTTCTTATTATGGCCAACAGATTTCCACATGTTCCAGCCCCTTTTCATATCTCCTACTTCATTTCATACCACTTTACTCTTCTCTACACTTCTAGTTATACTTCCGACCCTCTGACCTTATTCCTACCTCATAGTCTTTGCATTTATTTCCTTCAATGTGGTCTTTTTTCCCTTGGTCCATTGATACCATTTAGGTCTCAATTTCAATGTCACATCCTCAGAGAGGTCTTCCTTAAACTACCTCAGACAGCCATTACTCTGCCTGAGTTTCTTCATAGCACTTATCATGACCTGAAGTTATTTTATTTGTTTAATTTGTATGTTCTGAGTCTTGACTAGAACATAAGCTTCATGAGACCTGAGCTTTGTCTGTTTTTCCCACAAGCATATCTCCAGGGCCTAGAAAGTACTGATACAAAGTCGGTATTCCTGAAACATTTGTTGAGTAAATGAGTGAACTGGATCAAAAAGGAGACCCCCTACCTTTTCCTGCATCTTTGGATATTGAGCTTGCTTTTGTCATTAGCTCTTTCATTGATGATATTTAGCATACACACTTATTCTCCTCTTGGCCACAGTTTACAAAAGAAATTCAAAGCTACGACTTGACACATCACTTTTATGAAGTATTCAGCTAGCCGGGTTATATTTTTTAAAATCTTTCACTCATTTTTCTTAACTTATTCTCTGGTGAGGTAGAGTTAGTATGGCTATCTCTATGTTTTCTGGCCCAAATAATTTCTATAATACTTATCTCTTGCCACAAAAATTCTGCATAACAAACCACCCCAAAACTCAGTGACTGAAAACACTAATCATTTTTTTCTCTCAAGTGTCTGTGAGTTGGCTGGGTGTCGGCTCATTTAGGCTGGGCTTTCCTGGGAGCCCTGCTCTGCATTCCCCCCAGGTTCCTTGGACCAGTGGGCTCGCTGAGGCGTGTTCTCTCGTGGCGATGGCAGGGCACTGAAGGGCAACTAGAAATACCCAAGGCCTCTTAAGCCCAGGCTTGCAACTGGCATGCTGTCACTTCTGCCTTAGTCTGTTGGCCAAAGTGAGTCACACTGCTGAATCTCGAGTCAAAGGGCAAGAACCTCAAGGTCACATGAAAAACTGACAGAAAGAAGGTGAAAAATGGCAGGGGAGGAGGGGGGAGAGCAATAATGCAATCAAATCCACCACAATTATGGTGGGGGGGAACTTTTCAATTCAGCATCTGACAATATAGTTTTTATCATGCATCTTTCCTCACAGAGGTAGTGGTACTCATATTCCCGTACACTATGGTAAGAAGCAGGAGAACCTGTGAAACACGTTTGCAGGGTACGCATTAGAATGTTCTTGGAGCTATGGACACAGTCGCAGGCTTATTCAGTACGGACAGAATCTAAGACTTGCTATCTCAAGTCTTGTTCTTTGTGGCTGGTAGCATCTTTCCAGGGGTGCTCATACACAAGGGACGAGGGCTTAGAAGTATCCTGGGTGAGAATCAAAACAAGTTATCTATGGAAGGATTCAAGGAACTAAAAAGATTTGCCATGGAGAAGTCTCAAGAAAGATGTTAGAATTGTCTTTGAATATCTCGAGTGTTATACGTGGGAGAAGGATTAGATTTGTTCTGTTAGGCCACAAAAGGCAGAACCAGAGAGGATGAACAGAGGAAGTTATAGAAAGACAACGGGGCACGACATATGGCAGAAACTTCTAACCACTGGGACTGCTCAACCATGGAAAGCATTCCCATCACAGATGTACTCAAGAGAGGCTGGAGAGGGACACTTAATTCTATTATTGCAACCGGCATAGTTGTTATATATTGAAGTCCCACTAAATACCAGGGGCTGTCTAAGCACTTTAACAATATTATTTCTAATTCTTACAACAACTCTGCAACGTTGATATTTTTCACAATGTACAGCTGAGGAAATTAAAGCATAGAGAGATTGGATAATTTGTTCTAGGTCAAAGAGACAATGAGTGGAGGAGCTAGGATCTGGCTCCAGGTCTGTCTGATTCCAGAACCCCAGCTCTTTCCACTACCCTTGGCTGCATGCCGTGTGACCATTTGTCAGGAAAGGAAATTCAAGTACTAAATGGGGGACTAAGGTAGAGGAGCTTTAAGTTGTCCTCCAGTCCTTAGGGCACAAGTCTGAGACATGCCACTGGGAGAGTGGATTGGAACCAATGCACATTTGGAAGAATAGCTTTTCTCCTCTGGTGATTGCTGAAAATCTCTTGTATGCCTTGGTTGATTGACACTGATCATTCAAGTTACCTTTAAGATAAGAAGGGTACTGTGCGTAAGGTTCACAATCACATTCGCTCTCCACTTTTACCTTGCACACCCTCTTCCACAGAGGTCTGTGACATTCCCCTACTGTGGCTTGTTAATCCTCGCACGCTGTCTGTGGGAGTGAGGGCTGACAAATGGTAAGGCCGGGAGGGGATGACTCACTCAGCAAAGGGAACCAGAGACGGGGCGAGGGAAGAAGTACCTCTGCCCTGGGCCAGAACTCCCTTCTGGGCTCTGCTCTTCCAAGAGGAGAATGTCTCCGCTTTGCACTTGCCCTCATTCCTACCACCATCTCTCCCTAGCATGACCTTCGCCCTCCGTATGACCTCATCAAGGGTGCATTCCCATCCTCCCCTCGTCTCACAGAGCATGCACTTCTTCCTTTCAGAGGGGAAGAGCCTCCCTCGGAAAGTCAGATTTCAAAGTGGGTGGTCAAGGGGAATCTACCTTCTAGGCTGCTAGATTTTATTTTGATATTTTGATATAATTGCTGTAAGCTGATTTAAATATTTCAGTGAATAATTTCATTTTGTTTGCATCTTTAGGCTTTTTTAAAATGCAGGGTGTCATATTAAAAATTCTAATAAGTAAAATGTGCAATGCATAATAAAATGTGACTAGTTTCCCATTGCCATCTGCTTCTCCTTACGCTTCAGAAGACTTTAAAAGGTTGAAACCTCAGTGAGGTCTAAAATGTCCATCTTCCATCCTCTCTCACTTGATCTGAGGAGTAATGTATGCTGCTAGAGACATATGCTAGTCAAAGACCCACCCAACTTATGGACCATTTGCTCCACAGAGCAAACAGAAAAGCCATGTGGCTTCTAGAGAGTCATTTGTTTATGAGCCAACAACCCATTTTCCATCATTAGACTCAGTGCTGGCAATAGCTACACTTCATGGTATCCCCAAATCTTGGGGTAGAAAAAACTTTAGAAACTTTTATCCAATGCATTATTTCCTCCTAAAAGTATCACAGGTAACTGGCTGTCAGCTTCTATTTGTACCCTTCCAATAAAAAGCTATGGCTCCCTAACTAGCTATATGGCAACTCTTCATTCTACTTCAATTAAAAACACTTTATAATAAATCTCCTCTGTGCAGGGCACTGTCCTAGGTACCAAAGAAGATCTGAAAAGCTATGAGAAAACTCTTGTCATTGAGGAGCTCACTATCTAGTTGGGGAATAAGACACACACCCAAGCAGCAGCAGGTAGAAAGTGTTAAGAGGGAAGCCCATGGAGACCACGCTGAGTGGTGATATGGTTCAGAGCAGGAGAGACCCAGCCAGTTGTGGTGGTTCAGGAAGCATCTCTTGATATCTGTGGTGAGGTGACCCAGAACTTCAAGACTCAAGAGGCCACCTGGTCCAGCCCCCTGCCCCTAAATCACCCTGTAGACTTTTTTCTTCCCTTCTGTGGTTTAATCTTCAGCAAGCTTCTTGCCTCTGAGAGCAATGAACTGCTCCCTGATGCAGATGAGAATCCCGGGAGAGCAAACTTGCAAAGGGCTGCATTCCAGACCCTGTTTCTTGCTGACCAGAGCTGGGGCGACTTTCCTACAGTGAAGGCTTGTCTGGGGGATGAGGCAGAAATGGCTCGCTGCAACATGGACATAAAACATGCCCAACATCACAGAGACTCCGGAATAGAGTCATCTCTTCCTTTGTTTTGGCTTCCATGGAAATCTCTTGATGTGTGAAGGGGTTTTGACTGCACCAAAGGTAGAATGTCAGAAACTGCTATACTGACGGTACGCACGCTGTCAGCATTGAGGACATAACACAAAATAACAGGTGCGCCGAAACCAGGGGCCAGGAGATGGTGACAGGAAAGCTAATGTCAGAAAAACAGGGCAGAGCTGGATGCAGAGCCTAGAGCAGGGCTGAGCTGCTGGTGGAGGTCAGTATCTCCAGAAACGAGAAGACTTGATCCAGGTAGAACCTGACAGATGCACACAGAATTCTGAATGTACGACAACGCGATACACATTCCAGAGAAATAAAACCTACTTGACAGCAAGACCGGCACATTCATTAAATCCTGTCTGGAGAGTGTACAAAAACTGCCGAGCTGAACATAGGTTCATGTTTGTTTTTGTTTCTTTGTTTTTTGAGCGCCAGCAGTTGCAACTGGGGCAGGAAGTGCGTGTGGAAAAAAGAGTGTGGTGACACACTTTGAACTCTCAGAGCTTCTGCTGCTGGAGCAGCTTAAAACATGTCTTGGGCAGCCCCTTGATCTGGCATTTGTCCCCAGCCTCTCAAGACTGGGGGAGAGAACAATCAGGAGAAAGCAGGTGACTTGCTAAGGATGGGGCCTCACTTCACAGGGCAAGTGTGAGAATCAGTGTGGTGGCTGCCCGTGGTGTGTTGGTAAGAGTTTCAAGAACAGCCCTCCTGGGGGGGGGGCGCGAAGGGGGAGGGCGACAGACCCTGATTTGCAGATTTCTGTGGTGTAAATACTCTCACTATGGCCAATTCTGAGCTACCAACGGGAAGTGACTGAACGTGGAGCTGGCAAGAGAGGCTTGCTGTCAGCGCTTAGGCCAGATGCAGCTGCTCCAACACACCTGGTTGCAGCTCTCAGCAGCACACCTGACGTCAAAGGGCGGGAGCCTGCTCAGCTCCCTGTCCTCTTCCTACCCGGCCTCCTTGCTCCCGGGTGCTCCTGAACCCACTTTCCTCCTCACCTCACTCCTACTCCCATGCCCTCCAGGTCTTGCCTGGTGACTGAGCAGGGAATCCAGGCGAACACATTCCTCTGGAGGAGAGGACTTCCAGAGGGCATCCTCCCAGAGACATGGCACTGCAACAGCAGGGCTTAGAGTGGTTAGTGCTTGACCCCAAGGGCAAAAATTTGACTGTAAAGTGAGAACTTGGAAGAGGAGAAGCTCCCAGTTCCTTATAAATCTAGCCCTGCTCCTGGTCCCTCCAGGACCACCTGGTATATCAGATTCAGGCCCATGGTATGGAGCCTGCCACAGGAGTGAGGTCTACCTAGAATATTTCCTATTCCTTGGCCCAGCATAGGGTTCAGAAGCTCTGAATACCTCAGCTACAAGTAGAATTTAATTGTTTATTTGCATCGGCCAGGGGATACCACAACATGGGCAACATACAAGCCTCAGTTTAACCTTGACCTGCGATTTCAAACTTCTGCAACAGGCCTTCAAGCAGAGTCTTACCAAAGTGGGGAGGGGGTTAGTCAGGCTCCCCTCCTCTCTCCTTCAACCCTGGGGGGTGATGACAGCCAAGGCCAGGGACTCAGAGCAGGGAAAATCCCGGCTAATCAACCCCAGCTTAGCAGGGCTTTGGTCTAATCAGGCCTCCCTCGACGCCTGGCCCCGAGAGGCCAACCAGGGAGACACTTGGTGAAGGAAAAGAACTTGCGCTTCCTCCCTTCATTCTGTTGATACTTATTCACTGTCCTGCTGGGCCAGAGTGGGGGGAGCAGGCGTTTCAAGTTGCACAGCATCTAGATACACGTACAGACACACACATAGTACGTGCATGCGCACACTCAAATCTTCCCTGAAGCGAGCCAGCAGCTGGAGAACCACTGCTCTCCCTAGAGGAGAACATCTGATAACAATGCTTTATGCTTTTAAAGCACACAGGTGCAATAAATAGAATCCACTGTGTTGAATGTCTGAGTTGCACAACGCTGTGCAGTACCAGGGACCGTGGGCTCAATTTTAAAGATGAGGAAACCGAGCTGTCATGCTGGGCCATGGTCACAGGGCAGGTAAGTGGAGGCTCCTGGACAGGATGGCCCTCTGGTCCCCAGCCCAGGGCTCTTTCCTTGCCATCTGCCTCTCCTCAGGGATTAGAAGGCGAGGAAGTGAAGACTTGTTATATTGAGAAGAGCTCTAACTTCAACCATCCGTGCTACAGGCTAAAGCCCTTCCCCACGCCCCACTTCTCCTTTTCTCCCCAAGAAGCTCTGCACCCATACAGACCAAGCTCACCCCTCTCATTGCAATTATGGTGCATACTCTAAAAATCTCCCTGGAGACCCGAACCCTTAAACCCACCGCTTTTCATGACATCAACACGAGGCTGCTGTTACTGGCACTGTTTACCTAGGATGATGAGAATGCAGAGAGCCTGTGAGCCAGTGGCCGTGTGGGTGAAAACGCCAAGTCCCCTGAGAGCTCACAGCACCCCCCAGCCCCCCCGCCCCAGCCCCGGCATCGGCCCACCTGGCCCTCCCCCTGCAGCAGACACTCTCTGCACTCGCTCTGCCCACCCAGACATCGACGGGAGCATTCCTCCCCGGGCATGGCTCTTCTTCTGAAGCCTGAAGCTCTATGTGAAGGGTGACCTAGATTTTTTGGATGAACGATTGCAATCTATAAATGCCTAACCAAGCGCATGAATTGCGTAAAGTGAAAAAGAGCTTTTAGCTGTATTGCCTCTGCTGAGCAAGAAAGCAGCCTTCCTTGGGGATCGCCGCCTCGGTCTGCACCTGTCAGGAAGAATGAGGGGTCTGAGAAGTCCTGAGGGATGCTGTCCTCTTCAGTTCCATGAATTGGACCCAGTTCTGGGTGTGGGGGTCAGGGGGCCGGGCTGGCACTAAAAGACAAGAGAAGGGAGGACGGCGACAGGTCCTGGGCAGACCCAGTACTCTGACTCTGGGATGATGCATGACCTCAAACTCTAAGAGCCATTATTGGAAAGTGGCACCAACGGAACATCCCAGGTGGCTGCTTCACCAGGGCCCATCAAACTCCTTGCAACAGTCAAATTATCTGGCTGGGGAGTTAAGCTGCAATTTGAGTCTTTGGGGAGCTGCTGTCAATGCAGCCTACTTGGCTCACACGCGGTGACCATTCCCCACGACAGCACCCCAGGAATGTGCCTGGTGGGGTGAAGGGGAAGCAGGGCCTTGTCTCAGCTTCCCAGAGGATGCAGAAAGCGGCCTGCAGGTGGCCAGGAGAGAGGCCAGCAAAGGGGTGAGTGGACCCAAAGACAAAGAAATGCAAACAAAATGGGGAGGAAAATCTGGGGCAGTCCTCTTCCTTGCTCCCTGGAGCACACTCCTCTTGCTGCTTCATTCTTGACTGTCAAATTCTGGGCCTTTTTTGCATATTTGTTGACTGGCTGGATATTCTGAGAAGCAACTCAAGGGAACTTCCCAATTACTCACCCAGGGAATACAAGGCCCATCTCACACTGACTGGTTGGCCACAAACTCGGCCTTGACTGCACCCTAACTGACCTAAACGCCTGGATAACCTCATTCCAGTGCCTGACAGGACTGAAGCAATCGGTGTATGCTGACTGAAACAGCAGTGCACAGAATACAGTGTCACCATAACTCAGTTTGCACCACAGACCCTATCCTTGGCCTACAGTGCTCCACAAAGGACAGTCCTGTATAAAAAATGTCATCCTGGGGCTGGCCCTGTGGCCGAGTGGTTAAGTTCGTGCGCTCCGTTGCAGGAGGCCCAGTGTTTCGTTGGTTCGAATCCTGGGCATGGACATGGCACTGCTCATCAAGCCACGCTGAGGCAGCATCCCACATGCCACAACTAGAAGGACCCACAACGAAGAATATACAACCATGTACCGGGGGGCTTTGGGGAGAAAAAGGAAAAAAATAAAATCTTAAAAAAAAAATGTCATCCTATCCCACGTATGGGAAAAGTCACTGAGACAGAAGTCACTCTGAAAGTCTCTCCTTCCCTTCCTTATTTGTAGTCAGGATTAGATTACATTTGATGCAATACAGAAAAAGGCTTAGGAAACTGGGAAGCACTGTTAACAGTGGGTGAATTGTTCTTGTCTTGCTGGCCTGGGGCTTTCTTTTGCTTTTCTCTTTGCTCCTCTTAGTCTTTGGCTATTCCAGGCTGAGACTATGACTTTTCATGAAATACAAAACTATAATCACCATTCAAAGACTCGTTGTCCATTGTGGTTTGTCACACCCTCCATGCCACTGAGACTGGACTTGGTTTCCCCTCAAGCAGGGTCCCGATCCGTGGCAGAGTTAGCTGGGGGCCTTCCAATCCTAGGTTTTACATGTCCTGCCCCTTAGACCCTCAAGACATAAAGATTTCTTAGTTTCCTGAGGTGTTAGAGAGAAATCTGCGTGAGGCCCTCGGGAACAACTCTGAGACGGAGAAGTGCACGGGTGGGTGAGGAATCTCTTATTATCTGAAGGAAAGAAGAAACTGCCCTCTGTTCAGGAGCCAAGAGCCAAATAATGTGTTTCAAAACAGCCCAGGTCACGAACCGGTGCTGTGTCATTGTCCTACAGAAATGGCAAAAATGCACCACTGAAACTCACAATGTTGATATGAACTGGAAGATGGAGGAGACCCGAGAAATATTTGCTATTGTTGGAGGAAAGTCAGCATATGACCAGAAGAAATGAACTAAATTCAGAGTTGAGCCTGACTCTCTCTCCCTCTCTCACTGTCTCTCTCTGTTGCTCTTTTTGTTAACATACTTGGAGTGTGTCCTGTGTCCCAGGTACTGTTCCCAGAGACTCTTTACATGTATTCACTCTATGAGATAGGCAGTATTATTGTCATCTGATAGATGAAGAAACTGAGGCAAAAAGGGGGCAAGGTAACTTTCCCAAGTTTAGCTAAGGGGCAGACCTGGGATTTGAACCCTGGCTTCCCAGCCCTGGGAGAGGTCTAATCATTTCTCAGTCTCAATTTGCTCATCTGCAGAATGAGAGCTTGATGATGTCCTCCCTCCATCCCTCCCAGCAGAGAGGGAATCAGGAGATCAGTCCAGATAAGGAGAGAGCTTTGATTTTTTGGGGGGGGAGAACAAAGTCCTGAACTGAGTCCAAACCACTGTGCTATCTGGTTGACTTGTGGGTTCCAAATATCTAGGTAGCCTGACAGCCGCCACGTAGGCACACGAACCCTCACTGTGCGAAGAACTAACAACGTACCATTATCAGTGCTTTCTCACTAACTACCCTCTCCTTGCACGTTAGCTCATTTGAGCCTCACAACAACTCTGTGGATGTACATTATTTCATTAGTTTATAGGTGGGGAAACAGAGAGTAAGGTAATGCCACCTGCCTAAACTCACCATGTGATGAGTGACAGTGTTGGGACTTGAGTTCCCGTCTTTTGACTCAAGCCCTGCCCTTCCCACTGTATCCCACAGCTTCTCATTCTGAGAGTTGTGAAGACTAGAGGCGCATCCTTTACCTCAGTACTTGAGGGTTTCTGGAGCCAGCCTACATGTAAGTGACATTAGAAACCACCACCACGGCCATCTTATCTTGAGTACCCCCTGTGCTAGATGCGAGCTCGGCCGTATTACAGACGTTCTCTCTAAATTTGGATCACAGCTCTGTGTGGTAGATGAAGAAACAGACTCAAGGGCAGTAAATTAACTCATCAGTGGTCCCACAGCTAGGAAGGGGCCCCTTGTTGGTGGTTTTATCACTGAGTCTCGAGTGTTAGTCTATGACAGTCCTGCATTGCCTTTTAAATGAGGATCCTCCAAGGAAAAGGAAAAGGATGTGTTGACTTCCTGTCAGCTCCCTGTAGTCTCAAGTCTGCTGCCGTATGCACCACACTGGGCCACTTCTCTCACTGAAGTCACAGTATGTAAGAACAGATAGCGACTAGCGACTACTGAGTAACACAAAACAGTGACTGCGCCTAATGTAAGGAAAGAGTTAAATGCCTTTGGAAGGAAGAAATAGCTAAGGATTTGCATTCCCAGGATCCAGAGCTGTGAGGGGCTGCTGGGGGGTGATGGTGAGGAAACTAATATAGGTTTTAAGAAGAAAGGGTAAAAAGAGGAATCAAGAAACTATAAGGACAAAGCAGGAACTAACATTTATTTAGACCATCCTTTCAATTTGTGTTCATGTTGCTGGCCTTTAGTTCCATTTACAGATCTAGACAGAGCAGCCCCTTGACACACAGTGACAATCAGAGATCCCCAGATATCTGGAAGGATCCTGAATTTTAAAGTCATTGTGCGATAGAACAAGGTGTCCTCAAGTGAGAAAAGCTTAGGCTAAAGTTCAAAAAGCCTTCCTACGCTTTTGATTTTGATTAGATTTCCCCAAACTTATCTACCGAAAAATTGACATTTTTAGGACTGAAAAGGTGAGGGGAGATGTCTGAAGCAGCTGATATCGTGGGATCTAATAGGTGGATTCCAAGATTTCTTCTGTTTGTTGTGTCCTACTCAACTGATCAACACCTCTTTGGTCAGCTCCTGGGAGCCTGCTCTGAGCAGAGCAGAGCAGGAGGGAATGCTGAGGGCGGAGCCACCAACCCCACACACGCATCGGAAATACCGCTAAACAACCCGACTTACCTTTGCAGAGCACTTTGCACTTTACAAAATACTTTCACATGCAGGATCTCATTTGACCACCACCACAACCTTGTGAGGAGGGGAGGGACTATATGCACCTTACAGATGAGAAAGGCACACAGACAGACCTGAGGTTCAGTCTGTCCAAGTGGCATCTGTGCAGACTGATGGGGGCCTGTGCTACACCAGTCATTAAATATTTGGAATATCACCCCTTGATAAACAACCGGCCCATGAATAACACCACCATCAAGTGGCAGAGTTGGAGTTCCAGGCTTGAACGGTCTTGACTCAAGTCCAGGGTGTTTTGTTCAAAGAGTGCTGTGCTAGGTACTGTGGGGGTGCAGAGATAACCAGGATCCTGTCCCAGGAAGGGTCCAGGAGCCACTGGCTCTCATACAGGGCAGAATACAGTAAGGGCCTGGAGGGAGGTACAAACGAATCACTGAGGCAGTGTGGAGGACAGCAAAAGCCAGATCTGACTAGAAGAAATGGCTCAGCCTTCATGAAGAGGTGGCATTTGAGGTGGACCTTGAAGGAGGGGTCACATCTTGACAGAATGAAATGGAGGTAAGGGTATTCTGGGTGGGGAAAGACATGGTTTCTACTCTTGGAGATGAGAGAGTTATTAAAAGTATATTTAGGGGGGCGGCCCTATGGTGTAGTGGTTAAGTTCACGTGCTCCACTTCAGCAGCCAGGAGTTCACGGGTTCGGATCCCGGGTGTGGACCTACACACTGCTCATCAAGCCATGCTGTGGTGGCATCCCACATACAAAAAATAGAGGAAGACTGGCACAGATGTTAGCTCAGGGACAATCTTCCTCACCAAAAAAAATTAAATTATTTTAAAAAAGGATATTTAGGAAAGGATGTGAAGCCCAGTTTGGTGGAATTAGAAAGCACTCATAGGCAGGGAGAGAAGTGTGGAAATGTAGGTCAGAGTCACAGTACTGGGAACCTCACATACTAAGTGGAGGAGTTGCCATTACTCTGATCTTTACCTTAAAATTCTGCAAAAGCAGAAGGTCTGTCTACAGAAAGAGGAAAGCAGCACCCTCTCCCTTGGTATTCTGGTAAAATTACCAGGTTTTTTGTGACTTACAACCTCAGCCCTCAGGGCTCTTTTCAAGGTGGATCATTTCTAAAGAACCTTTAACCTTATTTTAATTTCTACTTGCGTCTTTCCTTAACCACACAGCCACCAACTGAAGGCTACAGTGTGGTCTGTGTGTGTGTGTGTATGTGCACGTGGGTGCACTTGCTGCTACAGTGAGGTCATCTTGCCATATGAAATAAATGTTGATTTTTGCTGAACTCAACTGATTTCATTGTTATTTAGGAAGCTCAGTTACTTGCGGTTAATATTTTCCCCCCTCATGTTGCCAGCACAGCCCCTTAACCCTTGGTTTCCTTCCCTATCCACATCTCCCCTTCCTCCTTTTGAAGGTGAGGAATCATAATGGAAGACCATCCATGGTTACCACGGACCAAGGACTCTAAGGTTTCCGAGATCTGTCACAGGGAGGCTGGAGCACTTGCTTTTGGAACAAGTTCAGACCCTGAAAATGTACAAGTCGTCAGCAAGGATGGGGCTGAGAGTTGGCAAGTCTTTGACTTTACCCGCTGGCTAAGACTTTTACCACCGTAGGGTAAATATCGTTCTTTCATCTGTCACTCTTCCTATGCACCAGCTGGCATGTCTGCCTCTCATGCATGCTAGGGATTTAAGTAAAATGATGACCCCATAGGCAGTCCAGATAGGTCAAGAGTAGACTGTGAGGGAGGGACGGCCTTCAGTGCTTTCCTCACTTGGTGTGTTTTTTCCTCTTTATCTCCCATCTTTTCAAATAGCTAGTTATCTACGGAAACCATAGGCAAGACCGTGTCAAGGTATTGGAGACTTCAATATTCTTCAAGTCATATTTGCAGAATAATAGCTATTCTGAGAGTCATAAGGAAAAGAAAAATTCACAATAGCTAAAATTGGGGGCTTTAGTAGGTGAATTTTTCTCTTTTTCTAGTGAGGAGGCCTTGATGATAATACTGTACAAGTTACCACAACTCATCCTTCAGAGAGTTTCAGGGGGGAAAATAATCAATGGTTTTCTATCTCAGAATGAATATGTTCAGACTTATCCAGAAACAAATGAATATATTAAACCTGACTGACTTTTCAAGACCTCCAGGGTAGCTTAAAAACAAAACAAAAACACAAACCAAACAACCTCCCCCAAAATGGGATCCAAGGCCTTGTCTCATACCTACTGCATCAAGACATCCCGGGATGGGGCCTCGAATTTAGGTTAATAAAGCTCTCAGGGACCCGATGGTCAGTCAAGTTTCATTAGGATGATTTAGGTCATTCCTTGCCCAAGCTACCAAGCTTTACCCCATGAAGAGTCTTCCAATTTCAGAAATCACTGGTGAGGTTTTTCAGCTCTTTTCAGGGCTAGATGCAAGGGAAGTACTTAACAAATAGGTGATTTGGTGCCCACACTGCAGACTCCTCAGTGGGGCTTGGTTAGTTCTATTTTATAAATCACAGTCTGAAGTGCATTAGATATCAACCCGGAGTAGCCAGAAGACCTTGATCAAAGGTAATGGATCCGGACCACAAGGGGCTCCTATTGTACATTGGCAAAGCTCCCCTCTCCCTGGGGCCTGCACAGCCACATTTTGAGGTGATATTTTATCCCTGAAGCCAGAGACCAGAGCCCTTCATACTCTCCTAAACAAAGATGTCAGTTCTCCTGCAGCCTTCACAGGCTCTCCTGGTTGAGGGTCTTTGCCGACAGTCTCTGGGCAGTCTCCTGTTTCCTCTCTGTCCGTGGTACCCGAGGAAGTGCTCCTTGGAGGCCATCACTTTCCAGGGATTACTGAAGGGACCCCAAAAGCTCAACCAAGGGCTGACCCTGTTCTTCTTTGTTTGGACAGGGACATTTTATCCAGGACATTAAACCCTTCTTTTTCCCTTTTCCACCACCCAACTCTTGGGCCTGTTAGTGCTAACACCACTCCTGCCAGAGAGAGGACCCGGAGAGGGTGTTGAACACTATTTTAAAGTATTTCAACAACTCTGGTAAAACAATTGGAATGGACTCAAAAGGATGATTAAAATGAAACGTTTGGGTTCTTGGTAGATTTCAACAAAGCCCTCTTCCAAACTGGCATGGTCTCATGAATTAACCTTCAAGTAATTTGCCATGTCACCTCTGTAGTTCTTGGGGTGTTCCAAAGAGTATTCCATTAGCAGCAGGTCACTTGATTAAATAAGGAGGTTCCTTTTGGCAGGGTTTTATCTATCTCCCCAGCCCTCCCCAGTGAGTCACTGGAGGGGGGCTCTGGTTTCTGAGTTACTAGACATTTTGCCCCTCCGATCTAGGCCCTCACGTATTCGATCACATACAATCACAAAAGAACCCAAAGGATTAAAGCAGAGGTGAAGCAGGTGAGAGTCATCTTCACTCCTCACCTGCTGCTGCCTTGAAGAGCCTGGCTCTCCCTCCTAGCAACCTCTACTACACAAGCACGGATTGTGAAAAGGAGATGTCCTTCACTTAAAGTTCCTACAGAAGGAACTTCTACCAGTTTTCTGGCAGCCTGTTTTGGTGATATTTTCTCTAATCAACTTCTTCTGTCTTATTGAGGTACAGCGAAAGGCACATCTCTTAATGCACAGCTTGATGTCTTCCGACAAATACCATACACACATGTAACCCAAACCCCTCTCAAGATCTAGCATATCTCTGTGACCCATCAGTTCCCTAATCTTCCAGTCAGTTCCTCTAGCCCCCTCCCATCATAAGGCCATCATTCTTATTTTTTTAAATCATAGATTAGTTTTGCCTGTTTTAGAATTTCATATAATTGGAATCATACAGTATGTATTCTTTGTGTAATGCTTCTTTCACGAAGCAAAGGTTGAGATTAATCAGTGTTGACCCTATCAGTGGTTCATTCCTTTTTATCGATGAGTAGGTATTCTGTTGTATAAATAACATATTTTGTTATTTTCTAATGTTAAGTGACATTTGGGTTCTTTCCAGTTTTGGATTTTTATGGCTAAAGCTGCTATGGATGTTCTTGTACAAGTCATATTGTGGACATATGTTTTCCTTCTCTTGTCTAAATATCTAGGACTGGAATCGATGGGCCATAGGGTAGGTACATATTTAGCTTTATACAAAACTGCTAAACGGTTTTCCACAGTGACTGTATCACTTTACAACCCATCAGTAATGTCTGTAACCCAGATGCGCCACATCCTCATCGACAGTTGGTGTCCATCTCTTAATTTTAGTCTTTTTAGTGGGTGTATAGTGGTATCTCATTGTGATTATAATTCATGTTTTCTAGTGCCTAACAATGTTGAGGATTTTTTATGTTTATTTGCATTTGTATATCCTCCTTTGGAAGAGTGTGTTCAACTACTTTATCCATTTTTAATTGGAATGCTTGTTTTTTTATTATTAGGTTGCACGAGATTTGTATATATTTTGAATAAAAGTTCTTGTCAAAGATATATAATGCCAAGTATTTGCTTCCATTCTGTGGCATTTGTTTTAACTTTATATTCAAGTCTCTGGTTCATCTCAAATTACTTTTTGGGTAAGGTATGAGGGACAGGTCACAGTTCACTTTTTTCATCGCGATCAGTTGTTTGATCACCATTGGTTGAAGGGACATTCCTTTGTCCATTGACTTGCTTTGGTACTTTTGCTGAAGACCAATTGCCCATATATATGGACTTGTTTCTGAATTTGCTATTCTGTTCATCTGGTATAATTGTCTATCCTTAGCCTGTACCCTATGGTCTTGATTATTGTGGCTTTATAGTAAATCTTGAAATCAGGTAGTATACGTTTTCCGACTCCATTCTTTTTCAAGATTGTTTTGGCTATTTTAGGTCCTTTCATTTCCATATAAGTTCTAGTTGCATCACCTGAAACTATTTTTTTCAGTCTCTTCTAAGATATTGACTTGCTTTCAAATATCACTGATTTTTTCTTTCCCAGCGTCCAATGTAATATCAAGCCCATCCAGTGAATTTTTCCTTTTGGTGTATTTTCTTTTTTACTTGTAGATTTTCTATTTAGTCCCTTTTAATATTCCCATTTCTCTGTTGAGTTTACCCATCTGTTCACCTCATTTTCAATCCTTCAACATATTTATAGTAGCTTTTCAAATTCTCTATCTATGATGAACTCCAATGTTTGTGTCAACTCTCGAGTTCATTTCTATTAACCTTTTTTCTTCTAGTTATGGGTCACATTTTCCTGCTTTTTAAACATCTTGTAATTTTGTATTACACCCTGGGCACTGTGGATACAATGTTGAGAATTTGGATCGTGTTCCTTTACAGAGGCATTCGATTTACTGGTGCCTTAAAGTGATCCGGTCGAGGCTTCGATTTAGGCTTGGTTAGGGTGGGTCAAGAGAAGCTCTCATTCTGGGGCTAGAGTAGTCCAATTCCTATGTTTCAGTTTTTCCATGTCTCAACTGAATGCCCAACGTATTCTCTCTCTCCATTCTGGCTGGTTGGAACTGCAATATTTCCCAGACCAGGAGACTTCCAACGACCTACAGACCCCCAGGAACTATTTGGTGTCATGGAGTCTCACCATATTCATGCATAGTTTACTATTTGGCCAAAGACTAAAGGAGAGCCCTTCTCTCCAGCACCTTCTCTGCAAATTCCAGCCATCTCATAAGCCCGGGACATAAACTCTATTTCCTCTGCCAGGCGAGATGCTGCTCTCTGGGCTCTAGTCTCCTGTACCGCAGTTTCTGCCCCCAGGCAGAAAGCCAAGATGAGTTTGGAGTTCACCTCCTGTCTTTTCATTTTATCCACAATCACAAATCTGTCCTGTTTTCCAATACCCAAAAATAGTTGCTTCACGTATTTTGTCCAATTTTATAGTTGTTTACAGCAGGAAAATAGTTCTAATACCCAATATTCTATTATGGCCAGAACTGGGAGTTCTTGTTTTGATGTTCCATACCTTTATAAGTGGGAAGTTGCAGTTCTTTGCTGAAATTTAAACCCATTTACTCTTTATCTGTCCTCTCGGAGGGAAATAACTCACGCTAACTCTTCTATGCTTAACACTGTTAAGGCAAAAAGGAAAGAAAAAGCCACTTATTTATCTTCTTTTCCAATGCTGCCATCTTATATCCTCATAGATTCTATTTCTATATAATTTCTTAAATATTTATCTCCTCTGTACTCTGTTCAGCCTTCCATTCCTATTTTAAAATCTGGAGACTAAGCCTGAATTTAATAACACCCTGCACTCTTATGTTTCCAAATTTTGGTGCAATACACAGACATTGTTCTGTGCATGCCCGGAACACCAGCCTTCCTTCGGGAAACTTTCCTTCCCCAAATTCAATCATGTGGTTCTAGAGAGAAATACTCCATTCCTTTTTTTTTTTGACTTTTGATTGAGATTATGACAGTTTACAACCTTGTGAAATTTGCCCCCACCCTCACCCCTTTCCCCTGGAAGCCACTAATCTGTTCTCTTTGTCTACATGTTTAACTTCCACCTAGGAGTGGAGTCATACAGAGTTTGTCTTTCTCTATCTGGCTTAATTCACTTAATATAATACCCCCAAGGTCCATCCATGTTGTTGTGAATGGGACAATTTTATCCTTTTTTATGGCTGAGTAGTATTCTATTGTATATATACACCATATCTTCTTTATCCAGTCATCAGTTGATGGGCACTTAGGTTGCTTCCATGACTTGGCTATCGTAAATAATACTGCAATGAACATAGGGGTGCATGGGACTTTTAGAATTGCTGATTTCAAGTTCTTTGGATAGATACCCAGTAGTGGGATGGCTGGGTTATATGTTATTTCTATTTTTAATTTTTTGAGAAATCTCCATACTGTTTTCCATAGTGGCTGCACCAGTTTGCATTCCCACCAGCAATGTATGAGGGCTCCTTTTTCTCCACAACCTCTCCAACATTTGTTACTTTTTGTTTTGGTTATTGTTGCCATTCTAATGGGTGTAAGGTGATATCTTAGTGCAGTTTTGATTTGCATTTCCCTGATGATCAGTGACGATGAGCATCTTTTCACGTGCCTATTGGCCATGCGTATGTATATCTTCTTTGGAGAAATGTCTGTTCATGTCCCCTGCCCATTTTTTTGTTCAGGTTGTTTGTATTTTTGTTGTTGAGTTGTGTGAGTTCTTTATACAGTATGGAGATTAACCCTGTGTCAGATATATGACTTGCAAATATTTTTTCCCAATTGGTGGGTTGTGTTTTTGTTTCAATCCTGTTTTCCCTTGCCTTGGAGAAGCTCTTTAGTCTCTTGAAGTCCGATTTGTTTATTCTTTCTATTGTTTACCTTGTCTGAGGAGACATGGTGTCTGAAAAGATCCTTTTGATACTGATGTCAAAGAGTGTACTGCCGATATTTTCTTCTAGAAGCCTTATGGTTTCAGGTCTTACCGTTAGGTCTTTGATCCATTTTGAGTTTATTTTTGTGAATGGTGAAAAAGAATGGTTAATTTTCATTCTTTTACACGTGGCTGTCCAGTTTTCCCAGGACAATTTGTTGAAAAGACTTTCTTTTCTCCATTGTATGCCCTCAGCTCCTTTGTTGAAGATTAGCTGTGCAGAGATGTGTGGTTTTATTTCTGGGCTTTCAATTCTGTTCCATTGATCTGTGTACCTGTTTTTGTACCAGTACCATGCTGTTTTGATTACCATAGCTTTGTAGTATGTTTTGAAATCAGGGATTGTGATGCCTCCAGCTTTGTTCTTTTTCTCAGGATTGCTTTAGCAATTCGGTGTCTTTTATTGCCCCATACGAATTTTAGGATTCTTTGTTCTATTTCTGTAAAGAATGTCATTGGGATTCTGATTGGGATGGCATTGAATCTGTAGATTGCTTTAGGTAGAATGGACATTTTTAACTATGTTTATTCTTCCAACCCATGTGCATGGAATGTCTTTCCCATCTCTTTATGTCATCATCAGTTTCTTTCAGGAAAGTCTGTAGTTTTCGTTGTATAGGTCTTTCACTTCCTTGGTTAAATTTACCCCAAGGTATTTTATTCTTTTTGTTGGAATTGTGAATGGGATTGTGTTCTTGAGTTCTTTTTCTGTTAGTTTGTTATTAGGGTATAGAAATGCTACTGATTTATGTAAGTTGATTTTATACCCTGCAACTTTGCTGTAGTTGTTGATTATTTCTAATAGTTTTCCAATGGATTCTTTGGGGTTTTCTATATATGAGATCATGTCGTCTGCAAACAGTGAGAGTTTCACTTCTTCATTGCCTATTTGGATTCCTTTTACTTCTTTTTCCTGCCTAATTGCTCTGGCCAAAACCTCCAGTACTGTGTTGAATAAGAGTGGTGAGAGTGGACACCCTTGTCTTGTTCCTGTTCTCAGCAGGATGGCTTTCAGTTTTTGCCCATTGAGTATGATGTTGGCTGTGGGTTTGTCATATATGGCCTTTATTATGTTGAGGTACTTTCCTTCTATACCCATTTCATTGAGAGTTTTTATCATAAATGGATGTTGGATCTTGCCGAATGCTTTCTCTGCGTCTATTGAGATGATCATGTGGTTTTTGTTTCTCATTTTTTTAATGTGGTGTATCACGTTGATTGACTTGCGGATGTTGAACCATCCCTGTGTCCCTGGTATAAATCCCACTTGATCATGCTGTATGATCTTTGAAATGCTCCATTCTTAAATTACTCCACCCCTGTGACTACAGCTGATTGGTTCAAGCAGTAGCCACCTGCCCCAACGTGAATCAATCAAAGTTCTTCCCTGGCAATTTTTTCATTGAACTTGAGGAAAACACATTAAATCTCTAATCGTAAGAGACACAGGATTCGCAGCTGTTAGTGCTATATTCCCTGCCCATGGAGGAAACAAACCTTCCGTGAAAGAGAATGATTAGCCGACAAGCAGAGAGAAGCAAGTCAGCGAGAAAGAGAGAAATAAACGCGAGCACTTCCTGGTGGTGTTCCAGTTCCTAATTTCAGATGCTCCCAAGGCCTACAAGCATCCTGTATTCTTCCCGTGCTTTTAGTTATGTGACGCTAGTTGAGTCCACGGAGGCCCCTTACATTGTTCTGCCTACTGTGGTATATGCCTACAATTTGCCATAATAAGATTTTAAAAGTAAAAGTGCCCTCAAACCTAAGAAAAATCCATGATTAAGAATTACAGAAAATTCAGGGCCAGCTCGATGGTGCACTGGTTAAGTTTGCACGTTCTGCTTCAGTGGCCTGGGATTTGCCAGTTCGGATCCCAGGTGCGGACCTATGCACCCCTTGTCAAGCCATTCTGTGGTAGGTATCCCACATATAAAGGAGAGGAAGACGAGCACGGATGTTAGCTCAGGGCCAATCTTCCTCAGCAAGAAAAGGAAGATTGGTGGCAGATGTTAGCTCAGGGCTAATCTTCCTCAAAATAAAATAAAATAAAATAACAAGAATTACAGAAAATTCAAAGGAATCTATTGCCCTAATTTTCTTGGATGAACTCTAATAAATTCCATGAGATAGTTCTTGTTGGATTTTTGTCATTGTCCTGACTAATATTTTGAAAAATAATTACTTTTTGTGTTTTATTTACTGGAACACCTATTAATAGAAAGGTGTTTTTTAAAATAGAATTTTTTAAAAAGCTCAAATTTATGTGAAATTTTAAATTACAGCACTACCTACTAGGCCACACCTGCTTGTATCTATTATGGTGACATCTCGGTAACTTTTTTGACACAGCCACTCTAACCAGAAATCTGCGTCCTGTATCTGCGGGATGCCATTTTGCATCCTTTGGCAGTCTGCATTAATCTGAGGGATCAGTACACAAACATTTGTGTATAGTAATAACGATTGCTACTATTTTTGAGTATCTACTGTGTAATGGCATTTTGATAATATTTTACAAAAAGGCTTTCTTTCTACTAAGATACCTACTTCACAACAATACAAGGATTATGTATTAACTTTCATGTTGATGCAAACTGAGTCTCAGAAACGTTAAAAAATTTGCTAAGGGCAAAACTTACTATGTGCCATCATTAGGACTGGACCTCAGAATACAACTAGGGTATTAGCCTCTTAACCTGGAAAGTCTATTTCTATAAATACGATCTCAGGTTATTTTAACCTTTTGAGAAGATACATGACACTACTGGCTCATGTTACATTTACAATCTACTAAAATCCTTTGGTATTTTTTGCAAGAATGACAATTAATCCAGTTTTCCTCCATCCAGAACATACACGAAACAATATATATATATATATATATTTTTTTTTTTTTTTTTTGAGGAAGATTAGCCCTGAGCTAACATCCACCACCAATCCTCTTCTTTTTGCTGAGGAAGACTGGCCCTGAGCTAACATCTGTGCTCATCTTCCTCTACTTTATATGTGGGACGCCTACCACAGCATGGCTTGCCAAGCGGTGCCATGTCTGCACCTGGGATCCGAACCGGCGAACCCCGGGGCCGTCAAAGCAGAACGTGTGCACTTAACCTCTGCGCCACCAGGCTGGTCCCACAAAACAAAATTTTTAAACTTCAGTTTAAAAGACACTTATTCCTATTGAAGTGCTGTTTGTCAAAGTTCTTTGCTCTACCTTATTGATCTTGCTGAATTTTAATTTGCATCTAATGTACCTATCATTCCCATCAGTGTGTCTAACAAAAACATAGATGCATTTAAGTGTGATGAAAATGTCCAGAGCTACTCATAAATGTTTATACCTGCAGAATGACATCCATGCATACCCATATCTGTATGTATACACTTTGAGTATGATTACTAGCCAGCTATGAATCTGTTTATCTAGATTTTTATGTAGCCTATATTTGCCCTTATTCAGCATTTACTTTTTGACTTTGTAGCAGAGGCTGTCAGTGCCCCACCCATATAGTCTCAGGCTTTATCATTTCAGTAGATGCCCACCCAACTTCTACCTGCCCGAGAGGGCTTGCTCTGGCGGCCCTTCCCACCCCCACCTGTGTGCAAGGCAGGCCAGCAGTGCTGGAGGGTTAAAACCCCCTAGAAGCAGCCCTTAGCCAACGACTGCTGGAACTTGGTATATAAATCCCCCAGCTCCTTTGCCCTGGGTAGGATGGTTCCAAAGTCTTCTACCTTGACTCCAGAGTAACAACTCACTTGACAATGCACCCTTTATAAGCTGCTTCCCTGTTCCTCTTCCAGTTCTTCCCAGGATCATCTTCCAAAGTCAACTATTTGTATTCAAATCCTTGTCACAGGATCTGCTTCTGGGAAAACTCCAACTAAGACAAGCTTATTTAATTTTCACCCAAAGTAGAACGATCTTTAAGAATTTTCTCCATTATTATTCATTTTGCAGATGAGAAAACTACAGTAAAATAACTCGTGTGAGGTCAACACTTGGTAAATGGCAGAGTCAGGACTGGATTCCAAAGACCATGACGCTGTGTGGCCTCCCATGGTCTCAGCTGGAATCTGTTTACTGCCTTGCTGAAATCAGGCTGTACCATGGCCATGGCATTGCCCTGGTCCATGCTGGGTGTCGGGGGGTGGGGTGAGGTGGGGTGGGGAGGAGAGTGTTACATTCTCTCCAACCCCCGCCTCTGACAGTAGGATTGAGATTAAACTTTCCAGTTTTATTTTTTGTCTTTCTGGATACCGGAAATTCAACATCTCAGTGTTGAGCAGGGAAGGGGCTGAAGGTGAGGTGGGACGTCATGTACAGGACACGAATATGTTATTTCAGTGGTGTGGAACTGAAGTAGCCCAGTTTTATTCTTTCCTCTCTCCTCTTTAACACAAACATGGTACTCTATTTCATCCACCAAGAAAATTAGGACAATAGATTCCTTTGAATTTTCTGTAATTCTTTTTATTTTATTTTATTTTATTTTGAGGAACATTAGCCCTAAGCTAACATCTGCCACCAATCCTCCTTTTTTTGCTGAGGAAGAGTGGCTCTGAGCTAACATCCATGCCCATCTTCCTTTACTTTATATGTGGGATGCTGCCACAGCATGGCTTGCCAAGCGGTGCATAGGTCCACACCTGGGATCCGAACCGGCCATTGAAGTCCCAGGCCATTGAAGCAGAATGTGTGAACTTAACCGCTGTGCCATTGCGCCAGCCCTGAATTTTCTGTAATTCTTAATCATGGATTTTTCTTAGGTTTGAGGACAATTTTATTTTTAAAATCTTATTATGGCAAATTGTAGGCATATACCACAGTAGGCAGAACAATGCAAGGGGCCTCCACAGACTCAACCAGCTTCAACAATGATCAGCACACGGCCAGTTCTGATACATCTGGACCCCACTCACTTCCCCCTCCCATATTAAAGTAAATCCCAAACAAGATCTTTTATCAGTAACTATTTCAGCATCTATTTTTAAAAATAAGGACTCAAGGAAAAAAACCCAATGCATCATTAACATGCCTAAAACCAATAGTAATTTCTTAATATCATCAAATATCCAGTCAGCACACAGATTTCCAAATACAAAAAATTATATAATAATATAATTGTATTATATTATAATATAATTTGTGTGCAAACATGTACACATAAACACAAATTTTAGAAAAAAGGTTCACACTTCATGACTGTTGAAATGTCCCTTAAGTCTCTTTTAGTCCAGAGGGTCCTCCTCCATCTTTCTTGCAATTTTGAGGGCATTTTCTCAGTTAACTGAAGCTAAGTCCATCTCAGGTAGATGTTAGTGGTTGCTGACCAGGTGACGGGCCTCTAAGCCACTAGGGACAAGAGAGAGCAGGGGAACCACAGGCACGTATATGTGGGGAGCTCCTTCTTGGGGCTTAAAGCAGCACCAAACAGTCAGGAGAACCAGAGCCACTCTCAGAGACCAAGTGCTCAGCTCATCCTTAGCCATAATGGAAGACAGAGTCCGGCAGCCAGCGGCATGGGTACCACAGCTATCTTCTGGGAAGCAGCACATGAGAAGCTGGAGTGACTCGCTGCATAGCCTGAACTCTTGGGAGTGGAGGTAAATGGTGAACCCATCAAGGCAGGTTTGGATGGAGTAAATCTGGAACCTGTGATGCAAATGAACTGGGGAGGGAGAGGGCGAGGGAGCACGAAAAAGTACCCATGCACTTTGCATTAAATACGTGAATGCAAAATTAACCGAAATTATTAATTGCTCATCATATTTAAGGATGCTCTGTGGTCTGTAACTACATTCTAACAAGATAGACTCATAAATGATAATGCTGGGACATATCTTGGCTTCCTAAAGGCCCTGGGGGCCCCCTTAAAATGGGGCTGCTCACAAGATTATAAAAACAAGAGCTAGATGGTCGTCCAGAGACATCAGTGAAGGGAAACCAGACATAGCTACCTTTGCTCCTCCACCCCAGAAATTCCCAGATGACTTCATCCCTGATGGCCTTATTACTATGGTTACTCCATTCTCTCCTTCACTGTAAAACTGGCAATCTCTGCTGTCCCCTCCCCTGTCAAGAATAGTATCTTTCTCTACTCCTTTTGTCCATTTCAGTGAATCACTGGTGTCCCTCCAATTCAAGCTCCATCCTGGCAGCATCTTCTGCCTGAAGATTTTGGAAAGAACCTTAGTAACCTCCCCAGGGTCCCTGACCACACTCTGGAAAAAACCAAAGTAGACAACATGGCCTCGCCAACACTACTGCTCACGTCTCTTCTACTCCACAAAAGAATCACAGATGTACCAAAGTGTAGCATCTTCCTGTCTCTGCTATGTATCTTTTGCAGTTGCTACTTCTTAAGATTCTCTTAGAAAGTTAATAAAGATGCAAGATTTCTTCATTGTTTCTGAAAGTAAAGCGTATCTTCAACAAAACCCATCTGACTTTCCCTATGCATAAAAAAAGAACCCAAAAAACCTCACCCCTAGAATTTTAAGTTAATGAAAGCAGTTTTTGGTGCCTTCATTTATTATAGCTATAATCAGCCATGGTTGTCATAATTAGCGTGGAGCATTGGAAAGAAATGAGTAACTACTCTTCTCTTCTTGAACGTCTTTAATTCCTCATTAAAATCATTTTAGTTGCCAAGCAACCTTCACTTTTATGTCCCATATTTGAAGGGATTATGCCAGAATTATTTTTTAAAATCAATTTTAGGAAAAGATAGCAACTTGTGTGCTAGCACGCCTCTTTATAAACACTCATGTTAACTTTAAGATCATAATTGTTTCCAATGTGAATTATGGAAAGCAAAAAGTTAATTATAGAGAATCCACCATTTAAAAGTTAATGTGATTGTAGTACATATAAATATGCACAGAAGACAATCTAGGAAGATACAGCCAACAACGTCAATAATGTTTATCTTGCTCTTGGTGGTAGAATGGATGACTAATTTTCTCCTTTTTCCTAGTCTGTATTTTCTAAGTTTTCTACAGAGAACATGAATAATTTTTAAAGTTATTGAAATTTAAAAAGTAAATATGAGAGCTAAGTTACAGTCAGATCTTTGTAAATACAAGAACTTACAAAAGAGTGGGAATTAAATGAGAATATGCATACAAAATATATTAATATGAACACTGTATGGTTCATAGTAAATACTCAAAAGTTAATTGTTACTAAAATAAGACTTTAAAAGTCTACATAAGTGGTACATTTTATGTTATGTATATTTTACCACAATAAAAAAGTCTACGTAAGAACAATACAGACTCAGTCTATTTTATTAATTTGAAAGAACGGATTTAAATTTGGTTGGCTTTCTATGTCTCCACTCTAAAGATACGGGCTCTTCAAACAGATTAAAAGTAATTTCTTTAAATATACTAATTTTTAAAGGACTTTCTTCAAATTCACATTCAGCATCATGATTGAGACCTCATCACACCTTCTCCTAGACATCTTGAGTCTCAGAAATCATTTCAACAGTGTCACGGTGAGGGGAAACTGAGGCACAGAGTTACAAAGTGACGGTCCAGCGCTCTGGTTTTAAGCCAATGCAACCTCAGAAACAAAACTGGAAGCTTCTTTTTCTCCAGCAAAAATTGATAGACAAACTTTTATCGATCATCCACAACAGTGCAATATGGAATTATATCATACAATGGATTTAATGTAATTTTGATTAAAATAATGGAATAGTCACCAAATCTTTGGAATAGGGGTATTTTTTTGAGTTTAGAGTTAATAAAGGAAAAGATAAAGGAAATATGGACAAATTTAATTGCATAAAAATTTCTGTATATTAAAATCCCCAAACTAACATAAAAATGGAAATGAGAATGGAGGAAAATGGCTTTAGCAAATGATATTCAAAGAGTTAATAGCTTTTTTACATAAAAAGCTTTTGCAAACCTCTAATAATAAAAACATCAAGCAGCAAGTGATAAATAGGCAAAGGATAGGAACAGTCATTCACAAAATTGGAAATATCGTTAGCAAACTTATGAGAACACACTTAACAAAAGCTTGGTGATATATATATCAATAGTACCTGTTAACATGTAGCGGGAAATGGAGGCAAATGATTAAACAGATGGAATCAGAAACAAACAGACACGGCAGATAACACACCAAGAACAGAAGTTCACAAAATCGAGGTTTGGTCAGTCAGAAATAAGGAATAGTTTAATCACGGAGAATTTTTAGAGGAGGTAAATTAAAGAGAAAAAAAGAAAACACAGTCATAACTTCAACTATGGAATAAGAATCTCTCAGTTTTACTTTTTAAGTTCCATTGTCACTTCTTTAAAAAATTTCTCAACTTCACTGATATTTCATTTCCTTTTCTCAAAGATATATTGTTCCTCTTCTTTGAAGAACACACGGAGAGTTGTTTTATAAGATATTTACAGGAAAGAAGCAAAAGGATGGTAAATAATTCTTACTTTCTCCTGATTAGGTGATTCAAAAGAAAATTTCCAGTTTTCAGCGTCCCCTTCCACCTCGACACTCTGCTACCTGAGCATCCTCTGCAGCTGGGAGAAAGCAGCGTGCTGGTTCACGTTCAACAATGGCCTCTCCAGGGGTGAGGTTTAAGAGGAAGCCCTGATTAGGAGCGTCTGCCCATTCCCACGGTGTAAATTCTCCCAACGCAGGCAAAGTCAAGCTACTAGCATGACCTCACTGAATGTGGAGCTGGGAAGAGATGCACAGACCACAGCATACCACTATACAGCATTCACACCATACGGTACGACAGACATAACCTCCACAGCAGAGATAATAGTCAAATATGGTCATATCCTAGGAAATGATGAGTTTTGAGGATTTATCTTTATTTTTATTGTATTGTAAATTTATACAATTTAACTTTTAATCATGGCTGTGTTAACAAGTGGCTTGCAAAGTTTCTGAAAATTTAAGGCTCTGCTCTTGCAGATTAAGACTTTCAAGATTGTAACAGCACGAAATGGAGCGTGATGTCCTGGGCATCGACACAGGCCATGTGCCCATGAAGCTGGCTCTGCTTACACTCTTGCTCTTTCCCAGTGTTCCTCCCCGCCACTCTAGGACAACCCAACTGGGTGGTGGCCCAAACAACCTGCAGACCAAGGCCCAAAGTCCAGCAGCTGTAACTGTTCCAGGCAGAAGCAGGCATGTCTGACCCCCAGGAGGCGGGGCCTGCACTTCAGAGGGCCTTCTCCAATGGTCTCACGCCCAGTCGCTGCTGTTTCAGTCAACTATGTACACACTGCTTTTGCTTCCACACCATTTCCTAGAGTGTTTCCATCACAGACGTGATAAACTTGATGTCACTGCAGGCCCTTAAGAAATCTGTTGGCAAAGTGGCGCTCTTGGAGGAGTACTTAGAGGAAGCGCCTCTCCAGCTCCCCTCAGCTAAGCCCCCCCTCTGGGCCTCTGACCCCTGGGGCACAGGCACACCCTAGGGAGTAAGGGCCAGCGGCACCACAGGAAACGGGTCTGAGTGTGGCTTCAAGTGGAAATGCAGACCAGGAAGCTGCCTTGAGCGCAAAGAACCAAACGGTAGTCATGAGAGACACCCCCATTCTCCTTATTTCCATGGCCAAAGCGCCGACAGTGGGAAGTTCTCAAGGGAGTTTCTGCAGTGGAGAAGGGATAGCAAGGCAGGAGAATCCGGTAGAAGTGGTCCCAGGGTTGCAAATGCTCACGGGCAGGGCCTCGCTCTACTTCGATCTGGCCAGATTGCTTTAGAGATGTCCAGGACGCTGGCTTCCCCAGGCCCTTTTCTAGTTCATGCAGTGGACAAACCTACTTCCTCTATCGCTTCTCAGAGGATCTGTACCCTTCAGGTTTTCCATGTTTTCCAAGAAAATCCCCTGGGACGTCCAAGAAGCAAGTGTGCTATAGGACAGTATTTCTCAGAATCAGCCCATGGGTCACCTCCATCAAAACCACAGTGTCAGCCGGCTGAATGAAAAGCTCTGGGGTTGACCCTCAGGAATCTGAACGTTGAACACACCCCTGACGGGTACTGCTTCGTCAAAGCTGGAGAGGCTCTGGTTGAGGGGAACGAACGCGAGCCTCAGAGGTGAAGTGACCAGAGTTCAGCTCTCGGTGCCTCTCCCGCTAATGAGCTGGGCTGCCTCTCACAGGTTAACACCTCTGAGCTTCAATCCCTTCTTAATTAAAAAAGCAAAGCGGGGGCTGGCCCAGTGGCTCAATGGTTAAGTTCACACGCTTTGTTTCAGTGGCCTGGGGTTCACAGGTTTGGACCCTGGGCGCGGACCTAGTACCACTCCTCAAGCCATGCTGTGGCGACATTCCACATAAAATAGAGGAAGACTGGCACAGATGTTAGTTAGCTCAGTGACAATTTTCCTTAAGCAAAAAGAGGAAGATTGGCAACAGATGTTCGCTAAGGGCAAATCTTCCTCAGGAAAAAAAAAAAAAGAAAGAAAAGAAAAAATAAATAAATAAATAAAAAAGCAAAATCATAACCATGACACACGGTCATTATGAGGAGTAACGGAACCAATTCAGGTAAAGGCCCAGTACCCTACAGAGCCCACAGTAAGTAAGTGTTCAACCACCATCGGCTTATTGTCTGTCTGTCTGACTGTCTCTGTCTTTCTCTCAGCAGTAAATCTCATCTCTCTGGATGGACTTAGTGAACTAAAATGCTCAGAATTCCTGAGACATTGTCGACCTTATGCAGAACATTGTTAAGACTGCCCCTGTTCTCTATTACAGAGGGAGGTCTCCTATAAACACCACCACACAGGAGAGCCCGGATGATCCCTTTTCCTCCTGTCTCAGGGCTGGCAGTCACCGTAACCCCTAGCCATGAGAGGGCAGGCACCGCAGCCCGGGGCACTGGGTGATGCCAGCCTGTCAAATAGGCAGCACAGAAGTTCCTTGGAAGAAATACCGTCTTGATCACAGAATTCACTCCGGAAGGCTAACAGTCATGCCTGGGAGATGCTGATGCCTAGAAGCCTGAGGACCATCCTTTACATGTGAAACCTTGCGGCCTGGACTCCCAGTGACTGGGGGTTCCACTGGGGAGGCTAGTGGGACAGCTGTGGTCTTCTTCATGAAGGGCCGTCGTCAACAGTGGCCAAGCCTTTGGGTCCCTTCCTGACCCTACACTTGGTTTTGTTCCTTGGAGTTGTCCATTCTCAGCAAGGTCACAGCCCTTGGCTTCCGGTCCTGTGTTCCTGTTGCCTCTGAGTGCCTCGCTTTGGGGTACCGACTCTAAGTTGCAGAGCGGTAAGGAATATCTGAGCTTCTGTTTGCCACGGAGGGAACTGTGTGTGATCCCGACAAGCGTGTGTTTGCCTTCTTTGACTCCAATTTTAAAAACAGGTGTAGTGTTTTACCCTTAATAAGCTGAAGTCTATAAAATGCTTTTAACATCCAACTGCTCCACGGTGCAGGAAATATACCTATTAGTTTGGGAGGCCTTTGGATAGTATTGGTACAATGCACGTGATAATTTTAATTAGTTAACACTTTGTTCAAGAGAGAATGTCAGACAGACACCTGGTATATAGACCGGGTCCAATAAACTTTTCTTGTATTGAATGGAGTTGAATTTCTAATCTGGGGGAGACCAGGCCTGCAGAAAGTGGGCCCAGGGTGCAGCCTGTCCTGTGTGGCATGCAGGTCTCCCTGGAGTGAAGGGAGGCTTGTCCCAGGAGGGGGACCAGAGCACACTGAGCTCAGGCTGCAAGTGGCTGCTGTGGGCAGGAGAAGGAGCACAGGAGGGGCATACTTTCTTTTTAGACTGGGGCATGAGGCAGGTAGTTTCAAGCCTCAGAGGTTTGATTTATTTTCTTATTTGTCCAACAGGACAATAACACCTGATCTGCCCATTTCAGAGTCATTTTGAGTTTAAAAGAAAGTCAATACATATGGAACTCCAAGGAAAACTAAAAACCACTCTATCAATATAAGACACTGCTGAGCTGTGTTTCTCTTCACACTGAGTGGTAAGACAGACACAGTTTCCTCCCACAGCCCACCTGGAGCAAGAGCACTGCCTGCTGAGGACACGTCTACAGGTTTCTCTCTGATGCTGTCAGAAGTTGTCTTGCATTCCGAAGGGGACAAGGAAAGCACTTTCTGAATTTGGACATCTGAAGGCTTCCATTTGGCCTCAAATGCTGGCAACCCTCTTACAAAGTGAAAACATTCAAAAAAAAAAAAAAAAAGCCCAGATGATCTCATAGGTCTTCTCTACCTCTGAAACAGATGGTGTGATTCACACACATTTGACATAAGTGGACCAGGTTGTGATGATTTGCCTCATTATGCACAGTTGAAGAGTGGATTAACTAGCAATAATATGGTGAGAATGTAAAGCATGACCTCTGATTAAAACAGAAGGTGGGAGTGGGTTATCTCGTGGTTAAAGCAGTGAACTATGACTCAAGGCTGTGAGTTTCTAATCTCAGATCAGTAACCTTGTGTGTGACCTTGGAAGCCTTGCTAGAGGCCTTCAAGAGTACCCTTAATTTGTACATGCTGGTCACTCATCCTTAAGAGCGTTGTAATAAGTTCTTTTGAGAACAGTGCGGGTGGTAATTAATGGTTAATAGTACTAAAGAGAGAGCCATCAGGAACGACTGCCAAATGCCCATGATGCTTTCGAGAGTATCCAGACTACTACCTAGAGACACTAGAAAAACGCAAATCCCACAGTTTCCAGAAGATGTCTGTTGCCTTTGCCTTCAAGTCAATCATCTCCCCTGTCAGCACTCTCTAACATTTTCTGTGATAATGGAAATATTCTCCATACACTCTGTCCAGGGGTAGCTGCCACTCATGGCTATTGAGCCCTTGAAATACGGCTACTGAGGCTTAGGAACTAAATTTTACATTTGATTTAATTTTAATGAATTGAAACGTATATGTAAATAGCCACCTGTGGCTAGTGGCTACCTTATTGGACAGCACAGTTCCAGCTGACTCGAACCTCCTCATAGCATCTGCACGAGGGTGAGGCTGAGAAGGTAGTACAAAGTAATTAACTAATTAGTCAGTCTATGTTTAAAACATTTTTTGCCTCCTTTTTTCAGGTTGGTGAAAGGAGTGGCTGAATCCAGGGTCTGAAGTGACAGATTACCAAAAAAAGAGTTTCCCCACACTCCTGTACTATTTCCCTCTCCTCTCATGCGTATGAAAAGGAGAAGACACCTAAACTCATGAACCAAAGGCTAAGCTAGATCGTGTTATTCTAACGCAAAACTTTTCTCTACAAACCTCAGAAAATAACCAGTAAGACAGGATTCAACAGAAACATCAGCCTCCTTGCGCTATTCTCAGACCACCTCTGGGGAGGGAGAACCACGGAGGCATGGGCGCACACTGTCATGGATTGTTCTTTGCGATGAGCCCCGCTACCCATACCCAGCTCCACTTATCTCTGGAGCTCAAGCTCCACTCCCCTCCCCGCACAAGACACATCAACTGAAAACCAGAGGGTCACAATCACGGAGGAAAGTGCTGGTTCCCATTCCCTCCAAATACAGGGTGTCTTTTCTTCTTTGCCTCTTCCATGTAAACTCTGTGGCAGGAAACTCTGCAGTACATCATACGCAAGCCTTGTGCTGCTCTCTCTGCCTTTCCACGGCATTCCCATGGCCCAAGAGGGGTGGGAACAGTAGCTGTCTTCACTCACCTATGTCCTCACCCTTGGAGTGAACTTACTTAAACTCTCCATGGTAAAGCATTTATTCTTCCTCCACACCTTTGCTTAGTATTGCCCAATCTTTTGTATATGTATATATTTTTTTCTGAATAGTGCATTTCTCAGGTATTCTAAAATCTAATAATGGGACAGGGTTTGGTCACTGTAATTCTCCTTGTGCACTGCCCAGCAAAGTGTCAGATGCAATTAGGGGCTTAATCAACACTTCCTGATAACGGATAAAAGACTTAGACACAATGGGATTTTTACAGCTTTTAGATTTTAAGGTCCTTGTTTTAGTCAACATATTGCAGAAAACAATGTATCTTTTGCCCTTGTTGGATCTGTTGAAGGGAGTGGATTTATCTTGGTCCTTTTGGGGAAGGACTTCAGAATTGGTCATGTATTGTTCAGGTTGATGTCATAATTATTTGAAGGTTAGGAAAACAGCCCTAAGCTCAGCTGGCAGTTACTGTTGGTGCAGGAGGAAGAAAGATTGCATGATAAAGACATCGGTGGTCCATTTTCTCAACAGTGAAATGGAAAGAGAATAAAAATTCTTATTCATGAAATGGTCACAGTGCCCTGCTAATGGCCAGCAAATATGACTACTGAGACTGTCAAGCATATTCAAGTTGGGAGCCAGGTGAGAGTAAAGTCCATGAGGAACGATGGCTCATCACAGCCATGCTGCCACTGCCTCCCATGTCTTCTGGTTTATCTCCTTGCATGTCTATTTTCTAAGGAGATCATTTTGAAATAGAAAAACCATTCATTCTGCTCCCAAATTCATCCTTAACTGAAAGATGTAAATAAATAGAAATAATAAGTATGTTGCCGCTTTTCCAAGTTAAAAAGTCTGCAACAAACAACAAAGCAGTGATTCTCAAAGCTGGGTTCTTGAGTCAGCTGCATTAGCATCAACTGGAACATGCTAGAAACATAAATTCTTGGGCCCCACCCCAGACCTACAGGAGCAGAAATTTTGTGGGTGGGGCCCAGCAAATCACGTTATAAAAACCCCTCCAGGTGATTCTGCACTAATATTTGAGAACCACTGCTTTACAACAAGGTCAAAATCATTGAAACTATTCCTTTCGATGTTGTACTAAACTGTCCTAAATGAGTACCCCTGAAATGCCAAGTCGTTCCTGATTCTATAAATAAGGTCTGACCAAGCACTCAACATGTTCAGCCAATAAGCCCTAGTTCTGACTTCTAGCAGGTCTGCATGTTGTGTGCCTGGGACCTGATCAAGCCGCCCACACACACCCCAGGAGGCTCCCAGGGGGCCACACGTGCTTCTGGGCTGGGCCATATGTGCTCATCTGCTTCACAGTGGGAGATGAAGGGGAGATGCCTCTTCTAAAAGGGGCACAGAGGGGGAACGGTGACACTGGAGATCTACGAATTTTCCATCATTCCTTTTTTGGAGGGGAGCAAATATTTAGCACTTTTCAATCACTATTTCACTATAAATAACAATCAAAAGAAAGTGCTTATAAAAAATTAGGCTAATGATGGTGAGAACAACACAGTCTATACAGAAACTGATAAATAATAACGTAGACCTGAAATTATACAATGTTATAAACCATCATGACCTCAATAAAATAACTGGGGAGGAAAAAAAAAGAAAGTGCTTATAAAATTAAAAAAAAAATAGGGCCTCTTTGCAGACGCATTAAGTTGTGCATCCTTCATGGTAAGTACAAGAGATGACAGGGTGCAGCGTCTAGAGAATTCACCACCGGTGTGTGTCTGTGTGCTTATTTCCCACATCGTTGTCCCTCAGTTGCAACGCTTATTAACCAGTACCTTCCAGTCACAGACATTCTGGCTTTACCCGGTCCTATCCTATCCCACAACTACCCTCCAGATTGTAAGGAGAATCACCAAGACTTTACTGTCCAAACGATCCACAGCCTTTCAAATTTCTGTCTGATAACAGGGTCCGCCCATGTAACCCAGGCTTTGCATGCCCCAAGAACACAAGGACAGAAAAACATCAAAGCACCAGATGCTCAACAGTGTTTCATGATATTTTTCATCACGAGAAAAACCTCCGTCCCAAGAAAAATGGAAAAGCAAACTCTCCTCAGGAACTTTTCTCACTTTGAATCGCACCTCTCATCACGACCTGCTACGCCCACACAGTCATGTGCCATCGGTACTGCGCACAGGCTCCAACTTTTCAAAGGCTCCAGAGCTATTTTTAAAGCCAAAATACAATCTAGGCTGCTATTCTATAAAGCACTTTTTAAGGAAGAACAAATTAATATAGAGAATTTTCTGCATGTGGGCAGTTAGCCAACTCACCAAAACACTGAATGCAGCCGTTGATGAGATCGTCCAGGCTGGCTCCTTTGGCTGAATTTCCCTGAAACACCATCATTTGGAACTGGGTGATCTGCGCCAGGCTGGGGTGGGAGAGGAGGGGGCTGCTGGCTGGCTTCGCCTCTAGTTTTGCTTTAGGGGCAGCTCTGCAGCCATGAGAAGGTTTCCTGGGGAAAGAGAGGAGGCAGTGAGTGCAAGCAGGACAGCCAAGGGACAAACAAACTGGCAGCGCTCTGCTCTGAAGGCAGATTGGAGAGGAAAGGAGTAGAGATAAGACAATTAATCCTGTGAGTTGGGCTGATCGAAGACATACCCCTCCCACTTGGCAAATGCACCATTCGGACTGGTTGGCTGTTAAAGAGACATCTCCCCAGCAAATAACAAGGTGAGATTTCAGGGCTGCAAGTAGGGCTCTTCGTCCTGGAGTCAGGATCGCTCTGGCCCACTGTCTCCAGGGCCTGAAGGGGAGAGGCAAGGTGCAACTATCTGAGCAGTCCTTAGCTCCTAGCAATAATTACTAATTTTAGCCACAAGGCCACTGACTTAAGTCTTAAGAACTGTTTAAGTTGGTCTCATCTTCAGCTAACCTCATTCATCTTGAGCAAACATGGGAGATGCTGTAGAAAGTCAGGCGGCCTCAGAAACACTTTAAGGACTTTAGCGAAGAAGTCAAAGACTAAAGACCCATGTGTAGGCTTGAGGGGTTACAGTGGTGGTGTTTAGATTTTGAGCTAGCCCTGCCTTTCTCACCAATCTTGGGTGGTTTTAAGATTCTGCTTCTCAATATTGATAATACAGGTAATCAGTATGAGTCATTTTTATTATTTAACAACATTCCATTAAGTCCTTACTTGGGTCCTTACTGATTGAAACAGAAAGCAGAGGTTATGAGAGCTTTATGCCAGAACTGAATGTGAAAGGACAAGGCTGGATCTGGAAATGGCTTAGAAGTCAATAGGTCACCCTCGTCCACTCTCATTCAGCCTCACCCTTGGTCATGACCTCAGTACAAGTCAAGTTGTTTGCAAAATGATACAGGAAGTTAATTAAGCATTTTATTTTCCCTTCCACTTAAAAAATAAACATAGGGGCTGGCCCCGTGGCCCAGTGGTTAAGTTCGCACACTCCTCTTTGGTGGCCCAGGGTTCGCTGGTTCAGATCCTGGGCGCAGACCTATGCACCACTCATCAGGCCACGCTGTGGTGGCGCCCCACACAGAAGAACTAGACTGACCTACAACTGGGATATACAACTATGTACTGGGGCTTTGGGGAGAAAAAAAGAAAAAAGAGGAAGATTGGCAACAGATGTTAGCTCAAGGCCAATCTTCCTCATCAAAAAGCATACCTTAAAAAAAATAAAAAACATACACAGACACATATCGATAATCTTTGAAGGTGTGACAGTGATGGGTGGCGCTGTTGGTAACTTCTCTGAGCATGTAGTTAACTCTTCTCTCCCTACTGTGGCTTTAGTTATTTCATAGTTTACTACCAAAGAGGAGATGAGAAAAAGAAATATACCTCAGATCGATAACTTTAGCTACTCACTACGCGCTTTGATAAACACACGATGGCATCAATTACCCAGTCAGTGCTTATTCCATGAGGAAGACATTGTGACAGGCCAGAGAGGACCAGTGAGAGAGAGTCTACGTGAGGGCACTGTGTAAACTGTAGAATGTACTCATTGTACGTTACTTGTTGCTGTTGTCATTGTTATTGTAGAAAATAGTCTCCCCCAGAAGGGACTGAAGACGTGCTTTGACCAAAATAAAATGCTGTGGTGCACGTGGATTTTGGGAAACCAGCCTGCTAAAAGACAGTGTACTGAGCTATGGGGCCACTCAGCGCACAGCTAGACGTGTGGAGGGGACACCCTGCCCTTCGAGCTGTTTCAAACTAGCTCCAGGGCGCTGGTCTGGCAGTGGCCGCTGGGCTCTGATCCAACCTGGGGGGTGGTGGGCAATGAAATTGAATCAACAACTGGCTACTGGGAATCTGCTAACCCAAGGCAGTGATTTCCAAAAGATCAAGCCGGTGTTACAGGGCTTGATCAAGTTTCCGGCCATTATTGATTTTTATCCAGGCCCTGCCATAGCCCCAGGATCAGATCAGTATCTGAAAATGAGACAAAATAATAATGGCCCCCATGAACTGAGTCCCTGTGATATGGCAGGCACTGGGCCGGGGATTTACATTGTCTTTAAAGCTTACAGCTCAGAAAGATGTTATCTCCATTTGGTGATGTTGAAACTGAGTCTGAAAGAGGCTAAATGATATAGCCAGGGTTGTAGAGTTCATAGGTGCTAGATCTGGGATTTTTTACCCAGCGCCCCTCTGGCTTTATTTAAAAAATATTACCATGCCTGGAATGGCGCACCTTTCACTCCATCAAAATTAGCAAGTGGACCATCACAGAGAGGCTGAAGAGGTCAATCAATTTAAGACAAAAGTAAAATCCTCCAAAAGCACAGATGATGACATAAAGGCTGAATCTGGGCCCTGCTCCTTCTGTGGATCCCTGGCACAGTCCTGGAGCGGGCCACACTCTGCCCAGTCATTTCCCAAGCCCTTTATCTACACATGCAGAGGTCTAGGCTCAGAAGAGGACCGTGACTGGCCACCAGTGCAGAGACAGGCAGAAGCCAGGCCTCCTGTGCCCATGGCCTTCTCCCACCTGGGCTCCCTTCCCTTCCTGGAAGCACTGACAACTCTCGAAACCGGGCGCTGGTTGTCCAGTGTTGGAATGAGTCAGCTTTCCACCTTAGCTGCCGCCTTTTCACCATGAAGACCTCCACTCAGGGCAGAGGCAAGAGAGTTGAAAATAAAGTCCTTCCCAGGAGAAGTGTTTAGTCATAAAAAATGACCGAATTCTAGAAGTGTTTCCCAGTGTCGCCAGGAGGGGAAACCACTTTGGTTGGCAAGGTGATTCTCGGAGTTCAATGCTTTTACCAGAACTAGGAGGGGCTCGGGCAAATTCAAGCAGAAAGGAACAGCTTGAAGGGAGTCTTGAGGGGAAGGGGCAGGGAAGGAGGGTGAGAGATGCATTCTGGGAAGGATGGAGGCCGGGGAGGTGCAAGGGGCCTGGGCATGAGAAACCAGGAGCAGAGACACTATTAAAAACCAAAGGGCAAACTGAGGGGTCTGCGAAGATGGGGGCATCTGCACCCTTAACTAGGAAACCCTGCTCTTCCTCCGCGCAGTCTCTTGACTGGCTTTGTGACAAACCATCAACTCGCTGTCTCTTCTGGTGAAATGGCTGTAGATAAGGATTTGTAAAATGCTTCACTCTAGACAGGTGTGAGGGTGTTTGAACAATCCAGAGAATGAATAGCCTCTAAGTCTGCAAAGGCATATTTTTAAAGGATGGTAGTCAAATGGTTCCTGGTCACTTCCCTCGTGAATTAAAAAGAAAAAAGTCCAAGAGAAACAAATTAACTTGAAAGTGTTTTCAGCGGCTAAAACGGGCTAATTAAAGCTCCATCAAGTTCGTGGAAGGAGATTGTCAAAACTCCGAACCGGGTCAGGTGAAATCCTCTCCAGGCACAGGTACCTCAGTGGAGGTCACGATTTCAGGTTGACCTTTATATGAAATCCAGCCCAGGAGAGTAAGAGATGAACTGGACGAAGAGAATGGAAACTTCCACCCCTTTCTTTGCAGTGGAAGGTGGCTTTTACTGGCTTCTTAGTCAGGATTCCTTCCAGTCTGTCCTCTCCCCGCCCCCATAATACAGATTCAACTTAACTTACTGAAGCCCTGCCCCCCACTCTAGTGCAAGGTCCTGCGCTGGATCCTCAGGGGAGGAGGAGGGGGGAGCGGGGGGGAACGGAGTGCAGAAAGGGCCAAGAACTTTCAGCTCTAGAAAGTCCAGCAGGACGAAGCTTCCTGCCTCTACAGGGTATGCTTATACAGGCTAGGCCCGGCGCTGTCACATCCAAGTCCATGTGGTTGGAGTTGGGTCGTGCACAACTTGCCCAGCCCTATGCTGAGCCCAGTAGTCTGGGCAGGTGTCCGGTTCCAGCCCTTTGGGGGACAAACACAAAGTTGCCTGGCCTGTCCAGGCCTCTTTCTCCTGCCAAGAGCCTTTTCACTCACTGTCACTCTTCCTTCATCTCTGTCACCCCAAGACCCTCCTAAAACATCTCTCTGGAATCACAGTCGGGTGGAGGGGAGCATAGGTCTCCACCCACAACACGGTTACACGGTTCGCTGACCTCTGCTTGCTCGCTGCAAACGCACTTGGCCTTGCCGGAGATCCCCAGGGCCGCGAGAGGCCGCCAGGTGGCGCTGCCCGAGCCCGGCGCCCGCAGCAGGTGCCGGTGGCGCGGAAAGTCCGCGAGTGGGATCCCAGGTGTCCGGCGGTCGCGGCCGGGGGAGGAGGTCGGCCAGTGCAGTTCCGGACTCGCCGGACGACCTCGGGCCCCGCGGCCGCGCACCCCAGAGCCCTCCCCTACTGCCCAGGCTACGCGATGGGCGCTCGGGGCGCGTCCGGCCCTTGCGCCCGTCTCCCCAACTGGAGCCGAGCCCCCGGCCTCCACCGCCCGCACCCCGGGCCAGCCACTTCCCGGAGAAGGAGACGCAGGGGTCGCCCGCCCCCGCGCCCCACGTCCCATCCCCGAGGGGTCCCGGGGGCCGCCCGCACAGTGGCCCCCGCCCCGAGAAAGGAACCTGATGCTCCCGAGGGCCCGGGCCCCTACTCACCGTGGAGCTTCTCTCGCCTTCCCCAGGGTGCCCATGGCCGCAGCCCGCGCGCCCGGAGCCGCCTCACCTAGCGCGGCGGGACGGGCTCGGTGGAGCGCGGCGCATCGCCACCGCCACCGCCGCCGCCTGCCGGGCCCCCTGCCCGGGCCTGCCGCCCCCGGGCCGCCCACCCGCCGCTCTCCGAGCCGGGAGAGCCCGACCGAGGCGCACCGCAGGCACAAACTTTGTGCAAGCGCGCCCTCGCCCTGTCGCCCTCCCCCGGCGCGCGCGCACACTCACACTCGCCCGCACGAACCACCTGACAAAGGCTGATGTTATCGGCTGGAGGAAATGTGTGGCGCTCCTCAGCTCTTCTCCGAAACCGGCCCCCATCGCTCAGTGGTGCCCGGCGGCCGGCGCCTCGCGCAGTCCCGCCTTTCACCCTTGCTGTCGGCCTCTCCCAGCCCGAGGGCGAGGTCCGAGCTGGAGCTGGAGGGCTGGGGAGGCTCGGGGCGCACGGGACCCCACCACCCCTGCGCCTGGGGAGGAGGGGGGAGCCCGAGGAGATGGGCTTCGCCTAGCGGCTCTCGGGGGACCCCCCGCCCCGCCGCCGTCCCGCATTCCAGTCCTGGCTCCCCAAGACCCCGTGTCCCCTCGCAGGCCTCTCTTGTATATACCAGAGCGCAGAGCCGGGGGCGGGGTAAGAAACTAACACACACTGGTGGATTCGCCTTTGCTGCGCCTTTGGGTGTCCTCTTGGTAGCAATTTGCAGGACTGGTTGGGAGACACACGCCCTGCTCCCTGCAGGAGGCGGCGGGTGTGCAGGAGCACTCCGGGGGCGTGATCCATATCGCGCGAGCAACAGCCGCCTGGCGTCTGTGAGTGTGGGAAACGTGGGGAGACGGGGACAGGCGTGGGGAGAACCTTCTTACAGTGACCTGGCCTGGAATACGGCCTACCCCTTTGTCCGAATGATAGTGATGGTAACCACAGCTACCGCTGGCTGAGCGCGTTGTGCTAAGCACTTTCTCTACATCGCCTCCTTTAATCATCTCCCCCAAATTCCAACTGGCCACTATTTTAAAGATGAGAAAATTAAGCTTTAGAGAATAATATGCCTCCCATCACACAACTAGTAAACAGCAGAGAGAACTATGACCTGGGCTGAGAGCCGTCTGACTCCCTGTGATGGCTGCTGTAGTGTCCTAATGACACACCCATTGTCACCGTCACATGCCAGAAACTCCAGCCACAATAATAGGTCTCTTCCCAGCCATAATGTTCTGGACCTCAAAGCCTCCCTCTGTGATTTCTCTTATATATTTCCTCATATTTATATGCCACCTTGTCCTAAAAAAAAGATCTCAAGATAGCTTTCAAAGGTACATAACCTACAAAGAGAAGTTCGAAAAATAAGGCACATAAAATGGAGTCAGAAATGAAAGTCTTTAAAAAAAAGGAAAAAAAAGCACCCCAGAGAGTCCAATACCCTTGCTACAAGTGGGATCAAAGTTTGTCCCCTGAGTTTCTAGCAGTCAAGTTCGAAAGGGAGGCCTGTCTAAAACTCGGTTCCTGTCATATGCAAGAGCAAAAAAAGAATGCTCGAGAGAAGATCATATCTTTTTGATACTGAGACCATAAACAAATTTCTCGAGAGAATCCTTGTGAACTTTGGGTAATAGAAAGAACCAAGTTCTCAGGCACAACCATGTGTGTAGAAGGGGGCATGTGGCTATTTAATAAATATTAAATTGTGACACTCTTGCAGACCTGTCCTGTATATGCATATGTATATGTGTCAAGTGGATAAACACATGCCTTTATGTAAATACATAATTATGTGTAAATATGTGTTTAGATAGATAAGCTATTTGGCGTATGCTAAACACACATGTAGGCAGGTGCATGCACCTATCCACCTGCAGTCCATTATGTATATAAGTATAGAAATGATTAGTTATTAGTTCAGTTAAGAAATGAGTCTTGCTGAGTTTTCTAAAGAAAAGGCCTGCCTCTGCCTGGGCACCTCCTTCATCTCTGGCTTCCTGAGAGCTCTGCCCTCCACTTGCACCTGATTCTGTTTCTGGGCCCGCCTGAGCTCTTTGATGAGGCTTTCTGGCGGTCCTTACCTGAGCAATTTGTCTTTTCCAAATACCCAAAAAATCAGAAGTTAGCTCTGTCTCTTTCTTCATCTTTTGCCGTGTGGTTAGTCTCCCCGGTGTTGTCTGAGGCACCTCTGACCTCAAGAGCAAAGTTCTTCTTTTCTCAAGTTCTCTTAGCCTCTCTTTTGCTTGTCCTACCTCTTTGATGGGCAGTAGTCAATGTCTCTGTAGCAGGTGAGAAAGGTTGGGGACCACTGTCTTCCTCTGCCCACCCCTTGGGTGAGGTCATTCCTTGGGACTCTTTCTCTGTCCTTCTTCCTCTTTTCACTCAGGCATTCTTAACTGATGTCCAGGGGCCTTTTACTTGGCTTTTTTCACTTGGCAGGTATCTAAGCCTCTGAAACTAAAAACACCTGCTTTCATTAGATTTTCATTAAATGGTCCAGTACTCAAATTAGGTGTTTTTATGTTCTTCCATGACTTTGACAGGACCCACATGACTCTCATGTCTGAATAGCCAACCTTGAGGTCTGACATCCACACCCATGTTTCCAACTGGTTACCTCCTTTAATGGTCCCACAGGGCTTCCTCTCCACCTCCACAGCCGCATGTTGGTCTTGGTCCCCGTTATCTCTGAACCTGGACATGTGTAATAGCTTCGTAAATGGTTTCCCCAATTATAGGACCTCCTCTCCTCTGATCCGTCCTTCATATTGCTTTCAGAGTTACATGATCATGTCATTTCTTTGCTTCCAAACTGCCAAGGAATCCCCAGTTGCCTACAGAATAAAGTGCCAACTTCTTAATGTTGTGCATCTTCACAACTGGACCTTACCAGCCATGCCCTCCCAGGCACCTGACCTCTTAGGGTACACCTGGGTCACTCCTGTAGTTGCTGTGCCATGTCCCCTTGCAGGCCCCACTGCTTTTGTTCATGTACTTCCTTCCGCCTGCCATTTCTTTCCACCTGGTAAACACACAGTTATACCAAACGCGTGTCAAACTGGCAAGTCACCCTAGAGGGCACACCCAGGGCTGCATCCCCAATGCAGGGGGGTGCAACCCACCTTTCAGAATCTGCCTGATGACTAGTTGTGCTTGGAGAACCTATTGGCTACCACAGCTTCCACTCTGCTGTCTAACACTGCTTCATCCATTTAAGACATTCACTGGTGCCTGCTTAGCATCAGATGCTGTCGCTGGCATTGAGAATCTGGTAGAGAACAAGACAGACAAGATCTCTGTTCACACGAGCTTACACGTCTAACAGACTGTAACCAAGTCAACAAGTGAACAAATACACCACGATCTTACACCCTGATTTCCAGGAGCTGCCACTTCAGAGTCGAGTTACCCCTGCCCTCTTGGGGACACCATAAGGTATCCCAGTTGAGGCCCCCCCGGACCTGTGAGGACAAAGCTGCCACATTTGGGGTGCACAGATCCAGGCGAGAGTGAAGAGAGATGGAGGGGAAAAGGAGAGATGTGACACTATCCTTTACCTGCCTGCTGACTGCTGCTCCTATTTCTGAGACACAGAGAACTGGCCTCGTTATTTCATTACTGTGACTGGCTGTCCCACACAACGGCACATTGGACGCTGTAAATCCCTGCTGCTGTCACCTTGGACCAGGGCGAGAGGAACTGCCCACCTGAGAAGCGACTCTTTGGCTCCGTGCCTGCAGACTGGGGGCCTGTGGCTGGACTCTTGCTTGTTTCACGGTTCTCGGCATCTTCTGGAGGATGCAGCAGCCTCTCTGGGAGTCTCTCCGTCTGTGGGCCAACTGTTCTGCAGAGCGTTTTGTCTCCTTGAGGTACCCCCAGGGTTCTCCAGAGGGAATTTATGAATGTCGGATAAATTATATTTTAAAATAGATCACTCCATATAGAGACCCTACATGTCAATATCCGTTCTTGGTTTCAGCTGCTTTGAAGGATGCTGCCTGTCTCTGTGAAGTCCCTTCTCAGAGCACCACCCCCAAAGTCATATTTATGTGTGGCACAGACACATATTTTTGATTTTGGAATTTTTTTAGGATGCAAACGCAACAAATAAATAGAAATACATGTCATCTCACGGCTTTTACTGTTAGTGAGATGGCAGTCCCTGGAGGGCTTTGAGCAGAGGAGGGGCGCGATCTGACTTCTGCTTTATAGGGGCACTGGGGCTGCTGAGTACCACAGGGTCTCATGGGAGGTAAGGGCCAGAGGTCCTCCGTGAAAGCAGCCTTCATAATTTCCAACTTCAGGGTCCCCCAGGTCAGTGGCTTTCAAACTGTTTGGAACATGACTCCATGGTGAGAAGTGTAAAATCACATTTTACATTCTGTGACTCAGATGTACATTTATGCCACATGTAAAACTGACACACAAGCTGTATGAAATATGATCCTTTCACATCCTTTTTTTATGCCATTAAAAAACAAAGGCTAGTCAGAACCCACTAAATGGATCCATTACTGGGTTTGGATCATAGGTTCCAAAATACAGCCTTAGGCTCACCTCTCATGATAACAATAGATCTTGCTGTTACTTCCGGAAAAGGGAAGCAGGTGGCTCTGAGTAGGGGGCGGATCTTACTTTTCATTGTTTCCCATCTTATTACTTTTATTTTTATATTATGTGCAAACATCCATTCAATAATTAAATCCGACATAAATTCAATAATTCAATAATTAAATTTCAAATCATTTTGGCATAGAACTTCTTGCTTTCTTATTCTGGACTGAATGGCTTCAAAAAACCAGAAGCTGGGGCCAGCAAAGGTAAGTCGCCATGAATCTGCTTTGTTCAAGTTTATCAAAAAATGTCAAACAAAATGTTTTTCACAAATATTTGGGAGGCAGAATGGCAGAGAGTTAAAAGTGTGAGCTCTGGAGCTAGAGAGATTTTGAATTTCAGCCCTCGTGCTTCCTGGTAACATGACGTTGTGCAAGTTAACTTTTCTAAGCCTCAGTTTCCATGTCTGTGAAAATGGGCATAGACAAGGCCTACCTCATGGAACTTTACTAATGATTATACAACATGGTCTATGCCCAGCATGTTGTAACCACTAAAGTCATATTAATGTTTTGAGTGATTACTCTGTACCAGGTCGTGGGCATATAAGGTGAATGTTTCAGTAACCCAGTAAGTGCCACGTGATCACATCCAAGGGACACTTTGGTTCTCAGTTGATAGGGAGCTAGCTACTCAGGGGAAATGAGGTCTAGGTTAAGATGCAAAGGGTGAGATGAATAGTGAGCCAAACAGAAGTGAGAAGATGAGAGGAGAGGAGAGGGCAGGTGAGGGGAGGGAAGGAGGTGAAGGGAGAGGAGGGGAGGGGAATGAGGAGGAGAGTGGGGAGGGGAATGGGGAGGGGAGGGGAAAAGAGGGGAGGGGAGTGGGGAGGCCAGGTAAGTAGGGAGGGGAGTGGGAAGGGGAGAGGAGGAAGTGGGGAGGGGAGGGGGAGGGAAGGGGTGGGAGAGGGGAGAGGCGGGGAGGGGAGGGGAGTGTTTCAGAGAAAAGGAAGATGCAGAGGTAAGGAAGAGGAAGGGCAGAGATCTTTGCTGAACTACCACACTCAGGAACTTATTCCGATTCTCCCCACCTTCTGCGAATATATAAATAAGACTCCCAAGTCTGACTTAATCTTATTGCCTTTGCAGAATCTGAGAGGCTTCACACCTTGAAAAGACCCCATGAGCTTCTTAAATCCCTCGCTCAGCTTCAGCTGTGATTCAATTAACACCACTCCTCGGGTTTGCCGTTGGGTGCTTAAGACAAGCGGTGCTGAAAAGAGGGCTGAGTGAGTTAAAATTCCACACTGGCCTTCTTTTCAAAGGGCTGGCATTGCAATCTGGGCAGCCATCATTTAGATGCTAAAACGAGTTAGCAAGACAGCCACTATTTTTAAAACTCCTATTGTGCACCCAGCACCCTGTTAACTTTAATAATGCTTAATAATTTAACACCAACCAAGACGAATGGGTAAAAGCTGGAAAAAAACAGTTCATAGAAAGATTCAAATGGCCTGGACCAGCCAAAGGATGTGGTTTTCTGGGTGCAAAAACTGTTTAATATGCATTCAAAAAAGTACTGCAATAAGCATAATATTGAAATAAAAACTCCTGAGTATTAATAGATACACTTGCGTGTGCGCAGTGGAGAAAATCGATGTAAATTAATAGGGGTGAGCGCTTCTCAAATTGGCATCCTCCGCAGATGCATCCTTAAGGGTCTAGAAGAAATGTTTTTCCCCTTAAAAGGGGTCATAGTTTGGTCATGTTTAAGAAATGCTAAAGTAGGCCATTTCACACACAACTTACGAGAGTTGTACCGCTTGATTTTGACAGTGGAGCTGTAATACCCCATCCTACTCCTGCCAACGCTCTTCCCCACCCCACGGGGCACGTAAGTATCTTTTTATTTGGTCTGATTCTCTGTCATGGGAATAGTGAGGGAAACTTTCATGGGCAGAGGGAAGCCTTAGGAAAAGAGTAACTTGGGACAGAATAATCCACCTTCTATTTGTCTCTGGCTTTGCAAGTGGGAAGTGAGGCTGTGTCGCCCCATGAAGGAGGGTGTGTCTTAACCCTGTGGGTAACTGTGTTCCCTGAGCACAGAGTTTTGTGTTTCAAAAATAACAGTGTCACACCCAAGAGAGCTCTGTGAAAATTAGAAATGCATTGATTACAAAACAAAGCTGAAAGCTTGAATTTGCTGCGAGCATCGATCAACATTAACCTGCTTCCATGTCTCATTGGCAACAGACTCAAACATTTTAGTTGAAGTCATTTCTTAGCATCCATCCAAATGATAGCCAAAATCTACTGAAAAGAAAACTGTCTTCTTTTGCTTTGTTTTGTTTTGTTTTCTGGACCTTGCATCAAACTGAGAATACTTACCTCTGAACGAAGTGTGCAGCTAGCGGAGTCTGTGTTACGGCTTCTAAGTACGGATGGAGAACTAACCAGCAACCAAGATGGTCAGCCCAGTCTTCAGCTTAATAGATTTTGAAGTAAATTAATCAGAGAAAAGTGTCATCCTGTGTTGTGATAAATCCAGTCAGTGCTCATTTATGTGTGATTTTCAAGAGTCCCCGAAGTCAGGTTTTGCTCCCCAAGGAGGGTTGCCTCATGCTGCATCTTAATTTGAACCGCGCAGGTGTGATCCGCTGTAGCGTTAGTGGCTTTGACGTCATTAGTTCGTAACTGGGTGAGGGGTGTGAAGAAATCTGGGTTAGACTTATGACAGAAATAGACAAGTTATATATAATCAATACTGGCAGGTGTTTCAAAAATCCTCTTAAAAATCTAAGTCGCTGTGACTTTTGTCCTGTACCAGCCAGAGGAAGTAAATGGGTGGAGTAGGAGGTGAGGCGAGGTGGTGAGTTTGTCTCAGGCCCTCCCCACTTAAGACCACTCTAACCTCAGCAGGAGTGGCGGGGCCACATTTTGACGTTCCTGGGCCCCTTCCTCCATAAAAATATATTTAAAAGTATGTTTTATGATAGCGTTGGCATAAAGACGCATATAATCCAGACTGGATTCATTCATTCTTATCATATTCATTTTTTCCTTCTGACCTTAAAAGAAATTAAATCAAAACATTTTCCTGGGTCCTTATAAGTCCTGTGGGCTCTAGGCACTTCTCCTGCCAGATTTGTGGGCCCTGGGAGTTAGACTGGCTCCTTCAGGAAAGACAAAGAGCTCTTTCGTGGCTCCAGGAGAGTTTGTGGCTTCCAGTTGTTGAGAAACTTTGGTGCAAAATAAAGGGAAAGGTGAGTTTCCAGGAGGAGTTTCCTCCTGTCCCTTTTGGTCATGCGGTAGGGAGGAATATGAAAGATTTCCCGGACAGCAGTAAGGTGAGAAGTGGGATGAAAAGTAAAGACTTGCCTGGGGAGGAGAGAAAGAATTAGGGGCTCTGGAGGGTCATTCAAGGCCAAAATGGGGCCCACCTTAAAGGGGTCAAAAAACAGTACTTACTGACCACCTAGCTGTTGGGACTACGGAGGGCTCGTCCCATACCAGGGAGTACGTACCTATTGCTTTCATGTTAGACTTCAACTCGGGGCTGTCTTACACAGAGGCCTAGCCAGAAAGGACCTGCCAGCCCTTGGACTATTGCAAAGAGTAGGCTAGGCTATTGGGCAAAATTGGTAGGCGGCAAAAACAAGCAAGCAAACCAAAAAAAGGGCCGACTTACATGTGATGCTATGCTGAGCTATATTCTATGATGGAATACAATGCTTTTTACTTGTTTCTCTGTATTTTCTGTTTACCATAAATTCCTCATGACGGTGATAGGAGCCAACATGCTGAGTGCTTCGGACATGTCAAGCACTGTGCCAAGAGGAAAGTATCCATTATGTCACTTCATCCTCACAAAAACTTCGTATGGTTTACCATTGTTGTCCCCATGTTATAGATGGGGGATCCAAGGCTCAGAAGGGGTAAGTAACTCACTCAACGACACATAGCTAGTGAAAAGTGAAACTGGGTTTTAAGTCAGTTTGATTCTGGAGCCCAAGCTTACCACCGTTTTGCTATATTGCCCACTCATAACATATTAGATTTTGCACCCGAAATAGTTGCGCTTGTTGGCTCTTGCCCATTATGAAGTTCTGGGTGAAGTAAAGAGGATAAGCAGCCAGCGCTAACTATATTATTGATGATCTCAATGAAAGGCTAACCTTTAGCTGTCCTTCAACCACAAGTTACCAACCTGAGTGTCCTTGGGGTCAGAATTTTTGTCTGGTTACAGCTGTTCCTCAGCTCAGCTTAAGCTAGAATTCTCTCTAAAAAGACGCGGCCATTGGAGAGGAGACGGAGAGCCACTGACCTGAGACTTGCTCAGGCCTTACCCCGAGCTTTCACTTTCGTTATTTGTAAAGTGAAAGTACCAGTGTTATCAATGTGCTGTTAAGACGTAGGTCCGGCCTTGTTACGGTAATATATCAGCTCTCACATGACAGGTGCCAGGTGTGGGTGTGTGTCTACACATGTGAATGTTTCCTTAACAGATGGGGCTAAAAACGTGGTTCCCATTACAATCTATTCTCCGTGATTCCTTTTCTAGGGGCTTTGGTCTTCTCCTTAAGAAATCAGGAACTCTTAGATCAAGTAATACAAGCATTGTTCCTTAGGGCTTTCTTACTACAACCCGAGAGGTTTGATCTGTTTGTTTGTTTGTTTATGTGAAAAGCGTTTTAGCTCACTATTATACTTTTAAAAATTCTCATGATTGAACTATTAATGGAGTTGAAGTCCAATCGTAAAGGCTACTCTCAACAGGTGTGCCTATTTTTCTGCAGTGCCAATATAAATTTAAACATTTGGTCTAACTTGGTCCAATTGGGAGTTAAGACTGATTTTGGCTTTTCTGAGTTTTGGATGATTTTTGTCCAGTCCCTCAAGTTCCAAGCCTCGACCATCCTTTCCAGGAACATGCCAGAAACCGAGCATTCTCACTATCTTCCAACCTTGTTGCCCTCCCCAGCCTGCGCACAGCTCTGATACAGATCTGGGCACTGAAGAAAAAGGGTCCCCACGTACCTTCCTCTCAACACAGGGTGAATCCCATGCTTGGAGTTCCTGACTCAGTGGTGCTGCTTTTCTTCCCGCTCCCCCGTCTCTCTGGAGGACCCACGGGTGATGCATAGACTTCTATTTCCTGCTGTTCTATCAGGGCCTTGCTCTTGCAGGACATTTGAGGACCACTTTTTATCTTCTAGTTAACGTGACACCTGGCCTTTCTGCCAGCCCCATGAGTTCATGCCAAATCCTGTCCTTGCAAACCCTGGAGTCCATGCAGGAAGGGTCAGACGGTCAACTATCCAGGGTGCCTATAAATCAGACGGGGGCTAGAGCTAAGAACACACAAGGAGATGCAGCAAGGAGGATGGCCCACCTACTTTCGGCTTCTGCTGCAAAGAAGCATGATAGGTCCAGCTTCCTGAAAAATTGTTTAACTGTGTCCCACCCTGCTTCATCCTCTGGGGAAAGAGTTGTCCTCTGCTCACACTTGTGTGTTTGCCCTTGTTACTTGGAAGTGGGTTCAAGCTGCCTGAGACTGACAACAGTCTTGCATTAGTATTTTTTATGCCATAACTTTCCTGAGGGTGTGGCTATCCCAAACCTAGAATAGGCTTCTGAGAGTCAGGAATTGCTTTCGATTCAGATGCTCAAGGCCCAAGGTTTTTGGCAGAAGCAGCTCTTTCTGAACAGTAAGTCATTGTTGAGTGACAGGAATAGGACCAGAGCTAAAGAAAATGAAGGTTTCAAAAGACTGCCTGAAACAAAAGTCTTTTCAGTCCCCGATATTCGGGGATATTTGGGGTTTCATCCCCATTGAACCAAGGCTGCTCATGTTACGGGGAGAAAACACACGCACTGTGCTGGCTGGCATCCAAGTACACTTTGATTGGCAGGTCAGCTGCCATTTCAGGATATGAAGTTCATCTGGAAGGGGAAGAAAGCGAGAAGCCTTTCCTGTTTTATCTGCGTTTATTCCCATCTTGTATTTCCTGAGGGACGTGGCTGTAGTTACGGGTAGATATCAAACAGAAATCATATCATTCCAGCAGAGAAGAGAACTCAGGGAAATGGTTGTAAGTTTACCAGGTTCTTCCTTCTTCCCTAGGTCCATGTTTTTTGTTGTTTCCTCTTTCGAAAGTGAGGTCTAGCTTTTCTTAAGGAGGTTTGATTGAGATCTCAGCCAGTGCTGATCTGGAGGACTCAGGAGGGTTTTGTCAACTGTGGTGTTGCCCGTAGGAAGTGAATCCTGTCTGGGCCTGGCTGGAAAGACACAGCCCTCTAAGACCTCCCAGGACCTGTGGACATTGAAAGATGGACTGGTCTCCTGGGGGAGATTTAAGGTTGTGGCGTCCCCTGGAAACACGTAACCAGGAACTGTCTAAAACAGGGCAGTTGCAGACTTTCAGGGCTGAGGGGGAAATCCCAAACCTTTCTGGGTTTTTCCTGGGATTTCAGTAGACAGGTGGCTCCCCTTAGTTCACAGAGGAGTTTCTATCCCTGTTTATTGTTCGTTACTCACGAGAGTCCTCCCAAGACGCAGAGACAAGCGACTTGTTTTGGGCCACGGGGTGAATCATTAACAAATTGGGAATGGCATCATGTCTTCAAAATCTAGATTTGCCTCGTGACCAAAACAGCATCAAGTCTTTCTTGAAAAGATTATGTCACAGGTGGCAAAGCATTTGTCTTTGCCTGTCTTCATCTCATTTCTCTTTCCTGGTTTCTAGCATGTATTGTCTGAAAAGTATGATTAGCTTTCATAATTGATCCACATTATACAATTCGACTTTTATATGCTCCCTCTCTGCTAGTTATTTTGTTTCATTAAAATAGGCAGAAATCCACGTAATCAAAAAAAAATAAAATAAAATGGCATATGAAATTGCCTATAGCCCGGGAATCATCCCCATTGCAACCCTTGCTCTGTGCTGCGCTTGGTGTTGTGGTTTAGGGGAGCACGTACCCGCTCGATCCCTAATAGCCATTTTAGTGTTGACTATATCATTTTTGTTTTTTATTCAAGGACTTGTATATGTAAACTGAAAATATACATACATTTTTACAATGAATATTTTAAATGTTAAAAATCTTCTGAACTTCATAGCTTGTTTTGCTGAGAAAAAAACTCTAAGAACATTGATCAAGAATCTGATGAATTTCTGGAGGGGCCAGATGGTCTCAGAGGTTTAGTTCCCTCTCTTCTTCTCTCAAGTAGCCCCAGCTAGAACACCCCTAAAGTAGTTTCCAAAAGGGATAGGACCTGGGGGAGGGGCCAGAGCCCATCAGACTTTGAGTTTTGCAGAGTTTTCCCCAGTTTTAAGTAAACATTTACTGTTAGGTTGTTAGTTCAATTCTTTTTTTCTTTGCTTGACACACTGGACAAGTCACTCACTTCTGGAATCTTGGTCTCCCCGGTGGTGCTCTAGCTGGTAGCATCTATGATAATTTTCACCTCGCTTAACATTGACTGAACTCCATGCTCTTCAATTAGACAAGTGATACAGTAAAATATCATTAATCCGGACTCCATACTTTTAGAGGTTAGTAATTCCAGAGGGATGAGATGAAGCTTGCTGTTTCTTAAATATATATGTGAAGAAAGGGTTTATTAAGCCTAAGCATATGATTTTAGGAGCAAATAATTTACCTGCTAAGAAGAAAACTGCCTTTGAAGATGCAAATACATTTTAAACACTGCTGCTACTAATTACAGAGAAGTTTAGCAAAGTAGACTGAGCAGCATTCTAGAAGAATCTTTAATTAATATATGTCCTGTAAAGTTAAAAAAATAAAGATAACAGCATAAACCTCCATATCCTTAAAGATATTCTGTAGATGACATTTTGGTTTTCTCTTAAACACGACATTGACCTTCTTCATACCAATGGGTCCAAACTTAAGAAGTTTAAGATGTCATAATGTTACAAGCTTTGGAGTGACAGATTGAATCATGACTTTTTGAGGGCAATCTAAGAACCTTTGGGATTTAAGTGTGATCTTCAAATATGTGGGTCTGTCTAGGTGTGTGTGTTTGTATGTGTCTGAGTGTGTGCACCCATGTAGGTGTGTGTGCTATTATGATAAATTGTCAGTGCCAAAGGATTTTAAGGCAGCTGGCCCAGAGAAACGAGCAAGGGCGATGGAAGCTACTTATCTGGAAAAGTGGAAAGAAATCATCTCAGAACTTTGAAGTTAAGCAAAAGAAATAAAGAGAAACTTCACAGCATAAAAAACGAAGGGGAAAATAGGAGGCTAGTGTCACTTCATCATAAATATTCAGATCTTTGGCAGGATAAAAAAAAGGAAAAACCCACTAGAATAGACTTTCTGAAGTAGATGGTTATTTCTACATTTACATAGTGTTTATGTTAGGAGATAATAAATGAGTTTTGAGGTTTGTGTCTTAGAACAACAGGCCTGTAGTCTATCCCTGACTGGCAGTGAGTGAAAAAAAATTCAAGCAAATCCAAGCAAGTTTTAGGGAGAACACGGACATGCAGGGCTCCTCCGGGAGCGTTGATTCTAGTTCGTAGAGGATTTCTGACTCAGCCCTTTAGTGCTGACAGGTTGCCTGACTCCTCTGAGGCTGAGTTTAAAGTGACAGACGCGGACAGCACGTCAGCTTTCTCTTCATCTTTCCCTGACTGTGGTGCTCTCAGGATAAATGGGCACTGTCCCAAAACGAATATTTTTGTGGATGTCAAGTGTTCTTTGTTCACACGGATGACCCCTTCCCACACTATTTGGATTTTTCTGTCCAGATATTATTTGGCATTTCATAGTTTCCAAGCCATTTCCAGCCATTAATAAACCCAGCCTGCCCATCCATCTCTCCCCAGTTTGGTTCTTCTTATCCACCCCGGAGCGGCGGTGCTGACAGCTGCGCAGGGCAAAGGCTTTCTCCTCACAGCTCAGGAGTGTGACCAGGGGCAGGGGCCTTGGAGAACCTTTCTCCTTCCAAGATGCCAGCATTGTGACCGAGTGGATAGACACCAAATGACATCATCGGCATTCCCCTCTCACTCACTGGCTCCAAGGCCTGGAATTCCTACAGAAAGAACCTTTGACGTTCAAATTTCCTGTAAAAGGCCATACATTGTCCTTTGTGCAGCAAGGTTAAATTAACTATATATCTATACGTAAAATAAGGAAGTGGAAGCCTTCGCAGTTGGGCTGCTCACGTTAGATGATTAGCGAATGGTGACCCTGGAGCTGGAATCTTGACCTTTTGCCTTCAGATTTAGTGTTCTTACTACTAACCATGCTGCTTCCTCCATAAAATATTCTACCCTAAAAAATGTTTTAGCACAATTAGCTCAGCAGATTAACAGCCTCCAATAGATAAATTGCCCTGTTTGGAATGGAGTCTAGGGCATATGAGAGAGTGTGTGTGTGCGTGTTTTCCCTAATCTTTTGTGTGTGTGTGTGTGTGTGTGTGTGTGAGGAAGATTGGCCCTGAGCTAACACCTATTGCCAATCTTCCCCTTTTTGCTTGTGGAAGATTGTCACCAAGGTAACATCTGTGCCAATTTTCCTCCATTTTATGTTGGATGCCACCCCAGCCTGGCTTGACGAGCAGTGCCAGGTCTGCGCCTAGGATCCAAACCTGTGAACCCTGGGCCACCAGAGCAGAGTGCACGAATTTAACTACTATGCCACCAGGCTGGCCCTTCCCCAACTGTTTATTGTGAATTTCAGACACAGAGAGAAGTTGAAAGAATAGTACATAGGGTGCCCATCTACCCTCCTCCTAGATTCACTAATTAACAGTTTGCCATATTTGCTTTCTTTCTTTTAAAAATATTTTTTTCAAGAATAGTCTGCAGACATGCTGACACTTTACCCCTAGATTCTTCAGCTTCAATTTCCTAAGTATAAGGACACTCTCCCACATACCTGTAATGTTTCCCTTATGGGTGAAAAAAGTCAGTTTTTTCCAGTTGTCCAGGCCCTATTTAAGTCTTCTCAATTGCCCTAAGAATGTATTTATAGCTCTTTTCTTTAGAACTAGGACCCAGACTAGAGTCACTCACTGACTTTGGTCATTAGATCTCTTTAATTTCTTTTAATCTAGAGCAGTAGTGTCCTGTACAGTAACTACCAGCCAGGTGTGTACTATTGAACACTTGAAATGTGGCCGGTCCAAATTGAGACGTGCTTTAAGTGCAAAATATACATCAGATGCTGAAGACTTAGCATGAAATAAAGACAGTATCTCATTAGTATAATTTTAATACTGATTACGTGTTGAAATCATATTTTGGCTATATTGTATTAAGTAAAATATATTACAAAAATTAGTTTCATCTATTTCTTTTTGTGAGCACCCAAAGATTAAAAATGACATGTAGCTTGCATCGTATTTCTTTTGGGCAGAGCTGGTTCTAGAATGTGCTTCCTTCCTTTTTCCCCTTGACACTGACTTCATGAAGTGCCTATGTCAGTTGTGTTTCAAATAAGACAGATGTATTTTGGTGGGAAATTATGGACTAAGAAAAATTTGCAGAAGGGGCTCTTTCTTGGGAGGGCCTGGATGGGATGTCCCAGTGGGAGGAACACTAAGGAGCCTGTTAAAGAAGATGCTGTAAGCATCCGGCCACGTCATGTGCTTGCTCAGTGTAGCCAGTCAACTGTCCTTTGCCCCATGCCTCCTTTGTACAGATTTGTAAAGTGTCTGAGGATTCACTTTCATGTAACGTTTGGATTTTTCTTTTTTTGCCTAATGCATTTTTTTCTCAGTTTTTTCTTCTTCTTCTCGTGTTGGCTCACTTCTAAATTCATTCTTTTAGTTCATCTTAGGGGAAGCCCAGTGCTCCTGAGTGCTGTTTTAGCCATCTCTCAAGAGTTGCTGGACATCGTTGCCCTGGATACATCAAGGAGTGTTAGAGATGTTCCAGACTCAGTGCTGGAATCTCCCATGAGCCCTTCCCACCCACCTAGGCGACAGATGCTCTAGTCCAGGCCCACTCTCTTTTAGGACTTTCCTGCAATGGTTCACCAGAATTCTCTTTTTGAAAATAGTGACTTTTCATTTTTATTGCAGAAGGTAGCTGTGTTCATTTAAGGAAAGATAAGAAACATAGGATAATTAAAAGAAATTCTTACCCCGACTCCAACCACTACACAATAGGATAGTTTGGCTACTTCTAGTGTAAACAATAATATTCCTTAACAATTACCCCAAATTTAGTGACTTAACACAAATTTATGACCTTACCCTTCAGTACATCAGAAGTCTGAAATGAGTCCTACAGGGGTAAAATCAAGATGTTGACGGGGCTACATTTCTTCTGAAGGCTCCAGGGCGGAACCAATTTCCTTGACTTTTCCAGCTTCTTGAAGCTGCAGGCATTCCTTGGCTCTGGTCCCTTCCTCCATCTTCGCAGCACAGCACTCCAATCTCTACTTCCGTGGTCACATCTCCTTTTTCTGACTTCATCCCTCTTGCCTCCATCTTACAAGGGCCCTTATGATTCCATTGAACCTACCAAGAAAATCCAGGGTGATGGCTCCATCTCAAGAACCTTCCTCTCCATCTGCAAAATCCCTTTTGCCTTGTAAAGTAGCAGACTTGTAGGTTCTAGGGGTTAGGACATGGATATTTTGAGGGGTCCATTATTCTGCCCAAACCCAAAACATTTTCTATTATCTGATTGCTCCTGTTTATGTACATGCAAATGTTTGTTATAAATTGAGGAAGAGTGAGGAATTTTGTGTGTGTGTGTGGGAAGAGGGAACAGTGAAGGGAGAAAGGGAGAATGGAAGGTTTTGTGATATCTATTCCAGTTCTGCCTGAAGAACTGGACTTAAGACTTGCTGAATAGGGGGTGATGGCTGGAAATGGATGGAACCATTCAAGAAAGACTGTGTGGCGCTGGGGACATGAAGGGCTATTTTAGAACCAAGGAAAAATGTGGCTCCAAGTTGCTTGTTTTTGCCAAGAACCCAGCAGACTTCTTATGTACTGGGAATGGAAGTGTTGAGGCCTCTGGATCTGGCAGTGTCACATGGACATGCCTATTCTTATGGTGGCAGTAGTAGAGGTCCTGCATGAGAGAGAGCAGGTAGGTGAGAGAAGGGACAAGTGAATGCCACAGTTCAACTGTAGATGACCATGGGCATGATGATGCTCCATTTAGAGCCTCCCAGAAAGCCCTCTGATGACACGAGTGGAGATGTTAGAGGCAGAACAAGCATGTGGCTATGTGTATTCCACTTAGCAATATATTATGAACACTTTTTCCATATAAGTAATTTCCTTTTATGAGATATGGGACTTCCCAGTATCCCATGTTTGGAGATGTGCCAATATTTGTGCAATTACTCCTCTCTTGCTGTTGCTTCTAATTGTTTCTCTCTTTTAAACCATAGTATAATGAACATTCTTGAAGCTTTCACAAATCCATGAAAATTTTCTTAGGATAACTTAGCTGAAAGTGGAATTGCTGGATCTACAGGGTATGGGAATCATTCTAAGGCTTTTGAAGTATGAAGTACAATTTCCTTATCTGTAAAATGAAAGATAAGGTGAAATTGGTGACTTTTAAGCTTTTTTCTTTTCTTTTTAGCCAGTAGACTCTCCCAGCAGAAACTTCTGCAGAAACATGGGAAGTAAATGAGGCAAGGTGAACGCACTCTGTGGAGTGGGGCTGGGCTCTTTCTGCCTCCCCGTCCCTCAGCTGTCATGGGCTCTGGGGAACCTCTGGGTCTCTGAGGCACGCAGTTTGCAAACCACGGGGTGAGGTGACCTCACGTTCCTTTCTACTGACATCTTTGCTATCAGTTGCTTTGATTGAATGCTGGCTGTCTAGACGGGTCTGAGATCACTGTCGCTGAGTCCCGCCATGCCCCCTCCTTAAGTAGTCAATAGGCACTCGTTAATCTTAGATTGCAGCCATTTCACAGCAGGTCAGAAGCAGGAGGGAACCTGCAGGCCAGGTTGAAAGGGAAGAAACAGCCGCACCCACCTGATGGAGATGCCCCGGGAGCCTGGATGGGACAGATGAATTGGGGGAATTCCTGTGACTCAGAATTGAGGGAATGTAGACAGTATATAATAAAACTATAATTTTAAATGTATTGGTGACTTTGGAAATATTAAGTCGAACCTCTTTTTATTGGTGATGAGAAAATGGAACCAGAGAAGGTAAAGGTCTCCCCCTAGGTACACAGCAACATAGGGCATATCAGACATCCTGAAAACTATAGAAATGCCCTTGCTTTACTCCAGAGATCTCCCTCTCCCCTCTATAAAGGGAAAGGACAGAGGGGAGGAAGAAGCTAACACTTAACACACCGATTATGTACCAGACAATGATCTAGAATCATTCCTTATACCTTGTTCACCTCATCAGGATGGAATATTGTGCTGTCATATGCATGAGGTCTTTGCCTCACGAGTTCAGATGAGTGACAATGCTGTGACTCGAACGCAATCTGTGACACCAAAGACCATTCTTCCCCAATTTGGTTCTATTTTATTAACCTAGAAATGTACCTGTTGCCTACATATCAGATTGCAGAGGAATTTGGGGAGTAATTTTAAGACTAAATAAGGTAAAAGATGATGAATAAGAACTTGATAACAGACAAGACTCTAAGTAGGATAAAGACATCTCAGTTTGATTCCAACACATCAGTTTAGGATCAGAACCTGACCTGAAACCCTGCCCAGAACATATCCTCAGAGATCCTTTCTTGGCATGAAAGTTGGTATTACAGGAAGTCGTATAAGATGTAAAGAGAAACCCTCTTCCTCAGATTCCTCTGGGACATAGCACCTAATGTTCAACATCCCAGGGCACTCTTTATAAGAATGTGGGGTTTAAGGCCAAATCTCCAGAGTCATTCAGAAGACTTGGGTACCCAAACTGTGGCCATGGGGGTGTAACCCTCGGGGAGAGGGGGTGCTGCGGGAAACAAGGATCTGTGCATGATTACCTTGAATCTGAACTCCGGTACCACCTCTCATCCAACTCAGTTCTATAGGAGATCTTGCCTGATTTGGGAGAGAAATTCTAGGCTTTGACCGCCAATATCAAACTTCTCTTGGAAGTTTACAGTGCTGTAGAGTGGGGCTCATAGGCAGGAGGTATAAGAATATTAGGAAAATTCTAGAGCTTACCAACAGGATTGGGTTTTCCTTGCATAAAAGTTTTACAACTCGTGAAGTCCACTGTAATGCAACTCATGAGCCCATGGTTTTGTGAGTAAAACAGCCTTCAAAGTTTCTCCTAAAGTCAATGAGGCTGGAGCCCTGCTCTGCTTCTCCTCTCCTCCAGTGAGTGGATTCCTAAGCCCCTTCCCTTTGCCCAAGTCACATAAGAGTAGATTTTTATTCCCGAAAACTGTAAGCTGCGACACCAGTCTGGCATGCTCTCCCGTGACTCCCCAAACTCACACCTCTGCTGAGGTCCAGCCCCTGTACCTTCCTGGCAGCACCACCCCCTATTGTCTTCCCTGTGCTCAGCACCCTGGTTACTTCTTTCCTCTAATACATCACTAATAATTGTCACTAGCTGCTATATTGCATTGTTCTCTAGTTTTTCATGTGGTATGTCCCACTGAACTCAAAATGTACACGTTTCTTGAGATTAGGGGAGCGGTGGGGTGATGAAGTTGACTGCTAGTTCAGTGCACTCAAGCTTAGAGAATGAATGCGTGTGAGTAGGACTTTGCACTGAGACTGCCTGAGATTAAATGCAGACTCTGCCTCGATCAAGGAACTTAACTCCTCTGTGCTCTTCTTCTCTGTCAAATGGGCAGAATAATGGTGCCTACCTCGCAGGACACTCATTAAACTAGAGGATTCAGAGAAAGGGCCTGGCACATTGTAAGTCCTCAAAAATGTCAGTTGCTATTATTATTCCCATGTGCCAGGCTCCGAGTGGGCCATTTTCATCCATGATCTCATCTGTTCATCACGAGAATTTGGGGTGGTGGTGTAGTAAACACCATCGGTGTCTACACACCCGCCAGCTACTGCTTCCTCCTTGTCTGCAAAGTCCTGCTGCTGTTTACATGTTTGTCCTCCTGTCACCCTGTCCTTGGGGAAGGTGATTCTGCTCTCGGCCCAGGAGTAAGTGCGAATACTTTAAACCCATCATGGCATCCATCCCCAGTGACTGGTTCAGAGGAGGTCATGTGACCGCATTCAAGCCAGGGAGGCATGAGGGGAAGCCTGACCAGGTGGGGGGCCGGGGGGTTGGGGAAGGTTTCCTCATTGATCAAAAAGAGGCACCTAGGAAGAAACACCCCTCTTTCTTACTCTGGACCTTGCGGTGTCTCGATGTTTGCGTGGAATTTCTACAGTTGTAAAGGAAGCTAACACAGAGGGAAGAGGCCAGAGTCAAGTGAAGCAGAGGTGGACCCTGGCTCCTGGCACACCTCTGCGCTTTCTGTTTCACAAGATAGGACTCCTCATGATGGTTAAAGCACTCAAGTCATGCTTTTCTGTCACTTACACCCAAAGAAAGCATCCTAACTCATATAGTTAAGTATTTTGCTCCCTATGTCCCAGATGAGGAAACTGAATCACAAAGGGATTTGCATTATTTACTACAAGTCGGTCAGGCAACAGGTGGAAATGCAGGGCAGTGCCATACATCTCCAGTGGCCTCCAGTGCCCTGGGCATCATAGGACAAATGCTTGCTATTTAATCAGTAGGCTGCATCTCAGAAACTCATGATGCTTAGCAGTCTATGTTACCTCTGGGGGCCCAAGAGTTCTGCTACAAGGAGAGCGCACTGTAGCGTGAGTGCTTCAGCGGTTTTAATGACTTTTCAACTCAGTGTGCATGCTGAGTTTCTTGAGTCCTCTTAAAAAGTAAGGAGAGGAATTATCTGAAGTGATACTCACTTCTAGGGCACACTTCAACACACACAGCTCTGTCGTAAGTAACGCTTGCTCTTTATTTAAATAACAGACTTTGGTGTGGTATTTCCCGCTTCTTAATGTCATGTTCATCTAAAAAGACAAGATTCATGCTATAAGTGCTTGAGAAGTCTAGTTCTCCTTTTCTGCTGCAGGCTGTGCTCAATTGATCTCAGCAGTTATCTCCGCTCTAAGAGGATCCTCTAACTGCGGACCTGGTAGGAAAGCTTGGGGTGGAGTATACGAGAACAAGAGTCAATCACCGTGGGAGGGGGATGTCTCAGAGTTTTCTGACCTGAGGAGCCTGTGCTGTGTCTCAATAGATGCCTCTCTGATGTTTGTCAAGGATAGAATATTAAAATACACCTTTAATTCTACTGAAAGCTAACCAAGGGAAAAGTAACTGACAATGACATACTGCATAGTCACAGAGCGTGACTGGGTTCCCCTTTATGTCCCACCTCAGACAGTTTGTACCAGCCAAGCTTGGTGCCCAGTGAACCTGCACCTGGGCAGAACTTCAAGGGCGGTGACCTTGACTGGTATAGCCAAATGAGGGAGGTGTCAGCCAGTGGGCTAAGATTGTAGCTGGGGGATCACCTCTCAGTACTATCCCCTTGAGAGCGAAATTAATTGTTAAACCCCCCTCCTATCTTAAGAAATAATCATAGGAGAGAAGCCAATAATAATAAGAGTGACGGTTAATATTTACTGAGCACTTGTGACATACCAGACTCTGTTTTCAATTCTTTGCATACATTGTTATTTGAATTCACACAACCTGGGTTAGTTAAAATGTCACAACTTGTATTAATTCATACACCTCTCACGACAATAATAGTCAATACTATTGTTATAGATGAGAAAACTGAGGCACAGAGAGGTTGAGTAATTTACCGAGGGTTTCAAAGCTGGGAAGTGGCAATGTCAGAATTTAGATTCTGGTCTTCTAGGTCCAGAATCCAGCTCTGATCACCGCCCTCTAGTCTTTAATGGCCAAAATAGCTCATGAGAAAGAACAGATGGTTTGAAAATGGTAAACAGATGGTGAAGAGCAAAACACTTTGATCAAGCTAGTTTCATTTCTCCGCCGTAACTGTGCCTGTGGACAGCAGGGCACAGTGTGGGGAGCCCGCGTTCCGGGATATCTGGAGGCCAGTTCTGACTTGGCCCTGACTGGTTTTTAACGCCCACAGAGGGTGACAACATGCTCCCCCTTTTTTGCTATTTGGGCTAAAATTTAATGACTTCCAAACTTTGAAGTAGATCCTGACTCAGAATCTTTAGGAGTGGCAAACGGGAATCTGCATTTCTAGCAAGCTCTCCAGGTGATTCTCAAGCAGGTGGTCTTTGGACCATGCTTGGAAACCAGGGGATTTGGGGGGGCTCGTTCCTGGTCCTGATTTAACGACAGCAGGCTACTTGCATTGTGGGGAGGTTTCTCATCTGCTTTTGTCTGTAGAGGGGAGCAGGTGCCATGAGAAGAGCAAGACGTGGGGTCAGGCAGTTGTGTGATGGGGGGCCACTCACAGCCTCCGACTCTCTTCTCAGCTAAAGTAGCATTAAAAGATACCAAAAAGCAGGGACGCAAAATGGAATAGCTACTCAGCCATGTCAGTGCCCACCTTGATCGCTATAGCCGTGCTCTGGTCTATGTGGTCATGTCTGAGTTAGTAACACTGCAGAGAAAAGTTGAACTCTAAAGAGCCCTCAGTTTCTTCTTTCTTTCTTTGTTGTGGTAAGAACACAACACGAAAAGTACCGTCTTAAAATTTTTAAATGTACAATACAGTGTTGTTAACCATAGGCACAATGTTGTAATGCAGGTCTCTAGAACCGTGTTCATTTTGTGTAACTGAAACTTGGTACATTTTGAACAGCAACTCCCTATTTCCTCCTCCCCCCCAGCCCCTGGCAACCACCGTTTTACTCTCTGTTTCTATCAGTTTGACTATTTTAGATCCTCATATAAGTGGAATCATGCAGCATTTGTCCTTCTGTGACTGTCTTATTTCTCTTAGCGTAATGTCCTCCAGGTTCATCCATGTTGTCAAATTTGGCAGGATTTTCTTCCTTCCTTTTTTTTTTTTTTTTTGAGGAAGATTGGCCCTGAGCCAACATCTGTTGCTAATCTTCCTCTTTTTTTTCTCCTCCCCAAAGCCCCAGTGCGTAGTCGTACATCCTAGTCCTAGGTCGTTCTTCTAGTTCTTCTCTGTGGGATGCTGCCACAGCAGGGCTTGATGAGCAGTACGTAGGTCCACGCCCAGGATGCGAACCGGCGAACCCTGGGCTGCCAAAGCAGAGCACGTGAACCCAACCACTTGGCCACAGGGCTGGCCCAGGATTTCCTTCCTTTTTAAGGCTGAATAATATTTCATTGGTCTCGGCAGTGACTTCTCGGATATGATACTGAAAGCATAAGCAACAACAGCAAAAATAGACAAGTAGGACTATACCAAACTAAAGGAACCTCAATTCTTAAGTAACTTAAGTAATATAAGTTAGAATACCTTCTTGCTCTCTTCATTTTAGTTTTTTCCACCCCTCCCTTGAGGAAGATTTTGCCCAAGCTCCCTAGGGTAGGTCTAGCCTGCATGAAGTATTCTTATAGACGCATCCCTCCCGTCCTTTCTTGGGACAGACGCTGTGAATTGGTATTTTCCTGTTGGCCCAGGTGCACCAGGCCATCTCTACAAACAGATTAAAGATGGTTTATGAGGTCCTAGCTGTCTTGCAAGGAACCCTTTTAAATTTCACTTATTTATTTTTAAAGCTGTCTCTTTTTGAAACCCAGCATGATCTGGCATCGGGTCTAATTTTAGGGTCACAGTCAAGAACAGAAGAGTGAGAAGGGTTTTATTATTAGCTACGAAATTGTGGAATTTCTACTGTTAGAGAGTAATTTTTTCAAAACGTAAAATCTTGACTCCCATACAAATATAAAATGAACACACGCCAACTATTTTAACTCATTAATATTGAGAGAACTCGTAAGATATTACAGAGAATTCAAAGGAAAAGCCAAAAACTAGTCATAGGCAATCAGAAATGCTGATTTTCACTTGCTAATAGTTGCAAAAACAGCCTGTACCACAGGGTGGAAATCGAAATTCATTTGCTTTTTCATGAACAGAAATCATCTGTGTCACTCTGTCTCCACAAGTTAACATCTAATTCCACAGAGTTGCAAAATAGTTGGAGACCAAGAAAGGCACAGACCTCTCAGGAAGCAGACAAGCTTGGAAGGGTCCTCCAGATGCTGTCTAGTTTCCACTGAAAGGATACTCAATAATCTCTTTGCTCCTTTCAATTTTTTTTCAGTTTTTCTTGACTCAGCTGAGTGCTTAAATCTGCAGGGGTGCTAAGTGAACTTTGCCTGAAATCATGGCAGGAAATACTTTGTAGCACTACTTTCCCCTCTTACAACATTATTTTGTCATTGAAAACCAGTTCCCAGGAGGATTAACTTCTCCTTGAAACCTGCCCGGGGCAGGTGCTTGCTCTGACTTTTCTGCCTTGTGCGGCTCTTCCACCTGCTGGCCCACTGAGATCCAGTCCCAGTGATGGGGACCCAAACGATTGTTCCATTTTGTCTTTCCCCCAACCCAGCGCTTTCTCAGGGAGTTCCACGAGAAGGAGAGCGCTAGCATAGTTAGCTCATCTCTAATTATCCCAGGGCTCAAGGATAAAGAGGGAGAGCCAGGGGGAGGTAAAGTTTAGAACTCAAGTTTTCTGATGACTAACTTGCACCAATGTCTTAGAAAAGTACTAACACCGGGGCCACTGCCAGAGGGCAAGCCTGGTGCATGTATATGTCTATGTATGTTTGTGTGTGTGTGTGTGTGTGTCTGTGTCTGTGTGTGGGTGTGTTGTCAAAGACGCTCTCTTTGACCAAACTTTAGTCAGGCTCCTCTCTGAGACCTCTTCTTGACTAGGCCGCGACCTTGACCCCTGTCCTGTCTTGGTCTTATTTGGTGCAACTTTAGCAAGAATCATGCTAAGTCGGTTTAGCGAATCCCCCCACCCCTGATATCTGATCAGTCTCCACCTTTGATGCCTTCCGTCTTTGGCCTACCTTGGCAAGAATCCTGTTAGGCCAGTTTAACAAGAATCCTGATACCCCTGGTGTCTCCTCTTAGTAATTTTCTATCCACTGACCCTCCTGGATTCAGCCCCCACTGGTCCTGAGCCCGACAGCCCTCTCACCCTACCGAGAACGCAGTGGAAGGAGGCAGGGTAGCGCCCACCCAGATTTACGCTCCATTGCTAGGGTGGCATCTCAGCTAGTGGGCAACTCAGCCCAGCCCTGGGCTCTTTCCTTAGTCTTCATTTTATAAAAGTTGTTGCCTTTTTTTTTTAAAAGGTTGGCACCTGAGCTAACAACTGTTGCCAGTCTTCTTTTTTTTCTGTTTTTCTTCTGCTTTTTTCTCCCTAAATCCCCCCAGGACGTAGTTGCATATTTTAGTTGTGGGTCCTTCTAGTTGTGACACATGGGATGCTGCCTCAGCATGGCCCTGTGAGTGGTGCCATGTCTGCGCCTAGGAGCCGAACCAGCAAAACCCTGAGCCAGCGAAGGGGAGTGCAGGAACTTCACCACTTGGGCCATGGGGCCGGCCCCAGTTGTTGCCTTTTTAATGGGCTGTCACTTTCAAACACTACTCCCTGGGGATGTGTTGGGGGAGGAGAGGTTGGGTGGAAGCCAGCCATCAGTGGCCATGTGGGCCCCAAGGGTCTGGTCCCACAGAGATGCCCACAGGACAATGAGAGCTCTGTCACTTCCACCAGCACCGCCCCCCCCCCCCCAACACCTAACTGGTCCTTGGTCTAATAAACACTATAAAGAATAAAAAGCAGATCTCTCTCTACTCCTTGGCCATAAATCCCCACTTGTCCTTGTTGTTTCTGGAGTTGAGCCCCATCTCTCTCTCCTATCGCAATACTCCTGTTGCAATAGTCTTGAATAAAATCTCCCTTACGCTTTTAGCAAGCGTTAGAATACTTTTTTCTTTAACAGTGTGTGGGTATGAGGGAGAGGATCTTTTCCAAAAGGAGTGACACTTCTCAGTGAGGGGGTCACCAGGACAGGGAGTCTGGGAGGAAAAAAGTCACACCAGCTCTCCCACTCACTATATTACCTTATAGGGAACTTACCTTACTTTTCTCTTCCTCAGTTTTCTAATCTGTAAAATCAAGATGATAAGATTTTCTCTAATAAGATGCTATCTCTCCCATAGCATTGTTATGTGAGTTTATGAATGTTAATTATATTTATAAAATATAAACATTAATATTTATAAAGCAGTTATGTGCATTTCACATGTTTTATTTTATTATTTAAATAACAATATTTGTCATTTAAAAGTGTTATTCTTAACCTTTAAGAAAAGTACCATTTTGAACCTAGGTAGAATGATATATGCGGTATAAAGCATGTAACAAGGAGAATCATCTGAGTAAGGGTGCTTTTTTCTGCCCTGGGTGGTTAAAAATCCTCAAGAAAGAATCCTTCACTCTGTAAGGTCTAGAAAGTTAATTTTGCTCCAGCTCTGAGCAAGAGAGAGAGAGAGAAAAGAGATGGTAGCATGCTGGACTTCTCAGAGGGTGACTCAGAAGTGCTCCGTGTTGGCCACATAGTTCTGACCAAACAATGGAGTGGGGGGTGGTCTCTGCTCCTGGGTGGAGTTCTCAGGCAGCCAGTCCCTCAGAGGAGCTGGGAGGAGGGCACTATCTTGTTGGGAGACATCTGCTTGCGGGGCGCTGGAGATAGGGGAGGTGGGAAGGTGGAAGTGGTGGCTGTGGCTGCCCTATCCATCTCTTAGCTAGTGCTCAGCCATCTCGCTATCGAGAAACCCTCCTAGAATAAATATATTCCCCGTCTGTGGCGAGGAGCCAGGGCCACTAAGGAAGTGAGGTCTGCAGGCTGTGGGCTGGAGGAGGGGCTGACCTCTGTGAGACGTTGTCTGAAACCTTAACACTATTTCCTGGAAGAACTGCTCTGACAGTAAAGAAGAAACCTTAGAGATGAAAACCTGAGTAGAAGAAAATTCTCAGGGCAGCCTCGGCCATGTTGGATCTCGTGAGAAGGAAAGCACAACGTTGGAGAAGGCAGCCAGTCGCCCAAACCCTCCCTCAGCCCAGGGTGAGGCCAAAGACTAGAAAAAGCATCTTAAGACACGACTGCTTCTGAGAATGGCCGCAGGCAAGGAAGCTCAAGTGTTTCCCCAAGTGGGAAATACGTGCAGCAAATTGGCAACTCGGTTCAATGAATTAAATCTGGATGTAATGGGTTGGCGTTAAGATGAGTCAAAATTAATTATTTCAAGAGAAGTTGCTTCAGCAGTGCACTGCGGAGCCGCAGCCACTGATAAGAAGGTGTGAGAAAGTAGTCTGATGGTGAAAGGGCTCCCTTTGCAGGGGATTTCATTGGTTGGTTAATGGACACTGATAAAGGTTTTTGAAAGGGAAGCAAATGACATTCCCCTTTTCCTTAATGCCTCCATTCGTTGTTCCTAGCAACCGTGGGGTGGCCTTTCCACTTTGTATATAAGATGCTCATCTCCAGGAGGCCAAAGATTTCTCCCAGAGGAAGGGAGAAAGTTCTCTTTGTGGGGAAAACCACAAGATGAGGAAGGAAAGGAGAAATAGCTTGTGCCTCACACCTCTGGCATAACCCTAGACAGATGAAAAGCTACGTGGTGGGAAGATAAAAGGAAGAGAGGCCACCTGGAGTCTCTGGAGGCCACCAGGAGGTGGGAGATAGAAACTCTATATTAATCTGTGCTCCTAAAGCCTAGTTCAATTCTTTAAAATTTCATCCTCCCTTATATCCTTCCCAATAGCCTGCTGCGTATCCAGAAATCTCCCTTACAGTTAGTATTACTTCCAGAAATTAGTATGGGCCTGAGAAACAGGGGATCAGGCAAAATAGAATGAGTCATGATTTTTTAGTTATTTTACCTACATCAATGAATAATTATTTTTAATAGTCTAAAATATTTCCCAAAGAATATTCCTCTGTGTGGTATTAATAAATAACACACACACAAAGAGTTTTATGGTCAAATTTGCTTGAAGAATACAGGGTTAATGTAAATTCTATAGGTTTCTTTGTGTTAGGATTGCTCAGAGGCTTTAATAAACTAACGTGAATTATAAGTCAAAGTGGGCTATCTGGTGAGCAGTAATTCCCAAGCTTATTCTTGGAGCATCATGGCAAAATAGTGATTGAAGGGGCACACTTTAAGAGATGCCAGTTATTTCTTAATCAGTTGATGTCACTATGTGGAAGTTACCTTCCATGGTTTTCACCAGGAATGCACCACAGAGGACATCATGGGGCAGGGAAATGACATGAGTCAGGAGACCTGGGTTCTAGTCCCACGTTCTTCTTCCAAGCAGTGGTGGGCAGTAGCTAGTTGCTGGGCCTCAATTTTATCATCTGTAAAATTGAAGAATAGTGGCCTTACTTTGCTTGCAGGGCAATAGCCGGGAATATCAAATGAGAAATTTGAAATAAATGACGTAAGTGGGTGGTTGTTATCAATGTATGGACTAAGACATCCGCTGTCTTGCTTGTTTGAGTGATGCTTCCCGGGCAGCACTGCCTCTCTTTGCTCTTTATTTACTCTTTATCAAGTCAATGAAAGTCTGAATGCCTTTTTTGTATAAGGCACTCAAGTTGATTTTAGCACTATGCTGGAATTCATAGTAATCCTCTGGAAATAATTAAATCCCCCCAGATTGAATATGGTGACATTATTTAGTGATACCATGCAAACTCATAACTCATTTTGGCTGCCTGGACAAGCTCAGTCTGATAGTCCTTTTCGCCTGTTATTCATGGTTGTTAATGAATCGTTTCCTTGTTAAACAGAGCAGTGGAGCAAAACATGTGACTTTGAGGGCAGAGCTGGCTGCAGGGCATTTCTGCCCATCACCTCTGTGAACTCAACTTTCTTCCTTTAAGACCTGCTTTTGTAAGTACCTTCCCAAAGATAAAGGCTAGCATTGGTTTGGGTTGTTTTAGCATAGCCCTAGACAGTTTCAGACTGGGACTCGTCCACCTTTGTTGTCTAAGGGTGTTATCAAACCTGCCCTGGAAAAGTATGTGTTTCCAGAGATGTTTAAGTTTGGCAATTGTTAAAGCCCATGTTCTTAAAAAAAAAGTGGTTCAGGCAAATGAACTAAGTTGGGAGTCAAGGTATAGCATGCCAGAGACCCAGAGCAAAAGCGGGTGCAGTACAGCTTGACTAATAATGCCATTCATAGCAATCACTGTGTGCACTTCACATCAATTAACTCCTTTAAATCTCATAATAGCATGTGGGGGTTGGGGGATACCATGATGAGCCTGATTCTACATGTGAGGAAAGAGGCAAGTTTACAACGTCTGCTCCAGGGTTCTGGTTTCAAGGATAGTGATAGATGTCCCAGTATGAGGGACATATTAGGCAATGCCTATACTACCCATAGTTCTGGGTAGTGGCTATGGCTGGTTGGATCCTGGATGGATACTTGTCTCAAAGCCAGCCAATTCATTGGTTAGTCCTATTTGCTCAATTATGACTTGAGTTAGGAGTCACAGAGAGAAGAGTCTCTATAAAAGCTCTAGGCACGATGCAGCCATTTTAGATTGCGTGCAGGAAGACGGGAAATTAATTGGAGCTCTTCCGCTGAGAGAAGCAGGGAGAAGAAAGAGCCACATGATGCTAAGAAATGGAGAGAAGGGTTACACACTTCAGCTCTGGGGTCTGATGGGTCTGGGTTTGAATCTGGACTCTGTTATTTGTGAATGTGGACAAACGAACACCTAACTTCTCTAGGACTCAATTTCCTCATCTTTAATGTAGGAATGATGATATCTCTATCAGGTGAATTGCTTAGCAGAGTGCCTGGAACGTAATCAATACTCATAAAATAATAGCTATTATCATTGTTAATATTTTGGATGGCTTTTCAGTTCTCCTAAGGCCTGACTTGACTTCATTTCCTTTTCTAAGATTCCATCATCTCTTATTACTAGAGTGAGAATTGATGGGAATGCATAGGTTGTCATATAGCACGGTGATAACTAACCTTCTTCCCCACTTTTTAAAAATAGATTATTTTTTAGAGAAGTTTTAGATTCACAGCAAAATTGAGTGGAAGGCATGGAGATTTCCCATATACCCCTACCCCACACATGCATAGCCCCTCCCTTTATCAATATCCTCCAAAGTGGTTGTAATCGTTATAATTGATGAACCTACACAGACACATTATCATCACCCAAGGTCCACAGTTTACATTACTGTTCACTCTCCGTGTTATACATTCTATGCATTTGGACAAATTAATAATGACATGTATCCATCATTATAGCATCATACAGAGTAGTTTCACTGCTGTAAAAATCCTCTCTGCTCCATCTACTCATCTCTCCCTCCCCTCAGCCCCTGGCAACCCCTGGTCTTTTTACATTCTCAATGGTTTTGCCTTTTCAAGAATGCCATATTGTTGGAATCATACAGGATGAAGTCTTTTCAGATTGGCTTCTTTCACTTAGTAATATGCACGTGAGTTTCTTCCATGTCTTTTCATGGCTTAATAGCTCATTTCTTTTCAGCATTGAATAATATTCCACTCTTTGGACGCACCACAGTTTATTTATTCATTCTCATACTGAAGAACACCTTTGTTGCTTCCAAGCTTTGGTACTTATGAATAAAACTGATACAAATATCCACGTTTAGGTTTTTGTATGGACATAAATTTTCAGCTCATTTAAATAAATGCCAAGGAGTGCGATTGCTGGATCATATGGGAAGAGTATGTTTAGTTTTGAGAGAAACTGCCAAACTGTCTTCCAAAGGGGCTGGACCATTTTGCATGCCCATCAGCAATGAATGAGAGTTCCTGTTGCTCCACATCCTCACCAGTATTTGGTGTTGTCAATGCTCTGGATTTTGCCACAAATGTCTCCCTTTAAGACTAGCTCTTTAGGGAATGGTCTGGATCTTGTGCAGGATTTATTTTTCATAGAATCACAATAAAAGGAAGACAATACAAATAATGCACTCTCCCATCACTCTATTTCCTTCTTTGCTCATCAGCTATGGCAATCTAGCATCAACGATTTATTATATCTCCACCCTGTTCTTAGTACTGCGCTGGACTCTGTGTGTGTGTGTGTGTGTGTGTGTGTGTGTGTGTGTGTCCCTGCCCCTGGCCGGCAGAGATGATGAGTTGGTAGGAAAAACAAAAGTAGCAAACTCGAAACAATTTAAAAATGGTATGATAGTGTATAGCAAGCATTTTACGGTTCTTTATAGATCAGTGATTCTTAAGTGAGGGTTTATGAGAACATACAAAATAAAAAATAAAAAGCAAAAAGCAGATTTCCCAGCCTCACTCTCCAAATTCCAAATTTAGGCAACCTCAGGAGAGTGATGGCAAATATTTATAAAGCTCATCAGCAAGCTTTGTTCTGCCCCAGATTTTGGAACCACCACTGTAAGATTACAAGCATAGTTAGGATTTATGGAATCCAGAGTTGTCAAATATGCCTTGATAGAAGGTTGAAAGTTAGACCTGGATCTTAGAAGGTGTGAGAGAGAGAGACAAAAGGGGGAAATATTCCAGACTGGGGGAATAGGGGGAGCAAATGTGGGGAATTTGGACTCTCCATGGCGTCTGTTGGGGGGCAGGAGATGGGGAGTGAAATAAGAAGACCTATGAAACAGGAGTGGCAGGTCCAAAAGGGAGAGCCACTGAGGCAGAAGATCATGCTTAAATTTTGCATTTACCTTTGTAGATTCAGCATTATCTCTGCCTATTGTTGCAGCAGGCTCTTGTAAAGCAGGTGGAACAGTGCTCCTCTGGTCCTGCTGGGAAAGCTAGGTGACCTCTAGTTAGCTCTGGGAATAGCTCACTTCTACTCCTGGTCTCCATTGTCAGTGCCCTAAAGCAAAACCAGCTCCAAATGAGAGGAGAGGACCAATGCCGTTTGCTGAAGTGCTAGCTCATCTTTGCAGGTAGTTCTGGATCAGCTGGTTGAGTCAAGACATCTGGAAAAGCCAGTCCAGTCCAAGCTGAGCCAGCCTGAAGCTCGACGATGGCGTCCAGGAAGTTGGCAGCTCAGCGGACTCGCAACTTGGTTTTGTGGTACTCACACCCTCTTTTACAGGAAAGGTTTCATGGAGGACAGAGGAGTCTCAGCTAGGAAGGCTTCTGAGAAACTAGGAAGACTTTTACAGAAAAATTTGCTGTGTCTTTGCTATATACAACTCCACGATGCACACATGGCTGCTGCCTCCCTTCCTCCCAGGAACCAGCAGCCGGGGCATAGATCTGATGTGGAGTTTGTCTTTTCTGAGGGACTCCTTCCTCCAGGACCCAGTCTCTCACAGCTTTGCCTCCCTGGGATGTGCTTTTCTCCATGTCATCCCAAAGTCTGGACATGGTCTGTCAACTTTTCCCTGTCAGGTCTCCCCTATCCTGTGTCTTTTGAGATCAAGCACAGGCATTTGACAAATTGAATCTATGCTGAGTAAATCCTTAGCAAACAGAGAAAAAGCTGTAGCAAATCCTATAGTGTCTGGGGCTCTGACTGCTCTCCTAATCAAAATGTTCAGGATCCGGAGACCTACATTGTCAACAACCGTCACTGGAGTTTCTTAGGCCCACTGCCCTTCATGACTACCTAAACATGGAACTTCTTTTTTTTTGTTTTCTTGCTTCCAAGAAGTCATCATATATTTTGAAATAGCTGGTTACCTTTATTCATTTATTTATTTTTAATTGAAATATAATTTACATACAACATTATATTAGTTTCAGGTCTACATCCTAATGATGTGGTATTTATATCTATTACAAAATGATCACCACAATAAGTCTAGTTACCATCTGTCAGCATACAAAGTGGTTATAATGTTATTAACTATGTTTCTTATGCGGTACATTGCATCCCCGTGACTTATTTATTTTATAACTAGAAGTTATTTTTAAAAAAATTTTTTTATTGCCAGAACATTGGATTATAACATTATGTAACTTTCAGTTGTACATCGTAATATATTTAGAATTCTGCGTAGATTCCATCGTAAACATGGAACTTGTAGAGGCATCTTACCTTAGCCGGAGTTCCATTGTGAGGATTTCTTGCTTTGAGATATAGACGGTGGGGGAGAAATGTTCTTTGGGTAGAATGACCTTTCCAGGCCCTTTGGCTCTTAGGTCACCCTCTATGAGGAGACTGTTGCTATCAGTGAGTTTGATGTGTAGCATTTGTTAGCACTGACAGATTCAGGCTCAATATTCTTCACCTCCAAAGTTCAGGTCCGATCTGCCATATTGTTATTGTCCTTCCATCTCTCCACAGAAAGAAGTGCAACAAAACAGTAACCCCATAACCTAGGACATCAATGAGCCAATACTCTCTCATTAGAAGTGAAGACAAGAAAATTTGCTGTGTGAGCGTATTCTTTTTTCCCTCTCTGTGCATAGACCTGACGTCACCACTGGGAAGCCCTGGGCTGGGTGTGTGCTCAGGTGACTCATGCGGAAGGACACACCTCTCTGGGGAGCATCACCTTTCTCAGGAAGGAAAAGTCCCCAACATCAGGCTTTCAGGACACTCACCAGGACTTTTCTGGAATAAATCGAGTTACTGATAGGTGAGTCCACACTGGTGGAACAAGTCAGAGTTCTCCAGAAGTATCTGTGACAACTGGTTAGAAGTGTGATAGACCTCCATGTTAAGTAATTGAGAATCTCATTGTGCCTGTTCACTGGTGGGGTGCACCTGCAATGGGCCGAGCACAGATGAGGACCTCAGTGAAGGAGATTCTAGGAGGTGCCACAAGTGCACTTGGGTTCCTTCAAATGCCATGAAGGCAAAAGCCTTGTCTGTCTTGTTCACCTTGGTGTTCTCAGTACCTGTAGTAGTTGCTCAATAAACCCGTGTTGGATGAATGAATTGATTGCCTTTGATGGACTGCATATGGTGCTAGAGGTGTGAGTTGACTAAGTGCGGTATGGTATGAGTTGACTAAAGATATGAGTTGGCTAAGATGTGGATGTTGTCCTTGAAGAGTTCTCAGGCTATTATGTAAGGCAAATAGTTGGGAAAAAAAACAACACAAAATTTAGTAACAGATGTATGAAAAGGTCCTAAGGAAGCTCCAAGGAGGGAGCTAATTTTGTGTTGGAGAGCATGCAGGTCAATCACGGCTTCATGGAGGAGGCAAACTTGACAGGGACACGTGAAAGATTGAGAACCATGTAGAAGACCGAGAAACATTAACCAGTCAGAAAGACTTTGTGCTTCACCAAAGGAGTGGGAGATGAGCTGGCTCTTGAAGGATGTGAAGGGGATGGATACTGATGGGAGAGAAGAACAATGCAAGCATGATTTCTATTGCTGAGGAACTCACTGTGTAAACGGGGCGGGGAGGTCAGGGCAAATCTCTGTGAAGGGGCATTAGAAAGCATGCATTGCAGGATGTTACACTGGGGCCATTCCTGCCTATTTTGACTGAGACACCAACATGATAGTTATCAGCTAACAAAGGGAGTATGAAACAGAACCCATCACCTTCCCACCCTCTGCAGATTTACAGAAAAATAACCCTGAGGACATGTCTCATGTCTCTCAGCCGCTTCAACCAGATCAAGGAATTTTCAGGGCAAGGATGCCTTAACACTTGCCCCATTTCCCATGGACTAGATAAAGGCCACTCAGGAGAGAGATGAGGTGGAGTCGTCTCCAATAGGAGAGGTCCTCTGTCAAGAGGAGAGGAGAAACTGCACCGAAAAGGGCCAGAGGTGCGTTGCTCAATGCCCAGGGGATGAAGGAAGAGCTGTAAGAGGCTACCAAAAATAGAGATGTCTTTACCAAGTCAATGGGGACTAGCAAGAGACTCATGAAGAACTGCAAAGGCACTTAATGAGGCCAAGAGTTCTTCTACCTGGGGACACCAGCGCTAGCCATGTGCCAGACCCAGAGAGCACAAAGCCATTCAGCCAAGTAAGTATTATCCTATCCCCCATCCCTCCCCTGCCTCCTCTCTTCCAGGTCTGACAGTGAGGGAGGCGGGGGGGAGTGTGATAGGAAGAGGAGAGCTGAAGTGTCAAACCTCCTTCCACACTCTGGGCTTCCAGCCTGAGGCAGACCCAAGGACAGAGGATTCAACACTAAGCTGAGTTCAGCCTCTTGATTATTACATGGGACTGGACATTATTACTACCAAAGTGAGAATGTCTTTGTGGCTCAAAGTGACTCCAATGCTGTTTATGACCTAGAAGTGAGCAGAAAAGACACAACACCTGCTAGAGTTTTTATCCAGGGGCAGGGAAGTTTAACCCACTGAGGAAACCATTAAGGGACCATGGGAGACAAAAACAGTTCTGGGTACATCACGAATCATACTTATTCAACCTGCCTCTTACATGTTCAGACAGTGCTTGGCAGGCAGTGAGTGTTCAATAAATATATTTTTACTGAGTAATGTCAACCAGGTTGTAATGGTTGCAACAGAACTATCTACATGGAGACGTGGAAGACACAAGAACACCAAGGTCAAACCCAGAAGTTGTGGTTTGGGGTTGCAATGAATGACTGAAGGGTTGCTATGTAACCTCACAAAAGTCATGATTACAGGGTGACATCAGTGACTTTGTGGCTTTCTGAATGGAGCATCCAGGGAGCCGAAGCCCGTAGGTGAGGTCCCTTTGTGGAAGACAACTAATGACCAACGACTCCTGATTTTATAGCTCCATAGAAAATGCACAGAAGTTTTTAATCTCTTCACACGTGAGGAGACAACACTATCTTAGGTACTGAAGGTGCCTAGTCTGCCATTGATAGAAGTTAAGACCTTCGCTGAGGTTTCCTCCAAGAAGGATAGGGTGGAATGCTCATCAGTTCCTTCTGCCCTCCTTCCAGAGTGCTTTCTTCTCTCCTGAGGCTGGAAGGCTAAAGACTACATTTTCCCAACTCCCTGGAAGCTAGGCTTCTCGAGGGCGTTCAAGATTGACCAATCATGGACACTCACATAGATTTGGAAGACAGACATGGGCTGGGGCTCATGCTTCTTTTGCTTCAGAGAGCCAACAAGCACGTGAAGGCATTTGGCCCTTCCAGAGTCTGTTACTTTCATAGGTGGTGAGAGGCAGAGTGGGAGGCATTCATTCATGTGGGAGCAGGTGTGGTGCGATCTGGAGCTGGCAGCCGTGGAGGATTCCGGGTCTCGGCAGTTTTCTGGTCACTGCAGTGCAGTGAGGGTCTGGAGGAGGAAGCCTCCTGGTTGTAGGTGAGGCAGCAGCTCCCTTGATGGGCCAGTTCTGCGGTGCATTTCAGGAGTCTTTCCTGACAACGCAACCCAAACCCTGTTTCTTCAGCCCCCACAATGATTCTACAAGCCATTTAATACCTTGAAATAAATCCCTTCTCACCTAAACTAATTAGAAAGGATTCTGTTCTCTACCCCTGAACCCCCACAGATACAGCGTGGCATGTAAAGAAAATAGAATTGAAATTAATATGTCTGAGGAGCTAACCACAGGAAGGGATGAGTGCAAGAGAGAGCTGTTTTATCTGAAGGTGTGGGTGACATTCATTTGTTCGTCCATTTATCCATTCATTCATCCCTTATTTATTGAGGGCCTCCCTGTGGCAGACATTGGGAGTGGCTAGCCGTTCATTGGAGAAAAAGACCGATGGAATCCTGTCCTCATGCCGCTCAAGGTCCACTGGATTGTTCCTCTTTCCCTCCCTTATTCTCTCTTTCTATCTGGCTAGGAACATTGACTTATATTTCTTTTCAATTAGTGATCAAACACTTGAGTGACTTGTTAAACCAAAGAATTTGGTTCCTAGAGAGCTAAGAGCTCCAGGAGAAAAGCTTTATCCTCAACCCAGGCCAGTAGTAAACACTAGTGATGGAGTTTTTCCTACCAGTATACCAATAACTAGCTAACAAATTACAGCCTACAATTAATCTGTGGTCTTAAGATCAGGGCTTCCTCCCTGCATACTTAGAACAAGTTTCTACTATTGATCAGCACAGTAAACTTCCCTCTAAGTTCTTTTACGCCAGGATGATACATGTGTTCAGCAGCCATGGAGATGTGTTGCTCAACTCTCCTTTTAAGAGGGAACCTGCTGTGAGGCCCTCTGTCAGTGGCAGGTTCCTTTGGGTTCTTCCTCAGCTTTAGAACCAGGCACTGCCCAGGCAGCCCTGGCAATGACTCAGCTTAGTGGGGTACAAGGGCCAGTCATTTCTCCTCTGTGGGCAATCTTTGCACCTCAAGGTCTTACCCAGTCCTCCTTCCTGTTCCTATCTATTCAAAGGTGTCAGGGCCCCATCACTGTCTGAAGCCTCTCCCTACCTATTTCCACTCTCTCCCCTCTTTCTCCTTCATAGGTATTCCCGCCAGGAAATCTCTTGGATTCCTAACTCTGTTTTGGCATCTGTTTCCTGGAATACCCAACCAGCCCACTGTGAAAAACTGTCTTTTCTTTTGAGAGGTTATCCTCTTATTTCTGACTTAAGAGCTTTCCCATTTGCTTCGTCTTTCTTTTTTCTGGATGAAGCCTTCCATACCTGAGGTCCAGGTTTCTCTTATCTAGACCCATCTCAATCCCAGCAATATAGGAAGTGATGAGAGACCCTTGGAAGTAAGCAGCATAAGACAAATCAATTAGGGAAGATGTTGGGTAACTGGCATTTGGCTCAAAAATATCCCTGACACTAGCACAGCTTGGGACCGTCCTTGGCTGCCTTTTATGGAGCTGGATCTTCTGTTGTGATGAGAAGACAGTCACCAGAGGACACAGGTGTGCAGCCTCAATGCTATTGCAATTGTTTGCACAATGAAAATCAATGACCAAGTGGGAAAGCCCTTCCCAATGCCTGTACACTTAGCAAGCTGCTTGTTCTTCAAGGCCCAACTCATCTGTCTCTTTCTTTGTGAAGACTGTTCTGCTTTCCCAGGGAGGATCGCCCAGTCCTTTGGTGCTCCTATGGTGGGGTGGATACAGTTCCCACACTGCATGCAATTATTTAAATCAGTGACTCCTCCCTAGCTATGTTGTGAATCTTAATAGAAGGACGATGTCTGTCTCAGGCATTTGAATATCCTCCTTATAGATCTGGACCCAACACTTTGTAGGAGCCCAATACAGGTTGAGTGAGTGGAAGGTGCATGCCTATCTAGAACAAGCCAATGGACTAGACACTTCTGAGGAAGCTCTTTGGCCTGTAATTCCAGTCCCAGTCTCAGCACAGGGCATTCTTGTGCATCTGGTTGGTGAATATTGGCCCTTTTTCACGGCATAGTGGAGAGTAACGAACAAAGGGAGGAGTCCAGTCTTGGCCCTTCACTGGGCTTTGGTTTCCTTATCTTTAAAACAGCAAATCTGATTAGATTATCTGTCAGGGTTTTCAGTGACTGAAAGTCACTGTTAGGATGTTCAGTGACTTCCTCCAACTTTCTCTGTCTGAGGACATGTGGCTGTGTCATCTGTGGGCCCATTTGCTTCCAAGGTGGACGTGACTGATGTGGAGATGGAGCCTCCCTCACTATTGCGTGAACAGCTCCCACAAATACTTGCTCAGGTTAAGAGGGAAAGGCTCTTCTGCCTGCAGTAACCAGCTAATTGTTGTGCTCAAACTTGAAGGGTAATAAAGAGGAAGGACAAACATTTATTGGGAACCTGTGATGCCTTGGTGCTTTCACAAATGTTATCTAATTTTTTTTTTTTTTTAAAGATTGGCGCCTGGGCTAACAACTGATGCCAATCTTTTTTTCTCTGCTTTATCTCCCCACCCCCCCCACCCCCCCCACCCCCCACCCCCGTACACAGTTGTATATCTTAGTTGCAGGTCCTTCTAGTTGTGGGATGTGGGACGCCGCCTCAACATAGCCTGAGGAGCAGTGCCATGTCCATGCCCAGGATCCGAACCCTGGGCCGCCGCAGGGGAGCACGAGAACTTAACCACTCGGCCACAGAGCCAGCCCCTAAATGTTATCTAATTTTATCTTTCTGTACAACAACCCTGTGGGGTTAACATGATATCTAATTTTAAAGATGGGGAAATGAGACTCAGGGGCTAAAAAAAAAATTGCCCTGGGTCATGTAGCTAATGAACTAGTAGAAGTGGGGTTTAGAGCCCAGTGTCTAGACTCCTCATCTGGTCTTCCTACTGCTGTTATTCCAGGCAGGTGGTAGGTGTGAACAAAGGTATCAAATTGAAGAAGCATGGAGAGTGTTTGGGAATTATTGAACGGTTTGGTAGGGGGTGGAAAGCAGAAGGTGTTTAAAGGGAGGGTGTGAGACAAGGCTGGCATGGTAGAGTGGGCATGCACATCAGCCAGTGGCAGTGGACTTGACAAAACTGTGTGCACTAGGGGACTGTGGACAGTTGTGAGTGCAGATATGACACACTCAGGATTGTCTGTTATGAAGGTTAATCTGGCTTTGGGGTAAAGCATACATTGAGTTGGGAAAGATGAGAGATCTCTTAGAAATCCTATGGAAATAGCCTTCCTCCATGAGTCATTCAACAAACAGAATGCCTGTATGTGCAAACCACTGTGCTCTGCACTCCGAGAAGAAACAGACACGGGTCCTGCCCTTAAAGAACCTGTCTCATAGGAGAGATCAATTAACTTGGGGATATTAAAGCATGTGGTCTTATAGCTGTAATCTCTAAGGAGGTACAGCCAGAGCCCCGCCTTTGTGAAGTTCTCCACTGGATAAAACCCACTAGGTTAAAGGGGTCAGAAGTGAGTTTTTGGATATCTCTTTGGACTAAAAATTGGGTTTTCTTTCTCACTGTTTGCTTGGATGTTTGGATGCTCACCTCTCAGTATAAAAACAAATTGTGACTCACTGCCTTTGTTCCCTCTCCTTTAAGCCCTTGCTCTCCTTCCTCAGAGCGAGTTAAGGTCAGACACCGCCACGGGGTTTACAGGGGCTCAGGTCAGTGCAGAGCCCTGCAGAGCAGGGGTGGGGCTGGCGCAGCTTCCTTCCCTCCGTCTCCACCTGGCTCCTCCTCCTCTTCTCTCTGAGACTGGACTTCTGGTATCTCCAGGTGCCATGAGCTCCTCCCATCCTGGAATCCCTTTGCCTCAGGAAACATGGAACAGCTCCCACTTCTGTTCGTCTTTGGCTCAACTTGTCCGCCTTTTGTTACTCCACCTTCCGTCAGCCACTGGGTGCTTACGTAACAGTTCTTGGATGTTTAAATAACAGTTTTAGCAGAGACACTCCTAGCTTTTAAATAGGTCTCCTTTAAACTGGACATACAGGTAATAGAGAAACCAATACGTTATTATTTTATTCTCCACTTTTTTCTTCTTCTTTTCCTTTTGCGTGTTTAAGCCTCTCCTCTATGCCTGGGACTGTGCTGTGAGAGATGGAGCAAGAGGCAGGGTTATTTATTTATTCATCAAAATTTTATGGAATTCCCTATGCCAGGCATTTCCCAGATAGATTTCTCTTTTGGATTCCAGCTCCTCCGCAAGCAGCTACCACTGGTTAGATTGCTGCCCATGCCCTTGACCCTGAGAAGCTAAAAATCATTATTTCATTTGTTTTTGGAAGTCTCCCTCTCCTCTCAACCACCATTTGCATCTCACACAGCAGCTATTAGGGAGAAAACCTGAGGAAAAAGGACTCTGAAACCAAGAGGAGTTCCAGACTCAAAATAAACAACAGAGCTTTACAAGGCTCTCTACCCTCACTGTTGCCCTTGTCGTTGACTCTTCCTTACCGAAAACTACTAGGGACCTGAGGAAACCTTTGTGCTAATACTGATATGATTGGATTTATCATCGTTGCCTAGGTGCGTGTCATTAAATATTTACAGAGTTGTGCACAGTGCAAGGTGCTCTGTCGTACATAGTTATACTGAAAACAAAGTTTCTCAGAATCCTCAAAATCACACTGTTAAGAAGTAACTGTGGAGACAGAAGCTCAGAGAATCAGAAGAGCCAGGCTCTAGTCCCACTTCTGTCATTTTGCCTCAGTCTCTTCATGTTTTAAGAAAGAGTTGGAGAAGTGGGTTTGCACTTCCGGTTTGGGATTCTGTGATCCTGACCTCATCACTTTCTTTCTACTATTCTCTTATCACTTTTTTCTTCTCTATGCAGCCGTCTTCTCTCTCTCCCCTCCCCTTATCAGCCCAGCTTACATCAACCCCCTTGCCTTAGTTGACAGGTAACAGCTTCTGGAACCTAGTGCACAAAACATAAGCCTATTAGTCCAAGCTCCTGGGGGAATAAGGAAGAGAAAGCCATTCTTTTCCTTTGTTGATGATCTTCTGGGGAAACTGAGTCCCTTTTTTCTTACCAATCTGTGAACAAGTGGGCATTATGGCTGAGGTCCCTAACTGCTTGTCCTCCTCTTAGCTGCAAACTTTAAAAGAGGTTTTGGGGAAATAAATGAAGGCAGAAATAAGTTGTTTTGCTAGATCCCTCTGTTCTCCTGGCCGCTCTCCTTGTCAAGTAGTTGACCTGGGCCATTTGTTACAGCTTCTGCCCAACAGAGTAGAGAGAAATTAGCTTATGATGACCAGAGGTCATTTATTAAGTTCTTAATTGATTAGAGCCTCATGCTTGAAATGGCATTTGGTTGTGAATTTCTTGAGGGCACGTGGCCCAGGCCTGGCACATAGTGGGTATGCCGTGAAAGCTTTGTTGTGAAGGTGTGAGTGATGTACACATTTACACTTCTTGCAACTTTAAAGAATTTTAGAAACAAAATTTAGAGATGCAGTTTGATAAATACATAGTTGTTTCTGATTTTGGAACTTACATGAAATGACAAAAGTATAAATATGAAATTTATTTTGTTAAACATCGAACAAATCACATTTATTGAAAAGAATAAATATATGAAAATTGGGGCAATCTCAGAAAATTGAACATATAATATGCTCATGACTTGCAAAATTAGAAGCTCCAGCATGTAAAGGATTTAAAAGTAATGTCTTAGAAGCAGTAAATACAGACTTTGTCACTTAGTGTGGTCGCAACTCAGGAGTGGCTATGGGATTGTCATGGGCACCAGCTAAGGCATTGATTCACATTCTGGGTTCAAGCTGGAAGACTGGAGTCATATAGTAGCTTCTTTCTGTTTAATCTCAAAAAGCTAGAGAGGATGACCTTGATAAAATATTTGAAACCTGAACAAAGATAATGAACGTTAATCAGCTGGTGTCATCAATTGCTCTGAGAGTTCACCGTGGTATTACACTCACATTCTGTGAATCGTGACCAGTCTGGGTTTACAGTCAGGACCCTGAAAGATTAAGAAAGGAAATGAAGTATTTCACAGTTACGTATTTCTAGATACAAAAGGATCCAGAAATGTAGGAAAATTTTATTCTAATCCTCATCACCCAAACACAATAAAATGAAAAAGACAGACACCCAAGGCAATATTCTGCTCTGGGAAGACCTACGTTCAGATGTCTTTTTCTGAGTGGGAGGCACATGGGCTGTGAGGACGTGTGAGTGCATTTCTCTGATGGTGGGAGGAGAGAGGACAGGGACCTTCCACATGGCCCTGTGGCACTCAGAGCCCCGCCTTCATGGAGACTGCCATTTTCTCTCCCCTGGATTGTCGCTTTAGCCTCCTAAATGGTCTGCCAGCTTCTGCTCTTCTCTCTCTACAGTCTGTTTCTCACACAGACGCCAGAGCCTTCTCATAAAAATGCAAATCAAGCTGTGTCACCTCTTGCATTAAATGGTCCAGTGGTTTTCCATTTTGGTTAGGATAGAATGTTATCACAATATATTCTTACTCTGGTCTGGTTATTATATTCCTACTCAGATCTACAAAGCCCTATGAAGCCCTTGCCCCACTCACCTCTCCAGCCTCTTCTCAGGCTACTTTCCCCTTGTGGAATGTGCTCCAGGCACAATGGCCTTCTTTCTGTCCCTTGAGCATATAGAGCATGTCCCTGCCTCACAGCCTTTGTACTTGCATCCTTAGCCCCTCTGACCTTAGTTCTTTGAATGGCTTCCTCTTTCTCATCCTTTGGGTCCAATACAATAACAACCCCTCCACGAGAACTTTCTTGACCTACTAGTTTAAATTAACTCAGGAAGCCACATACAATTACATTGCCCTATTTTATTTTCTTCATTGCCCTTATTACTTTTTAAAATTATTGCGTTTATTTAATGGCTTACTAGTTTATTGACTATTGTCTACCACTAAAATGTAAGCTTCAGGTAGTGTGCACATAACTGTATTGTGCACTGCTACATACCTAGATATAAGTTCCCAGCACACATTAGGTCCAGAATAAATGGTTTTGGCTGGTGTTGATGGATGACAAGACCTAACCCATTCTCCCATTGCTGCTGGCATTGACATGCTCCATGGATGGGACATACCTTTCCTTTGTAAAGTGGGTTGAGGTAACCTGTTTATCTTGGAGGAAGAGCTAGTCCAGGATGCACACTGGAAGTCTTTTCAAGCACTTAGAGTTTAGGGAGGGTTCATGCACAGCATCTAATATCAACCAAAGGGGGCAGTATGGTAGCTGGCCTCCAAAGATGGCCACCGCCAATTCCTTCCCTCCTGTATATGCATGCCACTTCACCCATCAAGAGGTGGAAACCACTTCTCCTCTCCTTGAGTCTAATTGGCCTGTGATTTGTTTTGACTAATAAATAGAATACAGCAGAAGTGATGTTCTGGGTCTTTCGGGTCCAGGCCCTGATAGAATTGGCAGCATCTGTTTCTTCCATCTTGGAAGCCAGTTGCCATGCAAGAAGCCCAATACCCTGAGGACGCTGTATTTTGAGGAAGCTCAAGCTGTCCATTTGGAGAATCTCCAGGGAGGAGCACTGAGGCACCAGACATATGGGTGAAACCTTAGGCCTTATAGTTCAGCCCATGAATGCAGCCTAGGATTGACCCCACCCCATGCAGCTTGAGGCAGAAGAACCTACCAATTAAGCCAAGTCAACCTATAAAACTGTGAGAAATTAATCATTATCATTTCAAGACACAGGAAATTTTGGGGTGGTTTGTTACTCTGCTACATTGTTGTTACAATGTCTTGCTGTTACAATTGTTGTTGCTGCAATGTTGTTACAGCTAGCTAACAGGCTGCTGCTGCTATGGAATTTTGTGTAACCAAATCCTGAGGCTTTAAGAAATGTTCAGTTGAAATAACTCATCAGGGCATGCCACAAAAAGCAAGTTCTGATTGTGTAGGTCTGGGGTGGAGTCGAGGTTCTGCATTTCTCGCCAGCTCCTAAGTGATGCCCAGGCTGATGACAATGTGCTTGGACTACACTTTGAGTAGCAAGGCCAGCCTCCAGCCTCCAGGGAGTTCCCTCCTTAAATCATCTTCTCGGGGCCAGTCTGGTGGCACAGCAGTTAAGTGTGCACGTTCTGCTTCTCAGCAGCCTGGGGTTCACCAGTTCAAATCCTGGGTCCGGACATGGCACTGTTGGCACGTCATGCTGTGCTAGGCATCCCACATATAAAGTAGAAGAAGATGGGCATGGATGTTAGCTCAGGGTCAGTCTTCCTCAGCAAAAAGAGGAGGATTGGCAGCAGTTAGCTCAGGGCTAATCTTCCTCAAAGAGAAAAAAAAAGAAACAAAGAAAAGAAAATCATCTTCGCAAACTCCAGACTTCTGAATGCATATTTGAGGAAAGACTAGAAAAAGGGTTCTGGTCGAATACGCTTGGGGAACACCACCTATTATATTTTACCACGTGAGATTCACAACAATTATTAGCTAATTAAAAGCTCCTAGAGCTCCTCTAGTAAAGAAAACTGTTCGACTCTATTTACAACAATATTTCCTGGATGTATTTGATTATACTTACTAATGTCTTAAAGACTACTGTTCTGAGAACGTACCTGGAGAAGCACAAAACCAGCCTGTGTTTTTTTTTTTATTTAAATTAACTTAGCAGGTTTCTCATTGTCCCTCAATAATGAATATTTATGTTACACAGTTTTGCAGTCTAGAAGGTTTTATTTTCTTAGAGCTAACCTCATTCCTTACCCCTTGCTGCAACGTAGGGAATCTCTATTCATTTCTTAAAGAGCGGGAAGACAATTGCATCCCCCCGTTGCTCAGCCCTTTCTATCCTTGAAGGTCTCCCCTCTTTATCAAAGTCCTTGATCATCCAGTTCTTTCAGTTTTTCTTGCCATTTCCCAGCACCTCCTTGTTCTTTTTCCAGTCTACCACTCAACCAACTGAGTGACCTTGGATTAGTGTCTTGACATCTCTAGGTATAAATATCCCCACTTTTAAAATGGAGGGACTCTGAAGAATGGAGTATTAAATGAATTGATGGATGTGAACTCTTCAGCATAAGGCCTGCAAGTCCTAATCACTCAATAAATGTCAGTTCTCCTCATTGCTCTGGTCTAAGCCCCGTCTCATCACTCCAAGTCTTCAGTATTACGGGTGTTCGTGTCCCACTGAGGCTGGGGAAGAAGGAAGAGATTGCCAGGGGGAGGCGGGGGGCGGCACGTGGCTGATGGAAACTCATCTAATTCCATATTCTGATGTGAGCCTCTATTCTTAGCCGCCTTCACACCAAATCTTCTCCCCGGTGCTGCCGAGCAGCTTCAGAAAGTTCAGGCTAAAGTTAGATTCTGAATCTGTGTCTCTGGAAGTCCACCCACTCCTCATCTCTGGAAGCTGTTCTTTGGGGCTGACACTAGCATTTCAAGGGTTATCTGCTATTTTTACGTTTTTATTGTCTCTTTGCTGAGACGAGTCAGGGATTGTCTCCCAGAAGCCAGACTCAATACTGCTAGATTTTGCACTGCAATATGGCTCTGAAAACTATCACCTCCACCATCTACCCTTCATTCCGGAGACTACCTGTAAAGAGGGTTGAATTCCTTGCTACTCGTGTTCCTCATTTGCTTAGGAGAGAGCAGGCAGCTTCTCATCCATATTCAAAAGCGATGGCACTGTTCTTTTCCCTGGCTCCTCTCCCCTGCCATTTGCAGACCCCCTAACAGCATCACGCTGCAAGTTTCTGCTCCTATAAAGGGCGCACAGAGTAACTCAAGCTGTCCTTACTTCTCTCTTCCTTGGCTTTAAAAGGAAGAAGCTCTGGTCACAAGACAAACTTCCTTTTCCATAAAGTGGGAGAAAAACCTACTGGATTTTGTTTGCATTTAAGCTTGATATGGTTTCTTAATGTGTGCAGAGATGATGTAGTTATTATTGTATTTCCTTGTGGGCACCAATTGCTGTCTTTTGCACGGGCTAGAACCAAGAGCCCAGGCAGAGGGCAACAGGACTGTGGTGTGCGTGCTGTACTTGAAGGTGGTGATTCAGCCTCTCTCTGTAGGGACATCAAGGCTAGTATTTCCATCTGACTTAGAGATGGAGGAGGACCCATCCCAATAACAGCTGAGATTTAATGTTATGAATGTGCCAGGCTCTGTGCTGACCACTTTACCTTTAATCTCATCTAAATATCCATTCATGGTCCTTTTTCACAGAAGATTCCTGACAGATCTAAGGCTTAAAGGAGGTGACATAACTTGTCCCAGGTCACAGAGCTGGTCAGGGAGAGAGTGGAGATTCAAACCAGAGCCTGGGCAGCCCCAGCCCCACTCCCATCCACTAATAATGGAAACTTCGCTTGGAAAGCCAGCTCGGGCTGTTCTGGAGGGCAGTGTGGGGTTTTAGACCCATAGGGCTGCGGGGTCCTCCTGAGGTCACCTAGCACATTTCCCTGCCCCCAGAGAGCATATCACGCAGCCAGTCCACTAAGATGTTGTCGCTCCTATTTGTGAATAGTTGCAAGTTAAGTCACGCCACAGCCAAGCCTGACCAATCTGTCGGGGTTTCATGACCCTTAAAAAAGAAGTTTTAGCCTGAGATTTCTGACTAGTTGCATCTGAAAAAAATCTGTGCTGAAACTCGAACCAATGTTATTTTCTCTTTAGCTTCCCACGGATAGGAAATGAATCCAGAGAAGTTGTGACTTGAAACTGGAGTGTACATATGGTGCTAGTCTTAGGACTATTGTGGATCCAAAGAAAGTTTTTATTACCAGTCTCATTACAGTATTTATTTTGCTTATTATGTGAATTGTAAAATAAAAAGTGTCAATGACTTTGGTTTTAAGGTGTTTTAGCCCTGCGTTTTGTTTTTGTTTTTTAACGGCCTTGGTCTTCAAAATGTGTCTCGAGGACCAGCAGCATCAACATCACCTGGCAGCTTGTTAGAAACACAGACTCTCAGACCCCACCCCAGAACTATGGAATCAGAATCTGCATTTTAACAGCATCCCGAGTTTATCTTTGTGTGTAAAAAGTCTAAGAGGCACTATTTTATGGGTCTTAAAGCTTGAGGGTGGGGTACAGAATGCCTAGGTGTTAAGGCAATTGTTCGCAACGCTGGCTGCATTAGACCGACCTGGGGAACTTTAGAACATATTAGAGACGGGGATTCTCCATTAGTTTGTCTGGGGTGGGGTCTGGACATGAGTATATGTGAAAAGTGCCTTGGGCGGTTCTATGTGCAGTCAGGGCTCAGCACTACCATCCAAGGAGAGGCAGGACCTGGCTCTGGGGCACTGTGTGCACCATCATGAAGATGGGGATCTCTGTGAGGCCAAGTGCTCTCTGCTGGACTCTCTACCTAAGGCAGCAGGGTGTAGACAAGGTTCAAGGGAGGTCAAGAGAATAAACACTGAAGCACACAATCAAGTCCTATCATGTGTAGATATTTTTTTGGGAAAACAATGAAAGGGGAGCCATGGGAATTATGTTCAGACAGAGCCAGGGTTTGGACCAATGCACTGTTATTCTTCTAACTCAGTGGAGGAAATATTCATGGAGAAGACCTAATGCCTCTCATCCAAGATTTTAGCATCTTTAATTCAGCATATGTGCCTGTTTTAGGGTTACCAGATTTAGCAAATAAGAAATACAGGACTCTCAGTTCAATTTGAATTTCAGATGAATAATGAATAATTGTTCAGTATAATTTACTAGTATGCAATGTTTGGGATGTACATTAAAAAATTATTCATTGTTTCTCTGAAATTCAAACTTAACTGGGGTTTCTGTATATTATCTGGCAGCCCTGGCCTGTTGAGAACAGTTCATCTTAATCAATGCTTCAGCACACTATGGTATATCAAAGAAGATACCCTCCATGAACTGTGATGTGAGCAGCTGCACGTGTGCATGCATGTGTGTGTGTGAAGGGTACTGAAGGGGTGGGGATGTTTGCCATTGGGAGTGAGGTGAGGGGGACAAATTTTCAATAATGGCAAGGAGAATGAAAAGAATTTTCTCCCAGTATGTCAGGGAAAATTCACTCATAAGTTACAAACTGAAAAAATCTGAAGGGAAAGGGGAAATTTTTTTCCATGAGAAATTGATTTTTTGTGGGTAAAATTATAGAAGGGATACATGCTTGTAAAAGTTTCAAACTGTACAGACAGGTATAAAATGGAAATCAAAAATATCACAATCCCTCATTAGCAGCCCTGGAAATTACCACTGTTAACTTTCACTTGTGTATCCTTCCAGAAATTTCTTGGACATGGATTAACATATATATCTCTATGAAATTTTTTGTTTTGCACGGAAAAATTTGCCCTGAGCTAACATCTATTGTCAATCTTCCTCTTTTTTTTTTTTTTTCCCTCCTTAAAGCCCCAAGACGGTTGCATATCCTAGTTGTAAGTCTTTCTAGTTCTTCTATGAGAGCCACTGCCACAGCATGGCAACTGACAGATGAGTGGTGTGGTTCCACGCCTGGAACTGAACCAGGATGCCAAAGTGGAGGGCGTCAAACTTTAACCACTAGACCATCAGGGCTGGTTCTGAAGTTTTTTAATTTCAAAATTTGTTTTTACATTTTACATACTTCAGCAAGTTGCTTTTATTTTCACTTACAGTATTTCTTAGATATCTTTTCATATATGCACGTACAGATATACCCACCTCATTTTCTTAACTGTATTATAATTTATTTAATTATAGGACTAATTATTTAAGAAACACTTAAAAATACTTCGTGCAGAGCTTTGCGTAAGTGGTTGCTTCTCATAGTTCAATATTCAATTTATCATCAGTATTTGGTATCAATTGAAATATCGTCTCCTCAGAGGGGCCATCTCTGTTCTCCCCAGCAAAAGTAGTTTTGCCCCCCGACACCCTCACTCTTCCTAACAAGTTGCTCTGTGTTGTTTTTTGAGCAGTGTTTATCTCCATCTGAGATGAGCTTATATGTTGGTTTGTTTATTTATTTATTTAGATCTATCTTTCCGCACTATCCTGGAAGCCTGAGGGCAGGGATATTGTCTAGATTAGGACTGTCTCCCTGGCACTGAGAACAACACAAAACAAACAGTGGGTGTGCAAAACGTATCTGCTAATAGAGGAATGATGGAATGATGAAATTGAGCAAACTATGGCAGATGTAAGGCTACACAAGGGATGACCAAGAAGCACATGATTTACTCAATGGGGGTAGCAAATGGAAATAACTTTAATTCAAGGCATACTGTTTTGGGGGGTTGTTTTTTGCTAAGGAAGATTCACCATGAGCTAACATCTGTGCCAATCTTCCTCTATTTTGTATGTGGGATGCTGCCACAGCATGGCCACCAACAGATAGTATAGGTCCATGCCTGGGAACCGAACCCAGGCTGCTGAAGCAGAGTGCACCAAACTTAACTGCTGGGCCACAGGGCCAGCCCCAAAGGCATACTATTTAAGACAGGAATAAAATCAATTCTATGGGAGCCCATGAAGGAAATGGATCATTTATAGTAGGTATAAAGGAAAGGTTTCACTTGGAAAGTGAATTTGAAGTGACAGTTTAAGGATGAGAATGACTGGCAGGGATGGTTGTGTAAGGCAGAGAACATGTCTAGACAAAGTTTGGAGGTGGGTGGAACTGGCTGGTGTGCTTGGGGAGTGGCAACTTGGCCACCATGGTGGCAGCTCAGGATGCACATGGGAAGGCATAATGGATTGTGGAAGGATTTGATGCTGTATTGAGGAATTTGGATTTCTTACTCTAACCATTGGGGAACTATTCAAGGGTTTTGAGGTGGGGACTGATGGGTTAATTATATATTCCAAGAGAATAATATTGTCAGCAATGAAAAATATTTGTTGGAGAAGGGAAATACTGGGGTCAGGAAGAGGCATTAAGAGAGAAGAGAAGATGAGGACCTGAACTAGGGCAGAGGCCAGGCAGATCTGAAAGACCGGCCTTTTCAGATGGGGACAATTATCTGTGTTTGACTTCTTTTTTTTTTTTTTTTTAACATATTTATTTATTTATTTATTGAGGAAGATTAGCCCTGAGGTAACATCTGCTGCCAATCCTCCTCTTTTTGCTGAGGAAGACTGGCCCTGAGCTAACATCCGTGCCCATCTTCCTCTACTTTATATGTGGGATGCCTACCACAGCATGGCATGCCAAGCGGTGCCATGTCCACACCTGGGATCCGAACCGGCAAACCCCGGGCCACCAAAGCAGAAACGTGAACTTCACTGCTGCTCCACTGGGCCAGCCCCTGTGTTTGACTTCTTTCATCAAGATCAGGAGTGGCAAACTATGGCCCATGCACCAATTTCAGCTGATCACCTATTTTTGTAAGTAAAGCTTTATTTGGAGATAACCACACCCATTCTTTTACATGTTGTCTACAGCTGCCTTGGTGCTACAGTGGTAGAGTTGAGCGGTTGTGACAGAGATCTTATGGCCCCCAAAGCTGAAAATATTTACTACCTTATTCTTTACAGATAAAGTTTGCTGATCCCTGATCAAGGTTAACAATATCTGTATATCCTAGGAATAGGTCCTGGATGCTCAGATCAGAGCCATCTTACAAGAGAGAAAGGTCTGTCCCTGTTTTCTGGGAACCAAGGGCCACAGTTTTCCCATCAACCAGCTGCTGCTCTTTACCCTAAGCTTTGTCCTACATTCCAGTGAAGGTAGGAGCTGTACCAGCCAGAAGCCACGAGACACAGCCCCGAAAGGCTGATTAGTAAGGAGACTGTCATCCTGGCCAAGGACTGAACAGTTCAACTTCCTCAAAAACCATCGTTTGCCTTTGCAGAGCCCACCAGATTACCCCTTTCAGGACTCTGCCTCTTTGACTTCAGAGCTGCATGCAACCTAGTATCCTGTCCCCAACTGGACTTCCTCCAAGGGCAATTCAAAGTTTTCTGATTTTCCTTAGCAGAAAAGAGAGCAGCAGTGACATGACAGCCTTTCAGAATGCTGAGGGCCTTTAGATTCACATGCACGTGGAGACCTATCTCAAACAGTCTCAGAGTGGGAAACCTCATGTTCTAGGCAGGCCGCCTTTTACCAGCATCCCTGTTGCTAGGATACGTGTCATCTGATTGATGTTTCCAAGATCTTGATTGGAATCCCTTTGTTTCCTTAGTCTTAAGGACCTGTCTTCAGGTTTTATGTTTTAAATTGAGTCTGTGGTTGTGTCAAACTAAATGGGTTGACATTTTCAACAAGCTGAAAATTCACCAAAACATCATTCCTCCATTAGTAATAGTGAGGCAGACTTTCCATTTTGGCAAATGGCCCTGAAGTTCCTCACTTCGAGGTACTGGGTGAATGGGAATTTCCTTGCTGACTTTTCTCAGCTTGTTTTTCCCTTTGACTACCCACTTGAAAATCATTTCTTGCCTATAAATAGCTCCTACTTGTTTCTAGAGTCAAGCATTTGTTTGTAGGTTGTTTACTGGGATGTCATCAGCCAAACTGCAGTGTCAGGCTGCTCAGGGGAAAGCTAATTTCCTCTTGAAAATTGCAGTTCTGAAAGCTGCACATATTTTATCTGCATCATCAATAGAAACCAAAGTACATGTATCTTCATGCTGAGTGATATACCAGCAAGCTAAATAAAAATGATCAAACTCTTGCAACTAAAAATAGATAACATTGATGTGAACTGACCCCATTGTGGCATGCACAAAATTAACTTTCAGGATCTCTGAGCCATCATCTTTCAACAAGAGGCCTGGGTGACTGCCAATCAAGAGAAGCAAGCCATATGTATTAAGACTGTTTGAATAGAGGAAAGAAGCAGAAGTTTCATGTAAGTTCCAAATTGAAAGTGACAAGGGCGGATGCTTCAATTTACAGGCAATGATTTGCAAATGAGCTATTTTATACGCAGGCAACTCTAGGTAATGTGCTTCAGGGCGTGGAGCCCAGGGCAGTGATTCTCAACTGGGATGACTTTGGCCCCACACCCACACCCCTACCAGGGAACAATTGGCAATGTTCAGAGACATTTTTAGTCGTCACAAGTAGAAATGGGGATGCTACTGGCATTTATAGAGGCCTGGGATGCTGCTGAATATCCTACAATGCACAGCACAGCCCTTCATCACAAAGAATGATCCAGCCCAAAATGTCAATGGTGACAAGGTTGAGAAACCCTGTCAGAGGGATTCAACCCTTTAATGATGGTTGATGATCCTCCCGGCCAGCACCTGGGTGACCAGATAAGATTCCACATGTATTTCTAGCAGAGTGTCTGTTCCTATGGGGACTTCTCATTGGTCGGTAGTAAGTAGTGAGACTCATGAAACCCATGCTCAGCAGGTCTCGCTTGGTGGAAGAGGTTGGACTTTAGGAGTCCTCAGGATGATGGAGGGGAAAGCTGCAGGGAGCTGGAGTGGGGCTGGGTCCCACGTCCAGGTTTGTGGAAGGAGCGGTTTGGTGTGGGACAAACCAAAGAAGAGTTTGATAGAAAGTAAGTGATCCTGTAAGTTGGGGGAGGGGAGCACCTGGCAACTTGGTGGCAGGTGGGGAGCTCCTTACTAGTGCACAGATGGCTTCGTGTGCTCCGGCCTCTGCTGTCACTCTTGCTGACAGTGTGATGCTCTGTGAAGCCTCCTATCCCCTTGGCAGGAGAAGGGCTTCCACCACTCCGGGTACTCCCTCTCATGGCCTCTTCTTTTGACTCTGCTTTCTACATGGACCTACGGGAAAGCAGTGACGTGCTGTTCCCCAGGAAGTCCCTGCGCAGCTCTCGGCTAGTGAGGTATATTTGGAAATGAGGTCCTAGACGGTGACCAAATCCTTTTCCAAAATTATGCCACCTTCCTAAGACCATTCCAGTTAAAACCAGGAAATAGATGGGATTGCCTGCCATCAATAAGATTGCTCAATATTGGCTTAGAAATTCTAGTGAATGTAATTCTAGCGAATTTTTAGATTTTAAAAAATAAAATAATTTGTATAAACTTTGGAAAAGAAGAAATGTAGTCTCTTTTGCTAGATCTGCAATTGTATACTTGGAAAATTAGAGTGTCTAGTGAAAAAAATACTAGAATTAAGGGGGCCAGCTTGGTGGTGTAGTGGTTAATCTTGCCACTCTGCTTCGGTGGCCTGGGGTTCACAGGTTCAGATCCCGGGCCTGGACCTACGCATCACTTATCAAGCCATGCTGTGGCAGGCATCCCACATATAAAGTAGAGGAAGATGGGCACAGATGTTAGCTAAGGGCCAGTCTTCCTCGAGCAAAAAGGGGAGGATTGGCAGCAGATGTTAGGTCATGGTCAATTTTCCTCACCAAAAAAAGAAAAAAAAATACTGGAATTAATAAAAAATTATGTAGGTGGCTGTCTATAAGATAAATGCATATGACTCATTAGCTTGTCTCCATATTACCACAAGCGCCTAAAATAAACATAGAGAAAACATTCCATTCTCAGTAGCAATAACAATTATAAAAGATTCATACAAACATACCTTGTTCTTGGATAGGAAGGCTTAGAATTATAAATAAATTTTCCTAAAACCAATGTAAAAATTTAATCAAACTTTAATGAAAATCCAATAGATTTTCCTCTTGGAACTGGATAAAATCATCTTAAATGTCACATAGAAGAATAAATGTCCAAGAGTAGGTAGAAAAATGAGAAAAAAAAAGAGGGGTTTTCTTGAGTTGGATTTGCTTTACCAGATGTCAGAACAATTTGTAATTGTATAAACAGGACGTTGTCTTCGGAAAAGAGAAATAGACCAGCATAACAGAATAAAGAAACTAGAAAATAACCGAAGGACATGTGAGGATTTAACATACTTTAAGGGAGACTCAATGGGGAAATGATGGGCTTTTAGATAAATGATGCTGGCACCACTGTTTCTTTCACTGGATAAAGATAAAATTAGACGCGACCTTACACTGTGTTTAAAAATCACATAAATTTCAGATAGATTAAAGATGTAAATGCAAAAAAATACAAAAAAGTATAATAATATCTGGAAACTGTATGAATAGGATAGAGGGCACTTAGCATTATTATTATTTTTTTTTGGTGAGGAAGATTGGCTCTGAGCTAACATCTGTTGCCAATCTTCCTCTTTTTGCTTGAGGAAGATTGTCCCTGAGCTAACATCTGTGCCAGTCTTCCTCTATTTTGCATGTGGGATGCCACCACAGTGTGGCTTGATGAGCAGTGTGTAGGTCCATGCCCAGCATCCAAACTGGTGAACCCCAGGCCACCGAAGCAGAGCTCGCGAACTTAACCACTAGGCCACTGGGCCAGCCCCAGAGGACAGTTTTATCTTAACTAAGACAGGAAAACCAGAGGCTATAAAAGAATATATAAATATATACATATATACGAAAATAACAGTGAAGTCAAAGAAGACCATAAATATCATCAAGAAACAAAGAGATAAATATGGAAAAATATAGCTCCAATGTAGAAGACAGAGCAAGATTTTGCCTATAATATTTGAAGAGTTCTCATAAATTAATAAAAGACAAGCTATCCAACAAAAATAAGGCAAAGGGTATGGAAAAACAGTTCACTGGAGAAAAATCAAAATGGTAACAAATACCTGAAGAATGGTCACTGTCACTAGTGGTCAGGGAAATGCACCGTAAGTAACAGTGTGCTCCCTCTTTAGTCCCACCGCACTGGCGACAATTTCTAAGAGCCAACATACGCATTCCCTCTGAGCCCGGGGTCCCTTTCCTGGGCGTATATCCTACAGAAATAAAATATCAAAATGCGGAGTTCTACCTGTAGATGTTATTGCGGCCTTGTTTGTGGTGCTAAAAAAATCTGGAGACGAGTAAGTGCCCACTAAGAAGGGAATGGATACAAATTCATGGGCCCATCACATCATAACATACTGTGCAACTTTCAAAAAAAGAATTTAAAGCCATACCAGCTGACTTGGGGAATTTCTATGACATACTTCTGATCGAGAAATTCATGATGCTGAAAAGCTTGTATAAAATGATTTCCATTGTTGTTAAATAAGTAAAGACCCATCTTAGTTTATATATGAGTGTGCAGGTGAACAGGGAGAAAAAGATAGACAAGGATACCTGCTAGATTTTCAGCACTCTCGGGGGAGGAGGTGTTGGGGAGGGGGCCAGCAGAAAAGAAAAAGGAAAGAAAAGACTACAGTACACCCCCCCTCCCATATCTATGACATGATTCAATTTATAATTTTTAAAAAATCAGTATTATATTTACGTGTATATTTATTTTTTATATGTGTGTATACATATGTGCCCAAGTTACTTCCTGGGGAAAAAAAGAAATTAACATAAATAGTGGTTTTCAAAAATATGCTTAGTGGTACCTAGAATTTATATGGCAGCTTTTTCTCAAAGAATTCTTAGTGCTTTAATGGAGACCATTCATTCCATCCTCATGACTTCCTGGGAGATGTGACCTTTACATGTCGGAGCCCCCAGGGCGTTCTGCGTGGCTCCAGGGATGGACGTCTGCGGTGAGGTGGCTGGAGCAGCCTCGCTTTCTCTTTGTGTGAGAGTGCTCAGGGAGCTGGACTGTGTGGCTCGGCTCTTCCTGCCTGCAGGGCTCTGAGTTTCTCCAGGCTCCTTTGCAATGTGCTTACTCCTCCAGACACAACTCACCATCTTAGATTCAAGGGAGAGCTTCAAGGCTTTACCCGGCTGCTGCGGGTTCTGGAACCCAATCAAGACACAAATGAAAAGAGAACGATCCGTCAAGGAATACCCTCACGAACAACTTTCAGGAACTGACGGAGCAAGATCCCCAAGTGAGAGAACTAGTTCTCTAAGCAGTGGATCCACCGATCAGTACTGTAAAAGCCATGGGGGTCTTCCCTACAGAGGCTGACCCGGGTGGCGTGAAGAGCATGGGTTTGGAATGTGAGAGTTAAGGATGAAATTCTGGTTTTAGTACTTCCTGGGAAAATTATTTAACCTTTCTGAGCTTGAAAACCCAATCCTCTTCAAATAATTCTTATTTACCAGATTGTGGCAAGCTTCTAGTGAGCTGAGGAGTCTGAAAGCATCTAACACTACCTGGCGCCTAGGAGGATCCACACAGAAGATGGTAGGAAACCAATGTATTGACAGCCTGTCAGGATTGGGTCTTGTCATCTCTCCATTTCTCCCATCCTCCCTCTCACTCTTTCTTCAAACATTTATTGAGCTGCTATTATACCAAATATGGGCCTTGGACCTCTCATAGTCTAATGAAGGAGACTGAGAAGAATACAAATACTCTATGGTGGGTTAAGGCTTTTAGATGAGGTGCACACCAAGGGCTGTGGGGACGTAGGAGGATCTCATCACAGGTGTCAGCAGCCGGAGGAGGCCAACAGAAAGAGTGATATTTGAGAGTTAATCTGGTTGCTTGGGGGATGGAGAATAAGTGGTAATGAGTATGTGCAGGTGTGAAGAAAACTTATGGACAGGAAGACAGACATTCAAAAAAAACCCAAAAGATGAAAACCCATTGATATTTACGGCTACTATTTTTGGTATAAAAATTAACCTGACTTGACAAAGAATTTTGTGCAATGGCTATCACCCTGGGTTAGCTATCATGGTTTAGACCCGGTAATACTGAAGTGTGGAAACAGTTGGGCAGTTTATAGGGATAACAACATAAGATATTTTAAATCAGAACCTTCAAGATGGGCCCCGATGATCCCTGCCTGCTGGTTTTCAAACCCATGTATAGTCTACTCTCACAGTGTAGCAGGGTTGGTCTGTGTGACCAATAGAACACGGAAGACGTGATCGTATGTCACTTCTGAGGTGAAGTTATAAAATTCAGTGGCTCTGTCTTGCGTTCTCTATTTTTCCTTCTTGGATCACTCACTCTGGGGAAAGCCAGCTGCCAAGTTGTGGGGACACTCAAGCAGGCTCTGGAGAGGCCCGCGTGGAGAAGAACAGGTCTGCCAGCAACCGTGGGGGTGAGCTTGGAAGCACATCGTTCAGCATCAAGCCTCAGATAACTGCAGTTCTGACTGACCCCTTAATTGAAATCTCACGAGAGACTCTGAGCCAGAATCACCTAGCTGAGCTGCTTTTGGATTCCCGACCCAGAGAAGCTGTGAGATAAGAAATACTTGCTGTTTTGAGGATAGTTTATTATGCAGCAGTAGATATCTGTTCCCAGTTGTTTACCCTTCTCTGCATCAATGCCCTTTGCTCTGCAGAATTGCAGTTTTTCCTGCCAGAGGTAGAATATTTTTCCCCACCTCATTGATGGTGAGCTTGGCCATGTAACTTGCTTTGGACAATGAAGTGTGGGCAAATATGACAATATGTCCATTCTTAGTTACTGAGGACTTCAGATGTGCCATGTGTTTCTGCTCACCTTTCTGGGAGCTACCACCCTGCTAGCTGATGCCCTTTCAGCCTGGGCCCCATGAGGGATGCACGTTAACAGAGCCACTCCAGCCAGTTTGCAGACCTGGGAGCCTGAGAATAAATCACTGTTATTTCAAGCCACTGATTTTAGAGTGATTTTTACATAGAATTAATGTGGCAACAAGTGATTGATGCTATCCCCTTGGATATGTCAGCAGAAAAGGAGGCATGAAGATTGGAAATGGTCAATGAGATTAGGAATCCAGGTCATGACTACATTTGGAAGGGCCTTGAGAGCCAAGTTATGGAGTTCAGACTTCATTCTGTAGGGCACCCAGGACCATTCAAAGTGTCCGTGAAGGACACTTTGGCGACAGTACAGAGAATGGATTAAACAGGGTGAAACTAGAGGCCAAAGCCAGGTAGAAACTTTGAAGAGTCCATCTGAGATGTGACAAGGGTCTGAATTAGGGCATGGGCAGTGGCAGTGAAAGGGGAGTGTGGATATGACCTTGAGACTATCCCCTGAAACAACTTGTCTGTTTACCGAGGGAATGTGTGGGGAGAGAAAGTCTCCCACTGCAGACTTAGACCTGCATTAAGCCATGAAGCCTGTTGGTTGGAAGGGCTGGAATAACCTGGTTAAATTTCCAGGCAGATCTTATTATTCTCTCCTCTTCGATCTAGGGAAGAAACGCAAGTTAGTCCATAGGAGGTTGGGCAAAGCCACTGCCCAAGTGCCTGCTGGGGCACATCTGAGCCTAAAGTGGGTATTCACGCTGCTTTCCGGAGAACATTCTTTTTGTATACATGTAGACTACTCTCCTTGACCCAACTCCAGCCATTTCCTCCAAAGTTAGGGGAGCATGGATTAGCTGTGGGTTTCTTTGGTAACTGAACTCTCAGATGAAGTTCAGAGGTTGCCCATGGGAAACTTGGTTGGAGTAGGACTAAAGGCTTCCTGAGAAATCTTTTCAGTTTCTATCACTAGATGTGAATTAAAATGAGTATTCCATGTAGGACAGGTTTGGGAGACTTTCCTCCTCACTCTGAAGTCACAAGCTGGGCTAGCAAAATTTGGACCCATCTGATATTTTCTACATATTAATATATTAGCTGGGAGGAGTCTTATGTCATTGCCTAAGAGTGGGAGATGCCATAGACTGATTGTGATGATCACTCCTACATGTTGGAACAGAGATATGTGTGTTTCTCACAGTGGGAGTGTACTAAACAAAGTCTAATAAATGCTTGTTCACATGAACTGTCTGTAGAAGGAGATTGGCTTCATCCACTTCTGTCTGACAGAATTACAGTTTGTATTCTTAACAGTAAAGATGGAATTTGGGAAATTTGTAAACAGGTCAGGGATTTCCAAATGTGAGAGACTTAGAGCTGCGAGAGACAGTATCATGTCACCTTGGCGTCTTATGATCCCGTCTCAGGACAGCTTGTGATGTAGTAAAGGGTAACTCATGGGCTCCGTGTGTCAGTTTTGTCATATGGAAAAACTGCTTGTGGTAGAAATTTCCCTACTGGTCTGTTGAATTCATCAGTATTTGCAAAGAATTTACAAAAACTTTTCAAAACTGAACAGCAGCTAAAGGGTGCAGTATAACAGCCATTTTCTCCCAGTGAGGGGAGTGTGGCTGAGCTGTGGGCCTCTTTGGTAAATAAACCCTGAAGCCTGGGACTGAAGAGTAGCAGGTCTTACAACTGGCGGTAACACTCAGAGCCTCTATCATCCAGGAGATTGATATGACTTGAAGAGAAGTTTGAGTAAGCAAGAGGCTGAGTACCAAGACCCACTCTGAAACCACAACCACCTGTTACCGTGAACATCACAGCAAAGATGGCTTTGCAGCAAGCTTCTTTGGAAACAGTGCCGTTAAGTAAGTCAACAAGGGCTCCCAATGTCAGTGATGGCAAAAGACCCATGAGTCACGAGCACATTAGGCTCAGTGATAAGGAATCAGGGTCTGTTACTGGTTGCTGGATGTGGTTGTTCTGAGACCTAAACACAGCAGTTGTACTCACACACCGCAGTTTCACATTGGGACTTGTTGGAATTTGAAAAAAAAAATTTCTGTTGTGTTTCTTGCCTAGATCCAGGGGCTCTGCCAGGGGACACTTCATAGTCTGTAAAAGCGGGGCAAGTCCTCTGAGAATTCTCACTTGGAGGGTGAGGAGTGAGGCCAAATCGGTGAAGTGACTGCCCAAGGTCATACAGCTAATTTGTGGTCAAATTGGAGCCTAACACCAGGTCTTCCAATTCCCAATCTATTAATTATTTTCAGTGTTTTACCGTGTTTATTCTTAACTCCTTGAAATTGATCTTATCCCATCTGACTCCTGGAAAGACGCCACCTGCTTCCTTCAAATGAAGAAATAGATAAACCTGCCCCCAGCTTCTTTTCTCCCTCCGGAGGAGCTTCCGGAGGTCTCCCTCACTCCAGGCAGCGGGTTTGCCCAACTGCTTGGGCTTCTCTTCTATCCCCCTCGCTGGGCCTGATCTTTCTCCTCTGTGTACTCTCCCTTCCCCCTAACCTCCCCACTGTAGCAGAAAATCTTTCACACCTATATTTTATGTTACTTTTCTCAAGGAGTATTTGAATTTTACCAGTTCCTTTTAACATAAGTACTCAAGGGGTGAGTAATGGTAGAAAGCAGATACTTAGGGATCCAAAGAGGGAGTTCAGTTAGGACAAGCCGATTTTCTTGTGCTCCCGAAAATCACACCTTGAAGCTGGCCCCTTACTCTGCCTAAGCGCACAGCTAAGCTTGGACCCCACTACGTTGTCTTGAAGGACAAGATGACTCATGGTTTGGGGTATGCTTTGATATAAAGTCGATTGGTAGTATTGTAGTTATAACTCATTCTGTGAGACACCAAGCAGAGAAGTAGACAGAGAGAGGCACCCAATAACATGATGGCTAAGGGAGTCTATAGCAAAGTGTAAAGAAAGTTAGAACACAATTTCTCGTATCCTACTATCTACTTTGCAAATGTCTATTAGTTAAATGGGGCCTGATAACCTCTCTGCAACATGATTGCACTTTGCTTTTACGTGTTGTCACCCCAGAGAATAACAACTGGACGCTTTCTAATATTGTCCTTTGTGACCTTGGACAAGTAAATTGTCTTCCCTTATTCCTCAGTCTCATCTGTAAATAGGACTAATACCACTTACTAATCTAAAAGTCAGGCCCTTTGAATTTAACCTCCCCTAAATTTTCTTAAATCAATGATATCAGTTATCTATTGCCATGCTAATGTTGCGTAACAACCAACCACAGAAATCTCAGTGGCGTGCAGTGATGATTTTCTGGGAGGTTGAGGTACCGCTGTGACTATTGCGAGACACACCGGAGCCAAAACCCCATTCATCACCCAGCTTCCGTAAAGTCCTACTCTGATTAGTGGGCACAGTGGTGCTTTGGATCTCCAGGAATTAGTGAGTGCCCAGTAATCCCTGAAAAGTCTGATTATTTTTCCTTCTCCCATGCACAGTCACCTTGATAAATGGCCATAGGTGCTTTTAAGGAAAGTTAGGAGAAGATTTATGATATAAATTTTTTGTACGTATAGCAAGGCCCTTATTCAAGGGGAACTTTGTTCTTCATCAAGGCATTCTGGGTCTGTGAACTAGCTTAAGTCTGGGAATTAGTGGTTATTTAGATTTGTTTTGATGTAAACCGGCAAAATCACTCAATTCCTTCCATGTTCATTGTACCTTCTCACAAGTCTCGCTTTGTACCTTGTTCTCTTGGGCCTTCTAGGACCTGAGGCTATTTGTAGAAGCAGTAAAAGGTGGTAGGATTAGGTCCTAAGGAAGCTCAGCAATTCCTTGCAAGGAAAATATCTCAGGGGAGGTGATTACAGGTTCTTTAGGCAAAAGGAACCCAATTTCCTTAGACAGAGGAGGAAGGGCTGCTGCTATTGGCAAAGAAGGCTTAGTAGAGCTGAGGGATTCAGGGCGCCCAGCTTCTCTGGAGTTTGTCCATAAATCCCCACCCCAGTGTGCAGGGTCCCACTCTTTGCCCATTAATACTCTGACGTTAACATGGGAACCTCTGTAAGAAGGAAAGTCAATTTGCCTTGTAATTCAGCCACCTGCAAGAGCAGACTTTGAGTGTGGTTTTAGAAATCTTGGCCCCGAGGCTGTAGAAGATAAAGGTTTCAATCAGGGAAGTCATATATTTTGGGCCTCTGATGCAGAGTTTGAGGCGGGAATTTAGAGCCCTGAGCTCATTGTTTTCTTTCTCCACGTCCTCCAGTACACTTACAAGGAAGAACCAAGCCACTCCCAGTACCAAATTTTGTATTAGTCAAGGTTCAATCAGAGAGGCAGAAACCACTAGGAGTAATTCTATATCACTACTTCATAAGGAATTTCTTATAGAAATTTGTAGGAGTTTAGGTGCAACTGTTGCAGCTGTGTATATATGTTGTATACCTGTTATTTATATAGGTTATATATATATATATATATAAATACATTCAAGCATGTTTATATAAATATATAGAATTGATAGAAAATATATAAGATACAAGGACATAGAAAACATATACAAATGTAGAAATGTATATATAAATATGTACATACACACATACAACCACATCGAAAATCTGTGGCTTCTGGCAAAAGAGTCGTCTAAGAGAAACTGAAACTCTCCCACTATGAATTCTGAGAAAAGCTAAAGAAAATGTTTAAAAATTCTTTGAAATTTATAGTTGAGTCTATAAGAAAAAAAGGGAAATCCCTGGATCCCAGACATGAAGAGGGAACTGAGAACCAGATCAGTAAGCTTGTAAGCAGACAATGGTTGCCCTTGGTGTGGGGATGTTGGGTTCCCATTGCCAAGGCCTTAGGCTTTAAGGACCCTAGTATGTGAAATAGAAGCTAGAATTTCCATGGTGTGGAGAGTCAACCTGAGGTGTCTGCAAAAGCCAAGACATTCAGAGGCTAAGGCTGTACTGTCAGTGAAAGGAGAAAAGAAAAAAAAATCTACAGAGAGGCCAAAGACTCAAAGAAGAGGCTTCTCTGTTTCTATACAGCTCTTGGTGAAAAAAAAAAGTCTGACCTGAGAAAATGAAATCACAGGCCGGCCTATGCCTTGCATGGGTTTGATATTTAAATTCATATTGCCTACATGATCCAGGAGTTCAAAATGCATAATAAATGATATGAAACTTAGAGATAAATTGATAAGTGGGGATCAAAACAATAACAAAGCAGTACCAACAAAAAAATAATGACTATTGTAGGGATGTAATTTCAAGGTGGAATTAAAGTAGAAGAAAACGATAACATGTAGGATAGGAGAGAGTTTGCTGAATTTAAAAAGCTCTAGTGTTCTTCTGTGTGGGGAAGTTATAAATATTGGCCAAATTTAGATTTTGTGGATTAATCATGTTGTAGAATTTTAAGAGTAATCTTCAAAATATAGAAATAAAAAATATGATCTCAAAATCAGAAGAAGGCAAAAGAGGAAATAGAAAACATGATAAATTCAACAAAATTTAAGGGAAAAAAGCAGCAATGAGAAACGTAAACAGAAAGCACAAAATAAAATTATAGAGATAGATCCCCCCAAATACATAAGTAATCATAATAAATTATAAATGGGCTAAATTCACCAGTTCAAATATAGAGGCTCAGATTGTATTAAACAGAAACACAACTTCATAATCCAGATATTTGATGGTTTCGATATACATAAGTAGGGTATAATGTCATAACATTTGAAAATAAAATGCTGGTAAGAGATGCCATGAAAACAATGCAAAGAAAGCTGGGATAGCTACCTTAATATCAAATAAAACTGACTTTAAACCAAAAAAAATCATATAAATGAAGATGACTACAATAAAACGCAACAAAAAGGAACAGTTTTTGAGGAAGATATTACAACACAGTGTCAAAGTATCTAAACCTCGAATGGAAGAACTCCAAGGAGAAATTGATAAATTAGCAATCATAGTAGAAAATTTTATCACATATTTTGCTTAGAAATTAATAGATGAAGAAGATAAAAAACAAGTAAGTAAGGACCTAGGAATTTTGATTAATATAATTAGTGTAGTAGATCTGATGGATATTTATAGAACCCTATATCCATCAATTAGAAAATACATATTAATTTGAAGGGCAATTGTAGCATTTGCCAAATTTGAATACTAGGATCCAACTGACTTGGGGTGGATCTCAGATATTAGTTTTGATTTTTTTTTAAAGCTCCCCAAGATATTCTAATGTGTAGTCAGGGTTGAGAACTACTGTACCACAGCAATTAAAAATGAATGAACTATATTTTCATATATTGATATGGATACTCCTGTTGAAGCTAGTGTTGAGAAAAAAGGCCAGTTACAAAAGAAGCATATATTATATTTATGTCATTTGAAAACACAGAACAACAGTTCTGTTATTTCTAAAAAAGGAGTAAAATAAATATAGCAAAGTATCAACATGGTAAAAACTGGTGATAGGTGTATGAATCATTGTTATACGATTTTTGTGGTTTTGTATATTTGAAATATTTCATATTTTAAAAATTGAACTAGAATAAATTTTCAGATGAATTAGATCTCATGTGCTTTGGGTAACACGGAGAGTGTCTGTTGACCAAGGAAAGAGGTGTAATGGGCTTTTTGTTAGAAGATTTCACAGGTGACATTATCCTGGTGATTCTACCACGGACCTGGATCTTTCAGGCTCAGAATTTTGATTTATCAGCAAATTGTTTCACAGTGAGAGATACAACTATTCCAGATACAACTATTACAACTAAATATTCTTGCTTGATGGACACCTTCTCAGGTTTGTATAATGTTGGAAGACAAATCCTAAGGTCAAGTTTGCTTAGCATTCATGGAATTAGATGAAGTGGAATTGTTTAAACAATGAAATGGTTTTGTTTACCAGCATCGGGCTCTGATAACACCTGAGGCAGCTGTCTCATAATTGGATTGACCTTGGCAATGTGATTGGAAATTCTCAAAGTCCATTTGTGAAGTTTCTCTTTCTTCTCATCCAGAGCTGGATGGGCAGAATCTATATTTGCTGTGTGAATATCATTTTTTAGGCTTTCAATGCTGTACAGCACCTTTCCATTCCCTCCACTCCCAAATATCCTTAGGTTGGTGAATAGAGGTTCTGGTTGGCTAAGGCTTGAGACATTCTGTCTCTTTATGATAACCTTCCATTTCTTGCCTTTCATCTAATTTGGGTCGATTTCATAATTTTTATTTAAGTACCATCTTGTTCTTTTATTTCCAAAGAATTTAAAGGTGCACACTGGACTGCATGCCCCAAGAGATGACACGCTGACCATAGTACTTTCCCGCTTAAAACATTTCTCTTTTTTTTTTTGAGGAAGATTAGCCCTGAACTAACTGTTGCCAATCCTCCTCTTTTTCACTGAGGAAGATGGGCCCTGAGCTAACATCCATGCCTATCTTCCTCTACTTTATACATGGGATGCCTACCACGGCATGGCTTGCCAAACGGTGCCATGTCTGCACCTGGGATCCTAACCGGTGAACCCTGGGCCTCTGAAGCAGAACGTGTGCACTTAATCGCTGCACCACCGGACCAGCACCTCCCACTTAAAACATTTCAAAAGCACCCTTTTTCCTGGGTTAAGACTCAAGCTCCCTACAATGGCGTGATCTGGCTCCTGCCTCAATATACAGTCTCATCGTCTGTCCCTTCTGGCCTACAAATTTACACTCAGCAATGTTGCACCAATGCCCTGCTTCTTGTCCCATACCCACTGTGCTGTCTCTTGCCTCTGCCTTGACTCCAGTGCCTAGAGGGCTAACCCATCCCCTGCCTCCTTCACTTGCTGGATCCTACCCATTGCTCACTGTTCATTCAGCTATGACCTTCACTAGGTAGGCTTCATGACCTTCCACACCCCCTGTCTTGGGTTCACCACCCTCCATCTGTGCTCCTATAGCCACCTTTGCAGACTTCAGTTTCAGCAGTTAGCATACAGTAATATTTGAAAATTCCTGTTTATGTGCATGTCTCCCCAAGTGGATTGATTGCTCCAGCAAAGGCAAGAACCATGTCATTTTAATTGTCTGTCCTGTAACATCATTAATGCTGGTCACTGACTCTAGCTCTCTGCTTCAGGGCACATGGTAGGATTGTGCTTCCTGAACCCCTGAAACCACATGACTAGTTCTGACCAATGAGTTATGTGTGAAAGGGATTTGTATCAGTCTTGGGCCAGAGAAGTTAATTGTCAGTGGGAGACCCTCTAGACTCTGACTGTTGCCTTGGCTGGCTGGCCACATGCAGGTAGTGACACGGTGTCAACCTAGGACCCAGAGTGAGGATGCTGAGGATAGTGAGCAGATCCCCAGCCAACCCATGGTACACATTTAGTGTGAGTATAAAATAAACTTTCTGTGTTTTAAATCACTACCATTTGGGGTTGTTTGTTACCACAACATAAGTAAGTCCATCCTGACTGATACATACCTTCAGCGTTTGGCATGGTGCTGGCACCTGTAGGTCTTAATAAATGTTTACTGAAAAAACTAAACTACTCTAGAAGAAAATTAAATAAAATAGTGTTTGTGAAAGCACCAGGAATTTAGTAGGCACCCATTAAATATTAATTGGCTCTAAGGTTTTAGGTTTGTTTTTAAATACTTCAATTGTGTGTGAGAATAAGTGTCTGCTGGAATGAAAATTAAATTACTAAGTTAGAAATAGTCATCGGGGGCTGGCCTGGTGGCGCAGTGCTTAAGTTTGTGTGTTCCTCTTTGGTGGCCCGTAGTTCACTGGTTTGGATCCTGGGCACGGACCTACACACCGCTCATCAAGCCATGCTGTGGTGGCACCCCACATAGAAGAATTAGAAGGACTTACAACTATGATATGCAACTATGTACTGGGGCTTTGGGGAGAAATTAAAAAAAAAAGAGGAAGATTGGCAACAGATGTTTGCTTAGGGTCAATCTTCCTATCCAAAAAAAGCATACCGTTAAAAAAAAAAAAAAAGAAAAGTAGCTCCTCTTCTGTAGGAAAAAAAAGAAAGAAATTGTCATCAAGAAGAAGAGAAATATCATTTGTGCCCAAAAAAAGTGATTAGGGAACACATTTATCAAGCAGAATATTTAATATCCCAAATTCAACAAGCATCCTATTGAAAAAGAGTCAGTATTTGAAATCTTGTCCTAGGTCTCTTGTACTCCTGGCAGGCTGTATAATTATGAATAATGTTTTAGAATTATTTATTTAGCTTTTCACTTCTGGATTCTGCAGGGTTTCCTAAGGTAAGGAAAGACATTTATTACCAGCAGTCTGGGGCTGGTGGGTGCTGAAGCAGGGGCGATGTTTATTTTGAATAGCTTTCTTGGCTCTCTAATTGTTGTTACTGCCTGCAATAGTGGCATGAAGCTCAACTAGGATTTCTTAAGAGCTGAACTCCAAAGCAAGTTAATTAATAAATAAGCAGCCACAATTGTTTGTTGAGAATGTGATAAGTTCTAAGAATTTACAGAGAATGCGAATGACAAATAAAACTCCCACAAGGAACTTAGAAAGTACCTAGATAAACTTGGCACAAGAAACCACCTGCAAACGTAAGAAGGATTATTATGGATCTGAGCTGGGCAAAGACCAGGTGTGTGTGTTGCTGTGTGTGAACAGGTAGGTCTCTTGTGCGTAGAAAACAAATGGCCTCTCATGTAACTGTGCTAAATGAAGTGCTAGTGTGTGTTAACTGGTAACATTCACATTGCCTTTCTCCTCCAGGAAGAGCTGAGAGGTCCCATGAGAACAAGAACGGTGTTCCCAATCTCAGAGGCCAAGGCAGAAAATGGACAGTAAATGACAGGAGAGAGCTAGTGCTAACGTTGTAGAAGGCGAGAAGGAGAGAGTGAAAATAATTAACTCCTAGGGGAAACAAACAAATAAACAAACCAAAAATCAAACTCACCCAGAGGCAAGAGAAGAAGCTGGTTAAAACCCAAACTCCTAACCCCAACCTAGAAGAGACTATGTTAATCTGGCCCCTGTTGTCAGCCTCACCCACCACACTTGTCCCTTCATTCATGCTCCACCTACACTTGTGTTCCTGGCGTTCCTCAAACATTTCAAGCTTCTTCTCTCTGAGCAACTTCACACTGGATGTTCCCCGTGTCCAGAAATCTGTTCCCTAGATCTTCACAATGGTTGGCCTCTCTTTTTATGTCTTAGTTCAAATATGACTGTCTCAGAGAGCCTTTGCCTGACCACCACACTCTAAATGGAAGGTGTCTAGAAATGCTTGTTGAATAAATGAACTTGACAGAAATGGAAACAGTGTTTTACAGAACTGGAAAGCAAGGCACCAAGCATTGAGCTGACATATGGCAGATTATCCAGGTAGGTCCAGAACCTGGCACTCTGAGTCCAAATGCACTGCAGGAGAACCAGGCTCTGGGCATATGCCTCCTGTCATGAACTACTGTGCACCTGTACTCTGTTACCAACGAATTGTGCAGCCTTTTTCATGACTTTTGGGAGCTTCCTTAACTTTTGTGTGCTTACTATTTTTATCTGAGGATATCAAAAAATATGTTTAAAAAGGTTATTAGAACTGGAAAGAAGTATTTGCAACTTATATCACAAAGAGCTAATAACATAATATAAAAGAGCTACTAAACACGTGGGGAAAAAAAGACCAACACATCTATGAAAGATGGCCTGGAAATAGGAGCAGACACAGTTCACAGAAAAAGAAAGGAAAAGGACCCTTAAGTGTATGAAAAGATGCTCGACCTTACTTATAACAACAAAAATACACATGAAAACTTCACTGAGATACAATTTTCTCGCCTATCAGGCTGGCAAAAATCTAGAAGACTGACAATCTATTTTGTGGATGAGGCTGTGGAGAAACAGACAATATCTTACATTGTTAGTGGGAATGCAAAATGGCACAAACCCTACGGACGGGAATTTGACATGTCTAGTAAAATTATATACATATTTGCTCTTTGATCCAGTAATCCAACCTCTAGGAATCTACCCAGAAAATACGCTGTAAAAGTACGAAAAAGACTTTTATCCATGAGTATACATTTCAGAATTGTTTATGATAGCAAAAGATTGGAAACTAGTTGAATAAACCATGGAACATCCTCCTGGTAGAATACTATGCAGATATAAGCAGGGAGAGGGCTATCTCTATATACTGCAATGGAGCCATCAGTTCAATGAGATGTTTAGTGAAAAAAATTAAGATAGGAAAATGTATATAGTATCCTAACATTTATCAAAGGAAGGGTGATATGAGTATGTGTGTGTATTTGCTGATTTCTAAGGAATCAGAAAATAAATAAGATAATTACTTAAAGGATTACGAAGGAGGAGAGTAAAGAGGATAGAGATGGAAGTTAGACTTTTCTGAATGTATTTTGTTTTGTAGATATAACATTGGTACAATGTACATATCCTATATAATTACAAAAAATTAAATCATAATTAAAGAAACAATTGCTAAAAATAAAAAAGGGATTTAAAACAGTCATGTGACTATATAGCCCTAGTGTGGTAGACTGTGAAGATGAAAAGAACAGTAGAAAACAAACAGTAACAACAACAATAAACAAACAAAATACCTGATAGTACTGTTTGTATTGCTATCTGAAATGGTTACATATACTGTAGCATAAAGCAAATAAATGATTATATTAAAGAGATTAAAACTAAGATTTTCCATGTAACAGAAAAAAGGATACAAAATCACAGAAGCAAAACCCTGTAATCCTAAAGTTGAATTAAAAATGTCAGAATAACCTATGATGTAATTTAAAAAAAAATACTTCTTTCCTGGTTCTGTCCATAAAAAGGTCAATCCATTAGCAATAAGCACCTCTTGTGCCCAGATTGAACCATCTAAATAAGATTTTCTAGTAAAAAGAACCAGGTATTTTTGGAGAAATGGATGTTCTAGGTCTGAAGGCAGGCAACAGACAAGAGGAGCCTGGATTTCTTGTCATACCAGATTGCAAGGAAGTTATCAAAGACTATTGGACTTGTGTCAAAATTTCTCAGGAGCCAACTTGAAGAGCTTCCCACTGGCCAAAGAGCCATTTGAGCATCAGAAAAGCTAAAAATCACAATGAATTAGAATAGATATGTTAAAACCCTGAATTTATAAACATACTAGAAAAAAGCTAATTAGTCATCTTTGGAGGATGCTGGAAGACCAACTCATTATCCTGAATTATTCATAAGTAGAGGGAAAAGGTTAAGAATTTATCCTTTCTTTCATGTGAGAACTCTACTCAGGGTAACCAAATAGTTAATGAGAAAAATTTTCGCCCTATAGGAGTATTCTAGCTAACAAGGAAGAATGATAGAATTGGGATAGCACTATTTTGCAACTCCTAATTGAAATAATGGATCGAGGCGACGAGCATCAATGGCTGCTAACATCATTAAAAAAGAGACAAGCAGACATCCTATGCCTCCTGATGGATGCACATAACACCACCTATCAAGTATTCTTGTAAAAAAGATTAAATCTGAATCAAGCTAAGCTTCTAGATCGAACATCAATTGACATAGGAAGTTGAGCAGACAAAACTTAAACAACCATGAGAAGGCAATGAGCCAAATCGAAGGTGAGAAGGTCTAGGGGTCAAACAACAGTTTATTCAACAAATAAATTTCAAAATACCTCCGAATAGATTAAAACAGGCTTAAGGTCAATATTAACCAAATGCCAATGTACCCTGTTTAGATCTGATTCAAACAAATCGACTCTAAGATTAAAAATTATGTGCAAATCCAGTTAGTGTTCAAATTTTCCTGGTCATTCTATGAGAGTGAATATAATCTGGATATTTGATGATTTTAAAGAATTATTGTTAATTTTGGGGGGGTGTAACATTGATATTGTGGTTGGGTTTAAAAACTTAGTCCTTATATTTTTATAAGTTTATATTGAAATCTTTATGGAGGAAATGATATGATGTCTGTGATTTCTTTCAGAATAATTCTAAGTGTGTGTAAGTTTGGGGTGGGTGTTGGTTTGGCAGCGAATGGGGTAATAGGTGAATTAAGGGGGACGATGCATTAATGACTGTTGTAGCTGTTTGTTGTGTGATTCTTTGTAATGTTGAGTATATCTGGATTTTATTTGTTTAAGACAGTGCCTGGCACATAGTAAGCACTCAATAGATGGGTCCCTGGAAGGATCAGGGGCTCGAACATTCAGGGGCTCTGGGAGACAGGACAGAATGCATCTTCTGTTTTGGATCCTAGATAATCTATGTGTGTGAAAAAGGGAGCAGATCTTTTTTGTAGTGGTGGCAGACTATCCACATTGTTCTATATCTTGCTTTTTATCATTTAATAACATCTCTTGGCGATTGTTCCAGATCAGTGCCCAGAGAGCGTCCTCATTCATTTTTTTTGCAACTGTTCGGTTTTCCATTTATGGTTATACCATATTATATTTAACCCGGTCTTTACGATGTCTGTTCCCATTTGTTTTTTCATTTTGAGCACAGTACTCAAAAACTTGTTCCCATAGGACACAGCAGTGACTTTATTTCCGACACAGAGCTCCGTGGCTCAGTAACTTGCTCAACTATCCGAGAAAAAGCAAGACGCTCTCCTTAGAGTTGTCAGCCCCCAGCCCCCATCAGAGGAGTGCTTGCCATAAGTCTCTCACAACAACAATTAAATCAACTTATCTTTGATTAAGCACCTCGGGGACACACCCCTTGAGTGTGGGTTTGGGTTGGTTTGACTGGGGTGTGTGTCTGTGGGTGGGGCAGGATGAATAGTTCTTCACTATTGTTTGTCCTGTTTGAATTCAGATCTTCGTCCTTGGCTGGGGCCAGAGTCTTCCAGCTTCTGGCAGGAGTTTCTAGAGCCCCTCAACCTGCAGAGAACTGACACCAAAGCTTTCCACAGCTGTAAGAGAGTCGGAGGAAGTGCCTTTGCACAAAACTGCTTGGAAATGGGGCCAGCAGCTAGATAAAGAACTGCAAAAGCAGAAAATGGCCCAGGGTATTTTTAAAACTCTTACAAATAGGAGCAAGCCCAAATTTGACATTGGCTGGCTGTTTCATGTGGCTTTCTCTTTCACCCACCTTCGCTTCAAAGGGATAGTTTTTTTTTCCTCTCTCTGCCGAAATACGTGGGCTCAGGTAGCAACGACTCAGCTCCAACAAACGGCGCAAGTTAACACTTGTGAGAGCTGCACTCAAGTAGCAAAGGAAGCTGAAGTTGAAGTAAAACCACACCTCCTTCCCCGCAGGTGACAAAGATAACCTTCCCCGGTCTGGCTTTTTCCCTCCAGCAACAAGCAGGCTGAGGTGAAGGGCAACTGGGCAGGAAGGAGAGAGTGGAACTGGAGGTCATCCCGTCTTCCCTACTGCCCTCTCTCCCTGCCTCTCCACTTTCCATCTCCACCCAGAGCTGACCCAGTGCGGCCATGTGAGGGGAACTGGCGGCACCATGTTCTCGCTCTAAAACGTCTTCCCCGGCACCTTATACCTCTGTTCTTTCTTTTTTCAAAATAGTTCTTAGTAAGGGTTTGATAAACTGCATTTACCCTATGGTGTAGAAGATACCATAGAATCATCCATACTATAGGTAATTAATGCACTTTTATGTATCCTCCTTTCTGGGGATAGTCTTACTCTTAAGCCAAATTAGTGGGGCATTTCAGGCATCAGTAATTCTAGAATGGGAGAAAGTGAACATAGAGGGTATGCTTTGGATTCTAAAATCATATCATGAAAACACTAATTCGAAAAGACATATGCACCTCCTATGTTCATTGCAGGATTATTCACAATAGCCAAGACTTGGAACCAATCTAAGTGCCCATCAAAGGATGAATGCATAAAGAGGATGTGGTATATATATATATATATGTATATATATAAATATATGTATATACAAAATGGAATCCTACTCAGCCATAAAAAATGCCAAATCGTGTAATTTCTAAGAACATGGATGGACCTTGAGGGTATTATGCTAAGCGGAATAAGTCAGACAGAGAAAGACAAATACCATATGATCTCACTCATCTGTGGAAGATAAACAAACAAACACTTAGATTTGGAGAACAGAGAGAAAGGGGGTGGCGGAGGGCAAAAGGAGTAAAGGAGCACATACGTATGGTGATGAATGGAAACTAGACTATTGGTGGTGAACACATGCAGTCTATATAGAAGCTGCCATATAATGATGTACACCTGAAATTTACACAATGTTATAAACCAATGTGACCTCAATAATTTAAAAAATAAAATCATATCACATGAGTAGCTACCTACTCATATATGTAAAAAGACAGCAGTCTACACCCCTAAACACACTTAAAACACACATCAAACACTCACTATTAAGTGACCTGTGTTCCTACAGTCCTCTGCAGAAAAGCAAAGGACCTTTGTTTTGAGTGAAACTTGTGATTATGTGCAATGATCAAGGCCCAGGCAGTCCAGCCCATCGACCAAAGGCATGCTGGGTAGCTCTAGCCTCCAAGCCTTGAGGTTTTAAGTAGTGTGAAGTCAGACCATTGATCTTAGGTCAGAAGCTTGGCAATACCTCGCAACATAAAAATATTCATCCGTTTCATTTACTTATTTATTCACATTCCACATTTTATTTGGCCCACAACTGAGTGTAACGTATTTAGAGCTGAATCTCTGCCCTGTGTCAGCCTCTGTCTCGGACTCCCGGTTTGGGACGGAGACGATGCAGCGTGCGTTCAGGTCTGGCTCTGCTGATTAATTCATATAATAGATGACTCCCTGACTTTAATCCCTGAAACTAATTAACTCAAGAGTTGGAATGAGAAGGTACTCAAACTGAAAATGTGTGCAAAGCTACATGCAGATTAGAAGAACCAGCAGATTAAAAGTAAGTAATTAAACTTGCAGGACCTCTTGTGCATCCTCTTCCACCCTTGTCTGGAAGCCACTTTCTTGCAACCCAAGGTTTCTTTAGCTGTCAAAACCCCAAACTTAAAGCTATTGGCTCAGTGATTAGACGCTGGGTTTTGGGGTCAGGAAGTTAGGTTGGGGAGGGGGGTGGAGTTTTTCTGTGGCTGTCTGAGCAACTGTAGAAGAATTGTTTGATCTTTGCGGGCTCCAAAAATGATAACCAGTTCAAGTGGGCCTTTGGCAGGTGAGAGGCCATGGTGGGGGGACCTTTTGCCTTGTCTTTGAAGAATGTGAGACTGGGTCAACTATTTCACATTCAGAGAGGCAGCTCCAAAAGGGAACCAAGCACCAAAGGCCAGATAAATATCTGATGCAAAAGATCAAAAGATCAAAATAAAAAAACACGCTTCCTCAGTTGTACTAACTATATACATTTCAAGTGCTCAGTAGCACATGTGACTAGTAGCTGTCATGGCGGACGGCGCAGGTCTAGAACAAGAGTGCTCAAATTATGAAACCTTGTAGGAATTTAAATTTGGATCCAGACAATTGAGTTATATGACTATATGTGTTTTACCTGAATTTGAGTCTATTCTCTCTTGTAAAATTTAGTTGTGTCTGCTTGAACAACCATGTGTGTGGCACTGTGGTGTCCAAGGTGGAGAGCCTGTATCCTTCGGGATATTACAAGAATGTGGGAAAGGGTCAGAAATGATAGTAGCTGTCTTTATCAGTCAGGATAGACTAGGTTTTGCTTCAGTAACAAAGAACCCCAAAATGTTGGTGGCTTTACTCAACCAAAGTTTATTTCTCACTCATGCTACTTGTCCAACTTGGGTTGGCAAAGCTGGATTTGGGGAGTTGGGAAGACTCTGCTCTCCCTCCTTGTTCCTGATCCAATCTAACACAGCAATTAGTATCTGAAACATTGCTGGTCACCAAGGTAGATGGGAAGAGTGCTCTGGATGGTCTCACAACTAAAGTATGGACCCAGAAGTGACACAAGTCACTTCTCCTCCTTGGCTAGAACCAGTTTCATGGCCATATCCAATCCCAAAGTGAGCAGAAGTATAATTCTACAATGTGCCTGAAAGGTAAGCAGAGAGATAGAAACTTGGTGAACAGGACTTCTATCTCACTATCTTTTTGACCTTGGCTGGTTGTTGTGAAGTTAACTCAAATTATATCTAGGGACCAGAATGGAGTACCATGTTGAGCCTCATTAAAGAGGCTGGGCCACACCTGTTTTGTTAGGAAAATACTGCCTGTGAATTTGTGCTTTTGGGGAGGGGAGGGCCCAGAAAGAGAAAGTTTCAGGTAGGATGAGGTTCAAATAGAAGAAATACACAAGGGGCCAGTATTTTTTTTCTCCCTCTGGCAAGAAATCAGAGATGTCACTTCTCAATTGGTCTGGGACAAGGGCAAGCATTTCTACTCAGATACCAGGCATTGCAAAGGAGAGAAAATAAGCACAGAGGGATTGCCTGCATTTGGGGTGCAAATTCATCCCAAGCATTAAAAAACGTGAAATAACAAAGGTCAAATATATTTTTAAAGGCAGTGAGTGTGAAGACATGAATAAGGGGAAAGGAGATTATTTAAAGCGGAAAATATTGCCTTATTTATTTTTGAACCACAGAATCATCATTTTTGCAGCAGGAAGTCTAACCTCATTTTATAGAATAGAAAATTAGATAAGAGAGGGTAGATTAGTGCATTGTAAGTCTAAATGCCTGATTGGCATTGAGCTCTGGACTCCTAATTCCCTGATTAGTGCTTTTTCTATCTTGGTGACATAATTTACATACGGGTGGAATCCAGGGCTCCTCCTTATTTCCTGCCTTTCTCTCCGTTTCCAACTCTGTCTTCAAGTCTTGATAGATAGAGGGAGATGTGAGCTTCGTGAGATCAGGGACCACAGATCTCCCTCTCTCCTTAATTAGCATTTCTCTTTGTAGACAAGAATAAAGCTAGGGACCTGTTCCAGACTGAATTGGGTGCCCCCTCACCCCATTCATATGCTGAAGCCATAACCCCCAGGGTGGCTGTAATTGGAGATAGGGCCTTTAGGGATACAATTAAGATCAAATGAGGTCATAAGGTCGGGGCCCTAATCCTATAGGATTAGTGTCCTTCTAAGAGGAAGAAAGCTGTTTGCATGCACAGAGGAAATGTCATGTTTAAAGCCTCTGGTATTTTGTTATGACAGCCCAAGCTGACTTAATACAGAACCTATCCCACAATCCTCTCCTTTGGTTATATAGAACGTCTTGCTAGGACACAATAGGATATTACACTAATGTGTTCAATGGCCACCTGAATTCATTGAGGCCTATATTCGTGATGGGCACCACATTGGATGCTGAAGGGGACCTGACAAGACACTGCCTTCCAGAAGTGTAGAGACGGAGGGGCCGGCCTGGTGGTTCAGGGGTTAAGTTTGCATGCTCTGCTTCAGCAGCCCGAGGTTCGCTGGTTCGGATCCCGGGTGCAGACAAACACACCGCTCATCAAGCCATGCTGTGGCAGACGTCCAATATATAAAGTAGAGGAAGATGGGCACAGATGTTTGCTCAGGCCTAATTTTCGTTAAAAAAAAAAAAAAAAGAAGAAGAAGTGTAGAGATGGAAATATAGAAATCCTCACAGGAAAAATCACTGTGGTCTATAAACAATACTGTCTGTCCAGGAAAAATGACTTCTGACTGGAAGTCAAGAAGCTTCCATAGAGGAGGCAGCAGTGATTGGGCAGGGTTTCTTCCCTCAGCTCCCCCATTCCAGGTTATTCTTTTGATTTGACTCATTTGTATGTCATGCACACACATAAACCATTTCTCAGTGAAGCCAACAGAGGCATATTTATTTTTAAAACAGAAACTAACATTTATTGAGTACCAACTATGTGTAAAGCACGTACAGATTGCATTTCGTAGAAGCGTACAACTTCCCAATTTCATATTTGTATGCCCACTTTGCAGATGAGGAAACAGACTTTAGGTAACTTGCTTAAGAAGATAAGCTTATTAGTGATGGAGCTGAGACGTGAACCCAGATCAGGTTGACTTCAAACAAAACAGCATATTGTCCTGTAAAGTAAAAGATGTTGCTGCCAAATACCTCAGATAAATCTTTCTCAAAGATTAGTTAATTGGTGGACTTGACGTTTCCTTCTACCTGTCAGTTTATTTATTTATTTTCTTAAATTTAGACGTCCTTTTTCCTCTACGTCAGGGATCACTGTGTGTTTTTTCCACTGACGTACCCCGAGTGCCTTTTTCAGTGCCTGACACATGGTAGGGGCTTAATAAATATCTGTTGAATGAATAATTGCTTTTTGTGTTTAAAAAGAGGTAAAATGTAGCTTTGGGAACAGTAAATAGATACTACTTTAGCTGATCCCTCTACTTGGTTGAAATGCAAAGAGGTAGGATGTTTGAAGATGGAGACTGGTGAAGTGGTGCTTTCAGGCTGATGAAATTTTTGAACTTGTGGAATTTGACGGCTCCTGGAGATCTGAGGAGATACCAGACAGGCACCTGGAAAAGTCAGCCTAGAGATAAAGATACGTGTGTGGGGCCATCTTCAGAGGAGATAGCTGAGGTTATGGAAAGACAGAGTTGAGGTAGAGAGTGTAGGGTGAGGCTGGAAGAAGAAAATTCTAGACTTCCTGACTTCCTGTGAGTGGGAGGCTGGCATGTCCCAACCTGACTACGATGCCTTTATTTCTCCTCAATGCCAGCCCACAGGTGTCAGATCTGCTATCTGGCATTCTCTTCTTTATGTCAGTGTTGCCACATTTGTCTTTCATCTGGACTCGCCTTCTCCATGCACCCCCTCCTTCAAACCAAATTCTGGGACACTCTCCTGACCTCGGCTCCTACTGATTTCTCTCTCTCTCTGAATTTCTGCTGCTTTGCTATTAAACCAGTAAGCTCTGATTTTCTGATGGCATATCCCTACGAGCAGAGCATTTTTGAGCATATCTCCCAATGGACGTGTTTACCGATTCTCTAAGATATATACATATAACTGCTCTAAAACATTATGTAGAAATCAGGGAAACTTTAAAAGATGAGATAAAAATGAAATAAACAGCATTTAAAAATATCATGCTAATTGTGATGTCTTCATGTTATTATCAGCTTATATCTCAAGGCAAAATATTCACTTAGGGACGTGGTTCATCGTTAATAGCAGTGGATGTAAATGTACATTGCTTCTTTTTAAAATTTCAAAACTTTGTTGACATCCTGCCAGACTGGCAAAGATCATCCCTGTGTTTACCTCATATTGAAGCTGATGAGCTTGTACAAGGAAAGGTGGACATGTCACCCCTGCCATTTACTTGTAGTTAATTTGTACTAAAGTCATTGACAGTGTTTTCATCCCATGGATAACTTGCAAAAAAAGTTTCTATGGCATTTGTCCTTTTTGTGGGAGCTGTATTATCTAGTCTTTACTAACTAATTGATAAATCCATTCAAGTAGGGAGCTAGAAGCCCATTTGTCACAATTATTGGAAAGTAGAGCCGCCGTGGTCAACTCTTCCTCCTTGTGAAAATTCCACTCTTCCCTCAGGAGACATGACAATGCCACATAGGGTCCAGGTGAAGATCCCAGTGTCACCCCTCCCTTCAGGGCACATGCACCCCCTATCGGGAAACCTTGGTCCCATCAAAATTCCAAAGCACTTGATTCCTTATTGTTTTGAATTGTTCTGTTTCGTATGTGCTTCTCTTTATCTTCTCAAATTAATAACACTTTGAAAGTTGAGATGACCATGCTGTTTGTCTCTGCTGATGGATGGGCAACATGCTCTTTCCTCCTTTATTTGCGTCATCTTTATCATGAAGTTTGAGTCAAGGGGAAACGAGGGCCCAAAGACTGCCTGAGTGGCCAGCATTTCTAGTGCAATGTATGTGAACAAACCACATAAACTGAGTCGAGTCCCTACACCACCACCTATTGTTGTTTTTCTCTGAATTTTCCATCTTACATCTCTTTCTAAGTAAGGATATCCCCCCTTACAAGCCCTGCAAAGTTCTCACTTTATAGCTTTTAATTAGGATGTTCTATTCCTGTACTCTGTCAGTCTCCTCTCCTCCCTTCTCCCCCTCTATTCCCAGTTCCTTCTGCAGTACAGAATATGCCACTTGAAGTTTACAAAAGACAAAACCAAAAAACCCACAAAAGAATCTGAGAAATTACATTTTGTTTAACTTCCTTCTCCAAGATTGCAATTCAGAAATAGCACTTTCTGTGCAGTCTGTTTGTAAGTAACATTTCTTGGCCCACGTCTCAGCATTAGCTCCTAACTAAGCACTTTCACATCTAGTCTGGTGACGGAGGGCAGACTCACCTGAGCCCCTTACTGTGTCCAGTAAAGACAGAGATAATGACCGACGGGGGTTAAAAGACCCGCCATGGTGGGGACATGGGATCTTGGCCAGATTCTTTCTATTCATAATGGTCGATAAGTCACGTCACTGGTCTGTATATTTCGACGTAGATAAAAATCCTACCCACTTCATCAGCTGGTTTGAGCATTGCTGTGAAATGGTACAGTAAACATACTTTGAAAAGTATAAGGTATACATTTGTATACAAGTCTGCATTTGTCCAAACCTATAACGTGTACAGCACCAACAGTGAACCCTACTGGAAACCAGGGTCTTTGGGTAACAATGAGGCATCAATGTTGGTTCATCATTTATAACAAATGTACTATTCAGGTGGGGGATGCTGATAATGGGGCAGACTATGCATGTGGGGGGTGGGAAGAGCACATATGGGGAACCTCTGTACCTTCCTCTCAATTTTGTTGTGAAGCTAAACCTGCTCTAAAAAAGAAAGCCTATGTAAAAAAAGTATAAGGTGTAATACAAATGCAGGGCAACATAAGAAATTTTCTATCTTCTGTGAATATTATTCATTCTTCCGCTCTTCTAACCCTGGGCAATAGGCAGTACTTAAGTTGCTCTCCAGGAAGACAAGAGATGCATAGGAAATGGTTTCTTTTTGAATCAGTGCTAAGAGAGTGACTTAGTGCCCAGGAATGTCAGCGGTAGCTCAGAGTGGCATTTTAGACTGGATTGAGGAGGGTGGGGTTAGGGGCCGGGATGAGAGCTCCTTAAATCTTTGTTATGTTGTTTATCCTTCATCTATGAGCCCATCCTTTAACAGTTTCCATGAGCTCGCTTACACAGCACCTTGGCAGTTTGGGTAAGGAAATGGCACTATACCACAGCATATACATCCACATGATTAATTCTTGACTCATTAGTTAATTCAGCAGCATTTATTAAATACTTATCATGTGCTAGAAATTATTTAAGGTGCTGGAGAGAAAAAATATCCATGTAGAAGAAATGATCCCTGTCCTCAAGGAGCCCCCGCTCATGACTTTTGCAGCCCTTCGATACCGAATACGTGCACCAAATCGTTTTCCCTTGAATGCTCGACACCTGCAGAAGCCCGTATCAGGCTGAATGTCTCAGTAGAGGTCCGGGTTGCAGCGTGTATGAAGGAGTTAAATTTATTCAGATACCCTGGGAAATAAAACCTCTTGTAAATGGCCCCAGTTCTTACTCACTCTTCTCCTTTCACGGTGCCCACATCAACCTAGCTAAGCACCTTCCCCAAGAAATCCCCATTGCATCATTAAGTTGGAAGCTGTCAACATGTAGACTACCCTAAGACAGGCAATGTCCTTCTAGGTAGAGACGATGAAGTTGGGTGTGGGAGTTGCTTGAGGATCTCTGATTAATATTTCTGAGTAAGAAATTATTTACACTCCACAGCGTTCTGTCTTACAAAATATGGCACTCCTGATTTCACAGTATTTATTCTAGTCTTGAAACAATCCTGTGACGGGGGCAGGGCACATTTTACCACAGAGAAATTAAGGTCTAGATGAAGCAGACGATTATCCACTGTCTGAAACTCCTGAATTGTAGAATTAAGACTAAAATTCTCCCATAGAAGTTATTCCACAATAACAGTCTGCTTCTTATCATTTGTTGTCTGCATTTCCTGCTATGTCATTCCGTGTCATCTCTTTTCATGACAAGTCATGCTAATTCATTTCTCTTCATTTTTTAAGTTCACAAGTATTTATAGGGTACCATTTTATGCAAGGCAGTGTTTTAATGGTGGAGAGATGGACATGGCATGTTCCTTGAGTTCGAACAACTTGCAGTCTATGGTCTATGTTTCTACTGGTGCTCCCAACTCTTACTGGCAGTCAGCAAAGTCACCTGCTCTGGGTGGCATGGTTGGGGTTATTCACAGTGGTGGGTAGTCCAGAGTCCAGCAGCAACCCTAACGGTGAGAGTCCACTGGCAATGGAGCCAGCAGTGGTGACAGCAAGTGTCCAGAAGTGAGGGCATCAGCAAAACACCATAGGCAGCATGCCTTGCTTACATTTTCTGAGCCTGGTTCTCATCTTTTCTGTCAATTCTCTGATGTATGCAATATTGTTCCAAAAATTTATTTTTCTTTTTAGCATTAGTTACCATTAGTTTCTGTTGAGTGTGTCCAAGAGCTCTGATATATTTTTGAAAGGGAAAAAAATATATGTGTGTGTGTGTTAGAAAGAAATATATACGTAAATAAATTATACTCCAAAGAAAGAGTCTAATACAAGCATTTAAAGTCCAAGTTTCCATGGTCACTCACGCATAGAATGCCACCCATGGGTCACCATGCCAAGCTGCTGCCCCTAGTACTCAGCACTGTCTTCCCTGCCCTCTGTCCCCACCTACTCTCAGGGTCTCCCATCCACTACTCCGTGCAGACTCAGTTTGCAGAGTCAAGGTGGAGACAGAAATGCTACTGAAAGTAGCAACTGATATCACATGAGCTTCTGCCTCTCTTCTTGAAGCGAAACCTAGCTCTAGTTTTAAAACCTAGACTCTGGCAAGGGATGCGTCATATCTATTCCCAAATACATCTAGCTAGAGCAGGCCTATTTTATCAAAGGAGTTCCAGGGCCGGGGTGAATGGGAAGGGTTTGTGGTCAGTCTGGGAAAAGATGATGACAAGAGACTCTCTTGGCAAAGCACATAACGAGGTAGAAATGTAGCACTTGTCACAGACAAACCAGAGTGCATTGTCCCTATCAGAAAATGGTCCCAGGCTTGTAGTAACTAAATTCTGGAATTTCCTATGGATTCTAAAGTCAGCCACTGACATCTACAGGTCTTGGAATAGGCACCATTGGTTTCATGTCCCATATGGGAACTGTTTGCACACCCAGAACTTTTGACTAAATTAATAGGCAAACTGATCTTAACTGAAGTTTCTACAGAATTATCCTTTTATACTATCTATAGCATAGATATAACATAGATATAGCATAGATATAATGTGCAGCACTCATGGCTGCACGTTAGAAACGTCCAGGGAACATTTCCAAATACTAATACCTAGACTTAGAGATATACAGTTGATCTTACTGGGGGGCATTTATTTAAGATTTGCCAGGAGATTCTAATATGAGGCCAGGTTGGGAACCATTGATATATAAGAACAAAAACATTAACAACAAAAAATAGTTGATTCAGTCAAAGTTAAGGAAAGGAAGAGAAAAATGGGAGATGCTCAGTTGAGAATTTAAAACTCAGAACTACCCTTAAAAATAATATCTTTGTAAATCATGACTCTCTTATTACAGCTGTGGCAAGAGCCAGTAGTGAAAACCACTGACTTCTTCAATTCTAAAGGTAAGAAAGGTCTTTGCTTTCTTGTGTTTCCAAAAATGTCCAGCATAGTGCTGTGCTCAGGGACACAGCTACTCAGAGAACATCAACACTTTGCACTTTCTCATACTTTGATCCTTTTCTTTCTAACATTCTTTTCCATTCCCTTTTGGAACATACTCAGCTGCTTGTTCCTCCATCAGCTTCATCTGCGGGTGGACAGACAACTTAGGGCAAATAAATTCAACCCAAATAGCTTTGGGGAGCCCTGGACACCTCCAGATGTGTTGAATTTAGAGCTGCACTTCTTTCCCTCAAGGATTCCACCATAAGGGCAATGTCTGCATGTATATCTAGAGGGTTCTTTCAGTTTTTCTTCTTCTTCTATTTATTGTGGGGGAAAGGATACCAGAGTTCTGGATAAACGCTTATAGCTCCACGGCTTGCCTAAATATGTATGCACACACATGAACACCTCAAATGTTCGTGAATTCCCATGAAGAACAGAACTATTTAAAAATTGTGATGCTCTCCACTGACACCTCCAGCTGAAGAGCAATTTTATAGCATAATTATAATGTATTGCATAATTTGGCAAAGCTTTTGTTCTCATTGTGATTATCCTCAGAGAGCTCCTTTTTCACCTCCCCCTTCCCACATTGACTGAATTAAGAATATCCGACCCTTAAAGGCTGTTTTTCCTTCATAGAACAAAAACGATGCTTTAAGATGAAGTGCATAAGAAGGGATGGGTGGGAGAGAAATTTTGGTACATGACTCACTTCTTTATTGTGGTGAAGGTAATCCGTCACTGTTCTTAAGAACTTTCTTCCCAAGATATCATTGTGGAAGGGGGCAAAGGACCTACAGAAGAGAATTGTAGGCTTCAAAAGCCCCCCAAAGAGGTAGATTTACTGATTTGGTCATGCCCTTGGGCAGATTACAGAGCCCCTTGAGGCCCCAATTTGCTCATCTTTAAAATGAGGGAACTAGACCAGATGACCCTTAAAATGAATTCTCTAGATTTCCCTCATCTGGGAATACAACTTGGGAGAGAGCTAAGAAAAGGATTAGAAACCAAACATCAGATCCACTTTTTGTAGACCTTGAGAAAATGAAAAATTCTGGGTCACTTTGGATTGAGTGTTTTAACAGTCAGGATAAAGGATTTTGGAATGGTAGCTCTTCCAAGCCCCTCCAGAGATGCCACTGATTTTTCTCTAAATGAAAGTGCTCAATTTTACTAACTGGCCACAACCGATAGCCCTTAAAAAGTGAAATAAGAGTGAAGGTTTCAAAATATATTATTAGTCGTGAGGCATCCGCTATTGGGACATGTTTAGCATGAATAATATATAAAGAACTCCTGAAGCTTCTCTTTTTCTTTTCTACCGGGTTTCTAAGGAGTTATTACTTTTTTCCCCCAGCCATACCTAGCACACCGAGGAGGTCATCACAGAGATGGAAGAACAGGCAGCAGTGTTTTAAAGACACTCAGAACATGAGGGGCTGCCAGTGTCCATTAAAAACCATCAGGGTAGTACATGCACGTGCTGAAACATCCATCAGGACAGGATCCAAAAATGGATCAGAAATCAACAATTTTTATTTCACTCCTCTTTCTCCTAGTCCCCCTTTTTAAAAAAAATGATTTGTAATTTTAACTGTTCTGGTAGTTACCTATATAAGTAGATAAGGTGCTGATGGTTTTATTTCTTGATTTCTTCACTTTCTACAATATTTATTATTGTGTTCTTTCTGTGATCATCCTCACTATCTCCCCATCCTGAGCCTTTTCCAATTTTTGATACTAATGCTATTGATTTTTGTTCTTTTCTTCCTTACTTCTGTAACCTGAAATACTATAATTTTCTCTTTATTTCTTGTTAATGAAACCACAGGCATCTTCAGTGTTCTTACTGTATTCAATTTTCTGACCAGTCCCTGTGCAGGATTTACTGGCTGGCCCCTCTCTGTTCTTCATTTTCATCCACCACTTTCTCCAATACACTATTTTGCAATGTCCTCATCCTGAAAGACCTTATCTAAAATGCAAAAGATGGCTATCCTTTAATCATTCTCACCCTCTACATGCACAGCACTAATGTAATATGACTTGTTATGGGCTTACCTGTTTCCCTGACAATGTGATCTCTGCTGGGCCTAACTTCTCCCCTAACCTGATCCAGGGCGGACACGATGGTTATCTTCCCACAGAAGCTTAGGCAGAGTTCTGCACCAAATACTGCTGATTAAAATAACTAAAGAGACACATTCCCATCCCCCAAATTACTGTTGACAATTTTGAAGTGTCAGTCCCAAGCCGCAGTCTTGGAAGAAAATGAGATTCTTTCCAGCCTAAGAGAGCACTTCTGCTCACCTCGAGGGAGCGTTAATTAACTGACATCTAGTGCGTCTCCACCAGCCCTTAAGAGTTAACACCTTTCGTGGCAGTCAACCAAATAGGTTGGCAGTAAGCCTTGCAAGGATGTAAAGAGGCCAGGTGTTTTCCATACACTTTTTATGGATGTGGGTTTGTTTTCCGTGCTGTCCAGTACAAAGTCCAATGGTTCTTGATTTCTGATCCATTTTTTGATCTGGACAGAAGAGAATGAGACACGTATTTTGGAGGAGATATTCTCAGAGGAGAGGGAAAACCATTGTGAAACCTCACTGTTGTTCTAGGCTTGCCGGGGGAGGATGGGAAGGAGGAGACTAGATGTTGAAGGTTAGGAATCTTCTGGAACGCAGGATAGGCCTAAGGCACTCAGGCTAGTAAAATCGGCTTCCCAATCTTTTCATCTCTCTGGTAATTAGCTCTTCCCTTTTTGATATGGTTTGTTATGAAGAGTCAAAAGCACTACAGGGTCCCCAAGGCCTTTTTAAAATCATCGAATAAAGACTAAATTAAAGGTGATATAGTCCTAAACTTTTGAAGAGTGGAGTCTATTTGTTTAACAGAAAGTATCCCATTTCCTGATGAGGGCAGATCATAAATTTTACTTCTAAGCTTGGAAAGGAAGCTGCTCCTCCCCCCCCTCGACATTTAATCTTCTGTTTGTGGGTCAGCCTCGTGATGAAGAGCCACAACTGCTCTGTGCTGACCCCAAATCAGCACCCCTATAACCGTGGCCTTGCGCTGGCCCCCGCTTAGAACATACTCTCAGTGCAAATGGCGGGTAGGAGTCGGCTGGCTGCTCTGGGAGAAACCTAAATTTCATAGTAATATGGGAGCCCCTCCCCATCACCATTCCACCATGACTCCAAGCAATTCCCATGCACTGAGTGGAACTCTATTGGGCGAATCAATATTGGCTCTATGTACCATTGTAAGGTTTCTGGGGGGTGGTGATGGTAAAAGCAGGGGCCTGCCTAGGGATTAGGCAGTGTGACCACAACTACCAGCTACATAAAAAGGATGTGGTTATCTCCAGTAGAGAGGGGCTTCTCAAAATACATACGGTATTTTTCCAGAGTCCACAACTGCCTGTTCAAAAACATTCTCTGGTAAGTGCCAGAGAAAGTGTTATGGGAGAGGAGGCTGGTGTGGTACAGACTTACCATTGCCTCAGGAAAGCTGAGCATGATCTCCTTTAATAGTGAAGAGCCAGTCTTCAGCTCTGCCTGAGGGAGAAGAGTTTCTAGCACATTCTAATATGGAACTGCAGAGACGGAAATTGGCATTTATTGGCTTCTAATTTTCTGCCTTAATATTTATCTGAAATACGAACGTGACAAAGGAAGAGCAAGTCTTAACAAAGGCTCTTTGGCTCTCCCTCTCAAATCCTGCAGCCCTCAGGACGCCGGTCAGGCCATTTCCCTCACAGCTGGCCGGCTGTCCTCTGTCCAGGCTGCTGTGAAAGGGGTCACCAGGAGGCTGTTAACAGATCAATGCCTTTGGCTGTGCGCTCTTGGTTCCCACAGCGATCGCCCAGGATGCCTTAAAAGTAATCCCTTCTTTTCACGTGGAGTGGATTTGCAGGTTTGGAGTCCGCAAAGCCAATTTTCATTTTTAATCTGGTTTGAGCTGATCTCATTAATCAGTGAAGGCCTCCTTTTCACACTTGCCTTGGGACACAAAGGGAACCCAGTTATGAGCTGTTAATTAGCTATTAGGGGACTGAGAAACTTCCAACGGGTTATTATTCACACTGTTTGAGGTTAATACTTATTTAATTAGAACTATTCCTTTCCTGTCATAAATCCCTAGTTAAAATAAATTTAGCTCAAAATGTCAGCTGAGCTTAAAAAGAAACTGGTGGCTAATTTGAATTCTACTGACTTTTTATGGGACAAGTACCTGAACAATTGCTTCAGTCCTGCCAAGCCCAGCCCAGTGAGACTGAGAAGTGACGAGAACTTGCTCTCAGGAGATGCAGGAGTATGTAGATGGAGAAAGCTCACGAGACCAAGCAAGTGGGCTCCCCGTGGCTGTCTATTACTCTCCCAGACATTTCCTTTCGTCTTCTGAAAGCTTTGATGAGAACCCAAGATCTGATCGTGGTGAGGGAGAATGGAAAGGAATGGGGTGGAGCACCATGGTCCTTGCTTACAGACATTCGTGTGCTATATGTACACATCTCATCGTATGGTCACACATTCTTATAACCGGGAATAGAGTGTACTGATTAATGAAGTTTCCGGTTCGACAAAGGTTCAGCAGAAAGCTTTTTGTTTCTGTTATGAAGCTTTTGAGAAAGGCGTTTTCTATATTTTCCTCTTGTTTTCATTTTCTATTGCTGTGTAACAAACAAGCATAAAGCTTAGTGGCTTAAAACAATCACCATTTTATCTGTGAGTCTCGAATTTGGGGAAAGCTCCCCGGGCTGGTCCTTCAGCTCTATATGGCATCTGCTGGGTTCACTTGGCTGCATTTGAGAAGGTGTGACCGCATGTCTGGCACCTTAGTGCTACTCCGTGGGGTCAGTCTCTTTCTCTCTCCCTCATTATGGCTAGCTTGGGCTTCTTAATAGCATAGTGGTCCCGGGGTAGGTGGGTGTCTTACAGGGTAGCTGGCTTCTAAGACAGAGTGTTCCAAGTGATATGATGGAAGCTGCAATTCTCTTAAGGCTCAGCCTTGGAGGCTATCCGGTGTTACTCCACTGCATTTTCTTGGTCAAAATAGGTGACACGGCCAGCCCAGGCTCAAGACAAGGGGAAATTGACTTCACCTCTCATTGGCCTCCCAATGACAAAGAGGTTGTGGCCATCATTAATGCACCCAGCAAAACTTCCACATCCCAAACCTGACTTACATTCGTTGATTGAGGGTTGCATGGTGCCTCCTGACCATCACTTAAGATGTGAATCCGCATAGTTATGTGGATGCAGGAGATGGGATGGATCCCAGCGTCAGTTAAAGATACTTTCAGCTGTGAAGAACAGAAAACCTAAATCAAATCTGTTAACATCACACGAAAATTTATTTGCTTGTTAGCCAGAAGTCCAGAGGTGGAGGGTTGTCTTCAGGGTTGGTTGATCCAACACCTTAGCAATGTCATTAAGTGACATGTCATTATTTTCATCTCTCTTCTGTGACATTTGCAGTATGGACTTTTGCTAAGCTCCTCCTCTTATGGCAGAATGGCTGCCAGTAGTAATTGTGGCTGTTTGCTTCCATGTTCACATTCAGTGGGAGAGAGTCACTGTTTATTCTCCTTTTTTAGGAGCAAGAAAGAAGGTTCAGAAGGCCCCATCAAGTCTCTCTCCTCATGTCTTATTGGCCAGAACTGGATCACATGCCCACTTCTGAACCAATCGCTGACAAGAGAAATGAGATTATTCTCATACCAGTTTGTCCCATTCCAGATCTGAGTTGTGAGCAGCTTCCCTGAGAGACATGGGCTATGTGGAAGAAAAAACAAAGTTGGGGTCATATTAGGAAGAACGAAGATGGCAATAGATTTTTGGATAGGCACCCAAGAATGGTATTGCATTGCTGTAATGCTATCCATGGCATCAATTTATTTTCTTAAGATAGAAAATAAAAATTCCTTTTAATTGCAGATTCAGTTTAGGGAGAAATTATTGTAGATTGGGCAACATTATGGAGACAAACCTAGTTAGAATCCTGTTTCTGTACTGACAGAGTTATCTTCCTCAAGTTTCTGTTTTCCCTCCCTAAAATTAAGATAATAGTCATGCTTCTTAGGGTTGGGATTAAAAAGGGATTATGTATGCAGAATGTCGAGACAAAGCAAATAGCCCTGTGCTTGGGAGGACACAGCAGAGGGTCCCCCCAGGGGAGAGTGGGCATTTCTGAAGCATTAAGGATAGAAGGGTCTGGAACACAGTAGCTTTTCAAGGCAGAATATAAGCGTATCTGAAAGCCCAGAATGTAAACTTTTGCAAGTAGAACCATCTGGAGTGGGGAGGGATGGTGATAGCGAGCTGGGGCAGATTCTTCTGGGTGTTTCCTCCCCCACAACATGTTTTTTAGAAGTGAAATCAGGTTTTGAAGAGCCCCAAGGCAGCTTTGAAGGGGAAGTCATGAGAGGACAGGCTACAGCTTGGGGACAAGAGAGTGTCTGCTGGGTGCTTACTGGGGAGGTGGAGAGCGGGCCCACCCGCGTGGCCTTGCCTCATGGCACAGTAGGTCCTTAGCTGATGGCCTCACCTCCTCCATGCCTCCTGCCTCTCTGAGTCACTGCTCAGCCAGGGAACCAGTGGGACTGTCCCAAAGCCCAGGCTAGGCTCCCGTTCACCCCACTGCAGGTCCCTCCGACTCCTACTGTTTCCCACCTCCTGCAAACAAAGCACAGTGTTTTTCTCCCTCTTCGTAGAGCATCCCCTCACAAGGCTGGCAGGGCCTTTATGCTGTACAAGTGTATCTGGAAATTAAAGTAAGAGATTCTCAGGGAGGAGAAGTTTCCATCCAGGTGTCTTTCAATCAGGATTGTTTTTTCCAACACGTGGAGCCTACATGCCAGTGTATTTGATGCCTTATAAGATATAAAATTACGAGGCAATGTCTTCTTCAAAGGTGAAAAACAAGCCCCAGATGTTTCAAACAGCAGTTAAGAGCCACAAAAACACTTAGAAAATTTCCTCTAACTTTGTTTGACTCTAGGCCAGACAATCTAGAAAAATAACTTAAAAACATACTGACTTTAAAGAAGAGATTTTGATGTTGCACATAGACTTAGCTAAGCTTCAGACTTCAAATATTTGGGGTCATTTTTCGTATGTTTTGGGGTGACATTAAAACCTGAAATGAGTGCCAGTGGCTGGCTAAATTAGAACAAAAGACACAGAAATCTTTATGTAGTGGATGTCAATCAGCAGCAGGCCATCTGCATGCATTATGTCCTTTTCATCCTTTACAAGAGCTGTAAGTCAGGTATTCATGTCCCGTTTCACAGAGAAGAAAACGGGTTCAGGGAGTTAACGTCAGACGCCAGCAATTTACCAAGTCCGTTCCAGCTCTTTGTGTGTTACACCAGTTTCCGACAGATACACTCACCTTTCTTTATCCATGTTTAGCCCCTTGGATAAGGTAAATTATGTGAAGCTTGGGAAATGTGGGTTCCTGCCCCAGCTCTGCCCCTCATTGGGAGGCACTGGGTGAGCCACTTCCCCTCTCTGCCTGAATGAGCCAGCTAGATGGTCTCGGAAAGCAGAATCAGCTCTGAAAAGCCTAAGTTGCTTCACCTATTTTGCTTGCCCATCTGAACTCTTATTTAGCCCTATCCTGCCCATTAGTTCTCCTGAAGGGGCGTGGCTGGGGCAGAGGCGCACGCAAATATCGCGGGAGGAAGGAGCCGCTACAAGAATCAGCTCTTTCTTGGTGGAGAAAGCCACCATTGACCAAACCTCATTGGAGAAAGTCATTGCGAATGCATTCTCTCAGTGAACAACCTGGGGCTGCAATGTGAGAGGGCTTTCTACTTTCACCCTGAAGATCACATTGCCAAATGTCCATAGATTGAACAATAAAGGAGGTTTTTGTCGAATCGGTATTGTGAAACAGCATATGTATCTCTAAAACTGACTTTACTGTGGTTATAAGGTAATATATAAATGAGGTCACACTGGCATAGAGCTGGTTGTTTACAAACTGTGGGAGGTGGAGTCAGGGAGAGAAGCAAGTGGGTGAGATTCACTGGCAGGCTTCTCAGAGACGGTGTTTTCGAAAAAAAGGAGGGGCAGTTCCAGGCATGGTGTAGATGTTTGAAATATTTTTCTCAGGGATTGGAACTTAAAAGTAGCTGGGGGATGGAAAATGTGACTGACAAGCTGAGGACAATGAAGATGGTTGTTACACTTGGGATTTGTAGAAGGCGATAACAGGTCAACTTGGCTTCTGCTGGATGCTGATCGCCTTCATTCCTCTGCTTTCTTTCCTTCTGAGGACAGCTGCTTGGGGCGGAGCCTGCAATCAGATAACTAAAGCAGGTGGCTGGACCTCGGGTAACTGGCAGTGGGTTGAGAGAGGAGGAAGGATGTGTGCAGATGTCGACAGATTAAGGAGGCCTGTCAGCTACCTGGAGGACACCCACCTTCTCTTATAAACGTTTGGTCTCTACTCATTACTTCCTCTTCTGCATTTATCCAACTCACTGAGGGCAGCTTGCAAAAGATTTGCAGAGCTCTGATTTTTCGTTTTAGCTGCAAGCTGCAACTTGAAGGAGGATAAGGCGAACCCTTTCGTAGCGTCTGCCCTTGTGGATGCTGTGCTCATGTCTGTTAGGGGTGAAGGTCTCACACTGCCTGTGGCTATCCAGCAGAGTCCTTGGGGAACAAGACAGGGAAGGACTCTTTCATGGAGAGAATGCTTTGAAAATACAAACATACAATCCACCCTGGGTCCTGAATACTCTGGGCTTAGTAAGTTTCACGGCAGTAGTTGGTTCTGAGGTACTTGAAACGAAAACCATATGGCCTTATTGCCAATGTGAAATATACAAGATAACAAACCACACTGACCAACTAATATAAAGGGAGGTAAAGCTCAGCTTCGTCTAAATCGAAAACTACAAGTTACAGGAAGATGTCCTCTCCCACCTAATGGGGATTTCCTCTAACAGCATCTGTCATCAATGGCTAGTAGCCTCTTCTTGAACAGTCTCTGCGAAGAGAAACTCCACTGCTTTTCAAGGTACCCCAATGACCTGTAGTTGGAAGATGTTCCTCTTTATAGAGAGCTGAAAACTGCCTCCCAGTAATTTCCACCCACAGGCTCTAATTCTGGAACTACACGCACAAAATCGATTTCCCCTTTCTGATGACAGCCCTTCTGACATTGTGCGACCATTCTTTGGCCCTCTTTTTCTTCTCTATTCTTTCTCACAAAAGCCTGTTTTCTAGTTCTGAATTCTCTAAGTTGTTCCTCAGTCTTAACCGACTTCCAGACGCTTCTGCTGGAACTGCCATGGATTGTCAGTGTCTTGCCTAAAGAGAGTTGTCCTGGAAGAATAGATATTACAGATGGGCCTGCCTAGCGCAGAGGCCGGTGGGGCTATGATCTGCCTTGAGCCAGGCATGAAATTACTATTCTGGCTAGTTAATCTCAAAATATTATGTTAAATGAAGAGGCTAGCCACAAAAGATTATAGACAGTATGATTCCATTTATATCAAATCTAAGAATAAGAACAATACATCTGTGATGAAAATCAGAAAGTGCTTCCTCTGGGGAGCGGAAAGGGTGAATTCACTGGAAAGGGGCACAAGGGAACTTTCTGGGTTGTTGGAAATGTGCCTTGTTTTGTTTGGGGTAGTGGGTAATGGGTGTACACTTGTCAAAACTCATCAAATTGATCACTGATCTGCGCATTTTACTGTATGCAAGTTATATCTCAACATAAAGAAAACTCATTTTTTCATACAGCAAATCATCTTTTTTTCCTCAAATTTTCTCCTTTCATTTGTTCAGCTTGAGGTATTTATAAGACAACAAAAATGCCACCAATGTATATCAAGAAGAGCATCTGCCAGCTTTTCTATTGTTAGTCAATTAAGCATGCACAAATTTGCCTTCTCCATCATGTGACTCCACTTTTGTACATTGCAAGAAAAGAAAAAAAAAAAACAGCAAAATTGCAAGCACAAGTGATATTGTAATGCCAATTACCTTCACAAAAACGAATTGCTCCTTGGTATTTTTTTTAATACAAGCATTATGAAGTGACTAGAAAGACATCTTTATTGAGCTGATATAAGACTTACGTGCCCTTTCAATGGGGGAAGCAGTACCACTCAAACCCATGCTAATTAGATAGAAGCTAAGGATAATTTCCAGGTTTCTTTATAGCTGCTGCAGTGCAAAAAGTAGGGCTTTTTTTAAAACAAATATTCCAATGCTTTTCCTTCTACAATTTCTGACTCTACTCAGAATTTGAACATTAGCTCAACCCACTAACACAGCAAGAAACAGGTTTTCCAGAGATCAGAAAGAATTCTCTCTTCAGTTGGTAATTGGGACCATTTTCAAAGTTATCCAAAGCAGGGTAAAAAAGCTAAGGAAGCCCCATATTCCCAGTCTTACCGTGAGGAAAACATCAGACAAATTCCAGTATAGGGGCATCCTACGTACGATATACCTGACCAGTCCTCCTCAAAACTGTCAAGGTCATCAAAACAAGGAAAGTCTAAGAATCTGCCAAAGTCAAGAGGAGCCTAATGTGGCATCCTGCATGGGATCCTGGGACAGAAAAAGGACATTAGGGAAAAACTAAGGAGACTTGAATAAAACATGAACTTTAGTCAATAAAAATGTATGAATATTGGTTCATTAATTGTAACAAATGTAAGATGTTAATAATGGGGGGACTGGGTGAGGGGTATACGGAAACTCTCTGTACTATCTTCTTGATTTTTCTGTAAATCTAAAATTAAGTTAAAAACAAATAAGTTACTAAGCAGCTTCCACAGCATGAAAAAAATACAGAAGGTTAGGCATCAAAAGGTTTTTAGAAGTTATATATCCTCATGGTGGGATTAAATGTTTTTAAAATAAATCAAAAAAAAAAAAAAAAAGCCATGGAAGAAAGTGTCCACAACCTGAAGCGTTTGCACACTTCTTTGCATCTGGGGGAAGGCAGTGTTAGCCTCTGATTATGTGCTTTGACTAGGCTGGGTCTACCACCTGATGATTATGAGGTTGAGTTTTTTTTTTTTTTGAGGAAGATTAGCTCTGAGCTAACATCTGCTGCCAATCCTCCTCTTTTTGCTGAGGAAGACTGGCCCTGAGCTAACATCCATGCCCATCTTCCACTATGTTATATGTGGGATGCCTGCCACAGCATGGCTTTTTGCCAAGCAGTGCATAGGCCCGCGCCCTGGATCTGAACTGGTGAATCCTGGGCTGCTGAAGCAGAATGGGAAAACTTAACCACTGTGCCACTGGCCTGGACCCACGAGGTTGAGTTTTGATGCCTAGATACAATGCTCCATGTTTTGGCCAGTATTTGATAATGTCAGTCTTTTAGGTAATAGCCATTTTAGAGGGTATGAAATGGTGTGTCATTGTGATTTTAATTTGCATTTTTCTGATGACAACTGATAGCATCTTTTCATAAATTATGGGTCATTTGTAGATTTTCTTCTGCAAAGTCCTTCCTCTGGGAACCCAACTACTCCTTCCACCACTGGGCTCTAGGTCTGAAACCTGGGTTAGGTCCAGTGACGGGGCAAGGAATCTTGGATTTTTATTGGGGCAACTGCCCTCAGCTTCTGCATCATCCACTTTTGGTATATTCTAATGGTCAATTGAAGAGCACTTTTGTGGAATCCCATCCATTTTACCCCTAGGGAGGCTGTGTTCTATTAAGTATTTCCATAACTGTCTTGGCCAGGCCCTCTTACTTGTCATTCCAACCTTGCCACTCATGATAATTAGATCCATCTGGTTTCCGACAGTTAAGCACCATCGTCTGACCTCTATTTTTGGGGGGGGGGGGGGTGGGGTCCATCTATCATCTCTGTTGCTATCAGTTAGTTTAGTTCTGTAATCGCCTTTCCTGCTATCGCCAATGGTCTGCAAAGGAGAGCCACCACTGAACTTCTTAGAGATGCTCGTGTGTCTCTCACCAGTGTACTTATGGCTTTCCTGTGGAATATAATCATTTGGTGGGTATTCTGGCCTGAGGTAGTACATCTGCTCGGGCATGCCCACTTCTCTGAGTCTTTCAATCCCTTCCTCCAGCATCTGCTATGGTAATTCTGGCATTTCATCCTCACTTACTGGGAGCCATTGCTTTTTCCAAGCATCTAGGAAACAGCTTAGTAGCGAGCACATACCATTTCTTGGGGTCCTTGCCAGGAGGTTAAAATCTGTATTTCAGAAGAGTACTCCCAAGTCAATACCCTTCCTCTTATTCCGTGTTATGTTCCAGCCTCCTTGATCAAGTCCCCTCAGAATCCAGTCCCACGTGTGTACCTGCTAGCTAGGCCTTACAGCTCTTTTGGGGTTAGTCCCTTTTCTCCCTTATGAGGCTCAGCATGTCTGCAGCTAGGTTAAGCTGCTACTTCATCCTAATTATAGGCCAAGTGACCAGGAGGGGAGATAGAGGACTCTGCGTTGTCTTTAAGCAAGGGAGTGGTCCTAGTCCTTAATCAGAGAGATGGATCGTTTCTTTAGGCTCAGAGAGTTTAGGGGATCTGGGAATTAATCCAAGTGTTCGAGGGAAATCAACACAGATCTCCCATCCCATAGCTCAGGATTCATCTTCCCCCAACCAAATTCCTGACTTGAGCATAACGAACCTGCCTCGATGGGAGTTTTACCCTTCGCTGGAGTTTGGGCTACACTTGCCCTTAAGGCCTGGTCTGGGCCTGGGCTCCAACTTTCCCATCCTCCCTCTCCAGGTGAGAAAAGCTTCCTCGCTCACTTTCATGGAGGGCTTCTGGCTTTGTCACTGGGCTTTCAACAACCTGTTAATTGCTCTCAGACTTTTGTAGAACTTCGCCAGAGTCTCGCAACAGGCAGCCTCGCTCACTGTCTTCCAGGCGACTCTTTCCCCAGTGCTTTTCCAGCACCAAACACACAGCACCAGCTACTGCGTTCCCTTCCACCTGTGCACTATGCTAGTTCACCACATTTTACTCAGCACGTCCGAGGCCGTCTGTTCTCCAGCTGCCTTCGGGGAGGAGGTCCTCCTTGCCAGTTGGGTGGGGAGAGATCCAGCTCTTAAACATCATCTCCTTGTCTGCTTTCTTGGACCAGGTCCGGCACCAACCTTCACAGGCTGGGTTATCCGGGGAGCCGACTCTGAGATGGAGTTGAGTATGTAGGATGTTTCTTAGGGAGCATCCCTGGGACCCATATCCATAGGAGGGAAGAGGAAAAAGAAGGATTGGGGAGTGGGAGAAGCCATTTAAAATTTATATTACAAGAATTACATGAGCATTGTAGAAAACTTAGGAAATAAAGGAAAACAAAAAGAAGCAAAAATCTCCCACAATCCTAATGCTGCTAATCTTTTGATGGAGGAATACATTTTATACATTTCTATATAAATGGATACATAATTTCTTTTTAAAAAATAGTTTCACAATGTACACAGTGTTTCATAATCCACTTTTCCCCACCATATATTATGAATATTTTTCCATGGCAGTGAATATAAATCTATTTTGTCATATTAATGGCTACAGAGAGAGGCTTATTCCCCATAGGAGATCTGGATAGCGTGCGTCTAAGAGGGCAGCTCTGGGGCAGACTGCCTGGGTACCAATGCTAGCTCCGCATTTACTAGCTTTATGACCTGGGATGAGTTAGCGAGCCTCTCCATCCATCGGTTTCATCACCGTAAAATGCTGACAATAACCGTAGTACCCATCTGTCGGGAGGATTAGAGGAGTTAACATGTGCCGGCCGAGTGTTAAGAACAGAGCCTGGCGTTCAGTGAATGCTCTGTAGGTGGTATTAGCGCTTTGTAAGAAACACCATTATTTATTTAACCAAAGTCACTACTTAATATCTTCTTTAATAAATAATGTTGTGATGAATACCCTTCTACTCGGAGGAGGGTACAAGACACTTACTTGCCTATTTCCCTCAGATAAATTCCTAAAACTGAAACAGCTGTTTTAAAAGGCAAGTGCATTTTAATTGCTTCTGATACTTGCTGCCAGACAAGCCAATCAGAAAGTGGCACCAATTTCCAGCACCAGCACTGTCATACGAGAGCGCCCGTTTCCTCACTGTCTCCAACACAAGTATTAGCATTCGTGTAAAGCTTTGTCAGTCTGTTAGGTAGAAAACGAGGTTTTGATTTGTATTTATTTAGTTGCTAGAGAGGTTGAATTTTTTCATAGTTTTACTTGTCAATTCCACTTCTTTTGTCAACTGGCTACTTATGGCCTTTGCCTATTTTTCCAAAGGGTGTTATTTCTTCTCTATGAATTTGAAATAACTCTTTATTTATTGAGGATACTCTGTATATGTTGCAAGTCTTCAGTATAGAACTGGCTTATGAAACTTGAATTTAACACTGAAGTTTGAGTTTGGCACCAAAGCTCTGTTTGGCATGAAAGGGATCAATTGGTTTTCAGAAATCCTTTTCAAGTGGACTAGCCAATCTGCACGAAGGGTAAGTGGGTGTTCCTTCTACTTTTCTCCCATTATTTTTTTCTGTGAGTGTGAAATTATATCAAAAGAAGAGGTTCCAAAAAAAAATACTATGTAACTAAAAGGAAAGCCGACTGGTGAGTTACTGGTGCCCGCTTAGCCCAACCACTAAATATCTGATACTCCCCTTCACTACTTTTGTGGCTGCTATAAATAGAGAGACCTCACGACCATCGCTGTGGCCAGCCTGAGACAACAGTCTCAGTTACTCCTGCTGAGCCCAGCTGCCTAGAGTTCTGTCGTTCCCTGGCCTTGCTGGAACAATCACACCTTCTGGTCTGCTATCACATGCCCAGGATCCTGCTTAAAACGGTAGGAAATGGTAACCTTGCCTCCTCTCTTTGGCTAGGGTTTCCGCTTTCTTCCCACTGGTCTCAGGAGGATTGGAGGTGGCAATGCAGCTTGCTTTTGTTTTCTTCGTCCTCACGAATCTGTGCTTCTTGTTCACAGGCCAACTCACTTAGAGAAAAAAGACCTCACTCTTAGTTCCATTTCTGTAACTATAAAGTCAGTGCTCAGTCAGACTAACGTACTTTCTTGGTTATGCTGCAGAAACAAATTAGCCCCCAAATCTCAATGTCTTAATTCAATAAAGATGTGTGCTCCTGGGTTTGGCCCAGCGGGATAGTGGTTAAGTTCACATGCTCCGCTTTGGCGGCCCAGGGTTCGTGGGTTCAGATCCCGAGCACAGATCTACGCACTGCTCATCAAACCATGCTGTGGAGGTGTCCCACATACAAAATGGAGGAGGATTGGCACAGATGTCAGCTCAGGGACAATCTTCCTCAAGTGAAAAGAGGAAGACTGGCAACAGATGTTAGCTCACGGCCAATCTCTCTCACCAAAAAAAAAAAAAAAAAAAAAGATGTGTGCTGCCCATCCAACTTGAGCAGTGAAGGTGTGGAGTCAAGCAGCACGGAGCTTAGTGATGGCTCTGCTCCACACAACCACTCAGGGGTAAAGGCTCACAGAGGCTCCACCGTCTGTCACGTGACCAGCTATCACTGAGAAGGAAGAGAGAGGCACTGAGAAATCATACTCACTTTTCTCTGCTTTGGCTCTAAAGTGTCATATGTGATTTCCACTCACTTCGAATTGCCCTGAGCTAGTCACAGGTCCCCACCTAACTGCAAGGTGGCCAGAGAACGTGGAGAAGCAAATCGAACATGTCATGAGCTCACTGTCTCTGCCCACTCCCAGCCTGAGTCTCTGGACGCTTCCTCCCAGCATTGTAATTTAACTATAATATTTTGTTTAATGTCTGTCTTGCTAGACTTGGAGTTTTGGGGAGGTTGGGACTCTCATTTTTGCTCGCTGCTGGACTCCTAGTGCCCAGCAAGGTGTCTGGCGCACATACACCAAGATAACTGTGACCTCTGATGCCATCTGGTGGCAGTACCCATGTATTACAGGAGCCGTTACTTGTAAATTATGTAGAGACTGTTGATGAAATAATCCATAACCAATCTATAAATGAAAATTGGGGTGAGTTTATTATGAGCCAGATCTGAGGACTAGCCTAGCTTGGGGCCTTCCTTCCAGAAGGAAGGAAAGGCACCAAAGAAGTGGTGGTGTACAGAGTGGTTATATACCGTCAAAGAGCATGTATCACATGTGATTGAAATGTCCCTTTCAGGGGGCTGGCCCTGTGGTGCAGCAGTTAAGTTCCCACGTCCTACTTTGGCAGCCTGGGGTTCGCCAGTTGGGGTCCCGGGTGCGGACATAGCACTGCTTGTCAAGCCATGCGGTGGCAGGCATCCCACATATAAAGTAGAGGAAGATGGGCATGGATGTTAGCTCAGGGCCAGTCTTCCTCAGCAAAAATAGGAGGATTGGCAGCAGATGGTAGCTCAGGGCTAATCTTCCTCCAAAAAAAAAGAAAGAAATGTCCCTTTTACAATAGTCAGCAGTGCTCTGTCGGCACAGCGATTGAGGGACAGAGCAGGAAGCAGGTCTGCTATCTGGAGCTGGGTGGTCACAGGGTGGATGCAGCAATCAATTCCTAGCCTGGAGAGATGCTTATCCTTAAGGAAATGCCACCGTGGGGGAAGATGCACCTTTATCTTAAGGCCATTTGTTCTTGTCTTTGGAACATAGCAAATGCTTAAAGCAGATATGCAATGCATGCTCAATGGCCAGACCAGGCCCTTTTGGAAAAACAAGGTCAGGCCGAATTAGGTTTACATCAAATGGCTTCTTCATATACTCCAATATTCATTTGCTTGCTGTTTGTTTGTCAAGACTAAGGGCCCAGACTTCAATTCTTCTTGGAGGGTGCAAGCGGGAGTGTGGTGAAGTGGAACAAGGTGTTAGAAAATGAGAGATTTTTCAAGATTTCAGTAGACAGATGCTCTAGATGGACTGTCTCCAGGTATCATTGTCCTGTCAGTTCTGACGCCACCCCAGTGTTACCCCTTCCCCAATTTGGCTGGTGAAAGGGCTATTGATGAAACCTGGGGTTTCAGAGTCGTTAGGAGACAAAATGAGTTAAAATGACATGCCAAATAAAATTTAAAAATCTGCCCATAGCTGTTAAATCAGTTGTAAGATAAACCCATTTACTGGTCTGCCTCAACTTGGGCCTGCCCACCCTCGGCACAGGGGCAGGAAACACAGAAAGCTGGGGACCATTTTTTTCCCTCTAGTGCATCACTTCTTCAGGATCCATGTTCAAACGACTTTTGTCAAAGTGGCAAGAGTTCAAGGTAAGGAACCACGTGAAGGAGTTTCTAAAAAATTATCTTGCACCAAACTTTGAGATTTCTGAGAAGTGCCAGGGCCAGCTCTGGCTGCCGGCTGCTGGGCCCGATGAAAGCTAACGACCCCAGGGAGCCGAGGAAAGGTTTTCAAGAGCAAAGCTTAATTGAAGGCAATAGTGGGAGACAGGAAAAATTAGAGAACAGTAATGGAAGGAGTGCATTAGTGAGGTTTCTGCGCTGTCACCTTTTACCCAGAGACTCCGGGCTCTTCTGTGTAAGTGGCCCCTTGCTCTCTGGAATCCATTATCTCCCCAGGATGCCCATTATGTGCTTAAAGAGATGGAAACCACGGTGCCCCTGCTGCTGGCTCCGGGGAGGAGGAACCCATGGCAAACAGCACTTCCCAGAAAATAAGAAACAAAACCCAGCTTAGTTAAACAATGAAGACAGCGTGGGAGGCCGTGAGCCTTTTGACCGCACAGCAGGCTGGGAAGTTTGTTTGCGAGGAACTGAGTGTGGATAAGTGGGTAAACAGAGAATGACAAGTACATATACCTTGCAAATACCATTTCTAGAAATAACGGATAAAACCCTATGAGAGAAAGTTGACTGAAGTGACAGCCGTTTTGGAATCAAGGAGAACCATCTTGAATTTTGAAGGAATAATAACTCACATTTATTGGGTGCTTGGTGGGGGCTGGGTACTGGGCTAGGTGCTTCTATATGGTTTATCCCTCAATCCTCACAGCCACTCTGTGAGGTCGATGTTGCTATGATCCCCATTTTACAGACGAGAAATGGGCTCGAGAAGGTTCTATAACTTGCCAAAGGCAGGCAGTTAGCAGGGGTGGGACCAGGACTCCACACTAGGCCTCCTGTCCTCCAGACTCCTGGCTCTCACAGTGGGTTTATACGGCTGCGACTCTGTCCTTTTCTGTCCCCTGAATCCTAGCTCCTAGCATCACTAGTGTTCCGAGGGACTCACTTGGTCTCTCAGTGGTGTCTTCCCTGTACCTCATCCTTGCTACCTTGCCTGGTTAGTGAGATAGAGCCATAATCTACATCCTCAAAATATATTTATTCTGTTTGGGGCTGGGGACACAGCCATGTACGAAGGCAGGGCCCGCTGTCCCCAGAAGTGATATAGCTGGCTAACCAAGGTTTTGCATGGCTGGTTCTTCTGTCTCTTGATTGCCACACTTCCCCTCCCCCATCCTGCCACCCATCTTTTCTAGGCCCCACTCTCACTTCAAAACTCAAAGGAACCCAGACGGCACCGCCAGAGGCCCCAGAGCCACCCTTTCCTGTGAGGAAGTTCTTAGAATTCTTCAAAGGATTTAGCCAGCGTTCTGGGTTCTGGGGTACGTCTCTGAGGAGCTTGAACGCCAAATCGAAGAGCACCTTCTTCCGTACGAGGCTTTACACTTGCTGAAACTCAGCTTTCTGAAGAAGAATTATTTTTTGCTCTGACCTGGACAGGGCACGTGCAAAAGGCAATTCAGAGCAAAGCGGCTCAGCTGGGATCTGAATGTTCTCTCCGGCTGTGTGAATAAACGTTTGCACCTACTAACATGAAAAAGGCTGAGGGCGGCAGCAACTTTGCAAAACTGTGGGAGGGAGCTCACAGCGGCAGTGCAGCGTGGGCAGGCCCCGAGGGAGGCAGTGGGGGAGGCCTCAGAGGTCCTGGTACTTCTTAGCACAGGGTAAGCGTGCCCGGCCGGCAGTTTTCTTGGAGTCAACAGTCAGTCACTGTGAGGGTCAGAGTTCAGGACCAGGAGTCGGAAGATTAGGGCATGGACAATCTGTGACCCTAAGCACGTCATTTAGTTTCTCTGCCTTAGTTTTCTTATCTGTACAGTGGGAGTGACGGTGCTGTTATCCTCTCTCCAGTGTTTTGTCAATTAACAAGATCAATCAAAAGTAGTAAGTTATTTTGAAACATTCTGGTCAAAGATCTTTGCAATAAGTAGATCTGACCACATTAAAACGCTGCTTAAAAATCTTTGGCCCACAGGTTAGTGCCATATTTCAGCACAGCAGACACGTTTCTTCTCCATCCAACTGCAAGGTCCTGTCCCTCCACTTCTTTCAACTGCCCTGTCCTCCCACCACACACATCTCTCTAGAGATCTTAATCAAACAGGCTTCTTCACACTTCTGTCCAGGCTGTTTCCTCTGCCTGTGATGTCTTTTTTTAGACCCCATCATGAACTTCTTTTTTTTTTTTTAATGCTTTTTTTTGGTGAGGAAGATTGGCCCTGAGCTAACATCTGTTGCCAATCATTCTTTTTTTTCTCCCCAAAGTCCCACTACATAGTTGTATATTTTAGTTGCAGGTTCTTCTATTTCTGCTATGTGGGATGCAGCCACAGCATGGCCTAATGAGCAGTATGTAGGTCCACCCCTGGGATCGGAACTGGTGAACCCCAGGCCACTGAAGTGGGGTGCAGGAACCTAACCACTCGGCCACAGGGCCAGCTCCCACACCTGTGATGTCTTGACTTTCCTCGTTTGCTCTGGAGCTGGACATTGGGTTTACATACCTCCCTCCCCAGACCCTTGAATTCTTCCTTTATAAGCGGAATGAACTTGCACAATTTATTTAGCTAATCCGAGCTTCAGTTTCCTCATCTCTAAGTTGGGAATGATAATAATTCCCGGTGGCATAGCTGGAGGTTGAGGGGAAGTGAGAGGGAGCATGTGTGCTGTCCCAGACACGATGACCCTTGAGACCCAGACGAGACGACGTCAGGGGAAGCAGTGGGAGAGCCGGCTCTGTTCAAATGCGTTTGAAACATTAGCAGTCAGAGCAGGAGACGCCCAGGGGAGAGCCTGCCGGTGCCTCTGAGGTAATCTCCAGACAAGCCGATGCGAGGGTTAAAGCAGAGAAGGTCGCTGCAGTGTTTGGCTCAGGACTTGATCCTTAGAGCTCAATAAACATTCGTTATGACCCATTTTTTTTATTTGATTGTTCTTTCATCGGTGTTCCCGTGGCGCTTTGCTCATTACTATGACATCACTGCCTTGGGGGAAGTTGCTCAGCGGCTCTGCTCCTCAGCGCCCTCATCTGTAAGGTGGGAATGATGGCAGTCCTACTGGTGCTGGTGGTGTGAAGCCTACCTGAGTTGACCCGTAAAAGCTCTCTGAACGCTAAGCACCCACAAGGTGTGGCCGGTACAGTCATTTGCTGTGAGGGAGTCAACTGACAGGGTCAGAGGGCTGGGCCTCATAAACGTGGGTAAATTCAAGTAATCTGGGGAGAGCAAATATGTTAAATCGCCCTCTAGCGAGGATCTGGAGAACTGCAGCCGTTGAGGACCACCTTCTGATTCTTGGGCATCCGGGCAGTGGTGCTGGGTCCGTTGAGTTGTATATCCCATGCTTCATTTCCCTCCTGGGTTTGGCTAGCTTTATGGAGAAACAGGAGGATTTCAAATGTAAAGGCAACAAAAAATAGTACATGGCCCATGCTCCAGCACAGGTGAGAGCTTATGCCTTCTGCCTTGTGAAGTTGCCTGTGGAGGGAAGACTTTGGAAAAGATGCCTTTTGTAGAAGGCATACCAAGTAAGTATACAGATGTAGGTCATTGTATTCAACTGAACCTCTTCAAAGACCTATAGTTAGTCTGGGTAACAAGTATTGGTCAGAAAGCAGCCATATTGGGGATTGTGTTGACATCTGTCTAACTCAAAACATGCGTACGGCTTGAGGGAATGAGCTGAGGCTGAGGGTGAAAATGCATTCCTCAACCAGAGCCATTCTGGTTTCTCAGGCCCCCTTTGTGGCTCACCACCTCCCCACGAGTCTGCCTCTTGATTTCCCTTTTTTTGAATTGCCTGTCTCTGGAGGCCACACTGGCAGGATGGCTGACCCTGAGAGAAAGAAGCTCAAGAGAACAGGGGGCAGAAAGTCAGGCCAGGCTGTCAGGCTGTGGAGAGGAGAGAAAAAAAAGGGAAGATCTTCTTCCCTCTTATAGGAAGCTGTGGCTCCAGGAACGTGGAAGGTGTGCGGCCAGACCCACGCATACTGCAACCCATCTCTATCGTCTCCATCTTGGCCACCTTTCTGCATCCACAGTCCAGCCCAGTTGAGGGTCCTTGAAGGTGTAAGAGATCAGAAAGAATTTTCTTCTTAGACCTAGGATGAGGTGCTCTGAGTAGGAAGGTAAACTCTAATTTCCCCCTCAAAAGAGCTCTCCTCAGAAGGAGAAGATCACCTGATCTTCAAGGGAACAAGCCAAGAACCCGAGTGAACTTAGCTCAGTTTGGGACCATTTAAAAGCAGGAACATGACCATGGGGGATTCATTCCATGCTGGCTTTAGCCCAAGGAGGGGAAGTACTGGGGTGTGGGGTGGTGGTAATATGGAATCAATAAGAGAGCTAAGAGGTCTGTTCGCCAAAGTAATAGAAGAGAAAGTGTTAGCAGTTCCTGTTCTAGAAGCAGCTTACTCTCCAGGGAAGAAAGGACACAGTTTTATAAGGTTTCAAAGGGAAGAATATGAATGGGATGTGGGGGATTGGAATTGACCACCCCAAGGTATGTCTCTTTGGCATGAGGATTATTTTGGGCTGGTTACTTTTAAAAACTGCAGACATGAGAGAAGCTCTGAAAAGTAGAAGTTACCCTTTGTAAGAGACATTTACATTTGTAAGGGAAATCTCCATCTGTAAAGGTGTCTCCCTCTCTGTACCAGGAAGAACAGGGGATGACCTTATCTCTAGAAACTCTTATCAGTGTGGAAGGAAAGGACCTAAATCTGCATAATAACCTTATTCTTGTTTACTGTACTTGTCTAATAATCTTCCATAACTGACTCCCCCCACTCCCAACATCCTCCTTTGTCTTTAGCTGAGGATGGTATTTAAGGTGAGAGCTTCCGCCATTTTGGCAACTTGCTCAGTTTTCCTGAGCCTCTCCCGTGTATACATGTTATAAAGCTTTGTTTAATTTTCTCCTGTTATTCTGTCTCATGTGAATTTAATTCATAGCTCAGCCAGAAGGACCTAGAGTGGGTAGAGGAAATGTCTTCCTCCCCTACAAGAACATACATGAAGATGAAGGCTTGGGAAGTAAGGGCATAAGATGCAAACTTGGTGGCTCCTGGTACTGTCTCAGAGAGCGTGTTTTGCACTTGGGAACATCACAAAGCCTTGATACGGAAAGCACCGCAAGGTGAGGATCTCGGCTTTTCCCTCGGCAGCGACTTCAACGCCCAACAAAGTGTAAAAAGCATATTTTACTCATGCAAACGTACATGTGAGACCACTGGGGGAAAGTATGCCATAAAAAAATAGCAAGCATCAAGCAGATGTGTTGTAAAGGAAAGAAGAGCAGACTAGGAATTGCAGACTGAAAAGCTTTTTCCTCTCTGGAGCCTGAATACTAACGCGGGCATTGTTCCTCTGTCAGACAGCCCTGACACGGAGCGTTACTGCCATAGAGCATTTATCCCTGTTAAGGGCGGATCATGGCAGCTCTTGACGAAACCTCCAAATTACAGCTTTTATAATTTTGTTATTCTTTTTGTGCCACAAAGTCTTACGCTGTGTGTGAACTTAAGGCAATTAACTCCATCAGGAAGAAGAGAAAGACTTGCCTTGACTTTTCTCTTTCCAGATGCCAGATCAGATGCTCTGATAGTATCACCCTCAAGCGCCACCTTCAGGCCGTTCCTCAGGACTGCGGTGGAAATTTCCAGCCATCTCAGCCTTGCATATTGTACAAGAACTTTCCAAGAAACACTTGTATTTTTGGCGACTGCTTTTCACCGGAGATTTGATTATTTTATAATGACCAAATAGTAGAGGGGCCTTTCTTTTTTTTTTTTTAAAGGGGGCTTTCTAATGTTTATCCTGGGAGCCCCAAATGGAAAAATCAGTGGACTGAAGACTCAATTCAGTTGAAAAACTGGTTCGATTCATTAGTCACTGAGGTGATTGGCTAGATGAATAGAATTTCTTAGATATTTAACCAAAATCCAAGACAATCCGGATTCCTTATTTTAGCTAATAATTTCAATAACTTTCCAAACTTCAAAGCTGGCTTTTCTCTCCAGTTTTATTTTTTTAAACCAGAAGCTGGCAATTAAGTATCTAGATAATATTCCTCTTCATTTTCATGTAGGGATTCTGATGAACAAGAAAAAGAGAAAAAAAGTCAAACTAATATGTCATGACATTCACCAACTACCTCTCATTAGTTGAAAACTGTTTCGGAATCCAATGCTATGATCCGAGTCCCCTCCCAGCTGTCCCTTGGCCTCTCATTCTTCACTCCTACTGGCTGCATTAGAGATGGACTTGGCTCTTGGCTTTCAGCTCTGCCACTTTCTGAATGACCATATCATTGAGGATGCTCTCAGCTGCAAGCAACGAAAAACGCAATGGAACCTGGCCAACTCAACCTTTCTTAACTCCCTTAAACAGAAGGTCCAGGGAGAGGGCTGTGCCCGGGTTGGGTAATTCATTTGCTCAATAACATCTCAAGGATCCAGGCTTTCCTCCTCTTTTTTCTCTGACAACGTTAATATACTGGCTTTTGTCCTTAAGATCGAGTCCACAGTTCCAGGCATCACTCTTGGGGCAGCATAGGCTGTTCCATCAGTACAATAACATGCGTTTTGAAAAGAAAGGAAGCCCGTTTTCTTAGAAACCCCCAGAACACTCTCCCTTCACGCTGGTGAGAATGGAAATTACCATTTGTCGTTTAGGTGTGTGATTCCTAGCCCTGGTTGCACATTAGAATCACCCGGGAGCTTTGTAAAACCGCTAAGGCCTATAACTCACCCCAGAGAGGCTGATTTAACTGGCCTGAGAGGGTTCCAGTGTGCAGCCAGCATTGAGACCACGGGCTGAGTCTAATCAAGATTCCCTTGCCTGGCCCGGAGAGCACGAACTGTCTGATACCCCAAATCAGGTTCTAATACAGGGAGGAGGTCAGGTGGAGATGGCGGTTTGGCAGGCAAGGAAGCACGTGATCCGTTACAATCCATTACACTTCAACTTTTTGCCTGGGAAACGAGAATTATAAGACTTGTCTTGCAGGGCCTGTCTGCAAGGGTTGTGGCTCAGAAAACTGAGATGGGGCAGAGGGAAGAATTCCAATCTTACATACTCATCAGATCTCCAGACCTCACAGAAGACCATTCTGACTTTCTTCTTCTCCCCAGTCCCCCGTCCCCCCTGCAGGACGAGGCCTCAGGGTTGGGTGGTGACAGGGGCAAAGCCGCCCCTCACTTTGCTGCTCTTCTAAAGCTTTCTCTATCCCCCTCCTCTCCAGGCAGCTTAACATTGCAGTGTGCGGGAGGCAGGGGTGGGGGGTGGAAGGTGGGGGGTCCGAGAACCAAACAGTTTTTCTGGCTCAGTTAAACTGTACTCCCTAATAGTTACTTCTCAAACTCAGGCACTCTCTTGAGTTTCCTGAGTTGAAGATGCTCTGAAGGTGCAGACGTCTAGCACCGAGGGTCTTTGTTCCTGGAGGTCTTCCTGGAAGCTCTCCGGAAATCAGATCTTTCCAAAGGGCTCCCATCACAGGCTTGCAGGGCTCTAGTTATTTTACGTTTCAGGGCCCTTCTTCCCTGGGTGGGACAGGGTGGGAATGATGTAACATACCCTCATACTTGACCTGGAACAGCCATTCCATAGGACACCCGAGCCCAGCTGCCTGGACCCGTCCTCTCTGCCAGAGTCCTTGTCCACTCAAGGGATTTCTTCCAGAGCCTGGTTTTCTTGCCCTCAAGTCTGACTCTTATGGGGATTCCCAGCCTATCAAACGTGTATGTCTGAATATGCCTTTCAGCATTCCTTCAACAAATATCTGTGGGCCACCAGCTATGTGCCAGGCACCGTCTGAGGCCCTGGGAACTCAGCAGTGAACGAAATGTGCAGGGCCCTGTTTCCATGGAGCTCATACTTGGGTAGGGTGACACGAGATAGTCAACAACATGCAAACCCGACCAGACATTGTCAGACAGAGATAAAAGAACAAGAGAGGAGGGTGGGGTAGTGGGGTGGGTGGGCTACTTCAGAGAGGGTGTCAGGGAAGAGGGGTCTCTGAGGGGAGATATTTGAGCTGGGGCCTGAACAATAAGACCCAGCCACACAGAGGGCTGGGGGAGGAATGTTTCAGACAGAGGGAACAGTGAGAAAGGCCTCTTAGGTGGGAACAGACTTAGGGTATTGGAGGAACAGTGAGAAGTGGGCTGGAGTAGAGGGGATGGGGTCCAAGCTCGTTCCAAGGGCACACGTGGAACTTAGGCCAATCCCAGGCTAGGACTGGACTCCCGTGTTAAGGGTTCCTAAGAGGCAATGTGACAGTTGAGAAACTTCCCAGATGTTCCATGACAGGAGCCTTATCTTTTCAAAGAACATGAGACTCCCCAGGCACAGCATTCTACCTCCATCTGCCCACCGAAAAGGGACTCACCTTCAACTCTAAGGACAGAAACAATCCTTTACATGTCACCTGGTTCTGGCTCATGACAAATCTGTTGGCTCTCTGAAATACTTTCTATGTGAATCTCTATCCCCATGACAGGACACAGAATTTTTTTCCTGTGCTCCGAGAGCCGTCTTACGTTCTCAGTTGATGGGACCTGGTGGGGCAGGACATTCTGTACATTCCTGGGTGGTGTACAGCATTGCAAATGCTCTCAGCCGGTGAGTCGAAAATATTCTGCAACATGCAACTTTACTCTTGCTATTGATTTGTATGCTCAAGAAGATTAGAGTATGTCCCAGTTAAGAGACGGGCTCCGTGACCTGGGCGGATCGCAGCGAAGAGGAAGAGAGGATTTGCTCCTACTCCCAAAAGTCAGGTGGTTGAGAGGATGAAGCAGTTTTGAGGAGGCACAAAAACACGGAGGTCAAGGATTCTCCCACTTTGGGTTGGGGAGCTACAATCCCTCTTATTTATTAACTTGTCAGGATATCGAACTCTTAATTTGTTTATGAACCCACTGAAGCTGAAATGTGGGAAGTCGGTAGGAAAATGTAAAGATACCCTTGTGTTGGATATTTTAAGGAAATGCCAAGTTTTCCAGGGAAGTTTTACTAAAAGTAGATCAGGAACAAGAGGGAAATTATGTAACTTTAGGAATAGAAGCCACATTGACCTGTAACCAGCAATGCGAGGCTGCAGAGGGTGCTCGTTGTCAGGGCCTGGCCTCCCAATGCGGACTCTAGAGCAGAGGAAGGCAGAAGGCGTCACCAACCCCCTCCTATCTCAAGCTGGGCATGGAGCAAAGAGCCTGAGATGCTGTTGGCCAAATGCTAGCCGGTGCTGGTTAAACCAAGCTGATAACTTCTTTTCTGGTTTCTCCATCAGCTTCGCCTTTCATGCTGTGGCGTTGGAAGCACTCAGCTGGATGAGCTGATGTACAGCTGGGGTGCCAGCCAAGCCAGGGGGCCCGGGGCTGGAAGGAACATGGGGCGGGACCGCAGGCCTGGCCATTCAGGAGGCCTCTCCACCTAAAGCTCTGCTGGGGGCTGTGGCCTCCCAGCTGAGACCTAACCACTGTGCTGACTCACCATGATTGTGGTTGAGAAAAACCCAGCGACCTAATGGCTCCCATGCACCCTGGTGCTACAGAATATAGGCCAGGGAGCCTCAGCCGGAAAGGGCTTTAGTTAGCCAGAAACCAACTTTGTTCTGCCCTCTCCCCATTTCCCTTTTATGATCTGGAATTACAAGGGGCCCAAGAGGACTCTGGGCATTTCCCTCCCTAGTCCCCTGGGGGACCATGGAGCCAGGTCAGGAAACAGGGCAGAGGGCAGGAGCGGCGTCTGTCTCCAGCCCTCTGGAATGCTGCAAATCCTCTCTTGCTCTTGTTGGGTTTTCTGCTACAGCCAAAGCTGGATCTAGCAGGTTCCCTACCTCAGTCCCTTGGCAAGCTTAGCTCCTGCTTCCCAGAGAACTGGAATGACCCTCTCCAGAGACCTCTAGCAACTTCTAGAGCAGGCTGCAGCCTGCATAACTCAGGGACAAGGGTAGGGGAGTCAAGGGGTTAGGTGAGTGGGGGGTACAATCCACATTGTGTTTGACATAGATGGTGCCCCCTGGAGTACTGCAAAGGAGCAGGAAGACAGGTGTCCAGGGGTGCGCACCCCACTCCCAGATTCTCTGCCCAGACTAACGCCCCCGATGCTGACATCTTAAGTCTGCACCTAGCATTGTCCCTGGCCCATTAAGGCACTACATAAATACTTGTTGAATATATAATGGTGTGGAAGACAGAATAACAACCCCCCAAAGTTCTCATCATAGTCCCAAGGACCTGTGAATATGTTAACCTTATGTGGTGAAAGGGGTTTTGCAGGTGTGTCGATGTTATGGCCCTTGAGACGGAGAGGCTAGCCTGGATTATTCAGGTGGGCCTATTCTAATCACCTGAGTCCTTCAAAGCAGCCAGCCTTCCCCAGGCGCGGTCAGAGGGAGAAACGTGACTATGGAAGAAGAGAGGCAGTGTGAGCAGAGTTCCATGCAACTGTTGCTGGTTCTGAGATATAAAGAGCTACATGTAAGGACCAGAGAGAGTGAAGGAGACAGCATTTTCCAGTTGAGAGCTAGCAAGGAAACAGCGATCTCAGTCCTACAACCCCTGGGCACTGCTAACTCCTGAATGCGCAAAGGAATGGATTCTCCCCTGAGCCTACTCAAAGGAACACAGCTCTGCTGAGGCGGTGGTTTCAGTCCAGTGGGTCTCATGGGACTTCTGACTCTCAGAACTAAAACGCAGTATCTTTGTGTTTTAAGTTGCTACAGTTATGGTAATTTGTTATGGCAGCAATAGAACACTAATACAAATGGCTACAGAGTGGAATATATCTTGTAACTGAACATAGTGTTCTTGCCTCTGGCCTCCCAGTTCCTTGGCGGCTGCCAGGGGTGGAGAAGTCCTTTCTCCTGGTTGGCTGCATTCTGGTGCTGGGGAAGTCATCCCTCCTTCCAGTCCTATATACTTCTTGGCACATCTGGTTTACTTCTCTGCTGGTGTCCACTGCCGGCATCTCCACCTGCCTGGCCCCTGGGACAGATGTTGCTGGAGGCTGGCCTTTTCAGGAAGCGCTCTGAACCTCAGGTTTCCTATCTGTAGAATGGGGATAGGTTACTGCTTCTTGTCATCTCTGCTACTTCGTGTCATCTCTGCTGCTTTGCAGAGGCAGCTGCTTGCTCCTTACCCTAGGCAGGTGGTCCACACCTGTCTCTATGCTCCTCTTCTTTCCCCCAAGTGTCCTCCTGGGGCTGGCAAGTTGTCTCAGGTTCCAGCTAATGCCTCCAGACCAGGTTGGGTCCAAGGAAACACATGGGCCTCCTCCACTACAAAACTTGATTCCAGGGAAGCCTGAAAGTGGCTTCCAGCCCCTCCCACCTGCCTGTGCCATGCACTCTCCCACTTCCTTTCTCCCAGATGTGTCTCTGGGGGCTGCTGCTTAGGAAACTCCAGCTGGGGGAGAACATGTGACAAATAGAAATGGCAAGCAATAGGATATATTGGAGTATATGTGGAAACCATTTGGTGTAAACCTAATTTGGCCCAACTTTGTTTTTTCCAAAAGGGCCTGACGTGGCCATCGAGCATGCATTGTATATCTGCTTTAAACATTTCCTATGGGAAGAACAAATGCCCTTAAGATAAAGGTGCAACTCCCCCTATGTTGGCATTTCCTTAAGGATAAGCATCCTTGCCTAGGCTAGGAACTGATTACTGTGCTCACCTGTGACCACCCAGCTTGAGACAACAGACCTGCCACCCTGCTATGTCCATCGAGACAGCAGAGCTACTATCTGCTGTGTCCATCAATTGCTGTGCCGACAGAGCAGTCTCGTGACTATTGTAAAAGGGACATTTCAATCATACATGAAACATCCTCTTTGAGGGTGTATAACCACTCTGTCCACCCCACTTCTTTGGCGCCCTTCCTTCTTTGGGGAAGGAAGGCCCCGGGCCATGGTCCTCACATTATGGCTCAGAATAAACTCACACCAATTTTCATTTATAGATTGGTTATGGGTTATTTGCATTGACACATGTGATCTCTCCTCTCCTCAGATGGTTTGTGGGGAGTCATGCTTATTTCCTTCCTCCTCCCACTACTTGGGACAAAGCCTGAGTATTGATGTCAGTGGTGGTGATGAGGATGGTAGAAGAGAAGCCACATGCCCCTTCTTATTAGCTCTTCTTTTAAACTTTTCTCTCCTTTCCTCGTTAGTCTCTTTTACAACTGATACTCCAGCAGGGGGACAAATAAAGCAGCCATTCCTCATCACAAAGACCGTAAGTCTACTGGTTATTCACAGCTGGTGCAGTGTTTTTGGAATCTTGTAGTTTGGTCTAGACTCCAGTTTCTTGGTTCTTAGCCCTCTTTGGGGGTTGGCAGCAGAGAAAGAAAGAAGAACAGGTAATTCGATTCCTCTGGTTCTTTGTGTGCAAAATTTAAAGCCCTAGCCCAAGCTTAGGAGTGGATGTTGCATCTTAACGACCAGGACACCAGCAGGACAGCTTTCCCCAGGCCCATGTCTTCTCAGGCCCGCCCCAGGTCTCAGGGCCCTCCTTGATCACTCAGGTTGGATTTACTTTGTTCCTTGCTTCCTCTGGGCCTCAGTTTCCCCAGTCTAGGCCAGAAGGAATTTGTCGTATAAAAACATCTAGTCTCGATAGAGGATGGTTGGTCCTTTCAGCCTGCAGTCTTCTCAAGGTTCATTATTCAATCAGTTTCCTCCAGGTCCATGGGTGGCCTGTAGGGGATGAGACCATGGTGCGCCTAGACTTGCTGTTCTGGAAGCCACCTCAGCTTTCAGTGGAGATAAGCCCTGGCCCTGATTTATACTTTGAGTCTGGAAAGTCCCTTATTGAATTTAGAATCAGAACTAGAAGACTAAACAGATCCCCCAGGGATTCCTTTTATGGTTTCCAGAACAGGAGAACTGACTGGTCTTGGGTTACAGCCACTGCCCCCTGGCTCCACTCCCCTCCCCTCCACTAGACCTTGGAGAGGTTCCTCTTTGGGTGGTGAGGATGTCACTTTTGGGTGAGATCAACAGGTGCAAAATGATGAAGCCCATCTGCAGGCAGCTGTCTTTTCTGAGGGCCCAGAGAAAATGGCTGCAGCTTCCGGCTTGGAGGGCCTTGCTGAGAAAGAACCTTGTGCCTCTGGTAACTTCAATTTCCTAGTGCTGACTGTGCCTCAGACGCTGTCCTGGGCTCTCTATGAGCATCATCTGCCTTCATCCTACAGGACCCTGAGGAGGGAGATGCTCTCGTTATTCCCAGGAGAGGGAGGCGGGATTCCTTGGGAATCAGCTCAGGGTTATGGCAACAGTCAGACTGCTGGGTTTCACTCTCCGACCTCTTACTTTGTAGCTCTGGATGAGATATAAACTCGCTCTGAGCTTCAGGTTTCCTATCTGTAAAATGGGGACAGGGTTACCTAATTCATAAAGTTGCTGTGAAGATTAAATGAAAAAAGATCCATAAAGTTTCTTGCACAGAATAAGTGATTAATACATGGCCTCTGCCCCCACCCGTCAAATGTAGAGCAAAACTTTGGCATGATCCGCCTATAATTCCGGGGCTTACAGCAGTTTTAACCAAAAACAGTTCGGTAGAGTCCCATCCAATGTGATCTAAGGTCTCTAACTCTCCTTCGTCCCAGGAGAATTCAAGAACGCTATCGGGGGCTCAGTCTGACCAGCGACAGGCCGTCATCTCCCCTCCCCCACCCCCAAGGGTCAGGGCTCCAGCGGTGGAGGGCGGGCAGGAGACTGTTGCCTTTCAGCACCGTCTGACCTGCCTCTAGTCTTGCACGTCTTTCTTACTGATTTTGTGGAAGTGGTTAATTTAGCCTTTTGCTAACCTTTCATTGAAATGATGTCTAACGGCATTCCTTTCCATTTTCTACGTGTTGTATTCCCCATAACTCAATTTTCTTCAGGGTTGACTTTTGGCCTTTATTTTTCCATTAACACAGCCCTAGTAAAGCTTTAACCCACAGTCCATCTTGCATCCCCACACTTCTTGAATGACAGCACAAGACACTGTCAAGCTGATCATATTGAGAGTGAAACTGCCACCTAGTGGCCATTGCGTGGTGACTGCTTTTTTTTATGAGCTCCCTTGTCACTGGTATTTGAAAAAAATTCAGAGTTGATGGTTTTCTTTTAAACCAACATAGAAGCTGTGACATGAATCAGACCAAGCAATGTATCTGCTTCAAAACCTTATTGGAAACAGGTTGAGTGTAGATGAATATTTTCAAATAAAAATGAAACAAAATCATGAAACAAAAATCAGACTGACATGCATTGGAGTGCCAAACTAGACACTCCAGTTTTCCTTGAGCTAAACTAAAATCCAAATGAAGCCCCACAAAGGCGAAACAAGCAAACCAACAACAAACCACCCAAACCAAACAACTCGACAAAAAATGCAATGGCTGTGTTCCTTTATCCAACATGTATCTACCAAGCGTTGGGCTGGCTCTGGCCAGAGCCCAGAGGTTGAGCAGGCACCGGAGCAGCTCATCCGAATACACTATGGTGCTTTAAGATTGGGGAACGGAGAATGCAGTGGGAGACCACAAGGATGACTCGCTGACTCTGTAGGACAATGAAGTCTGAGTTGAGTTGTCCAGGTGTGACTGGACCAGAAGTGGGTTTGCTCACCCGCCCTGCAGCAAACCAATCTCTGACACCAGGTGTAGTGGAAGAAAGTGGGAATTTCATTGCAAAGTGCTGAGCAAGGAGAGCGGGCAGCCAAGGCTGCAATCCTGAACTCTCTGGAGAGCTACAAGCAAGGGTTTTTATTTGGGGTTTTAAGCAGGGGAGGTGGAGTGTGGGGCCTTGGGGGCTGAAGTTCTGATTCCTCTGTGCAGGCACGACTCTTTCATATTCTTCATGGGTTACACGTGCAAATTTTGGGAGCGGGGGCACCTGTGTGCTGCATGCAGTGGATTTTTAGTCTGTGATGTCTAAAGTTTACAATCAGTCACTTTAGCTTCTCAGTGAACCTGCATGACATTTAGCTGGGAGGAGGGGGGGCTGTCAGCAAGCTCCCCCATCACTGGTCTTCCTGCTGTTCTGCAAAACAAGTGCAGACACTCTGGTTCCTTTGTTTCCCACTTCAACCTTGTGCACAGGAGGCACAGTTTTGCTCTGATTCAGGGAAATTTGAACTCCTCCATTCTTGGTTTCAAAGGAAGATTCGAATTTGTCTGGTAGGAGGGACAGAGGGCAGGAAGGGAATTCCACCTGCCTCAAGGAAGAGCCCACACAAGGCCAGGAGAGGTGGAAGAAGAGGACGAGTGGAGGGGTGAGTGAGATGAGCAGTGTGGCTGAAAGACGGAACTCAGTCCAAGGCCTGTATGACAATGCGTTTGTGGATCACTTATTTTATGTAATTCTCAGCTACCTAGTTCATTCAAAGTAGATATACAAAGGTAAGAGACATTGAGAGAAATTTAAGAAGACACAGAAGCTTGCTGTAAAGATGTCAGTTCTCCCCACTTTAGTCTATAGATTTAAAGCAAACCAAATAAAAATCCTATAGATTCTTTTCTTTTGTGCAAATTGACAAGCTGCTTCTAAAATTCATTTAGAAATGCCAAGGGCCAAGAATAGCCAGGAGAATCTTGAAAAAGAATAAAACTGTAAGACTTATACTACCACATATCAAGACTTTTAATAAAGCTAAAGGAATTAATCATTACAAAACTGGCAGGCGGGGACCACCCCGTGGCCAGGTGGTTAAGTTCGTGGGCTCTGCTTTGGTGGCCCAGGGTTCCGCTGGTTTGGATTCTGGGTGCAGACATGGCACCACTTATCAGAAGACCTGCAACTAGAACATACAGCTATGTACTGGGCGCTTTGGGGAGGAGGACAAGAAGAAGAAGAAGAAAAAAAGAAGATTGGCAACAGATGTTAGCTCAGGTGCCAATCTTAAAAATAACTGGTAGTAGCTACTAGAAATGAACATCTGTACACTCTCTGACTTAGCAATTCCACTCCTAGGTATACGCCCAACAAAAATGTATAGATATTTAACAGAGGGCCTGCCTCATGGTTTAGTGGTTAAGTTTGGCATGTTCCACTTCAGTGGCCTGGGCACAGATCTATATCACTTTTCTGCAGACATGCTGTGGCGGCAACCCACGTACAAAACAGAGGAAGACTGGCACAGATGTTAGCTCAGGTTGAATCTTCCTCAAGAAGAAAATAGCATAGATATTTAACAGAAATGTATACTAGATTATTCAAAGCAGCACTATTCATAATAGCTCAGAACTATGACTATTCAAATGCCCATCAACATTGTGGTGTCTTTGCACAATGGAATTCCATATAGCAATGAGAATGAATGATTTTCAACCACATACGAGACTATGGATGCATTTCACAACCATTATGTTAAGAGAAAGAAGCTAGACTCAAAGGAACACATACTACATAATTCTCATTAATAAAGTGCAAAAATGGCCAAAACTAATTGTGGTAATGTTACCAAAATGGGAGTGGGCTCCCTTCTGGAGAGTTAAATCAGACTCTCTACCAGAAGTAGTCGTGTCACAGAGTAAGGTATATTTGCAGCAAATAGGAAACCATGAGGAAGCATTTCAGAGTCGTGGCATCCTCAAACAAAGGGAAGCAGGGACATTTATTTCGGATGGGGAATGAATATTCAAAAGGGAGAAGTGGGCATTCGCTTGTGCAGGCTCAGTTAGAAATATGCTTCTATATACACTGCAGGTTATGGTAATAAGGCCTAAGCTCCTGTTGGAGAGATCTTAGCATTAAAAATAAGGCAAAGGGGCCAGCCCAGTGGTGCAGTGGTTGGGTGTGCACGTTCCACTTCTTGGCGGCCCGGGGTTTGCCAGTTCGGATCCCGGGTGTGGACATGGCACCGCTTGGCAAAAGCCATGCTGTGTTGGGTGTCCCACGTATAGGGTGGAGGAGGATGGGCACGGATGTTAGCTCAGGGCCAGCCTTCCTCAGCAAAAACAGGAGGACTGGCAGTAGTTAGCTCAGGGCTAATCTTCCTCAAAAACACATGAAATAAAATAAGGCAAAGGTCATAGGCATGGCTCTCTGGTGAGGCTTGGTCTGCTTCAGGGTGGTTGGTGACTGCATCTCCTTAACATAATGAAAGGAAAAAGAACAATTTGGAAACTCAGTTAAGATATCCAAACCCACCTTTGAGTTCCTTGGGGCAGCTAGTTGGTGACAGTGATGAATTACATTACTAGCTCTGATTCTTTGGCTTTCCCGATATCTGTGCCCTTTGCCATATGACGGCAGCTCCCCTCACTAAGAAATGGAGCACCTTTCCTCAAAAGAGCGGAACTAGGATGAGACAAGCAAGGCATTTACCCTGGGCACAAAATTTAAGGGGCTGCCAACAAACCTCAGTGCTCTAGAAAAATAAGATTTTAATGCAATGTTTTAAAAAAATCAAAATTAATGCAAAAAGAAAATCCATGGCGAATGAAATATCAACATTTTCAGTCAAGACAGGAGCTGTCACTGCACTTGCCTGACTCATTTCCTAGCCTCATACTCATCCTGGTTCTGTCAGGTCCTGTCTTGCATCAATAGGAGGCTTGCATATTTGGGTCCATTGTCTTATCCTCTGCCATCACCGTGGCTATGTCCTGGCTGGCCTGTTGGAGGAGAGCTGTTCCCCACCCTAGACATGGGAGAGAGCCCAGCCAAGATGAGCAGAGTTGCCTGTATAACCACCCCAGGTGAGTGAACCATAGGATCTTGACTTTGTGTGCCACCGAAGTTTTGTGGTTGGTTGTCATGCAGCAATAGCCAGCTGATACACTAAACTAGGTAAAAGTTAGGCTAGACGTTACTCTTGGGAGGTGGCTAATGACTTGAAGGAGGTATGAAGTGGGCTTCTGAGGTGTTGGTAAGTTCCATTTCTTGATCTGGGTGCTAAACACACAGCTGTGTTCAGTTTGTGAAAATTCATTGACTTGTATGTTTATGATCTGTGCATTTTTCTTTATTTGTATTATATTTGGATACAAAAATTTAAAAGATAGGAGACATGGTCCCCACCAACTTTTCAAGTAAAACTTAGCTGGAATAAGACATCCAAAAGAAAAGTTACGAGCATCAGGGACTGAATAAAAATCCAGAATAAACTGATTTTGAGTCGGTATTCAGAAACTGTGATTATTTATTTTGAATTCTACCCACTATGTTTATCAGAAAACACTTAGAATTATTTGGACCATTATTTTTAAATTCTATTAGGCCCAGATAAAATCAAAACATAAGAATATTCTCTGAACCAGTATTTCATTTGGCTTGAGTTTTTGCTTTTCTTCGCATTTAGCTTTAAATTGGCCTTCTTTCAATACGAAAGAATAATTGTTATGGTCATTGATTTTTCAACCGTATGTTTACTGCTAACACGTGAAAGATCAGAGAGCGTGACTTTTCTATGCATAGAAATTAGATATAATTATCATTCGGCATCAGTTGTTTGAGGGGCAATTTATTTTCTCTCTCTATCATCTCTCTCTCTTCACTCCTGATGGGAAGATCAGCATCCAATTGGAAACGTGATTTCTGTGGTTTCCCTGCTGTGGAAACTTCCTTCTCTTTCTAGCTGGTTCCGACTGATTTTGAGGTGCGTGGGAAGATCATCAATTTCATGTGAAAGCAGAAGTACATCTGCTTGAAGGCTGAGATAAAAGGGGAAAGCATGTATCTAAATAATAATACTTATGATTTCCTCCTGCATCTCCCAGAGGAGTAACTTCTGTTTGCTTTTCAAAAAAGACGTACAAACATTTCTGTTGTGATCTTTCTGGAGAAAACGAATTTCTATTTAGTACCGGATTTTCTACCTTGTCCGGGAGCTTCCCCGTCACCTGGCCCTGATGATGGTGTGCGTCACTTTCCACAGCAGATGAGGGCCAGGCACAGTGCCAAGCACTTGACCACAGGAACTTATTTGATCTTGGAAACCTCCCTGTGGGAAGATGCTATCATTATCTCCTTTTGACAAATAAAGATACTGAAGCACAGAGATATTGAATCACTTGCCTAAGGTCACACAGCGAAAAACGAGCCAAGCTTACGCTGAACCTTGATGCCTGGCCCTGGAGCATGTGCTCTTGATCACCAAAGCTTGCTTTCACATCATACCTTGAGCTCACAATTTCAAAGGAGCTGTGATAAATCCTCTTTTAAAGCAATTATTTTATAAACAGAGGTAACTCTCCTTAATTTATAGCCTGTGTAAATCTTAATTTTTATGTACATCGGGTTTACTTGATGTGGGAAGGGGCATACCTACAGTATCAATTTATAATAAATGAGATCACACTGAAACTAATGACTCAAAGTTATCTTTTAAAAGTAAGTACTTTAAATGTCTACCTTATTGTCTGTTGTCCTGTTTAGACTACATCACACAATAAACCTGTGTGGTGTTTTTTACTCACTGATAGTTTCATAAATCTATGTCTCGCATGTTACGGACCCGTTAGGACAGGCATCAGCTCTCCTCTTTTGTAAGCTGTGGTACCTGGCACGCATGGTGAGAGGGTGTGTGCTCAGCGTATGTGCTTATGGATTGATTGATGGGACTAAAGCAAATGCCTTACAGCTTAGCCGAGATTCTGGAGAGAAAAGGAGTAAAATAAAGGAAACATGGTGTTCTGTGCAATTGACTAGTGGCACGTATGTAAGTTGCTCAAATATTTTCACGGACAGCAAAACAACAGTAGTATTTCCGGTTCTAAAAATTCTTGATCTGTTTCCCCCCTTCTGTATTTCCTAGTCGTGGTCATCTTCCTTCTTCTCTTGTCCTCCTCTACCAGCGTGAATAAAAGCAGAATCACAGAAAGTTTTAGGTCATCCGCCAGACCCCAGTGAGCTGCTTTGATCGTCAGAAGACTAGCTTTCAGGAGGCCATGATTTCCGCTTTCTGTTTTAAAGTCTATTGCATTCCTCTCCCTGGGAATCTCACAAAGCCCCGTCATCTATGCACATCCCTGCATTTCTCATTGTCAGAGGTTGAGTTGCGACATTTTGGACAGGGGGTGAGAAATCTAGAGCTTTCCTGAGGTCCTATAATCTCTACTGTACTGCGTGACCAAATGGGTTGTTTCTGGGGAGACTGTCCCGGCCTCACATTCCTCCCTTGGGCCATGGCTGAAGAGTCACAGCCAAGAGGATTATGGAGTGTACTGGTGACAACTTCTGTGAAGACCATCCACCTCCTTTGTAGTTTCTATCATTAGGACCTGCGGTTCTTGTTTAAAACCAAGTGCTGGTTCTAATGACCTTCAGTGGCAGCACATTCTTGCTCCTTAACCAAATTAGTCACCAACTTCTTCCAAAAATTCGGCTAACATTTACAAGCTTACCTTGTGGGCAAAGCGGTATCATAGGTGTATCAGGACCCGCAAAGGTGAGAGAGCAGATCTGTCCTCTGGGCGTCTGGGTCTGTCGGACCGGGCGGCGAGATACACATCACCCAATCACTCTAATACTGTGATATGTGGGCTCTGATGAGGGAGGGCACAGTGGGATAAAGTTAAAGGGTGGGATAGGCTAATTTTGACAAGGGGAGTTAGGGAGGCCTTTTCTTGGAAATAGGATTCATCGATCACTTTGAAGAAAACATGACTTTCAATTCCCATCTTAGTCTGGCAATTATTAATTCACTCCAAATTTGCTGCAAGTGCATTTAATTAATCTTCCAGCCTCCAGCCTTTCTCCACCAAGAACCTTCTAGCCCATGGCCACAATTAATGCTCCAGGGTCACCCAGACAGTTCTTGGGCCAAAAGGGGTTCCTCCTTTGGGTAACTGTGTGCACCCCACTCCCCATTATCCAAGACATTTTCTTCCTGGATTCAGACTTTGGTCAATGTTACAATGATCCTGACTTTCAGAGTTCACATGAAAGGTCTGGGGAAGAAAGCAGCCATAGACTATATACAAATTGGATTATTTCTTCATTCGAAAATGGTCTACCCAAAAGAAAACCTGGTAACTGTCAGCAAACTTTGGGAGCGAAGAATGTTTACCTTTGATGATCTGGAGCTGGAGTCGCATCTCTTGTAAGCAGTGCAGGACTAACAACGCAAGGCTTTTACTGAGTCTGTGCTCCCTTCTCAATAAGATACAGCTGTGCTGCTCCAGGGGCTCCCAATTGTGGGCCCATAGACCGGCTGCCTTCAGAATCACCTGGGGAGAATTTTGAACCTGTCATTTCTTGGGTTCCAACCCTAGAGATTCCGTCACAGCAGATCTGGGAGTAGGGCTTGGAAATCTGTTTTCGAAAAGCTCTCCAAGGGATTCTGTGTAAGGCAGGTTTGGAAATGATTGTTGCCGGTCAAATTCCTGGAGACTAGTGATCCTGGGTTAAAGCGCTCACACAATTTCGGTTTCGGGGGGGCCCTTACCCATATGATCTGTTGCTGACTTTGGGGGGAGAAAAGAATGGCTTGTTCGGCAAGGTTGATAGTGGGCACCATGAGTTAGCTGGGCACTCTTGGCTTGTTTCCATTTGAGAGAATATTTCCTGTGAGTATGAGATACTATTCATGAAGCAAGATTTGGATGAATCCTTTTTGTACATCTAGTACGGTTTCATGCAAACCACAACAACTTAGCGATCGCCTATGTGTCCTCATTTACTGCACAGACAGTATGTAATCTCAAGGGATCCTAGAAAAAGAAATCAACTGCATTGGTTGCCATTTTTATACAGTCCACTTTTCATTTTCCTCCTTCCCTTCTTTTTGTATGCTTATCATCATGATTGATGATCTACTTTTATCCTTCTGCTGGTATTCTACTGGAGGTTTTCTCACGTTGTTACAGAGGACTTTTTCATCTTCTCTTTGAACGCCTGCATGTTTTTATTAGCTTTTAGAGTACCTGCATTTACACCACACTGGCGGATTTTAATACTTGGCAACAATCGATGCCCTGAGGATTGTTGGGAAAGCCACACTCACACTTTCATATTCTAGGTGTGGTTCGTTGACATCATTGCTGGCTTGGCGTACTTAATGGCCTGAAAGTTGCACTTAGAAGTGTTCAACGGTTCTCTGATGCGCCTCACTTTCTCAGTGCAACACACCAGATGGGCCAGGAGATGGTGCTGTGGGTCAACTTTTCCCCCACATCCTGCAACGCTCGTGGTTCTCTGAGAAGCCAGGTGAAATATCATGAGATAAAGCTTTCATTTCTTTCCTATTGGCGCTAATAAACTGCTCAGGTCTGCAAGATAAATGAAAGGTTTAAAATTAAAAAAAAAAATTAACACTTAACAGTAAACATTTTAGTTAGGGGTGAAAAATGGTGATGGACTGACTTTGAACCCTGTTGTAAAGAGATCAGATCTGAACCTCACACTTAACTTGAACTTGGAGAAGGTAGTGAGTTGAGTGTTTACCGGCAACTTCCGTTGTTAAGAAAGAGGTCAGAGAAAACTTTTGAGGATGCCTGGAGACCAGGCTGGGGCTTCCGGCTACACAAAGACCAGCACAGAGAAGTGATTACAATACAAATGGAGTTCCAAAAAATACACATACTTACGCTGTCCTTGGTTTAACCAAGAAAATGTTAGATAAAAGTTGGTATCTACAAAATTAGCATGAGGAAAACATCTGGTGCCAAGGGCCATGGGATTTTGCCCAAGTCCTTTGTAACTGCTAACGCAGTTGGCTCCCTTTCCTAGGCATTCTGAGATAATGCTAACAGACTGGTTTCCCTCTTGTGTATTTATAACTTCTTCTGGTATTTGTAGTTAGAATGTGGCCTGCTGGAATGAATTTTCCTTTCCTATTTGCATGTAAATAACATGACCATGACCCTGTAAATTTCCCACAGGCTGTTCTAGAAATAGGGTGTTATTATCCCCGGGGGGATCCCTGCACCCTTCCTAAGGGTGTCTAAGCCAATTAGCTCAGTGGGTTTGAGCATGGCTCTGAGACGTCTAAAGTCACAGTAACCATCTGTGGCAAGATCGGTCAAGTTAGAAAAGAGAGAGGCTGTGTACTCCAGGCACCAAGAGGAATGAGCTCTACCCCAGGAAAAATGGGAGTTATGGAAAAATATAATAAGCATGGCTCAATGTCCCTTGATGCTTAACAGAACAGGCACTCAGTGACATCATCACCAACTGCAGAGCCACTTTGTCTATAGAGGGCAACTACCTTCCTAGGAATAGAGTCGTATGAATCCATGATTTGTGGCTCAGAGTTTTATTTCTGTGACTCTGCACATGACTACCTGTGTCTCCTAAATTTTTTACCATCACACACGGCAATTAGGAAGAAATGGAAAGATAACTATGCTCATTGACGGAATCAGGAAATAATGTCATCCTCAGTGGGTGACTCTCCCACTGGAGGGCCTCCACTGCTGCAAAATTTTGGAGAAACTGTGCAAAATATGTTTTTCATCATTTTCGCATGCTTCATACTGGGTGTCTCTATCAGCCACTGCAATCCAGATGTGTACTTGAGATTTATAGTTATTTACTGGGGAAGCAAAATCTCATGTGCAACAGGAAAGGGATTTTTCATATAAAGAATAAATATTTGTGTTCTAGTTGGAGAAGAAAGTGCCTTCCTGAGGTGAGTTTCTGCTGCTGGCTGGTTGAATGTCTGGTGCATAATAATGGCTCACATTCTTTGACCAAGGGATAGACTCAGTGCTAAGCAAGGTACAAACATTACTTCTTTTCATCCTCAAGACCTGTGAAGTAGGTACTGTTACTATCTGTATTTTTAAGGATGAGGTCATAGACTTTCAAAGATGAAGTAAGTTCTCTGGTTAGTAAATGGCAGAGCCGTGATTTGAACCCAGGCCATGTAATTCCAGGGGCATGTTCTTAAACACCACCCTCTTCTGTTCAGCCTACAGTTTATCAGAGACAACTTAATTTCAATCTGATTCCCTTTTTTTTGTCCAAACAGAATTACATCCTTGTAATTCTGTAAGTGGGAAGTAGGCCCCAGTTTCTGTGTTTGGATATGCCGCCATACTTCTCTTCAACAGGCTACAGGTATGTAGTGAGGTTAGGAATCACAAGGTCAGTGTGTGACCAAACCAGGTTCATTTTTGCCCATTGCCCAGAGAGCTAAACACTGAGATGATGAGATTGCAGCAGAGAGAGGGTTTAATCACAAGGCAGCCAAGTGAGGAAGCAGGAGAATGAGTCTCAAACCCACCTCTCTGAAAATAGAGACTCAGGGATATTCATGGGGTAAAGGGAAAAGTGGTCTGAAATGTGGAGATAGGTGATTGGAGGTGAAGAGAGGGGAGGTAATTGATGATGTGCCCAAGCATAGTCAGACTGCATGCCTCTTCGTAGGATGCATGCTCATAAAATGGTGGCATGAGCACAATCTGAGGGTGGAGTTTTTAGCCTCTCAAAGTCAAATGATCACTTATTGGACATCTGCATGGGCCCAGTTGATGAGTTGGTGGTCTCAACCAGCCTGGAGTGGACAAAGGGATTCTAATTCCTGAAGAACAGCTCACACACGATTACCCTGGTGACCCAGACTCCAGGAAGATATTATCTATAGGAACCTCGTGGGAGTCAGATAGCATATTGCCTAAACAGCACAGTTAATAATGGGTGGGTTAAACAGCTAAAAGCTATAATCAGTAATTGCAAAAAGGAAAGAAAACTTTAGTTCCTGGCTACTTAATCCTCAATGACTAACTGTTTGCTGGTTTCAAGTGTTTTGTTTTTCAGTAAGTCTGGTGTGTGTAACATCTCTCCTTGGAATGTGAGGCCACCTTTCCTCTATCGTTCTCAGCTTGAGACTTTGTCAAAAATTCTAGACGACAGGAAACTACCCATTCTATACTCTGTTACAGGGGAATACGCCACTCATCTTAGTGCTCAGCAGAATGGAAGTCCTACAGTTAATTGGGAATATCCTCCCAAGAGGGCATTTAGGGATATATGTATTGTTACTTGAGCATATTCTCTGGGGTTTCATTCATTCAAAGTTTCCCCTTATCTCTTGCAAAGGAAATTCTTCCATATTAATTGCCAAGAAGATAATTTTTTTCTCCATATCATTTATACATGCAACTTTAAAGCAAAACATAAATAAACAAGAATTTGTTTTAAATGTTTAACTTGGGTGCATGCTTTTAAAAGTTTAGAAGCTACTGGGGGCCAGCCCCGTGGCCTAGTGGTTATGTTCACATGCACTCCACTTCTGCAGCCTGGGTTCAGTTCCCTGGTGCAGACCTACACCACTCATCAGTGGCCATGCTGTGGCAGCGATCCACACACATAACAGAAGAAGATTGGCACAGATGTTAGCTCAGGGTTAATCTTCCTCAGGTCAAAAGAGGAAGATTGGCCACAGATGTTAGCTCAGGGGAATCTTCCTCAGCAAAAAAAAAAACCACAAAAAACAAAAAATTAGAAATACTGCCACTCCCTTTGTTTGGAGGTTCCTTGTTAATTCCCTGGGGAGGCCTTCTCCTCTAGGAGTATCTGCCTTGGGGAGACAATGTGGTACTTTGCTACAGGTACTTGGATAAAAAGTATGCCATCACAGACAGGTGCGTTAGGGAAGGTTTCACAGAAGTTAGACCTGAGTTTGACCTTGAAGGAAGTGCAGAATTTAGACTGATAAAGAAGTGGGGTCGGGTGCATCATGTGGAGAAAAAAGCCAAATGAGTCAAGATTAAGTGCTGGAATTGAGCCTATTGGTATAGACTAGGAAGCCTGACAGGAGTAGAAGGGAACTTGTCTGTATGGAATGGGGGTAGGGATATGGTTTGAATGGACGAGAACATGAAATGAATGGAGCGTATTGTGGAGTTGGTGGGATACCAATGGCAGTATTTGAGTGTGGACATGTCTTTGGAAACCATCTATTGGAAACTTCACATCTTATACCTGAGGCAATGGAGAGTGAGGGTGGTGAGACAATATGCCCAGGCTCTCAGAGGGAATGGGTGGCAACAGGGCCATTCAGTGCTTGCTCCTTGCTACATTCCTGTCTCTGTGCTTGGTCTGAGCATAAACATGAAGCCATTGTGGGCCAGGAAGCTCTGCCATGATACAGTACCAGTTTGTTGGATGTGTTGAATAGGGAGAAAATAGAAAAGCAGATGGGGCTGGCCGGTGGTGTAGTGCTTAAGTTCACTTAAGCTCACGCGCTTTGCTTTGGTGGCCCAGGGTTCGTGGGTTTGGCTCCTGGGTGCAGACCTACACACTGCTCATCAAGCCGTACTGTGGCGGTGTCCCACATACAAAATAGAGGAAGACTGACACAGATGTTAGCTCAGAGACAATCTTCCTCATCAAGAAAAAAAAAGGAAAATAGAAATTAGAAGGAGAACTATCATTATATTAAAAGCTTGAGGTATGTATTGTGGCTGGCCTGTTGGCAGGGGGACAAAGGAGATAATCAGATATATTAAAAGAGAAGGTGGTTGGACCCAATATAGGGTCCAGAGAAGAGGAATGTAAGCTGATTTCAAATTTCAAATTTTGGGTTCTTATAGAATAGTGTCTGGGGGCTGGAGGGGAAGATTCTGAGTTTGAGTCTGGAAATGTTTGGTGAACAGACCTGGTGATAGACCGCTGGAAGCAGCCATTCATTCATTCATTCATCCAGGGGATATTTGTTGAATGCCTGCTATGAGCTACTGTGCTGGGTGCTGGGGATACACTGGTAAACAGTAAGATGCGCTTGGATGGGGACCTCCTGAAGCTCTCATTCTGCTGTTTCCTGGTGGGGAAACATGGCCTTGGGTGAGAGGCACAGCTTGGAGCAATGGCTCTAGGAGCCGTCAACATCTGTGCTGCTTGGCGGCAGTGAGCTCTTGCAGGCAGTGAGCACACAGTGAACTGCGGAGGGCTGTGGACAGAGCCTGCAGCCCCCTCATTGTTGCAGGAAAGATGCCACCCTTATCAACAGGTTATGAGTTTTAAATACATTGTTCTAAGAGTTTTAAAACCATTTTTCCTCGCATTTCTTTTTATTGAAATCAATTATTTCAGTTCAGCCTCACCAAAGAATTCTCTAACATTCAAGTGAATAGCGTGAATATTTCACAGGCTGTCAATGGGGTGAATGTATCCGCTGACCCCAGATAAAAGGTGACAGACTCTATCTTAAACATTCCCTGGCCCACTGAGCCAGCACCAGCACCTTTTCTTGGTTTCATTTGCCAGGATTCTTCAAGGTTGGCCCTAGCTCCACCAAGCGGTGTTAAGTGCTAAATCCTCTCTCTCTTTTTTGTTTCTCCTTAGGTTTTTTTTTTTTTTTTTCCGAGGAAGGTCAGCCCTGAGCTAACTACTGCCAATCTTCCTCTTTTTGCTGAGGAAGACTGGCCCTGAGCTAACATCCATGCCCATCTTCCTCTACCTTATACGTGGGACACCTACCACAGCATGGCTTTCTGAGCGGTGCCATGTCCGCACCCAGGATCCAAACCAGTGAACCCCGGGCCTCTGAAGCGGAACATACGAACTTAACCACTGCCCCACCGGGCCAGCCCCTCTCCTTAGTTTTAACTCAAGCTTGGACTGGCCTTTGGGGAGATTATGAAATTCTAACCAATGGGGTCCCTAAGGGGCTTAAGCGGTTAAGGGCAGGCCTGGGGGCACCCCACAGTCTCCTGCTTAAATAATCAGATGTTAATAAATACTACAATTAGCATTGATTTACATTTTCAAAGCCTTATTTACCACTTCATTATATTATAAGGATTAATTTTAAGTAAAACTTCTGAAGAACCCACAGAATCAGTCACAATGTAGAGCTTGCAGGTAAAAGATCAATTATTAAAAGCATATTTATAATGAAAAACATGGAGAAATTGTCTTAAAGATCGAAGTTCTTAACAGTCTTTTCTAGAAACCTCCTCCTGGGGTGGGATGGGTATTGAGAAGAACTATAGAAGTTCACCGTTTGGAAGACTGCCATGATTCATGATCTGAAGAAATTTTTAAATTCCTCAAGGGCAGGAGGGAGCTATTTTCCATACCCTCGTCTGTTCTGCCAGCTTTTCGTCCTGTTTTTCCTGTGTCATCGTATGTGTGCACTGTCTTTCCCTTCTTGTCTGGGGAAATGCTTGGTACGTTGGCATCTCCTCTTCCCTCTTTAACTGCAAATCGCTCTATCCTTCCTCTCATTTTTCTTTCCCAGGACAGAGTATCTCAAAATTTTGTTCCCCCCTGCTCTGATCCTTCATGATTTATTTTAAAGTTTCACTCGCAGAATGGCATTACTTCCTTTATGTTGTGGTTCCTGTCGGGAACGGGCAAAAATGTCTCACTGTGTCCCCCACATCTAGACAACAATCATCTTTGTGCCTGGAACATCGGGCGGGGAAGGTCAGCTCTCGGAGCTGCGGATCTCAATTCACAGCAGCGTGTCCCAAATCTTTTCCGAGGTGCCCTGCAAATAATTGTCAACCACGAGTCATCTTAGCATGAAAATGTGTGAATGAGAATTTTTGAAAAATAAAATCAGAGAGAATTGCAAATTATCCCTCTAATCAGTCATCCTCACTCTTTGCATTCCACTGTTTTCTGGAAAAGAAGAGAAAGCCACAGAGTTGCAGAAGTGAATCAGAAATGAACATAACCCACAGTCAATCTGGTACCTACAAGGGACGTATTCACATGTGTGTTTATTTATTATTTTGGGGGGTGGGAGATGGGATCTGCATCATGAAGCTATCTGGAAAAAATTTTTAGATTTTATTTGATAATGAATCAAATAACTTTGAGGTCTGCATCCTGTCTCCTCGGGAATATTGAAGTCCCTTGAGTGACATAGAACTAAAAGGAATTTCTCTCATAGGGTAGTTAAGTCAAAAAGTATTGACTGAACACAATTCATAATCAACTAGATGAATCTAACTTCGTCAAACACACTTTGCTATTCAGACACCTGCCCAGACAGCTCGGCCCTGCCCGTCATCGGGCAGCGCTTACTGCTTCCCTCCCTGCCTGTCTTTCTTTCTTTCTCCTTGCTTTCCCGCTCTCCTTTCCTCCCTCCCTGCCTCACTCCCTCACCGGACTCCATCTTTCCTCTTTTCTGAACAGAAAGTCTGTCTTCCTACAGCGTGGCTCTGTGCCAGAAATAATGGGAACGGTGGAAAATTTGCTTGTGGTTAGAGGTGAAGCCGACAGCGAGGGGAGCGTGCCCCTGGCTCTCCTCGCCTCCAGACACCCTCCTCCCCAGGTATGCACCCGGGCTGGGGGCAGGGAGCACAGGAGTGGTGGCCAGGAGAGCAAGGACCTTCTTGTTGGCTCTTGCTGCCTGCTGTGTGCTCAGAAACAGCAACGAAAAACACTTTCTCTGGAGATCCTGGAAGGATGGGAGGGCACCAAGCAAACAAAGTTTTTCCTTCTTCCAGAGAGAGCTACTGGATGCCAGAGAAAGGCCCCTGAAGGGCACGAGGTTCCCCCTCCTGGACCCCCAGCACACATAGGGGCCCAGGGGAGTAAATACCTCCATGCCTTCTGGGCCCATCTGGCCCTGTTAAAACTCTGCCCCTGTGTGTTTGGGTTAGTCCGTTAGAGAATTTCCAGGACTCTTGAGATGCTTGTGGGTACCCTGGAATTTCCTGAGGCCTGGCTGCTGAGATCTCTAGCCAGCTTCAGGGATCTATGCCTTCTGGGAGCGACAAAGACATTTGTGTAAAAGTGGGTCGCAGGAAATCCTTAGAAATTCTTTGAACCTTAAATTCTCTATAAAGTCCAAATATACCAACTGTGAAAGCTGTAGGGTATAGCAGAGAAGGCCTAAATCTCAACCAAGCCAGAGCTAGGTAGGCAGCTGTCACATGTCTTTGGCTCACCCGAAAAGCCAGATTTTTGATATTTGTTGGTACAGGCCCATGTGACTTACAAGATCAACTCCCATTTTCATAGTTCTCTTTGAGGTTAAAGGGGAATGGCTTTATGGGGCTCATTGCAATTCCCAAGGTCTCATGGGCTAAGACACAAAACAGTGGATGTTCTGAATGAGACTTAATGGACCACTCCTATCAGAGGCTAGGCCTCAGTTTCTCCAAGGGAAAGCTCAGAAATGGCCACCTGTGCTCTTCTTTTGGGCGGAAACAGAAAGGTCACTCTTGCTTAAGCCACAATGCAAGCACACATGGGAACACATTTGGGGGCTACCACTTTTCCTCAACTTTCAGTAATATTAGCATATTCCTTTCTCATGGACCAAATCTTTTTGTCAATTTTGATTCACTTAAAAAATATTCGCTAAACATGTGCCAGATTGTTTATTGGGTAGTGGGGAAATAACGGTGAGCAAGATAGTCCCAGGTCCCTGCCTCTTAAAAGTATAAAGTCACCATAAAGCAGGACAGAGAGTCCCTCTGATGCCACACTTAGGGGCACAAGCTCCAGAGCCTGGACGATATTGCTGTTCTTGTCCTGCTCTCCCTCTAGACGCTGTGACTTCAGTGGTAGGTGAATCAGCCCCAACTTTGGCCCCAGCCCCTCCAGTTTCGGCTTTTCTAAGGGAGATGTTTGGGGAGGGCAAAGAACCAGCTTCCAAAACCAGAATGCGGTGCTGTAGGCACCCTCTTTTGATAGCCACTTGATGTTGTTCTCCTAATGGTAACACTTTCTGCAAAGCCTGCATGACTTACATTGCTTCCTAGAAGCAAAACAAGTGTGTAAATGCCATCACTGCACTCTTACGAAGTCCCAATTTTTCACTTTCTTTCTAATCATTATAATTCTATCCATTAAGGATCTTGCGCCCAAGGAGTTTACTATCTGGTCAAGGAAACAACCCACACAGACATGAGAGCATCTGCGAGGGGTGCCAGGCGAGGCAGCGGGAGGCAGATGAGAGGTAGTTCTTGTGGGCTGAAATAACCAATGACTGCTTCGCCAAGGGGATGACATGGCATTTGGAGCAGGAAAGAGAGATCAAATGTGGTCGAGGGAGAGTATTTTCGTTAGGGGAAAAGTACGTGTACAGGTGCAGAGAAAGAAATATTTGTGGCATGTGAGGTGGTGAGGAGGAGAGTGGCCCACCTGGAGGTCTGAGTTTGGTTTGGATGACACCCAAATGCTCTGTCCAGAGACACCACCCAGGGATCTCACGGCTCATGGAGAATTTGTGGAGAAAGTAACGCATGTGGCCCTTTGCCCATCACTGCCCCCACCAGAAAGCAATCAAGGGTAGAAATGAGGAGAAAACAGCTCATTTCCTCATCCTTCGCTTAAAGCATCAATTTTCCACGGGCAATTTTGTAATTTAAGAATTTTCCTGTGCTAAGGAGTAGGCGAGTTTCTTTAGTAAACAACAGGTCTCTCGGATGAAGGAAATATTCACACACTCATGTGCTTGAAGAGGTCATATTGAATCCCCGCAGTATTCCATAGTACCCTTCATGGATCGGGATGGAAAAGCAGAGTTCCCTTAATGGCCACAGCCACATGTTACATGTCTCCAAAGAAAAAGGCCCTAAACTGCCAAGAACTTTGGCCAAGAAAGACCATAAAAGGTACATTGCTCTTTCAAGGTGATGCAGTGGGTACAAAGCTGTTCTGTCTGAGATTTGTGAAGCTGCCTGTGCACGGGTTGGGTTGTGAATTTGACTGGCAGCCAATTGTAAGCCAGCAGTGCTGAAAACCTGTTCTATATATCCACACCAACATATATGCATGGCATCATTGTGGACAAAGCTGGTAATCAAGAGCATCCTGTGTGAGGACAATTGCATCATAGAATAAATACTGGGCTCAAATACCACCGCCATCTGAGACTTTTCCAAAGAACTCTTTCAACATTCATCATCATGAGCATTAGACAGTGCTCTGTTTGTGCTGCCTGAGGTTTCCTCTTCCCCATAGATGCGGGGAAGTCTTCTCTGGTGAAACATAATTAATTCCAAGGTTCTGGAAGCCTTAGATTCATTTTTCCTCCAGGCAGTGAGAGGGAAGAGCAAGCTCAAGAGATGAACCTCTTAGGGCATTTCCAGTCTAGTCTTAATCTACAAAATAAGTAATCCTGCCTCTCTCTCAGAAAGAGGGCTCCCTCCCCTTCCACCCCTTTGCAAACCTCTATCTCCTTTCTTCCCAAAGCAAATCTTCCTTGGCAAGCTGCTCAAATTACACTTCCCAGTACATGCCATGAGCATTTTGACCTCCATACCTTGATGCCTCCCATTCCTCTCAGCCTGGAGTTCCCTTTCCATGATCTCTGGTTATAGCTATCAAGTCCAGCTTTAAAGATTCATCCCAAAGGTCTCTTCCTCAGAGGAACTTTCTTGATCACCGCAGTATGATTAAAAGGCTCCTGACATTTAGCAGCCATAGCTTCACTGAGTGACATCAAGTAGTAACTGTAGCATCGTGTGTGACATGTGGCCTCGTGTAATTATTGTCTTTGAGTTATCTCCCTAACCCAAAAGCTTATCCAGAGAGAGGATGGACCATGGATGATTCATTTTCTATGCCCTAATATTCAGGTTTCTTTGTGTGTAATTTTTAGATACTCATTGGTTCTCCAAGTCAATGTAGATATATTTAAAATGCATGTTAGTTGGGGTTTGCAGGATTCAATGAAGAGATGAGCTTTCGCGAAAATAACCTGTCTCAGACAACAAGGAAACAGGACTAGCCTTTATGTGTGCAATGTTCTTTTAATTTTTTGCTGAATTCAAGACATATTTAATTTGTGATTCAGAGCTAGTGCACTGAACATCTGAAGCCTGAACAGAGCCTGCCACTGACTGATACGGAGGTGGATGCGAACTGGGAAAGAGAAGAGGGGGCCATATTCTCAGGTAGGGGTGAGGGGTGGAGGCCATGACAGGCTATGATGGGAGTAGCGAGCCAGGACATTGCTTTGGGATCTGTCCAGTTCTAGCCCACTGAGGTTTGGGGAGAAATCTTTAGTTAGGATGAGGAATAGGGGAGCAACAAATCTGTTTCAACCTAAACTTCTTACAGCCTCTGCTCATTCTCCTCTGCGTCACTCTTGCTGCTCATAGTTCACGCCATCCACACTAGAACTGATCACTTCCTTCTTTGGGGGCCCTTAAACTGTACTAACTCAAAAATCACTTTTTTTTTTTTTCTGCCAATGGAAGATTAGCTCTGAGCTAATATCTGTTGCCAATCTTTCTCTCTCTCTTTTTTTTTTTTGCTTGAGGAAGATTAGCCCTGAGCTGACATGTGTGCCAATCTTCCTCCACTTTATATGCAGGTTGCTGCTACAGCATGGCTGACAAGTGGTGTAGATCTGTGCCCAGGATCCAAACCTGTGAACCTGGGCCACTGAAGTGGAGCGGGCTGAACTTAACCACTGGGCCATGGGGCCAGGTCCCTCAAAATTCACTTTTTGTATTGAGATATAATTCACATGCTATGAAATTCATCCATTTCAAAGGTACAATTCAGTGATTTCTAGTATGTTCCCAAAGTTGTACAGCCATTACTGCTAGTTACAAAAGAATTTTCATCACCCCAAGAAGAAACTCCATATCCTTCAGCAGTCACGTCCCATCCTCCCTCCACTTCCCTCAACTCCTGGAAACCACTAACCTGCTTTCTGTCTCTGCGGAGTTGCCTATTCTGGACGCTTCATTTAAATGGAATCATACAATCTGTAGCCTTTCATATTTGGTTTCTTTCTCTTAGGATAATGTTTTCAAGGTTCATCTAGACTGTAGCGTGAATCAGTACTCCATTACTTTACATGGCCGCATGATATTCCATTGTGTGGATATACCTTTTTTATCCATTCATCAGTTGATGGACATTTGGATCGTCTCCACTTTTTGGCTGTTCTGAATAATGTTGCTATGAAAACTGTACAAGTATTTTTGAGGACATAGGTTTTAAATTCTCTTGGGTATATACCTGGGAGTGGAATTGCTGGGTCATATGGTAACTCTCTGTTAATTTTTGAGGAACTGACAGACTGTTTTCCAAAGTGCACCACTTTACATTCCCACCTTCAGTGTATAAGGATTTCAATTTCTCCACATCCTCACCAATACATCTTATTGTCTTTTTGATTATAGCCATCCTAGTGTGTGTGGAGTGGTATTTCATTGTGGTTTTGATTTGGATTTCCCTAATAATGTTGAGAGTTTTCTTCATGTTTCTTGACCATTTGTCTATCTTCTTTGGAGAGATATCTGTTGAACTTTTTTACACATTTTTAAATTGGATTACTTTTTCTTTTTATTATTGAGTTGCAAGAGTTCTATAAATATTCTCAAAATTCATTTTTTTTTTTTTTTTTGAGGAAGACTAGCCCTGAGCTAACATCTGTGGCCAATCCTCCTCTTTTTGCTGAGGAAGACTGTCCCTGAGCTAACATCGTGCCCATCTTCCTCTACTTTATATGTGGGACGCCTACCACAGCATGGCTTTCTGAGTGGTGCCATGTCCACACCCGGGATCCGAACCAGTGAACCTCGGGCCGCCGAAGCGGAAGGTATGCACTTAACTGCTGCGCGACCGGGCCAGCCCTCAAAGTTCACTTTTAATTGCCTATTTATCAACTGATTACCACAATAGGTTCTCTTACAGTACAATCCTCAGCACACTGACTTCCTGCACTACTTTTTAAAGTTAAGAATAGTTTTGTCTTGCTTGACAATACTTGAAAACTTCGCTCTTAGGAGTCTCTCCTATCTCTGTGCTCTCACCTGCCTATGACCACTGTATCTGTGTAATAAAAAGAAGGATTGCAGGCCGCTTTGTGGGGAGAAGAGAGTCATTTCCTGACTGGATCTGTGTTAGTTTTTATTGGTGCATAATGAATTACCACCAGCGTAGAGGCTTAAAACAGCATGCATTTATTCTCTCACAGTTTCCATGGAGCAGGAGTCTGGGCACGGCTAAGCTGCCTCCTCTGCTCAGAAATCACACGAGGCTGCCATCCGCTGTGCTATGTCCTCATCAGAGGCTCAACGAAGGAAAGATCCACTCCACGCTCCCTCAGCCTGGAACGAGGAAGGGCAGAATGTATTTCCTTGTGGCTGTAGAACTCACAGCCTCTCCTTTCCTCAAGGCCGGCAGAAGAAAGTCTCACTCAGGGAGGGCTCCAGCCACTCTTTTAAAGACTTTCACCTGATTAAGTCAGACCCACCCAGATAATCTCCTTTTTGATTAACTCAAGTCAACTGATTTGGGACCTTAATTATGTTTGCAAAATTCCTTCACTTTTGTCATATTCTATTGGCTACATGGAAGTCACAGGTCCCATCCACACTCAAGGGGAGGGGCTCATACCAGGGTGAGGGTCATCAGGATCCACCTTAAGGCATGTCTGCTACTGGATGCTAGCTGAAAAAAGGGTTTTCCCCTACAAAGCAAAAGGAACACCATGAGTTTTTTAGGGAATGCCAGTAAGTAGCTTTTCTGGCTATTGCAGCTCCAAAGTTGTTCTTTTTTTTTTTTCTTTTGAGGAAGATTAGCCCTGAGCTAACATCTGCTGCCCATCCTCCTTTTCTTCTTCTTTTTTTTTTTTTGCTGAGGAAGACTGGCCCTGAGCTAACATCCATGCCCATCTTCCTCTACTTTATATGTGGGATGTCTGCCCCAGCGTGGCTTGACAAGCTGTGCATAGGTCCGTAGCCGGGATCCAAACCAGTGATCCCTGGGCTGCTGAAGCAGAACATGCACACTTAACCGCTCCGCCACCAGGTCAGCCCCGAAAGTTGTTCCTTTTTAACCATTTGTCACCCAGTGATGTAAAGGCTGTAAAGCCGATGTGCATAAATGACAGTGTAGGGCATCATGAAAATCTCTTCAACACCTCAGTCATAAGAAGCACAATAACTGACTTTCACTAGACAGCCTGTATTTTTTATAATCCCTCGTTAATAATGATGAGAGCTAATGCCTCTGTAGTGCTTTCCGTGGTCCAGTACTCTATGCGTGCTAAGTCGTTTAATCTCCACAAGCATCCCGGAAGTAGGTATTGCTGTTCTGTTATCATCCAGTGTTAGAGATGAGAGAACGGGAGACAGAGGCCAAGTGGTTGCACCGCAAGGTGAGAGCCTGGACTGAGCCTAGGAAGTCTGCACTTGGACCCGCCACCCTCTTTGCCTCTCAAAGAGTAAGATTCACCCAGCAGAGGAAGTGAGACTGTGGGTGTCCTCAGGGCCCTGCTTCCACAGAACCTCAGGAGAACATGTTTCCACCAGCTCATCACTGTCTACGGAGATGGGTCATCAGCAGAGAGTCTCTTGAGTCATTGCAAAGCCATTAACCCATATGTACAGAACCGAAGAGAAGAAAGTGTTTAAAATCCTAAGAAAGCACCTTGTGTGTCCATCTGGTAAACCGGCTTTTGTCCGAGGAGAGGCGATCCTCTGACGCAATGGCAAGAAAGCAGCTCGTGTTCGGAGGGCGCGAGTACGCAAGGCGTCAAAGCCCTTGTCTAATTTCTATTATTAGAGCCGATTATGTATCAGGGACCCAGGGGGAAAAAGTGCCACAATTCCTCCTCCCTGGAGATAACATTCCGGTTAGAATAAAATATCGGGGTAGCCAAGGGTGTTACGTCGAGAACAAGACAAGAGGATGGTTGAGACTGGCACCCAGGGTTGTCTCTTCTCTGGAGAAAAAAACACAAGCATGTAAATCTGTCAAGAGCCATAATCAGTGCTTTTAATCTTCAGAGAAGAAACATCTTCAAGTAGATAATTGAGGGGGAAAATAAGGGCAGATGGAGCAGCCTCCATGTTTCTCGCAGTCCCAGCCTCCACATTTTTCTGGCCGCTTCCACCCACTAGCATCTTGCTCCTGACCGCACGTCAGTCCAAATGACTGCCAGCTCCCAGCGGTGAGCCCACTGAAACTTCTTGGCTCCCACATTCTGCCCGGCCAGTCACCCGTTCCAGGAGCCCAGCTAGCTCATTTCTACCCAATCCTGCTTGGACTAGTTTTAGGTGTGAACTCTGACATTACAAGCGTCATATCATGGCTACTGTCCACCTGGTACTGACCAGGAGGACATCTCTCACTTATTTCACCTTGGGGGGGGGGTCCAAAGCTTTCTATCAGACAGGCCAGACGTCATGGAACCTATAGAAGCAGAACTGGGCTTTCAGCCTGGATGCGGTCAGCTGTAGTTGTCTTAACCCTGAACTTCTGAATTAGACGTGCCCACCCAAGCACTCCAGAGCCAGCGCTGGTTATCCACACACTCACTAGAAAACAAACACTGAGCTGTAGGCTTTCCTTCCCTATTCAGAGTAATTCTCTTCATGTCCTCCTTCATTCCCACATTAACTGCAGTGTTACCCTGATACATATGCTGTTGACTTTGCCGCTTGTTTCTGGCCCCTTGGAATTGACACCAGATTTAGGCTTCCTAGATATAAACTCTTACCTTCTCCTCCTCTTCCAGACCCAACCCAACCCAACCCAGCTCCAGCCCTGGGAGCCCACCCCAGCTTGGGCCAGCCCAGTCCCTGACCAGGTATGGGCTTTCCAGGGTTATCACAAGAGGGTGGGGATGAGAGGCAGGAAGCTGAGCCGTGTGACTCCAGGGCTCCTCCTCTGACACCTGAATCAAGGGTCACCTACCTAGGCCCTGATTTAGAAGTGTAAGTCTTAAAGCCAGACTCCCAGAAACAGCGTCTCCAGCCTCACATCAAAGCTCTTCCATCAGTAGACGATCAGATGCAGGTATTCAGGTCAGGTCATCAGCGGAAGGTCAAAGAGCTCTGGTAAGCTTCAGCTACACACGGCAACTCTGCCTTCCTGTATCCTCTCCACCACCACATCCCGGACCACCGGGGCCCACCCGACTCCCCACACCGCCGTCCTGGGTGGCACCAAGTCCCGAGTCATGGACACGCTCCTCAGGTGATTCTGATCTCCTGCCTTCTTGAGAATTATTGTGATGAAAGGAAGATGGAAAGAGATCTGAAAGCCAAACCCAAAGCATCTTATTAAATAGTTTCTTCTTGCAACGAGAAGCCTGTTCTCCAATTAGGCAGGCTTACATATACCATTTCTGCTCATATTTTGGAATAATTTCGCTAGATAATCCACTCAGAGGATAAAAGAAGTTCCCGGGAATCTGTCCCGCTATTCTTGTAATTTCTTTAGTGATTTCAGTCAGCAGTTATAAGACCTTGATTTCTGGCCTAGCTTTTCAAACTGAAGAGCTGCACAAAACAAGATGATGAACTCTCAGGGAAACTAGTCTGTGCCAGGGGCCTCTGACTCCACTATAATAGGAAAGGAGTGGAGGCCTCTGGTTTTCTTCAGAATTCCTCTGGCTGAAGGCCTCATCAATACAGACACTTCAGCGGGGTCTCCGGCAGGACTTTCCAGAACAGAGCAATTTCCAAAGTTATAAACATGCAGGCTGTTTTGGAAAATGTAAGAATCTCTGGTCATCATCAGTTGGTAATTGTTGAAGCTTTACAAGTGAGGTTAAAAGGAAAATTTCTGGTAACAAATTTCTCCAATCAAAATAACAAGGACAAAATTATCCCAAATTTGTTATTCTGGATGACATAAATGGGACACATTTGTTCTTTGATAGAAATTCTTTTTCATTGTCTCATTTCTATCTAAAGAATAGCCTGGATGTCCTTTGGTGGATGAATTTTAAAAATAAAAAATTTTAAAAAGTAGTAAAAATAAAAGTGAAAAAAGAAAAAAAGAATACAGTTTGGAAAGCTCAGTCCAAAGCAAATACCTGGCGGTGGTAATATTACCTGCTTACTCCAGACACACATCTCACGGTGCCAGCAAGACACACACTTCTCCCCAGCCCACCCCAGGGGATATCAGAACAGGCCGTGAGGCGAGGAGAGAGATGCAGCTGGCCCTTTCATGAGGTCACTTGACACCTATACATGGGCCTTCTACAAGGACCACCCATCTTCCAAGCCCACTCCCTTCCTTCTGGCCCACTCTGCCTTGGTCTCTGCAACTGTCAGAAGTAACCATTTTAAAGAAGACTTTTCTATTCTTAATGTATTTCAGAATTTTCCTGCCCACTGAATATCTGGTTTGTGGATTATTTTGCCCCAGACATATCCATTTGCATTTTTCCATGATGATCCCGCGTTTTGCTCTGCCTTTCCCATTTTCCTAATTCCTTTAGGTTATTCCTTTGCTTATGCTGGTGTTTGCCACATTTCTCCATTCAGAATCATCTGTGAATTTCATTTCCAAGCCCTTTCTCACTCCCTAAGGTTGTTAATAAAGACAGAGTGAGATGGGAGGAAAGGCCAGCTGCCCAACCCACCCGGGAGCCCACCCTCCCGCGCCCGCCCAGCATCCTGAAGGCTGTTTACTTCCACGCAGCACATTTTTCCATCCACATGACAGGATGCGCAGCCAAGATGGTCTGCCTTCATTTATCCCACGTCTCAGGACCCTTTATTAACTGCTGGGCTTCAGAATTCACGGATGGAACATCTGTTCCTGTCAGTTTTTATGCCCTGGTTACACACAAAAGAAAAGGGTTTGCCTTCATTTCAAGAGCAACATGAGAAATTGTTGTCACTTTAATAGGTGCAATATGGAAACAGAATCCTCCTTCTCCCTACCCTGTAGGCAATTACATTCCCTTTTATACCCCCAAATTGTTCCGAGGGCTCCCTTCACTCTTATCATTGTGCAGGACAAGCAATCTCCCCTTCCAGAGGGTCAGCAGGGAACCAAAGCCATTCAGTCCTTCCAAAATTATTTGGAAATTGGTCTGCACCGAGCCCCTGAATTCTCACTTCATGCAAATTGAGTTCTGCTGACTAAGGCATGGCTTTGCCAATTGGCAAAGCCTAATTCCATGTAGGTCTTGGAAAGCAGGAAAGGGGTTGAGATCAGGATGCTCGAGAAAGAGATGCAAACTAGATTTTAAAATGATATTTGAGCACAGGAGGGACCATAGAGAGAGTTATTTACCTGAACTGGCTTCTGACGCTCCCTAGCTCCGTGGGCTTGGCCAATTGCTCAACCTGCCAGAACCGATTTTCTCAGGCTTCGGATAAGAGAGCGTAACTAGACAGCCCAAAGCCACTTCAAGTTATAGATCGATGATTCTATCTGAGGAATTGCACAGAGTACAGCAAAGAGCATGTCCTTCCGAACGGATGTTCTTGCTGCAGAGCGAATGACTGTAGAGCTGAGAGCCGGGGCCCCTAAAGAATTGTAGCGCTCTCTTCAAGATCTCAAATGGCTGTTTCAATCATTTTTACTATGGTCCTTTTATTATAGCCTCACGAAGAAGATAGGCTCAAAGTCAGCCTTGGCCCAAATCAGTGAAGTTACAGAGTTTGTCTCTGTTCTTTCCTTGCTTATGTAGCTCTCCCACTCTTCCTCCTTGCTGGGGCTGGGACAGGGTATATCCTATGACCCAGTCCTAAGCACTTCATTCAGGTGCTCATAAGTGACACAAATGATCACTTCCCAAGGTGCTTTCATTAATTCAGATCTCAAAGAAGGACTCCTTAAGGTAGCATTTCATCTATTTGTTCTTGAAATATTGAGCCCCTATTAAGCGCCAGGCACAGTGATCATAATCAGATACACAAAGACACGGAAGATACAGCCCCTACCCTCAAAGAGTTCACTCTTTAATGGGGGCATCAAGTAAGAGAACAGACAGCTGTAACATATTTAGGAGTGGCTTGTAAGATTTCTTGATGGGATGATTACACAGCTTATGGTACAAACCAGGCCTTTTTTTAGAGTAAAGGATTGCAATAGTGACTAACATGCCCATAGAAATACATAAGCCAGGTCCACCATGGGCAAACCAGCATACATTGTCATCCTAGCTAAAGAGGAAGTGTGGGTATTAAGCCTACTTACGTCACCACTGAGACTGGGCTACACGTTACTCAGACAAGACTCTCATGCCAGAGAATTAGGTGATGCCTGACACAAAGTCAGCAACAGTTTGCGTTCCTATTTCAGGTGACTGGTGATGATCTTTTTGTAAACCATACTATTCAACACTGTTTTCCTTCCTCCTTTTCTCCTTTCCTCCCTCCCTCCCTCTCTTCCTTCCTTCCTTCCTTCCTTCCTTCCTTCCTCCCTTCCTTCCTTCCTTCTTCCTTGTGGCTCCCCAGTAGAGCTGGGAAGCCCTCTTTTATGTTGGATAAACATAAAAAGCATTAGCATCCTAGGTGTCTATTCTATGAGAAAATAACTTGCCCAGTTCCTTATAAGACTTCCGCTCCTGGGAATCCATTGGCCTGACCTCGTTTCTAATAATTTCAGTGCACTTCACTGTAAAGTCCTTAAAATGTCATCCATGGAGTCATTCCCAGAAGCCTGCATTACAGGTGAAATGGTTTTATAATAAACTTCTTCCTCCCTCCAGGTCTTCCATGGTGGCTCTGCATCATACTGACTCTAATACTATAGCTTCTCATGATTTTATGAGTTTCTACTGTAGAAAATTACTTTTCTGCACCATTAACCCCAGTCCAAGGTTTTTTTTTTTTTGCCAGGTAATTATGTTCAGGAATCTTTTAAAAAAGTCATATTTATGTTTATTTTTAATCAAGATGATCTCTTTCCCACACCTCATTGCTAAAGATGCTGGATCTCTTATAAGAGTTTACTCCTTAGTCCTATCACTAACATATATTATAAAAATAATCATACTCTAGCACTCTCTGAAATTTCCTATCCAAATAACTGAAGGCTGGCAGCCTAGGTGGGCCCAAGGAGGCCAGTTGTCTGCCAAGGCTAAGCCCTCCATACAAGCGTCACCTTCATCTTCCACCTAGAGGTGTAGTCAGACCTTCAGGACAAAACAGAGCACTGTGGCTCATGACCTACATTCTTCCACAGCTGCATCATCCAGAAAGATGTCTTCTCTGTTGTAGGAAATACGGTGTGGATCTCATCAGGCCCGATATTTATTATCCCAAGCCACAAATATAAGAACCAAGTCAACGTATTGCTTCGCTGATAAATAACTCCACAACTTGAAGAGTCAAATGTATGCCTAATCAAAGCTCATCTTTTACCATGAATCACTGTTGAGAAAGAGGAGCAGAAGACACAATCATAGGCTTATAATGTCTTAAAGGGACTCCCAAACAAGAATCTGCAGTAAATCCCATACTCAAGGATGGAACAACAGAGGAGTGTCCTCTGGAACCAGGAAAATGACAAGTGTCCCTTGCTCACCCCCTTTATTCAGTGTTGTATTAGAGATCCCAGCCAGCATAATAATATAAGGAGAAGAAATAAGAAGTACAAGATATGGAAAGGAAAAAACAAATTTTTCATTATTGGCAGATGATATTATTTCCTACATAGAACATTCAAGAGATTCTACAGACAAAAATATCAGCATGAACAGACAGCAACAAATTTGAAAGTTAAGAATCAATACACAAAAAACCAATGACATTCCTCTACTCCAGCAGCAGAAAATTGGATATTTTAATTTTAGAAAAAAATTTAGAAAGCATAATTTTAGAAAAAGATCTTATGCACTATAGCAACAAAAATTATAAGGTAAACAGGAATATATTAATAAAATATGGGCAAAGCTTTATGGAAAGTATTACAAAACATTTTAAAAACAAGAAAAAAGATCTAAATAAACAGATATTCTAATATTATGATAATAATTATGATATATGATTATTATGATGTGATTATTATATTATTATATATAATATACAATATCATAATATTATGGTGATATGATAAATTATGATATTAATTCTGCTCAAGTCTATCTATAAATTCAATGCAATTCCAAACAGTGTCTTGACACCTTTTCTGCGGAAATTAACAAACTGATTGTAAAACTCATATGAATAAGTGAAGGGGCAAGAATAGTTCACATAGTTTTGAAGAAAAAGAATAAAAACAATTTTTACCATTCTAGTTGTCAAGAATTGCTCCAAAGCTGCAGTAATTAAAACAAGGTTAGCCCAGCACGCCAACGGACTACACCTACATCTATGTAGAAACTCTGTGAATAACAGCGATGGCAATACCTGTCAATGGAGAAACATAAGCTATTTAACAAATGATGCCAGGGCAATTAGCTGTTTATATAAAGTAAATAAATTAAAATTAGTTTTCTAGGCAAAAATAAATTCCATATGGATGAAAAACCTAGACGTTGAAACAAAGCAATGCTGTAAAACTTTTAGAAGCATATACAGAAATATATCTTTATAATATTAGGTAAGGAAGAATTTCTTGTACAAAGCACAAAAAGTACCAACCACAAAGAGAAAGACTGACAAATTTAGCTACAATAAAGTTAAAACTTTTTAGGTGAAAAAACAAACATAACAATTAAAAGACAAGCCACAAATTAGAAGAAGATATTTCTAACTCTTAAAACCAATAACAGAATTAGCATCCAGAATATAAAAAAAATCCTTCAAATTAATAACAAAAACAACAAAAAAATAGGGGCAAAGACTATGAATGGGAAATTTACGAAGGAGAAATCTGAATAGCCAATAAATATATGAAGACATCACGAAAATGTTATTTCATACCTATCACTTTGGAAGAATTTAAGTCTTACAAAACACGTGCTGGCAAGGATGTGGGAAAACAAGACGTCACATAGTACTTGGGAGTATAAATATCTACAAGCACGTTGGAGAGCAATTTCACATTATCTAGAGAAGCTGAAAATAAACATACCCTGCCAAGTAATTTTGCTTTTAGGTAATAACCCTAGGGAAACTCTCCTACATGGGCTCAAGGAGACTTCTACACGGTGGGTTGTTGCAATGTTATTTTTAACAGCAAAATGTTGGAAACTATCTAAAAGGCCAGGGGAATGGATAAACTGTGGTATATTCATATAATGGGATACTAAGCCACTGTTAAAATGAATGAATGGATAATTCCATAGCTGGTAATGTGATGAAGTCTGGAAAATATAAAGTTCAGGAAAAACAAGGATGTTTACAGCATACCATTTATGTACATTTAAAATATTCAATACATTACTGTATATTGAGAACATATACTAATTTAAAGATAGTGGCTATTTCTGGGGAGGTGAGAAATGGGGGTTTATTATCTACAACATTTCATTTCTTTTTAAAGGAAAAGTCTGGATCAAATATAGCAAAATGTTAACATCTGTTAAATCTGGATGGTAGATGTATGAATATTTGTAATTTTTTTCATTTTTTGTGTGTAATGAACATTTTCATAACTTACAACAGTAGTAAAAAGAAAGGAAAATATTATACGTTAAAGGAATCAATCAATAGGTGAATAAATTAATGATGAATGGGCACACCAGATATTGGGGCATATTACACAAAGAGTGGTAGAATATTATAGCTGCAAGCACCATTAGCAAGTATCCAATCTTGCTCCACATTCGAAACATGTGGAAATTGAGACCTAGAGAAATTAAATGACTTCAAAGCCATGCTAGTAGCCAGACTTGGCATCCAGGCTTTCTTACTTGTAGTCCAGGACTCCCTCCCACCATGCCTCAGGTATATCATTGCCACCTTCATTAAAAGATATAAAACCTTACAAGCATCAGGAATGCTATGGAGACCAATAGTGGGACTCTCCTCAATAACATGAGTCATTCCCTCAAGGTCTCTCAATGTGAAGAGTAACTTCACCTCAAACCCTAGGATAACCTCTGCCAATTGTCAATTATGGGTAAATGCCATGAAAGAAAAATAAATATCCCAAGGAAGAGTCGACTGAGGCTACAAGAACCCTTATTACCTGGTTGGTAGAAGACCACGCTATTTATTCATTTTTCGAAAGTTGAGGTCCCCTCATCACCCTACCAGGTCAATAAGGCCCAATATCCTTTCTCAAACTACATCACTCTGGTGTCTTGAATAACCCCCAGATGCCCTGATGCAGACAATTCACTGGCAGAGCCTGAAGAGAGTGAGTTTCCCATTTTTTCTTGTCATCTTCTCCCCAACTATCTTATCCATGGCTATCCATGGCTTCATTCATAAAGTGCACATTATCTGAATTGAAGACTGGGTTTTCAAAGTCCTTTCCAGCACCTGGTGCTTTATTGTAATTAACAACAATAGCTAAATTTATTGAATGGTCACTAAGGACTAGACATTGTTCTATGCACCTTTTGATTCATTTAATCCTCACAAATCCCCTCTGAGGTGGATACAAGAATTACCATCATTTTAAAGACAAGAAATCACAATCCAAGACTTATCTTCCAAGGTCATGCTAATAAAGTGGTGAAAGCGGACTCAAACTCAGGCAATTTGGTTCCTGAGCCTAAACGATCACACACTATACCAAATTCACTTTATTCTTTGAGTGCCTACTCGCTATTGGAAAAGATTTAAAGAGTAACAGAGACAGTCTGCCATTACTCCAGTTTGAAGTGAGAGAGTGTGATGCTTCCAGCTTTGTCCTTCTAGCTCAAGGTTTCTGAGTGATTGATTGGTGTGGTGATAGAGCAAGGCTTTGCATACAGTGGACCTCGGGGCTGGACTGGAACCAGAGCTGGAGTAGCATGGGTTGCTTTTGTGTCATTTCTTTGCCTATAAGTCTGTAATTCTGCAAATTTTCACAAACAGTTTTGAGAAGTCTTGTTGCTTTAAGTTGGACCAATGTCAAAAAAAGAGGATCACCTTAGGATAAAGGAACTGAAGTTAGAGTCAACTCACAGATAAACTAATGTAAGTTGTGGAGACGCAGATATTGTGTGTCTCTCTTCCTCTTCTCTCCACCATCCCTATGATGTATATACCACATTTTGTTTATCCATTCATCTGTTGAGGGACCCTTAGATTGTTTCCATAAATTGGCTATCGTAAATAATGCTGCAATGAACATATAGGTGCAGATATCTCTTTGAAATAGTGATTTCATTTTCTTTGGATATATACCCAGAAATGAAAATGCAGGATCTTATGGTAGTCCTATTTTTAATTTCTTGAGGAGCCTCCATACTGTTTTCCATAGTGGCTGTACCAATTTACATTCCCACCAACAGTGCACAAGGGTTCCTTTTTCTCCATGTCCTCACCAACACTTGTTATTTATTGACTTTTTGATAATAGCCTTCCTAACAGGTGTGAGATGATATCTCATTGTGGTTTTGATTTGCATTTCCCTGATGATCAGTGATGTTGAGCATCTTTCATATACCTTTTGGCCACTTGTATGTTTTCTTTGAAAAAAATGTCTATTCAGATCCTTGGCGAAGTTTTAATCAGGTTGTTTTTTTGCTATTGAGTTGTATGAGTTCCTTATATATTTTGGAGGTTAACCCCTACCAAACAGATGGTTTACAAATATTTTCTCCCACTCTATATGTTGCCTTTTCATTTTGTTTGTTTCCTTTTCTGTGCAGAAACTTTTTAGCTTGTTTAGTTTCACTTGTTTATTTTTGCTTTTGTTGCCTATGCTTTTGGTGTCATATCCAAAAAATCATTACCTTGACTGATGTCAAGGAGCTTCCTCCCTTTTCTTCTAGGAGTTTTATGATTTCAGGTTATATGTTTAAGTCTTTAACCCATTTCGAGCTAATATTTGTGTATGGAGTAACATAGGGAGGCAGTTTCATTCTTTTGCATGTGGATATCCAGTTTTCCCAACACCATCTGTTTAAGAGACTGTTCTTTCCCCATTGTATATTCTTGGCACCTTTGTCAAAAATTAGTTGAGTGTATGCTCAAGAGTTGATTTCTGGACTCTCTATCTTACTCCATCTGTCTGTTTTTATGCCAGAACCATACAATTTTGATTACTATAGCTTTGTAATATAGTTTGAAGTCAGGAAGTGTGATGCTTCCAGCTTTATTCTTCTTGCTCAAGATTACTTTAGCTATTCAGGCTCTTCTGTGGTTCCATATGAATTTTAGATTTGTTTTTTCTATTTCTGGGAAAAATACCATTGGAATTTTGATAGGGATTTCATTGAATCTGTAGACTGCTTTATGTAGAATGGACATTTTAACAGTATTAATTCTTCCCGTCCATAAACACAGGATATCTTTCCATTTATTTTGTCTTCTTTGATTTCCCTCATCAATGTCTTATAGTTTTCAGTGCACAAAACTTTCACATCCTTAGTTAAATTTATTCCTAAGTATTTTATTCTTTTTGCTGCTATTTTAAGTGGGATTATTTTCTTAATGTCTTTTTTGGATAGTTTGTTGTTAGTGTATAGAAATACAACTGATTTTTTTTCCTGTGGAAGATTCATCCTGAGCTAACATGTGTTGCCAATATTCCTATTTTTGCTTGAGGAAGATTTGCCCTGAGCTAACGTCTGTTGCCAATATTCCTATTTTTGCTTGAGGAAGATTTGCCCTGAACTAACATCTGTGCCAGTCTTCCTCTATTTTGTATGTGGGTGGCCACCTCAGTATGGCGGCTGATGAGTTGTGTGGGTCTGCACCTGGGAACCGAACGTCGGCCACTGAAGCAGAGCGTGCCGAACTTAACCACTAGGCCATGGGGCCGGCCCACAGCTGATTTTTATATGTTGATTTTGTATCCTGAAACTTTGCTCAGTTTACTAGTTTTGAAGGTTTGGTTTTTTTTGGTAGAGTCTTTAGGGTTTTCTGTATATACGATTCTGTCATCTGTAAACAGAGACAATTTTACTTCTTTCTTCTTGATTTGGGTGACTTTCATTTCTTTTCTTGCTTAACTGCTCTGGCTAGGACTTCCAGTACTTTGCTGAATAAAAGTGGTGAGAGTGAGCACCCTTGTCTTACTCTGATCTTTGAGAAAAAGCTTTCAGCTTTTCACCATTGAGTATGATGTTAGCTATGGGCTTGTTGTATGTGGCTTCTATTATGTTGAAGTACATTCCTTCTGTACTTAATTTGTTGAGAGTTTTATCATGAAAGGATGCTTAATTTTGTCAAGTGCTTTCCCCCATCCCTATAATGTAACTCAAGCCATATATGTAAAGAGAAACCCACTCAGAGGGAAAATACTTGGAGGTGTACATCCAATTGTTTCCATTATTCCTTTCTTTCTCTTTTATCTTCCACATATGTAGCCCAACTTGTTTTGTCTTTTTTCCACCTTCATGTAATCCTAAAATCTAGGGCTACACAGATGTTAAAGATCATCACTTCCCCTAGTGACACAAAAATCACCTTATTAGAGGGACTTTCTAACCCATAAAAAATTACACCTCCTCTCCACCCCACACCTTGGCTATTCCATCCCCCAATTAGCCTGCTTTGTTTTTCTCCCTGTGTCTTCTGCTGCCTGCCATATTATATACTCATTTGTTTGTCGTCTGTCTCCCTCCCCTAGACTGTAAGCCCTACAAAGGCAGGGCTTTATTCCATTTGCTGGTGTATCTTCAAAGTCTACAGTAGTGTCAGAAACTGAATTTGGCTCTGCATCTGATTGATATTTCAAAATCAAATACCAGAACCTAGAGAATTTCCTCTTTTTCTTTTTCTTTTATTCCCTCTAGTCCTCATTGCTTTGAAGCTGTCTGGAGCCTCGTACTATATGAATTTTTCTGTAGCTAATCAAACTTTTCTGGTTATCATCAATGGGAATTTGGGCCTGCTGTAAACCATTCTCTTCTGCCCTCGAGGCAAAAGCTCTGCTTCCCGCCATGCCAGTTCCATCAGTTCAATCTGGTCTTCCTGTTTTCTGGAGCCTCAGTGGATTAGAAAGGATCAAGGCAGCATTCTCTGCTGTTTGACCTGATGTTGTCCTGCCCCCAGGGCCTGGGAATAACATTTCTGCTCATGACTTTGCCTGTTCCTCACAGCAGGTTCAGCTCACTGGCTAAAGCTTCCCAACTCTCTCTCTTCTAAAGGAGACCTGATAATGTTCCCTTTGGGTGTCATGATATAATGGGGTCTTGTTTAAATTTGAGTTTTGGTTATTCCTTCCCCTTCAAAAATTAATGGAAGGTATTGCTTATTATTTTCTACTGTATTTGACTTATCATGTTCTGCTATATCACCTGTTACGTAGGTGAGATATGGCAGTGATTGATAACTGCATGATTTGGATGCTAGTTGAGGTAAAGCACTAAGAATGTCCTTCTTCTTCATGAGTATGCCACACAACTATGTTAACTATGTTGGATGATGGACTTAAAATTTTAACAAAAGATTCCAACAAGCTATGGTGATGGATTGAAACTGGTAGAATGAAACAGAATACAGATAAATATGAAATCCTATATTTAGATACACACAAAAATACTTGGCTAAGAATAATATAGAAGACTATAGATTAAAAGCAGACTTTGGTGTTTATTTACCACAAACCATACATGAGGTGGGATGAGACTGCTAAAAATAAGGTAATAACATTTTAGGCTCTTCTACTAACACTGTAGTGTCCAGGTCAGTTCTGCTTTTCTTGGTTACACCACGTCTAAATTATCCCAGTTTTGACCTTCCTTCTTAAAGCGGACATGCTAAACAAGGACTCATGTAAGGTTAGTGAAGAACTTAAATGGAAATTTTAGATTGGAGAGAAAAGTGTTGTTGTTGTTTTTTAACTCAAGACTTATTCTTTAATAGCTGGGTTTAAGTATTGGAAGCATTGCCATGTGGACTTTGTACGTGTCTAGAAGACAAAATGACCCAAGTCATACAGAGGTATAATTTGGGACCATATGACTGCAGACATTTTAATGATTAGAGCTGTTGAATGATACAGGCTACAGAAATGAGAGAACTCCCTGTCCTTGGAGGTGTGCAAAGAGAGGATGATTGTCCCCCTGTGAGGAATGTTGTAACAAAATGGAAGATTACAGGAGCTGACCACTAGGGTTGCTTCAACTTTGAGACACTCAGCTCCAGGGTGATTTTGCAGCTCCACGTCACTGCTGTGAGAGGCACTGAAATAGGGGGAAAAATCATGAAACTGTCCTTCGCCTTTAGGGAATTGCAGACCCTGAGGAGAACGAGAGGATCAAAGAGAAGAGAGAGGAACGGTGGTTTTTACTTCTTTTTTAAGTAACAGCCTCCTCCCTCCTGCTTTTAAAAATGTAAATGCTATATAGAACCCAATTTGGAAAATAAATAAAGAGCTAAGTTGCGTTCACAGGACTGGGGGCACACTGACCTGCAGCGCCCCCTACTCAGCTCCCTCCCCCTCAGAGGCCCCTGTGTTATCTCTTTGGAACCCAAGGCTCCCTGGAACTCACTGTGAAACCACTAAGGCGAGGCTTGAGAGAAATCTCTTGGATTTGTAAGAAGGAGGAAATTGGAAAATTCTGGGAAAACATTGTCCAGTCTCTTTAGCCCATTAAACGCACTATGTCCACATAAGTTAAATCCAGGAACAACAGAAAAAAAGGCTGAGAAACTTTTCCAGATCATTTCCCTTCTACTTATTCTGAAGTGACTCATTTATCGAGTTCCCTTATTTCTCTGTTTTGGCTCTATGTCTTAGGTCCCACTTTTCCCCTTGCTTCTTCAGATTTAGTGATCTAACTTTTGATTTGCTTGTTATACACAGTTGGGTCCACTCTTCCTCTAGTCCCCACTTGTCAGGGGAGAGAAATGGTGGCAAACTGTAGTGTCCACATGGGCAGAAGACCTACATGTTGGAGTCTGTAATCTAAAATGGGAGGCCTGGCTACCCCGGAGTAACCTTCCTGTGTAATCCCCAAGTAGGGGATCCTTGAAGCTATGGCAGGAAACTGCTGTGTCTCTTCCTTCCTGTCCCTTTGCTCTACACACATAGGAAACCTCTTTGGTCATGGGGAGATGGGGAGGTAGGGACAGGATGGCATGTTAGCATACACCATCGGTAGCAGTCAGAGTCCAGTGCATTAAATTTGGGTTATGTGAGGAGTTTAATAGAAGTGTGGGCAGGATTTAGGGAAAGCAAGAGGGGATGCAGGTTGTATTACCCCAGGTCTCAAGGGGCAAGGGAAGGACTGGTTGCTGGAACCCAGACAGAAAGAGCTGTAGTGATAAGGCTGCCCCACAGGAGCTGTGTCCTTCAGTAGGAAGCAGCCAAATGACAGCAACCATCAGAAATGGAGCTAGAGGAGTGATACTCTGATTTACTTTCCTCTTGTCTTCTGCCCTCTTGCTAGAGACTTCCGTTGTCTGAGCCCAGTGGGAAGTCAGAGATCGATGGGACCCATTGATAGAATCCATACATGTCAGCCTCCTGGGTTTGTAGCAGGGTAGAAAGTGAATCTGAAGGAACAAATGGAAGATATTCAGCACAACAAACCTCGAAATATGAATGGCCTAAAGACACTCATTAAAAGACAGAGATTCTCAAAGTGGATAAAAATATATTCCAATGATATAAATATACATGAATGTGTTTGCATGCATGTGTGTGTGTGGGGGGGTATATAACCATATATTGTAAAAGGATGTAGCAGGAAAATATTAATCAAAATAAAAGGGGGTAACTATTAACGCCATTGATATCATATTAATGTCATAGAATAGATGCAAGATAACTGTTATTAGTGATAGAGTGTCACTATATCATGATACAAAAACAATTCATTAAGAAGATTTTCTATTTTGAATCTGCATGCATCAAAGATATATAAACCCCAAATTGACAAATTTAGAGAGAGCAATTGACAAATATATAATCATAATAATTTTAACACACCTTTCTCAGAAACTAACATATTAAGTAGATAACAAGTTGATAGAACACGAAAAATTTTAACAACACAGAGAAGAAGCCATATTTGTAAGGTTAGGAGAGGTGATGCTGTAGTAACATTTTAACCTCAAAACTTTCATGATTTTAGTGACAATTTATTTCTCACTTGTATTTTGTCTAAAAGAGTCTGGGGCTGCGTCTCTGTAGAGGCTAATGGAGGCTCAGGATCTTTTAGCTCCACCATATGGGACAAGGGGCCTTCTTCATTCACTGCAGAAGAGCAAAAGAGATCAGAAAACTATGCCTGGCTTTTCATTGCCTCAGCCTGGAAGAGACACATGAAGCTTCCACTCATATTCCATTGACTAGACCTAATCACATGGCCCTAACTAAGAGCAAAGATCCTGGAGAAGGCAGGAAGGATAGATGCCTGATTATTAAGAACTACCATCTGCCACAAAAGCTTGATCTAATGGAAACAAATAGAATCCTGCACCATATTGCACATATTGGACATATTGGAATTTTGTTTTTTAAAACTGACCACATACTAGACCATGAAAAAGATGAAAGAAATATCTCAGAATTATTCTTCCGATTTTCTAATTTGAAAAATAACTTGCACACAAATGATTCAGGTGTCATAGAAGAAGCCATCATGGAAATCATAAGATATTTAGAACTGAATAATAAAAAATAAAAAACAATGTATAACAATACTTGTAACATTCAGTGAAAGCAGTACACAGAGGGATGTTTATAACTTTAAATGCATATCTTATAGAAGAAAGACTGAAAAATATCAAGTTACTTATTTAATGCAAAAAGGTTAGGGGAAATCAACAAAAAGTAAATCCAAAAAAGTAGATGAAAGTAAATATTGGTGATATGAGTAGAAACTGATGAGCTGGAAATCCAAGAAATGATAAAGAAGATTAACAAGACAAAAGTTGGTTTTTAAAAAGACTGATAAAATAGACAAACTTCTGGAAAACAAGGATATGAGAGAACATAAGAGAGACTATAAAATAAAAAGGTGAACATACTACAGATAGTTTGAAAAATTACATAGATTGATTGATGTGTATATATACATATAGATTGATAAGTATACATAAAAATATAGTCTGAAAGTAACAGTGAGACTGACTACCCTCTATGTCAATAATTTGAAAATGTAAACAGTATATACAATTTTATGCTAAAGTATAATTTATTCCTCTTGACTCAAGGTATAGATATCTGAAGAAGCCTATAATTCTTAACCTGTAACCTTTAAAGAAATTGAATCATTACCAAAAACCTTCAACAAACATCATAGATAACGACTGAATTTTGGATACCTTCTCTTTAAAGTCAGGAACGTGGCAAAATTACTTGTTATCAGTACTTTTATTCAAAATTTTACTGGAGGTTCAAAACAGTGCATGAGACGAGGAAAAGAAATAAGAGCTATGAAGATTAGTGTAGAAGAACTAATTTTATTATTTGAACACGTTATAATAGTTTTTATACACAATCCAAGGAAGCCTACAAACTGTTAGCATTAAGTCACTGTCATTCGCATCAATTAATGGATGCCAGTTTAAAAACTGCAATGAGATATATATATATGTATAAATACATATTAATTTATTTTAAAAAAAGGATCACATTCAAAATAACAATGAAACCTATAAAGCTTATTATAGGAAAATTGGGGAGCCAATTAAATGCGAATCAATAGACAATTAAATTTTTGTATAATCATATACTTGAATACAATTCAACAATTAATGTGAGAGAATTGACTACCTCTATCAACATTGGAAAAACAAGTATCTGGAAAAATTTGGGGTAAAAAATACCAGGTTTCAGAATATCTGTCGTATGATCCTATTTCTGTAAATTAAAGAAATGCACACAATAATGCTCCGTATTGCAAGTGGACCTATACGTATGCTGTGAAAGTATACAACGTGGATGGGAAAGATTCCATATTGACTTCAGGATGGGGGTTACGTCTGTGGAGGGAGCGAGACGAATAGACTGGGAATTGAAGAATTCAACAGTAATAGCTTATTTCTTTTAAAAAAAGGTCTGAAGCAAACTATACAAAATTATAAAATTTTCTAAATCTGGATAGTAGATAGCTGCATGTCTGTTTTATCAGTCTCTTACGTTCAATTTATTGCATAATTAAATAATTTTTAAAAAATATAAGAAGGGAATAGAGTAAAGAAATGTATGTAAGTACATTGGCAGCACTTTCAGAAAGCGTGACCATGAAGGAGAGCAGAGGAATGCTGGCTTCCTAAATGGAGGGGTCTGGACGATGAAGCTAACGCACAGCTCCTCACTGACCAGAGCCTTCTCAGACTCCTTGTGAGCACTGTTTTCTAGGTGCAGAGACGACCTGGCTGCCACATCTTTCAGCTGCTTTTAATCATCAGGGTAATGGATTCTGTCCATTTATCCAAAACACACACAATGAGGAAATGCCAGTAGCTACTTTTTCCTTTGAGGAATTATAAAATTTAAAAAATATTTTCTGAATCATTTAAGAACTATTAAATCATGATTGGCAGAACTGAAGTGTTGATTATTGTAATGTAATTCTTCAAAAGTTAACAATTCCTTAGACATTGCCAGGACAGCCCTGTTTTCTTAGTACTTAAGTTACTGTAACATCATCTTGTTTCAAGGGACTTAATGATAGCTTCTGTGTTTGCTTTAGTTTTGATTAGTCTTGATCTCCAAATCAGCTAATCAGGAGGAATCTGGGAGAAAGCTCTCGTTCTAAATCTGAAAAGGGCATTTTTCCTAAGATAACATGCTTATGCTACAATTTGGAGAGTTAGTTAATATAATCTTTTTGGTAGGGCACTTCGGCTGTGCCGATTAAAAATTCAAATGTCTGTGACATTTAACCAAGGATGTTTATTTTTAAAAATCTAACCTTCAGGGGCTGGCCTGGTGGCGCAGTGGTGAAGTTCGCACGTTCCGCTTCTCGGTGGCCCAGGGTTCGCCGGTTCGGATCCTGGCTGTGGACATGGCACCATTTGGCAAAAGCCATGCTGTGGTATGCGTCCCACGTATAAGTTGAGGAAGATGGGCATGGATGTTAGCTCAGGGCCGGTCTTCCTCGGCAAAAAGAGGAGGATTGGCAGCAGTTAGCTCAGGGCTAATCTTCTTCAAAAAAAATAGAAAAGAAAGAAAAAAAAGAAAAGCAAATCTAACCTTCAGAGATACTTTTATATGTGCACAAAGCTATGGGTAAGAGAAGGTTCACTGAAAAAGATGTTCATTCTAGCATTGCAGTGAGCATCCTTGAACATATAATTGTTCATCTGCTCAGGAACATACATCAATAAGGGAATGGATGAATACGTCATGGCACATCTATGCTAGGTAGTAATGTGGCAGTTAAAAATAAATGAGGTAGACCTCTCTGTAGAGAGATACAAGTGCACATCTAAGATACATTGTTAAGGGAGAAAAAGAAAGTTATGGAGCACTACATATGATATGATCCTGTTAATGTTAAAAATCCCAAACCCATATATGTGCAAATATAAAACACACACATATGTAAATTTATGGAAAAGTTTATAGCCCAAACTGTTAACAGTGGTTACTTTTGGTAAAAGAATTTCAGGTGATGAGATAATGTGTTTTAAAAATACGTATCTATTTTAGGGGCCTGCTCGGTGGTGCAGCAGTTAAGTTCGCACGTTCTGCTTCGGTGGCTCAGGGTTGACGGGTGTGTGGACCTACACACCACTTGGCAAGCCATGCTGTGACAGGCATCGCACATATAAAGTAGAGGAAGACGGACATGGGTGTTAGCTCAGGGCCAGTCTTCCTCAGCAAAAAGAGGAGGATTGGTGACGGATGTTAGCTGAGGGCTAATCTTCCTCAAAAAAAAAAAAATCTATTTAAAATATTTATTTAAATATATTAATATTAGTGTATTTAAATATATAGATTTTTCTGAATTTTTGTGTCTACTCACATGTTTTTGTAGTTTTTTAAAGACTGCTTAAATTTTCAAAGTATATTGAAAACAAATTCTACTATGTTTAAGACTCACTATTGTCATATTGCCTTAGGAGATAAATTATAAAAAGTAATGCTTGCATGTTTTCTATAATCAGGAAAATATTTTCTTTATAAGGGAAGCTACACATGTTTACTGTGGAAAATTTGAAAATACAAAAAAGTGTAAAGAAGAGAATGAAAATCAATCACAATCTCATTGTAGTAACGTGTTTATGCTTTCCCTTCTTTTATGGATGTCATTGAGATCATATGACATATACAATTTTTATTCTGGTTTCTTTTTACTTAACTCATAAATATTTACCTATGTCACTAACAACTCTTCAAGAACGGAATCACATAGATTCCCCGTCATTTACTTAAGCATTCCTCATTGGTCTCGGATTTGGTTAATAACCGCGAAATCTGTGTTTGAAAGAGACTCTAGAACACATTTGTGAACTTAGATACCCTTTAGTGATGTGGTCACCATGTGTCTAACACGGTCAAAGGGAAAGAAAGAAATCTAGGACTGCAAGGACACATTGATATGGGCATAAGCGCTTGTTGGAAAGCAACGACCAGGATCACAAATTAAATGCTTCCTGCTTCCTCTCTTACGTGATGGTGTTGGCAAAAGTTATCTACGATTGACATAAATTGAGCACACTTTTGAGGAAACCTTCTATTTTCATATATTGGGGAGAGCAACAGTCCAGTAAAGTGGCCCCATTTTTAGTTCTATCAGATAAGCAGGATCAAATTTCCAAGGAAAAAGGACCCTGATGGGAAAGGCTTTTAGACCCTAAGATTCACAGGCGCGAGGCTCGATGGAGTTTGTTATTAGAAGAAATGTGGGGAGTCTTGAGGCACAAGACAAATACCAAAGGACCATTTGCAGGCGTGAAAACTGAATATTTTTCCAAAGGTTCATTCAATCACATCGCTTTCCTTGGAGAGGGTCTCCGTGGCGAACCTCGCTTTCCTTTCTCCAGGCCAAGGAGCCGAGGGAGGAGCTGCAGAGGCCCTGGCTGAGGCCACCCAGGCTGCAATGGAGGCATGGAGTCGACAGCAGAGGCCCCCGGAGGCACCGGATTCCTTCCCCAGCTTCAGCTGGCTAGGGCTTGAGGTTTCTCTTTTTGTTGGATGCCCTGCAGATTGAAACAACAAAGGCAATGTAAGCCTGCAATCCTTTACAAATGGTCTGCATGGAAACCACAAGGCCTGGAAATTCAAGGGCTTTGGCAAAAGTGTTGCTTTGTTTTTCCTGTCCCTGAACTGGTCTGGCCAATGCCTCGGGTGACAAACACTGAGCAGCACGGGGTGCAGTGTGTGCTGTAATTGGGTTGGTGGGTTGGACTGGGGCTTCTGTGGGATCAGACCCACTCCGTCTGGCTATTCTTGCTGTTATTTTATGGCTTCATCACTCGAGCTGGGGGCTCCCCAGGATCCCTCACCAGGCTGATTTTACAAAAAGAAAAATAAGCGCATCGCTACTTCTCACTAGCACATGTTTGGATGTTTTCTTTTTCTGATCAACTACATTTGCCAAGCCACCCATAACTCTGACTGCTGGAGTTTTTCCTGGATCATTTCTATGTCTCTGATTGAAATGCCTCTGGGGCAGCTCACTTCACCAATCATTTGTTCTTTTGTTTATTCATTCATTCCTTCCTTCCTTCAATACACGTTTCTTAAGCATCTGTTATGAGTATATTCCTCCTGAGGCACTCAGCTTGGGAATACAATAGAGAATAAAAATGGATCTAGCTCTGCTCTGATAAAGCTGTATTAAAAACTAGGATAAGTGCTCTGATGGAAACAAGCCATCACATGAGAATGTGTGACGTGATGGCTGGAATCCCAACAGTTCCATGGCTAATCATAGGCCAGCAGGAATCACGGAGCCCATCTACAGTGGGACAGGGGGCCCTGGAGTCTGAGGTGTAGTGAGGATTCCTTTCCTTGGGGTCTTCAGGGGTGAGTGGTGATGGTTTTGCCACAGTTTATAGTCCTGGTGGATCAGGTCAGATATATTTGCTATGTAGATGTTGCCTTTAGTTATGTTATGAAGGTAGCAACCATCATCATCATCATCATTATAAATGTTATCAAGTACCAAGTGCTTACCCGTGCCAGAAGGGTGTATCAGAACTCAAATTTTATTTATTAAACTGTGTTGCAATATCTAATGAAAAATCTTCCCTGGGAAAGTAAATGACAGAATCATGGCTGGATTTCTGGCCCTACTCATACATAACTTCTGACACCAAATGTGTGGGTTTTCCACACCAAACAATTCTCCAATTCTCTTCGGACATGAGCTGGGTGTCCTACAACACAATCAGATTCTGACACGAGCTACCTGGACTTAGCGCAGACCCCATGGGTTAAGGGCTCAGTCCCACAAGACTGCCCCCCACTTCACATGCCAATCACAAGTAGTGGGTTCCCGGGTTACCCACACTTCTGTCCAACTTGACTACAAATTGGGAGTTCCCTGGACTGTCTCCTCCTCAGGTTCCATCATTTGCTATTACGGCTCAGAGAGTTCAGGGAAACACTTTACTTGCTATTACCAGTTTATTATAAAGGACACAAATGAACAGCTGGATGAAAAGTTACATAGGGCAAGGTCTGGAAGGGTCCCGGGCACAGAAGCTTCTGTCTCTGTGGAGTTTGGGGTGTGCCACCCTCTTGGCACATGAATGCCTTCACTAATCTGGAAGTTCTTCAAACTTAAGGTTTTCATGGAGGTTCCATTACATTGGTGTGATTGATTAAATCATTGGCCCTTGGTGATTGACTCAATTCCCAGTCCCCCTCCCCTCCTTGGAGGTCAGGGGTGGAGGGTGGGGCTGAAAGTTCCAACCCTCCAATCACATGTTTGGCTCCTCTGGCAATGAGCCCCAATCCCGAGGCTATCAAGGGGCCCGTCAAAAGCCACCTCACTATCATAAACTCCAGTATGTTTGAAAGGGGCTTATTATGAATAACAAAAGATGCTCCTCTTATGCTTATCACTCAGGAAATTACAAGGGTTTTAGGAGCTCTGTACTAGGGCTCAGGGATGAAGACCAAATATATACTGCTTGTTCTATCACAATATCACAAGCCTCTCATATTATATTACAACTGAGCCTTTGTCCCTACAGGGATGTCCATATATTCGTATTATTAAGAAGGCCGAGCTTTGCAATAGCTTGGAAACCCTTGGTGGGATGGAGGGCAAGAGGAGGTCAAGAGCTGATAGGTCTTTGCTCCCTTGGACACCCTCTCCCCTCTTACCCTCTCCTTACTTTACCTTCACTTTACCCTCCAGATTAGTAAGTTTTAAGGTCTTATGATCCTGGGCCAGAGGACTCCTGGGCCCTGGGCAGAGGATTTGATGCTAAACCCCGTGACAAGCAGCAGTTTAGTCTTTTCATCGCTATATCTCTAGCACAGCGCAGAAGCTGGCACAGGGTATGGCCACACAATGAGTGTTGAGCAAATGAAGTAGGTGGAGGACTAAGAGTGGCGTGTGAAGCAAAATGACTGTATTTCAATGTGCCCTTGTGGGGAAGGAGCGATGGACAGATTCTTCCCTCAGAAAAAGCTCCCTTCTGTGTCAGGGGCAGGATACCAGAGAGTCCGCGCTTTGCTTAGTTTCAAACGTCCCTGGGGAAAAGGAGCTTGAAACTGGAAGGATCTGGCAGAGCTGTGAATATTCAGAGGGACCCACAGCATTTCCCAGTTTGGACTGAGGTCCCTGGGAGCCCAAGAAAACAGGAAACCTGCATTTGAAGTAAGTTCAATTTGTCATTTTTGTCCTAGGTTTTTTGACATCATAACCCTCAAAGTCAACCTACGTTACTTCCACCTCTCTTAAATCTTTTCCATGCTTCTTCTGTGATTTTCCCAATGTTTGACTCAAAACTCCTCAAGTGCATTATCTAATTCTTTCAGTTCTGATTTCTAATTCTTTCAGTGCAGCTCATAGAACAAAGTTCTGTGGCTCTATGCACAGTAAGCTCTAAAACAGTGTCTGATTCACTCACTGGGCAGAGTCTGCCTTCCCAGGGAAGCGGCCTCCTACCCCCTGAGGAGCCACACACTCTGTTTGGCTCCTTCTCCATCTACAGGCTGCCACCTTAGACGTTGTGTTCAGATGTTTTTGCTGGCCCTGAATGCTAGAAGCTATCACCTTCTCTGGAAGTGAATTCCAGAGGTGAAAAAATTCTGCTTAACCTCTTTGAAAGTACACTCTGCCCTCCTCAGCATCATTTTCTTGAAAACATGGATAAAGGGAGGGTAACATGCCAAGGGAAACTGAGGCAAAACAGTCTGTGGGCCAGCTGGGTGGTTCTGAGGAAACCGTGAGAGTGGCTCACCTTTGCCCTACGCAGCTCGACTGGCTGGACCCCATCGTGGTGTCCAGCAGGAAAGCCATCTCAGGTTTGGAGGGATAAAGGGCACCGGCCCCTCACTCTGTGGTTCTGGTCCATCCAGGGTTCAGACTCAGGGTAGGGGCTGAGGAGAGCAGACTTACACATGGCACCAAGGTGGGCATTTCCCCAGGTTGTCAGTTTCCAGGGGCCTCTGTTATGGTAATACAATCTATATCTTCAAGGCCCCAGACTGAGGGCAGGATGATGACCAGCTCATATGGTGTGTCAATGTTTGACTTAAAACTGGAGATAGAGCCTGTTTTAGGCAAACTGGGGTGAGGGCTGCATGTGCTGCCCCCATAGGCAAATGCTTCTTCCCCTGACTGGTGACTGAGTGCATAGAGATAGGATCTTCAGCCTCACTTTATTCCTAATCAGGCAAGGTAGGATTTATTTTGGTATTAAAAGTCCGTGCCACATCACAACGCTCATTATGAGGCACCATGACTTGGGATTCAGAACAACTGTGATTCACATGGGCTCTGCTACTATCTGTGATGTCTCAAGCAAGCTGCCCTGGCTCCCCGTTGTCATTTCCCCATTTATAAATGGAGCAGAAAGGAAAGTTCTTTCTGACCCTCCCTCCCTCACAAGGATGAGTCTAAATGAGAGGATACGCCAGATATCTGGAGCTCTTGAAAATCAGGTGCTGTCCCTCCCCACCCTGCAGAGCCCCAAGCTCGTTCCCTTCTGTGCCCTCCTGGAGCATGTGATGCTCAACCACCTAGAAACATTAGGGTGGGCTGAATCCAGCTGCAAAGCTGCTACAGCTTCTTGCTAGTGAGGACTGTGTTGCTAAAAGTTATACACAATGTCTTTCTCTCTTTTAGGCTGACCAACCTTCCTGGTTTGCATGGGGCTATGGGGTTTCTGTGAAGTGAGACTTTCAGCACTAAAACCAGGACGATCCTGGCCAACCAGGAAGGTTGGTTACCACACTAGGAGAAATTAATCAGAGAGCAGAAAGCTGTTGCTTCTGTTAGCAAAGCTCAATTTATTTCAGGGGCTGTGTTTTGGGAGATAAAGGGAGGAAGATTTGAGTTATAAACTATATTTCGATTTTCCACTTCTCAAGCTCCAATTTGGATAGAAATCTTCCTCCTTAGTTTACTTTGCAGTAAATTAGCAGCCTCCTCGGGCTATGGTTAGGATTCTTTATGAAGGTTCCTCGTCACTCTCTGGGCGTACCCTAAACAGGGAAATCCCTTTAATTCTGTTATTCCCATAATAATGATTTGTTTCCCCTTCTAGCATCTTGCCCTCTCACTACACAAGTATTTGCAGTATCACTTTAATGGCCTGAGAGCTCAGCACATCCATCAGCTCATTCAATGTTCTGTGGGTCCTTGGTTACCAAACATAAGGATATAAAAAGAAGCAATGTTGACAGCAGCTCTGCAGTGCAGCCAAAATTGGTGGAAGCTGCAGCTACCATCGATTGCTGATCAAAGACAAGAATAAGTAGAGACTCAAGAGGTTTAGACTTGAAAAAAATGGATTTCCTCTAGCCCCTAGTAATTGATAAGCTTTTAGGAAAGCATCAAGAGGCGCCAATGCCAGGCAGAAGCAGAAATGAAGGAATGAGTTTGGAAGAGCTCGAGTTTTCTTAGTGATAAATATTCAATAGTTCATTATTTCATCAAATGCCACTCCATCCTTTTTTTTGCATGTTTATTTAATCAGAGACTCAGAGATGTGCTAGAGTAGGATAATGAACTTGATTCCTGCTGTTATGGTCTTAGAGTTGAGCAACTCCAAGTTGATAATCTGTATGTGTGGTCTCATATAGGATTAAGTAAAATAGATTGAAATCTAGAAGCTTTAAAAAACTGCCTTGCCAGTCTGTTGAGACTGCATAGCCTGTAATTGGAAGCTGTGCTAGTTGATAACCTCCCCCACTATCAGTGACAATTATCAGCGACAATCCGTTGGGAAGTTGGTAACTGGTACCATGTTGGTGTTATCTGTTGGTTTTATAGCTGTTTTTGTAGAGGGTAGATGCCTTCATCTTTCATATCTTGCGACTGGGTACTCAACCCATCTTCCTCCAGTCAAGGGGAAAATGAACAACAGCAGCTGGCAACAAAATGAGCTTCCTGCATGCAGGAATAGAAACCACAGAGAGGATAACTTGGAAAAGTATTTCCTGAAATAAAAGGACAAAACCACAGAGCACTTTAACAGTCACCCAAGCTCACAGACTGAACACAATTCACATAAGAACTGAATTAGGACACATGCTTGTGTATTTATAGAAACAGAAAGTATGACAACAAAACAAAATTGGGCAGATTATTAAGGCATTTAGAAGCCATTTCAAAGGGGAACTAAAAAGGCATGATTGTTGCCTGAGATTCTACTATTGGAAGGGTTCTTGGTGTTAGCACACTAAAAAAAAAATCTTGAAAAGACTTGCTCACCTTGACTCTTGGTGATGATACAAACTGATGGATCAACAGGGGTCAAATGGGGTTGGGCAGGAGATGTGGCTGAACTTAGCAAAATCGGTGACTCATGACAATGGACTGATTCATATCACATGCCACCTGCAATTCAGGAAAATGGGTTAATGCTGAGATCCGAGACCTCACTATGGCTATTAAACAGGCCAAATGACCTCTTTTCTCTATTTCGCAGTGCTGGAAGAATTAACTGTAGGAATTGCTGTGCCAAATTTAGAAGCAGGGAGATGACAACATGGCTAGAATGCCATTCAGTTAGAGCCACTGGGGCACTTCAGAAGTCAGGAACTGGAATGTAGTTTTACATGTGGATCGCCCAATGCACACCTCAGCTGGGTGTGGCATGATTATTCCCTACCCAGATTCCCTCTTCCCTTGTAATTTATCTCCCTCTTGTACTACCTCTGTCTTAAACACTGTAGGTGTTGTAGGAGCGTGGTGTCTGCCGTAGCTGGGCATCAGAAAGACTCTTTCCAGTGACCTTTACATAGTGAAGTAGCTCCCCTGTTATTAGCTCAAGGGCTCAGGGGAACAAGTCTATTCTTAGAACCAATCTTGCTCCTCTGGAAGCCAGCAAATAGGGTTGTAGTTTCCATCCTGATTACATCTAGCTGTGTGATTTTCTGGATTTCTATTTCCTTCCTGTAGGATGTGGTGTTCAATTATGTTGATTGCCCCCAGATCCAACATTCTATGAATCTGGAGCATTTATAATCCTATCTGGAAATATATAAACCCCTCTATGAATCTCCTATTTGACAATGACAAAGATTATCTAGAGCAAAGAGTGGTTGAGCCCTGGTTTAGCATCTCCAAGCAGGATTGTTTCTGAGGTTGTGTCTTTGACTTTTCCATGAGGTGTCCAGTTGTGACTCCCAGGGAGCCAGCCAAGGTGCCGCCCGGAGGCAATTACGGGAAAAGAGATGATGTAGGTTTTGACAATGCAATTAACATCAACATGTTTTGATAGCCCCATTCCAAGGGCAAAAACAAGGAGTGGTTGGAGCTAAGTGTTTGGGCTGTTTGGTCCTCGTGATAGAATGGTCTCGTTATGTCTTGAAAAATAAAGTGGAAGGTGTACTCAATAGCTCTCTTGAATTGAAAGTAGACTTTTAGTTTCTTGAGTTCCTATCCTCTTAAATAGAGGATTTACTCACGTGTTAGAGGAAAATACTTATTAATCATTCTCAAGTGTTATTGGGCATCATATAACACACTGGTAACTGGTAACACATTATAATACTAGATTTGACCTTGACTATTTATCAAATGGCTTTTTTTTTTTAGAACATAAGTGAACACCAGCCATTCAATTTTGACTCCTTTTTCCTGATGAAAATTCTCCTGGCTAGTGTTGGCTCCTTAAAAATTGTGATACAGGCAAAAGTTAACTTGATTGACTTTTCCCTGAGGTTCCTCAGCTCTCCTGATGTGATTACATCCTCGTGATGCTGTTTTTATAAAGAAACTTTTTATTTTAGAATAGTTTTAGATTTGCAAACAAGTTGTGAAGATAGTGCAGAGAGAATCCATAGACCCCAGACCCAGCCCCCCCTACTGTTAACATCCTACATTAATGTGGTACATTTGTCACAATTTTAATGAACCAACATTGATATGTTATTATTAACTACAGCCCATCCTTCATTGAGATACCTTCAGCTTTCACCTAATACCCTTTGTCTATACCAGGATCCTGTACAGGATACCACACCGTATTGACTAGTCATGTCTCCTTGGGCTGCTCTTGGCTATGACAGTTTCTCAGACATTCCTTGTTTTTCATGACCTTGACAGTTTCTAGAAGTACTGGTGAACATGGATTAATAATATTAACACCAGTAACATGTCTATGGCCTTGTATTGTGCTGAGCAATGTGCAAAGCCCTTTACGGATACTGACTCATTTAAGTGTCACAACATCCATATGAGGTAGATCCTATTATTCTCTTTTTATAGTTGAGGAAACTAAAGTTTAGAGGGTTAAGCAGGTGTCAGCCCAGTGGCGTAGCAGTTAAGTGCGCACGTTCCGCTTCAGCGGTCCAGGGTTTGTCAGTTCGGATCCCTGGTGCGGACATGGCACCGCTTGGCAAGGCAAGCCATGCTGTTTAGGCGTCCCACATGTAAAATAGAGGAAGATGGGCATGGATGTTAGCTCAGCGCTAATCTTCCTCCAAAAAAAAAAAAAAAGAAAAGGAGAGGGTTAAGCAATTTACCTAAGGTTACATAGTATAGTTGGCAGAGCAGGGAGACCAACTCAGGTGGGTTGATTCCAGAGGCTACATTCTTAACCACCATGCTTGGTAGTAAGAGCAATGATGAAGAATCCCTCAGTTCTGGGTAGTTCTTCGCAGAGCACTTTCGCAATCTCACAGTCACATCCTAATGACTCCAATTGTCAGGGTGACCAGAGCAGGTGCCATCATTCCTGGATGCCCAACACCTTGGTGTGAGCTTCTACTGCAGCCTGATGCTACTCAGGCCCGTCTCACCATTACCCACGTAGGTATCACCCTTGCCTGTGGCCTGGCAGACTCTGGAGGGCAGGGCCTGTATCTTCTTTACTGTTTATCTCCCCCATGATGTCTAGTGTCACGTCTTTTACCTGGTAATCTCTTAATAAGTACTTGTTGAACTGGAGTCCTCTTTTGTAGATGAAGAAACTGAACATTAGAGAGCTAATGAAAGCCAAAAGAAAAATTCATTTTCCATGTAAATAGTGGGGCTTTCAAATCTTTTTTAAAAAGTCCCTTCTTCTGCACAGATCTACCTTACTGACTGCCTGTGCACTTACCAAAAGCCTCTCAATTGTCTAAACTGATGAAGCTAGCGCAGGGATTAATAAATTTCAGGGGACTTCAAAATGGAATTTTTTTCAACAGGTGCAAATTGCTCCCTGGTGTGAGTGGCGGTGTGATCTTTATTTTCATTCCCTGTGGGCCAAGTGCTACCAGACATAGTTATACAATCACAGCGCTTCAATTGATCTTTTTGGCCTTAATTTTATGTCACTGGAAGAGACCTTAACATAAGTAGGGAAAATGGTCAGAAGTACAGAGAAGAAATAAAGGACAGGACAATTGGTGAATGAAAAACTGGCAATGTCTTTATCCACTCTCTTCTAGTAATAGCAAGACGTCCCTTCGTATTCACGGGAGGTTGGTTCCAGGACCCCCACCGATAGCAAAATCCACAGATGCTCAAGTTCCTTAAAGAAAATGGCATAGTATTTGCATATAACCTGCACATCCTCCCACATACTTTAAATCATCTGTAGATTACTTAAAATACCTAACACAATGTAAATCCTATGCAAGTAGTTGTTATATTGTATTGTTTAGGGAATAACAACAGGAAAAAAGTCTGTACATGTTCAGTGCAGATGCAACCATCATAGGCCTTTCGGCCTGCAGTTGGTTGAATCCGCTGACTGTGTTTCCTTCATCCAGAGAGAGGCCCAGAGCCATCAGCCATGTTAGACTCACTGTCTTCCTGCGAAGCAGGCTGGGGGAATCCTCATGATGTCAGCAGTGGAGCCATTGTTACTCTTCCCCTGGGATGCAACAACGAGAGGCTCAAGGGACAGAGCATGCGTTGAACTTGCTCTGTAGAGAAATATCAGACCTGGGTTCAACTATTGGCAATTTGCTGTGTGAACCTGGCAAGTTCTTCTACCTTCTGAACATCGTTTTCCTCATCCTTGAAATGAGCTTAATCATGAATGTGCTTCCAGAGCTGTTGAGAGGATTAGAAATAATACGTGCAAATCATACACGCCAAGTTCGGTGACTGGCAAACGGCTTACATTCAATACATGTAGTTATTATTGACCCGTATGTTTTCCAGCTTAAGGACCCGGGTCGATGGCTGCCTCAGTCACATTCTAGCCATGGAGTCCACACTCCTCTCATTTAATAGTCCCCCAAAATGAAAGTCAAAGTCGTTTAAAAAAAAGCATTCTCCCAGGACTCAGGGAAGTCGGCCTCTGGATTTAGTTCAAACCCAAGAGCACCTCTGCTTTCATCATGGTCCCCGATGTGAGATGTGACGCCCTCTCCTCCCTGCAGCCCCAAGGCCAGGGCGCAGCGGGGCGAGTCCAGGAGTATGGCCTCTGCCACACCTCTGTCCCCTAATCCCGGTTTATGACTCCTGCCCCACCCCGCCCTCTGGGCTAGTCTGACCTTTGTTTTTCACTCCGTGTTATATTTGGCATTTTTATCACCAGAACTTGGGCAATTGGGCAAAACCTTTGGGCCAGAACTGGGCACTGTTTCCGAGGAGTTTCCCTCCATGAACTGTTTGACACCCCGCTGCGTCCGCGTGGGTGGTTTTGACAGCTGCAGGGAGAGGTGCCCTTCCTGGGGCGGGATGGGTGAGGAACACACCATCAGTCCCCCGTCCGCCTAGAGCATAAATCTGAGGGCTGCGCAAGTTCCGAGGCGAGGAAATGGGAACGCCGGAGCCAGGTAAACAGACCTGAGTCAACAGGGGCAAAGAAACAGCTCTCGTGGCCCTGCCCTCCACAGCCTTAGGCTGGCTCTTCAGAGAGTCAGATGGCTGGCTTCATAGGAGTCGTCTTTAATTTTTATGGTTTTGGGAAAGAAAATAAATGCAAGGCAAGTGTGGATTCCTTGCAGTGGCCGAGGCAAATGCTCCCAGCTCCATGGCGCCCGGCAGAGTTCCCAGGACGGCTCCACAGGCTGTTGGCTCCTTCTCCCTCCGGAGAAGTGAGGCAAGGGCTCAGCTGCCCTGGGGGTCACTTATGGTCCGGTCCTCTGGTGAAAACACGGGGCCGCGGGTCAGAGCACCCGCATTGCAGGCCCTGCTCTCTCACTAATCAGTGACATGATTTTAGGCCTCCTGACTTCTCTGAATTTCAATCTCCTGTTTACAAAATGGACATAGTATCCACATCCTACCTACTTCAGAAGATCAAATGAGATTATAGATGTCGTATTTTTGGAAACCCCTTACCTTGTGAAACTATCAGATTTTGTGTGAACGTTTAGTAATGATAGGAAAACAATAGCTCTCAATTGCTAAGCACTTTTTAGCTCTTGGCACAGTGCGAGATGATGCCCGAGATCGGCTCCATAGTTTGTAGGGCTCGGCACAAGATAAAAATGTGAGGCTTCTTCTTCAAAATGAAAGAAAAAGTGCCATTAAAATTACCCAAATATAAAACTGTAATTAACAATACCATATTCTATATATGAAAGTTGCTACAAAAATAGATCTTAAAAGTTCTCATCATAAGAAAAAAATTTGTAACTGTGTGGTGATAGATGGTAACTAAACTTGTGGTGATCATTTTGCAATGTACACATATATCAAATCGTTATGTTGTATGCCTAAAACTAATACCACCTTTTATGTTAATTATATCTCCATTAAAGAGTTAATTAGGGGCCAGTCTGAGTGGCGTAGCAGTTAAGTTTGTGTGTGCTGCTTCAGCGGCCTAGAGTTCGCTAGCTTGGATCCCGGTTGTGGACATGGCACCACTTGTCAGGCCATGCTTTGGGAGGTGTCCCACATATAAAGTGGAGGAAGCTGGGCACGGATGTTAGCTCAGGGCCAGTCTTCCTCAGCAAAAAGAGGAGGATTGGCAGCAGATCTTAGCTCAGGGCTAATCTTCCTCAAAAAGAAAAAAAGTTAATTTTTAAAAATAGTACAATTTTTCCCTTTCATCCATGGGCTTTCTACTTGTCAATGTGAGTTTTTATCTGCTATTTAATTTTGCACTCCCTCGGGCATGGGGATGCTTGCAGAGTGAGTACAGACCATCACAGGCTCCAGGAATTCTGCTCCATGACTCCCTGTGTGTGTGTGGGGTGGGGCGGTGGTCTGACCGACTTCTGGGCTGATGAGCATGCCTTGGCTGAGACGGGAAAGTGGAGCCAAGCATCTCCTTTTCCCCAACCCATGGTGGACAGGGGATCTGGACTCGATAGGCAGAGGCTGGTGCCTCCTAAGTTGCTCAGTAGATGAGCTTTGGGTCTGCTAGCCTGGGGCCAGGATGCTGCTTTTTCATGTAAGTCCTGGCCCTGACCCACCCTGTGCCAGCGTGTAGGACCCTGCTGGCAGGGTTTGGGGGTTGTGGTTGCTGGGTGGGGGTGGGGAGAGGGAGATCAGGTGGGTCCCGGGGCACCAGACAGTAGGGCAGCCAGCCAGCAGCCAAGAACCTATCCCCGGTTGGCCGTGTGAGGCAGAACCACAACCAGATCGTGGCTCTAAACTTCCATTGTTCTATCAAACTTCACTTACAAAACTCAGATTCTGGAACTACGACTGCACAGCATTAAAACTCAAGTGTGGGACCCACTCTGAGCACCAGGCCCTATGTGGCTATGCAGGTCCTGTGCCCTGAAGCTAGCACAGGTGATTATCTCATGAGGCCTCGGGACCACACCGTAAGGGAGCTACTCTTACTCCGATTCAGCAGGAGAGGAAACTGAGACCTCATGTAGCTTGCATCAAGCCCTGTGAAAGCAAAGGTTAACATCTGAGCCCAGTTATAACTGAAATGAGCCCTATAGAACCTCTCTGGTATCAGTGAATATGTGAGTTGGGCTGTTGACCATACTCTCATCCGGCCTAGAGTAGTAAAGTCATACTCAGGTCTGCTGACTCCCTTAAGAGAAAAGTCATGGGGCATCTTCTCTCCAACAAAGAACACGATTCCAGTAACACTATGTCTTCACTGTTTGGTGAGGAATCTAACACCCAGGGTGGGTACTGAAACGTTTCTCAGACATTTATAGTCATTCCCTCAACCACGCAGCAGACAGTTATGGAGTGCCTGTCATAGGCAAAGATTTTCCTTGGCATTTTGGAGAAATATAAATGTGATTAAGATCTGATCTCTCACCTCTAGGAATTTACTTGTGCCAGGAAACTTGCAGACAGTTTCCTGAATGCAAGTTCAAGAAGGAAGAGAGCCCTAAGGGAGGGCACAACTAAGGAGGGGTGGGGGCGCTACAAAGAAGAGAGGCCTCTTGTTGGTGACTGAACAAAGCTTCCCGGGTGGTATTTAAGGTGCCCTTGGACAATGGGTAGGGCTTTGCATATGAAGGTTGTGAAGAGAGAACAGAAGGGCAAATCTATAACGGTTGGAAAAGCATGCGGCCTGTTCTGGGAACGCTCCCTCCTCCAATTCCAAGCGTGGCTTTCCATGTCTTTACCTGACTCTACTCCTTGGCCTTGTTTGACTGATCTAGAGATATGCTCCTCTGGAATTCTTTTCTCTCTTTTTCTTTTTTCCAAAGAGATTCTGAGAATGAGGTGTCTCTCTTGGTTGCAGAAGCTGTGGGCTGGCACTCCTGGGAGCGTAAGGTGGTAGTGTTTCTTGACGTGTAGGGGATGCCATACACATGGAGACAATGAAGACGACAGGCAGAGAAGTAGAGACAAGGGTGGGAGGCATGGGAGCGGGCATTCACTTCCTCATTTTCAGTTCTTCCCAATGCCCAAAGGTTGCTTCAGTCTTCTGTCTGTGAACACCCCAGGGTCTTTCCATCAAGCTCTCTTCTCCTAGGCTACTTTGAGGTGAGTTTGTGTCTCTGAAATCCAGAGATTTCTCTCAAAAATAGAGTCTATTGCAGTGGTCTAGATGAGGACTCGCATCGTCTGCTGCAGGACAGGGGGCTGGATCTTTGTGGAGGTGCATGTGGTGGGACTGAACTGTTAGCATGTGCTGGTGGTGGATGCACAGAGAGAGGCAGAGATGGTGGACAAAGCCAGATTTCAAGGGTCCCTGGCATGGGGGAGGTTCACTAAACAGCACTGTGGTGGGGGCTTACAGGAAGAGGATTAGTTTAGTTGTATGCTCTAAGGGCTAAGAGCTCCCCAGCCACCTGCAGCTACCTCCTTAAAGCAGCCTGAAACATGAGCCCTGTGCCACAGGTGCAGGCACGTGGGAGGGAGGCGTGTGCCCGGGCCCTGCTCACCCGAATTCCTTCAGGCTCATCTGAACATGGCCCCTGCTCAGCTGCCCACTGTCCGTGAGCCCCTGAATGAGTCCCGTCGGCTCCCTGAACCCCATTTTATTGTCTGAAACATGGGATGATCTCTAACTCACAATTTGTACACAGATTAAGTGAGAAAAGGCACCAGTGCCTAGAACATAGGAAATTCTCAGTTAATGTTAGCAAAACCCCAAATCAAACCAAAGCAAAAACTCACGGATGACTGGATTAAGAATTTATTTTCTTTTGAGAAATCCTATTAACACAGGGAAGCTGAGGAAAGTAATCTTAATATGTACTTGGATTTTTTAAAAAAATTGAGATTGTACTGGTTTATGTGAAGGAAGGGTACAAATATGAACACTTCATACGCAGCGTAAGTCCCACTAATTCACAATTAATGTCACCGTTAATGATTAGTATCATCACAGCATATTAACAAAGTTATTAGGAAAATATGGACTACCGTGACTAAAGATGTCACAGAGGGCGCACGGCTCTGACAGGGAGAGCCAAGTTCAGGAGCAGCTCTCTTTAGGAGGCAATTCTACTAAAACCCAACATGAGAATAGAAGTAAGTTAAGAGGTTTTAAGACTTATTAAATGCATGACTGCAGCTCTAAATTGCCATTGAGTAGGCTTGGTATTATAGGCTGTAAAAACTGCCCCAGCCCAAACTGTGGAATGTTAAATTGACACCTAGGACAGTCACCCCCCCCCCCCCCCCCCGCCCCGATTCAGTATCCCACTATGTTCCGATGGTACAGCAAGGTAAGCAACCGGCACGAGACTTCATATCCTTAAACAAAAGCATTTGCACTTACCTAAATATGTTTAAAAAATGGGGGGAGGTGGAATTCCCTCCTTCTGGAAAATTGGTTTCTAGAACTACTAAAATGCATTTACAAAATAGCTGATAAAAATATTCCTCTGGATTGTACGAGAAGGGAGACAGGGGTCCCTCATGAGATCTGGTGTACACTAATACTCAGATTTGGCTCCTTTCTCTTCCGATTCATCAGAGACTGGACTTGTCATTTTCAGTTTCCTTGTTTTTTGCAGATAAATTTTCCTTTTTTTTTTCTCCTGAGGAAGGTTCACCCTGAACTAATATGTGTGGCCAATCTTCATCATTTTGCTTGAGGAAGATTCTCCCTGAGCTAACCTCTGTGCCAATCTTCCTCTATTTTGTATGAGGGTTGGCACCACAGCATGGCCACTGACAAGTGGTGTAGGTCTGTGTCCAGAAACTAAACTCGAACTTAACTACTAGGCCATGGGGCTAGCCCCCCTTTATTTCTTGATTATTCACTTCAGCCTGTTTTCTCTTTGCTCCCCTTTTGTTTGCACCTTTATTTTGTCAAATTTGTCTTGCTTTCCTGTGACTTTTTGGGGTTAGTTTGCACTTAGTAGGAGCAGACTTAGTGACAACCTTGCTTATAGAGGATTTTTCTTTCCCTTCCCTTTGGCTGAATTACCTTCTGTCAGATCGAAGTTTCCAGGAAGAGTGATGCTATAGAAATTCACACTTACAGGAGCAGAACAAAAACAGAGAGGGCAAATAATGGCTTAAAAATATTTGGATAGTCCTGTACATTTGTTTGTATAGTTGACCGTGGGTTTCCAAGAATGTGGTGGGGGAGGAAAGGGAGGAAAAATTTAATGGCCCAATTGTAGGAAATAAACCTGCAAAGCTAAGAAATATGATCTAGAGGCTTTAACAAAACACTCACGGGGCTGATACTATAAATAGCTGTGGCAGCATGTGGAGTTCATTAAGTCAGAGGAGTGGTTTCGGTACCTTGGAAGGTGGCTGCAAGAGGAGGCACACTCCAAGACGTGCCCTTTCTCTCAGACTTCACAGATGTCAAGAGTTTCCAAGAGCTCCGTTCTCTCTGTATCTGCCCGCAGAGGGAAGTGTGGCCACACCTCGCCCTCTGCCTTGGCCTGGCTCGGAGTGACCAGGACTTGGAGAACAAATGCTTGTGTTAATCGATCTAGCAGAGCAATTTAGAGTCGGGGTTGGTGAATACGCCATCCGAATTTTTGTTCTCTGCTCTTTCTTATAGTTGCTTAATATCGTGCTAAAATTGCTGTCTGTATATCAAATAGCAATTAAAATATAATTTTTGATGTTGGATGCCCAAAAGTAACATTTCTGGCATTAGCCCAAAGGAGAGAACGTACAAGTCTTCTTGCTTATCTGTATTCTTTCTTGGAAACCCAGCTAACTCCTTACTTCTTCAGTTTTGGAGTCTTCCTTGAATTTCTCAATCTACCTCATCTTTCCTTCCTTTGACCTCTTGGTCTCTATCTCTTGTGTCATGGAAAGAGAATGAGGTTTCACAGACCAGAGTTCCCATTTTCGCTGGGACTCTGGTTATGCTATCTTAAGTAAATTCCAGCTACCATAATGATTTAGACAGGGATTACTAAATGATGAGCGATTACTACATTACTTTTATATTTTTATTTAATTCTCATCACAACTGTATAGCTGCTCTTATTACCTTTATATTTTATGGAGAGTGAAACAGAAGTTCAGGGAAAAGAATCTGCCCAACATCGCGTGGCTTGTAGGTGATAATGCTGTCAGAATTCGAAATAGATTTCCTCCCTGCTGTGCTGCATTGACTCCAGGTTAACTTTTCTGAGCCTTAGTTCTTTCATCTTTGAAAGGGAGATAGTTGGGTAATCGTAATGATTCAATGAAATAAAAAGCCTGGAGTGCTGGATTCAAAATATGTGTATATGTAATTCCTCCCTGCCCCTCCTCCATTGGAGTTCTATTATATACTATCATTTATCTTCTCATGTTTAAAAATTGAATTTTCACCTAGATCCTGAATTTTCCGTACCTGGTGGCTCTATCTCACGCAGACTCTACAGATGCCATCATCCAGCACAGTGGCTGTCACACAGCACATATAGCTGGTGGGGATAACTTGATTTTGATAGTCATGATGTCTCTTTCTCTCCTTTTGGATATGCCTAGTAGCCTGGCATCGGGACACACTGTCCACCGCACAAGACTGAGCTTTATTTACCGCAGCCATCTCCAAATGGAAGCGCATAGAGACGATATCGCCACTCCAGGAAATGAAGTCCATGGAACAGTCAAACAAGTTTCTAACCATTTGGATATTTTCTTCAAAGAGTCTTGGGAATTTAGTCTTCCTGTTACCTATCTGAAAGAATTATAAAGATAGGCAAGAGTTGGGACGTACGCAGAGGCAAGTAAGCAAGATATTTCTTGCCTCTCTGAGCTACTTGCCTGTGACAATTTTTGAGTGTAGTCTTTGAGTGAAGTGTTTTAGCAAAAGAGAGATGTGGAAGTAAAAGAGAGGAGAAGAGAAATGTTCAAGGAGAGGAAGAATTGCCCCTCGTTTATTTCTAGAAATTTCCAGCAGCTTGGGATATTAAATGGCAGAAATGCTTGCGTCTGTGTTGGAGGTGAGGCAATGGGCATGGGCCAGTGAGTCTCGGTCCTGGCTGTGCATAAAATAATCTTTCATTATTGTTTAATAATGGGGAGAACTAGAAAACGCCAGTGCCCAGGACCAAGCCCAGACCAAATGAATCATGATCTCTTGGAATGGGGCCTAAGGAATTGGTATTTTTTAAAAGAATCCTTCATGGGGACGGCCCAGTGGTATAGTGATTAAGTTCATGTACTCCACTTCGGTGGCCCAGGGTTTGTGAGTTCGGATGCCCCATGCAGGCCTACATACTGCTTATCAAGCCACGCTGTGGTGGTGTCCTACATACAGAAAAAAAAGAGGAAGATTGGCATAGATGTTAGCTCAGGGTCAATCTTCCTCACCAAGAAAAAAGAAATCCTGCAGGGTTTCTCATGTATATCTAGGGTTGAAAATAACTAGCCAAGGAAAGTTAGGCAGACCAGGACCAGAAACAAGCTGTTTTCCTGGCACCATCTCTGGAGAAACTGATACAAGACTATGGCTAATCTTAAACTAAAGGACGGTGGACAATTTCAGGGACCTCAAGAATGTGCACTTTGTGCATCTCTTTGGCAGAGGTGACTACCAATCATGTGTGTTGACAACAAGCCGATTTCCTCTTAGAACCACAGGTGAAAGGCCTGGGGTAAACAGTTCTGTGTTCAGAGGTATTACAGAAGTGTAGACAGAACAGAATTAGCAATATCAGAAAGAAGCCTTCTTTCTTTATCCATCACAAATACATCCCTCGAGAATACCTCTCACCCTTGGCCTTTCTTTTCTGATCTTGAAAATATGAATGTCAATTCATCGCAGCTCTCTGCCTCCTCCGCTGCTAACCCTGGTCCTGTTCCATTGTGAAGAGGACTTTGCATTTTCAATTTTTGCTCTGAAAGTTGTTTCTGCCTGTTCACTGTAGCTGTAAATGGCACCATTATCATTTTCTTTAAAAGTCTCTCCAGTTAAAAGGTAACATGATGTCATGGAAAGAACATGGGTAGGGATTAAACAGAATTGTCTGATTCCTTCATCTGTTAATGAATTCTGTGCTTTTTGGCAAGTTTCTCAATCTCTGAGTCTCAATTTCAGAGTCTACAAAATGGAAACAATATCATCTACCTTAAGAGGCTTTTGAGAGGTTATGTAAATAAGTGTGTGTTAAACACGTAGGCCAGTGTCAGGATTGTAATCGTTGTCTGGTAGATGCTAGTATTACTGCGTTTTTTTTCTTCGTACATTTGCTCACTTAACATCAGAGAGAAATAACTATGTTAAATTGTTACAGGAAGAGGTTAGACTAAAAACACCACACATAATGAAATCCTATCATATTTGAAGATCAAGCACAAATCATGCCAACTCTATAATAACCTAAATGAAATAATAATGTTGTCAAACCTACAGGTCCAGGGCTTGGAACATAGCAGGCATGTAATCAATGCTCCTTTTTATCCTATTCTTACTCCTATTTTTAGGAAATTTTTTAGGCAAGGAAGGGGATGCAGTATTACAATATTTTATGTTGGTATAACATTATAATAATCTCCATTATTGCTTTTAAACTTTTGCCACACCATAAACTTTTAACAATCTTTCCACTTTAGGATTTGATATCTTAATATCTCACACTTTCTCTAATTGCCAGATAATTCTACCTTGATTTTTGAGCCTGTGATTCAGTCTCCCCTTTATTCCATCCGCTGCCATCATTCTCAGGGATTTCTGCAACCGTATTGACCTTCCAATACCCTGGCGCTATGGATCTTTGCTCTTCAATTATTTCTTTTCATTCCAGTGCATCTCGCTACATGCGTGGCCATTATTAGAAATGTCTCCAAGCTTTTAATTCTATGATCCTCCTTTCTGAACAGAGCTACCGTCCATTCTTTTACTCTCCCATGCCTCATACCTACTAGACCTGTTTGGACACATAATTCCCAGTTGTGGTTCAGTCTTTGAAATGGTTACATAACGAAATTGTCAAAGGCCATATTAAACCAGAGAAATCAAGTTGGTTCTAATGCCAAGACATTTTAGGTTCTCTTGAGAACCTAAAATAAGAATTCTTCTTATGAATGTCAACTAATATTTGTACATACACAAATGGTATTGAGCTATGCATTGTATTAGATGGGCTCATACAGTACTACAGCAGGGAATTCTAGTGACTCTAATCCTTTCACTGGCTTCTGCCTGTAATTTTGCTGTTGACTTGGCACCATCTTCAACGTTGTCCTCTCTCTGATTTGATCTGGACCAAATAGACTTCAGTAACTTTCACATATTAGAAATCAGGCATTGAACTGAACTGAATTTGGGGGAATAGAGCAGAAAAAGAATCAGTAGAATGGAATCATCCCTCAGTCACATTTCTTGAGCCCCTACTATGTGTCAGACACTGTGCTAGGTTCTGGGTATGGAAGCTAAGGATGACGAAAACCTGGCAATCCAGTGAGCAAGAGAGTAGGCAGACACAGATGGCTGTCCAAAAAGGTATTTCTGGCTGCTTCCTGGCTGCAGTTTTGCAGAGATATTCATTGTGTATGGTTACAGTGGGTGGGGTTGTGATTGGGCACGAAGGCTGCCAATTTAGAATGTTCTCTGCCGCCTTTTATACACAGAGAACAAAGATGTCTGGAGACACCCTAATGAGTTTTCAATTTGTGAGCTGTTTGGCACTAAGGTAGAGTAGGTGGCAGCTAGAGCTTGGTGCCAGGTCAATAACCCAGATTTATATGCCCATATATTTGGAATTTCCTTAGGGATCATTCCTGGAAAGGAGGTCTATCCTCGGAGAATTACAATGCAGCTGGGCTTAAGTCATCAGATGTCCCATTGTTACCATGTCTTTAAGGCAGCCACTCACAATGAAAGGAATGAGGATATACGAAATGCTGGTGTCTGACCCCTCAATACTAACAGACATTTGGGAAAGCAGGAGGCAGCCTGGAGCCCCTCAAAAGTGGCAAGGACAGGATTCAAACTCATTTGATCTCTCCCTCTCTTGGGGTTCACCCAAGGGAAACTTTTTCCAAGGATACTTGGAAACAGAACTCATTCTACCCATAGCTGTTTCTAAGGAGGGGGTCGTTAAGGCATCTCCAGTCTCTTAACCTCTTTGGTACTCGACAAATCCTTAGCATGAAACAAGAATGTACTTTTTGGATGCTCTTTGGTGCGGGCACAGGAGTTGCTGCAGACTTTGTCTAAAGGAAGTCTCTCCTGCCAAGGCGAGGTTTGGTGGTCCCTCCTCTGGAGCTCCTTGCCACTGTGCTTATTTTTAGAGCTACTGAGAGGACCCTCTGGACCCCTAAAAGGCTGACCAGATGTGCAAGCTAATCTATTCTGGAGCTAAAATCAGGAACTTTAAAAATAATCTACATATGTTTAAGTTTTATGCATTAACTTTTGTCATTGTTTTTATGGAAGATAACTATGCTCTCTCATGCAATGTGCTTTATAAGCTTCTTTCCTCTTTAAGTTTCAACTCAGATGTCACCCACTCTATAAAGCCTTCTCTGACCCTAATCCAGCAGACTTATTTGCTGTTGCATCTGCTCTCTCTTTGAACCTTTTGGTCGTATCCATCATGACAATGATGACCTTGTATTGCACTGGTTTGGGATTAGTCTGCCTTCTCACTGGACTGGTGGCTCCTTTAAATAAGGCTGTCTATGGTACATAGTAGGTCGTAATAAATTTATGAGGAGATAAGTATTCTTTGGGGTCATTTGAAAATCTAATAGATGGGTCACGGGGCTGACCCAGTATGGCATTTCTTAATATTCTTAAGTAGAGAAATATCATAAACATAGAGATGGATTTAGGTTGTCTAAGTTCAGTCACTCACTTACCACCTTCACGATTGTATTGTATCTATTACCACATGTACTATTATTTAATCTTTTGTCTTTAGTTTAACTCATTTCTTTTACTGAAACTAGTTTAAAAGAAAAACTTTGAGAAAATTAGGAACATGTGCATAACTTGCCATAGAGGAAGAACATTCAAATGCATTGAAATATGAATGCTTATCCATGTATTGCTTAAAATGCTTTCTGTGTGACTAGAGGTGAGTTGACAACTCTTTAGAAAACACGGTTCCAGAGCTTTGATGAAGCCACCATTTTCCTTCTCTAAAATGTCCTTACCATTAAACATATTGTCAGGACCTCTCGTATGTCTCCACTAAAGTACTCTACATGGCAGGAGAAAGTAGACGTGCTCTCCAGCCCTCCCTTCAACCCCCTGCTGTGATCTACCCTCATCAGGCAAGAGTGGGCATGCAGCCCAGGCTGGTTTGGTGCACAGGCTCAAAGTGGTCCATCATAAATTTCTTTTTAACCTTCATTTTTGTCTTGACAGTCATAGACATTTTACTTCTACACCATAGTACATACTTGTTTTTATTTTCATACAAAGATATATTTTCTTTCCAATATTTGAGTAAAATTGATGATCTCAGATACCGTTTATTTGGTGATTTGGGGTATAACCAATTACACCATCATGGACCACACTTCGAGAAGCATAGTCTTGAGTAAAACACAGTATTGTATTAGATAGTCTTTATCTTAGTACTAAGATGTAGTTCGTAAAAGATTCCTCATTGAATGTTATTAAAACTGAAATGTGGGGCCGACCCAGTGCCATAGTGGTTAAGTTTGCGCCCTCTACTTCAGCGGCCCGGGGGTGTGCGGGTTCGGATCTGGGGTGTGGACCTACGCACTGCTCATCAACCATGCTGTGGTGGTATCCCACATACAAAATAGAGGAAGATTGGCACAGATGTTAGCTCAAGGACAATCTTCCTCCAGCAAAAAGAGGAAGATTAGTAACAGATGTTAGGTCGGGGCTAATCTTCCTCACCAAAAACCACCACCACCACCACCACAAAAAACTGAACCCCAAGGTGAGTGAGATTTGCAGAAATCTCCAGGAAGAATTCATCTACTGAAACAGTAAGAAGTGAAAGACAGAGGTGATTATCTAGATCATTCTGGACTAGACAAAAGTTATTTTTTGAAAATTAATTCTGGAGGTAGTTGGGAACTAGTTTTGCTATGAATGACAGAGGCCAAGGAACCCCTCTCCATTTGATGGGAAGATGGTATTCTTTATTCTCACTAGCTTTGGTCACTCTCCCGCAGGCCGCAGTGATGTCATACAGCAGGATGAGGTGGGGGTGGGTCAGTGCTGTTAACTACACATTCCTCTCCCATTGAAAATACCTGGAGAGTTCCCAGCTAATTGTCACGGATGTTAGTGAGCAGGTGGAGGTTTTCCACTCCTTGGGCACTTTAGGATACCAGTTGGAAGCTCTGATGCGGGCTTTTTTCTATACTAGACAATCGCTGTGTGATGCAAGCACATTCTGAATGGGGGCAGAGCAGAGACCTGGAATTTGACTGGTAGATGTTTATTTTTTGGCTGATCTGGCCTCATTTTTATATTTAGAAAAAGGGAAGAGAAGGTCCTGGCTTTAATTTAGGATTCTGTTTCTGCACTTAACTGCTAGTGGAGGTGGCTGGCAGGTTGATTAAACCATCTTTATTTAGCTGGTAGGAGCCTTGTAAAACTGCCTAAAAGTCAACAGAATAGGCCCCCAGGGGAAAAAGCAAAAACTGCATTGGAGTCAGTTTCAAAGTTTGAGACTTGGCTTCAAATAAAACTGTCTACATGGTCATTCTTATTTAACAGGAATTCTAGGGGTTTTTGGAATTCTAGGGGTTTCTTGATAGGATCAAGAAAGCTTTATTTTAATGTAGCACGCCAAAACTTCCTTCATAGGGTGTGTGTGTGTGTGTTTGGAAGGAAACTGATAGCCATTTAGAGTAGTTTCTGCTAACAATGGCAGCATTGCTGGCCAAGTCACTGGGAGTAAGATTAGGCGGCGACTAGCTTTCGGGTTGGAGAAAGTTAACCCATGTGCTATTTCCTAGGCTAGCTGGCCTCGAGAGCCACCCGCAGCTTGCCCTCAAAAGCAACAGAAACCGGGTCCCCTCTCTCACAGTGAGGGCTGACTTGTCCTCTCCCCACTTGATGACCAGAGACACTAGTGAGAGGGAAAGTCAAGATCTCTCCTCTGACCTCCCAGCAGGCCCAGGGCCCATTTCTTTCAGTCTGCCTTTAGAAGTTGGAAACCCAAGAGCACAACCATCATTTATCCATTGTCAATCTGCCTTTGAGTAAAAACAGATGCTACACCTATGATGAGTCTTGTTTCTTGACGAAATTTTATTTGCAATCTTAAGATAAACGCCCACTACTGCCAGAAATGCCTTTACTTTGACTCTTCCCCCGGTGGGGGAAGGCAAGCCTGAGCGTGAAGAGCTGTGAGTCTCTGCGGCTCACTCTGTTTTTCAATGACTCCTGTCTCCGTCTGGCTCAGGGTAAAGAAGAGGAGCCCCATGGGTACTGGCATGCTTTGCCACCCTGCGCAAGCCGTCTCAAAGGGCAAAGAGAGTACGAATTTGTTATGATTTGGAAGTGGCAGATACTTCTGTGTCTCTGATGAGGGGTGCATCAGAGAAGTGACAGAAAATCTAAGTCCTCTCATAACTGCCTGGCGACACACACATCTCTTCTGCTACTCACCCAGTCCCTCGTCAGGGCTGGCATGTGCGTTGGGAGCATGGTAGGCTGGCTTCTGAGCTCTGCCCCCTGATCAGGCTGTGTGACCCTGGCACTCACACAGGCTCACCTCTCTGAGCCCCTCTTTCCTCATAAGCTGAAAGAGGGGGCTGGATACTTTTCTAAGGACACTTTTAACTCTGAAATTCTATGATGTGACTAAAATCGTGGGATAGGGGAAAGGAAGGCACCCACAGGATAAAGGAGAAGGAACTGGAAAGATAATACAAATCTCTAAGGAATGTCCAGGTCTCTATTCATTTCTACCTTTGATTATGCTCATTGCCTCTATCATTTCTGAGCATTTCCACTTATTTACTCTGTGCCCTTCGGCAAATTGCTTAACTTCTCTTCTCTCATTTGCCTCTTCTATTAATTGGGAGCAATCACACCATCCATATAGGGCTGTTGATTTTGGTATTTTTATTTTGAGGACTAAGTGGTTATACACTTAAAGTCTCTAACATAGGGCGTGTTCATGGAGATGCTCAATAAATGTGAATTTTCGCCACTTTCCCCTTTCTCTCCAAATTTGCTTCACTCTGGATCTTTCCCTGAAGAACTTGCTCTAGGCTGGATGTCCTGATTAACTGTTACCCAGGTAAGGTCAAAGGTGGCATTCACAACATCACTGATGCTCAGAGCAGGAAAAGGCCAAAGCAGCGTTCTTCATATTTCCTAAAGCTGGGGCGGTCAAAGATGGGAAGGCACACTGGACTGCAAGCTGTGTCCTCTCTCCTGCCTTCTGCCCCCAGTACTCTCCCGGCTTCCTCGGTCTTCTCTCTTCCTGTAGGGTCTGGCTCCCCGGGCCCCACTTCGGTGGATTCTTCCCCCTGGTTACACTAGCCAAAAGAACCCTCTTCTGTGTCTGGAGCCTGGGCACCTCTACTCTCTGAGCCGACTTTTCACTTATGCTGTGAAATACCTTCTATATTTCAAATTGCCATTGGCGTTTCTCTATCCTTTTGCTATTTCACATTGTCCTTCTCTTGTCTCTTTGTCTGGATGGCAGATTTCCTAAGGGCAGGGACTTGCGTTTCTATGGCTCCTTGAACAGCGCAAGCCTTCCACGTGTGGGCGGAACCCACGGTAAAAAATAATTTTACACTTTTCACCTGTTCTCATGGGAGGGCTGAGCCTCCTCTCACCCCGCCCTTAACGACTCTTTTATTAATATCGAATTTTCTCAACCGTCACATTGCTTTTTTCATCATAAGTTAGAGGAAGCTTCTCAATTTGAACTCGTGTTACTTTTAGAAAGGTTATTTTATTTGTCTCTTCTATTTCCTTTTCCTTGCCTTCTGGATACCTTTCTGAGGCCTCAAAGATCTAGCCGGAAACTCTCCTCCAAGGCTGTTAAAGGTGGCTAATACATTAGTCTCCCAATAACGAGAACTTTCCTTTAAAACAAATGTCATAAACCCTTGATTCCTTTCCATATTCCAGGGCCTCATCATTGTATTTCAAGAATTCCCGAAAATTGAAAATACCAATCTCACAAATCAATCTCTTTTTGACCTATTCTCCACAGTCACATCCAAACTCCTGCCTTCCCCTGAAGCGAAAAGATACAAAAATGTCAAAAACACGCTGGCGTTTGAATCCCGCCGGTCTCCCTGTGCTGCTCCGGGCTGATTCAGCAGATTGGCTCCTGGGGGAGGGCACCGGTTTCCCAGCGAGTTTCCGGACGATTTAAAACAGACACAGGCACCTCCAAGGCGGCTTTGTCAAAGGCCAAGGACATTTTTTCGGCGCAGACTCTGAGCTTGTTGCCACATAAACAAATGGAAGGATTTCACTCCAGCTTCCCCAGTGCTTTTGGATTGACAAGTGCTAAGAGAGAGACGGGAGCCAGTAAGGCAGCCCGGGGCAGCTAGAAGCCCAAAAAGAAGCTGGGAATTATTGGCTCCGGCTCCACGCTCAGGGCGAGGCTGTGAGCAAGCCTCGGCTGTGAACAAACGTCTGGAAAACCTCTGGGCTGGACATTCCACCCGCAGCCCCAGAGGCTGGATGATGTAGAGTGAAGGGAATCTGCCCTTGGACTCTCTGGCTTCGGGGAGTGGTTCTCACCTCTGGCTGCAGGTGAAACCACCTGTGAGGCTGTTCAAAGCTGCCAGTGTCCCGGCCCCACCCCAGGCCCCAGGCTCGGGGAGTCCCAAGCATGGGTGTGTTTTTAAACAGATCTCAAGGGGATTTTTAGACACAGCCGGGATGGAGAACCACCGAGTGGTGATACTGACAAGTCTGGTTTTCTTTTGAATACCTTGACTGAGTTTTTTTCTTTCACTTCCATAGAAGACTTTTTTGGTGTGTTTTAGCTATTTATAATATATGCTCTCCTTCATTGTTTCCCTAACTCCTATTCCACTTAGATAGCCTCTTCAGGAGTTAGAATAGGGATGTGTATATATCTGCATGTGTCTATGTCTATCTCCATCTATCTATCTACACACACACATATATTTATATATACATGAAACATACACAATTTCTGTAAGTTCAACAGCAAAGGGTTTATCTTGACTTGAATAAACCATCTTTTCTATCTTGCTCAGTCTAGGAGTTAGTGGCTGCAGTATATTGGATTCTATACGTGAAACTGAGCCATCAGCAGACTTACGTCTAGTCCAAACTCTATTATGTGATTTGGGGTAAGTCTGGTAGCCTTTTTGAGCCACAGTTTCCTTATCTGTAAAATGAGGGAGTCAGAGCCAGGGTCCTCCAAGATTGTTTTCGGCTCTAGCATCCATTGGTAACATTAATATTCACAGCTAAACATCACAGAGCAGGACCTGTAGAAGTAAAGGAGACTCTTTCACATATGTGCTGGAACTAACCCTTTTGCCTAATCCTTAGGAATTGTCTTAAGGACCTATGGCATTAAAATAAGACCAAAGCCTACCTTTGAACTATCTGGATTCTTGTTCCAGCTTTCCCTATAAACCATCTGGGAAGACTAATTTTAAAATTTTTCATCTGTATAAAATGAGGAAGCTGCCTTCAGAATGCTAGGGCTTTGTTTTCCAATGTTTGTCATATGGAACACTGGTCCCACAAGATAGGCCTTGGTACAAAGGCTCACGGTTAAATACATTTGAGAAACTGAGGCAGAATCTAACGCTCTTCTTAGGGATTCATAATACACATTGGTGTTGAAAGCTTTGTACAATCACTCAGTAAAGAAATCTGCTTTAATGTTGTTTAACATAGTTTTCCAAGTAAATGATCATACTTGTTTGGCTGAGGAACCAATTACTATCTCAGGTTTAAGGGAGTCCTGTAAGGAAATGTTGCTTGCTGCTCTGTGGCCTACTTCAAGAAGGCTCGGGCATTCCCATGATGCTTGGTATTTTTGATATGTTGACTTCCACCCTGTTCTCCTTGGGATGCTGTTGCTAATGAAGCTAACATCACCTCTTCTAAGGGTTCATTACTTCCCAGGCTCAAAGCCCAAAACTTAGGAACCTCTCTGGTTGGTTGTGAGCAGATTTGTGGGTCACCAGTGATAAAGAATGGAGGGAGAGGATGCACATATGCAGAATTCACTTGTAATGCAAAACAGAAGAGAAGAAAGAGAACTTCCATGGTCCGCAATAGCTGGGGAGGCAGGTTGACCAGGGACAGTAAGACCACAGAAAAGGCAACATTAGTTTCCTTTCTCTGTTAACCATGATCTGTGATTAAACATTGATATAGACACATTTTATTTAGAGGATATTATTTTTCCTCTTTTTGATGGGTTATTCTTAGAGAACAACTGTAAGCTAGATCTAGGAAGGATCTTAGAGATCAGAGTCCAAATATGGTAAATAGATTTAATGTACGGTGCCAGCTCTGACTAACAGAGGCTGCCTGGAGGACCCTGAGGCTGTATCCTGACTCAAAGGTTAAAGTTCTGTTCAACTCCTAATGATGACTATTACATGTGAGATGGTGGCACAGTGTCACAGGAGTCAGTCTGTGCCATTCTTTGTGTAGATGACATTACTTTCAGAGAGGAGAATATACTTGCCCAAACTCATACCAAGTGACTAGTTTTTCTTTCCTTCTCATTCATTGAACACGAACAACATTCTTGATATTTAGAGAGTAAAATTATGTAGACTATACACTTTGAGGTTGTCTCAACCCAGTCAAAGTATGCCATCATTTGCTAAATTTGAATAAATGGTGGAAGCTAATAGGGACCATTCATGCCTCAATTCAGGCCAATTGCTTCCACTTTTCTTTGACTTTCTTTGTCTATGAAAATACGGCCAGTGTTTGTGACCAAATCTGGAGCACTAACTCGGTGGTTTGAAAACTTCTGGACTTTGTGGCTTTCACAGTTTGAAACTTGGGAAAAGGCTAACATCTACTGGCATTCGGGAGCCACTGCCCCAGCCTCCCAGAGGCCTCTCGAACCTTCCTTTATGGTGTTCTCTAGTCCTGTGGTGTGCTTTTAGGGAATTAGTAGATGATGGGAGTTTCCAGAAATGAAAATTGCTTCCATTCACTAAGTTTGTGCCCCTAAACACAGCCATAGCTATGGCTTTCCAATGGAGGCCATTACCCCACTTCAAGACTCTAGTTCCTTGCCAGCCTTGGGTGACACCTTCATTGACCCCCTTCAGTTCTGTTCCAAATAGCCACTTGATCTTCTGCATCTGGACACTCCTCAGCTTTTCATCTTCTTTGGCAGATCTTTATCCCAAGATAAGATCTTGGGATCTCGTGTGCAGCACACAGGAATGAATTGCCTGCTGAATCAGGGAAACTTTCAAACTCAAGCTTCTTGCCCGACTATGAGGAATGTATGGCAACGAGCCACTCCCCTCAACTGAGCCAAACAAATATTTTCCTTAAATGTTATTGACATCCATCTCAGTTGATTATTACTACATATGTTGTTCTCTACTTTGCAAACTGATAGACAGTTTAGAATTAGTTCTATTCCTTTAAAAAAGCTATGTGCCAATATACATATGTTTACGTTGTCACAGAAAATAGCCTACACGCCACACTTGAATTGTGTTAACTTGGGGAGTAGGAGTGGGAGGGCCTTGAAGCGGGTTTTCATTTTCCACTTTATACACATCAGTGTTGTTTGGAATTATTATTATTATTCTTTTTTAACAAATAAGGGCATATTTTCGAATTGGAAAATAAAAACATTAAGTAAATTTAGAAAAATAAAAAAAGTGTTCACAAAATCTTAGAGATGATAAGAATCCAGAGTTCACTTAGTCCTTTGATTCAAAATCTACTGTGAATCTTTGTCAAATTTTCTGTACAATTTTGTGTGCATCTGTGTGTGTGTGTGTGTGCACGCGTGTGCATGCAGTGGTGTAAGGTTGCCAATTCTCTTTTCTTAGGAAAGACTGTTCTTTATTCTGAATTATGTCTCTCTTACATTTTTGGTGTTAAAATTTCCTTTTACTTATGAAATAATAGTGACAATAGATGATGATTTTTAAAATCCTTACTTGGTATAATAAATAATTGGGTACTCAATGTCACTTCTCAAAACTCTACATACTTACGCGTTTATTAAAATTACAGTCTTGGAATGGCTCATGTTATCAACTCCCCCATTTTATAAATGAGGGAACTGGGACTCAGGGAAGTTGTGAAGTGCTTGTGACAATTGATTTAATTGCGTTCTCTTCAACATACCACTCTGTCTCTCAATTAAAAAAATTATTAATACAATACTTGCTTATCGAGCATAGAACATTTATTAGACTAGGCATTAGGGATAAATAAGAATAAATGGATATATCCTCCTGGAGATTTTAGTGTTATATAATGACTAGCAGCTTTACTTTACATACCATATGCTAAATGATTAAAATACTTTTCCTCTTTAGTAACTAAGTGAGCCTTACACCATCTTATTTATTACATATCATCATGGCTTCATCTGTAGTTCATCACTGCTCTCCATAGCAGACATTTCCTTTGTCCGTAATATCGACATCTTGTCTTGCCCTTGAAGCATGCAAGAACTTTAAATGTTTTTAAAGTGAGGCAGAATGAGTATGCATGTTCATCGTAAGATATTTAAGCAATATTTAAATATACAGAGAAATAAGGGAGAGTCTGCTTTCATTGCTCTCAACTCCCTAATCCCACTCTGGTCTCCAGAGTTAACCAACATTAATAGTTTTGTGGATGTGCTTCCAGAGCACGTTCCTTAGAGTGTATGCATAGATTTCAGGTTACTTCTCTGTGTCATGTAGCCTTTCTTATATAAACATCTGAGTGAACTCAGAGTGAACTCACTTTATCCCAGTAAGAGGGATCCTATCATTTCTGGAAATATGATCATCAATCACCCCTTGACAGTTTTGCCTAAATACAGACCCCTCTTGACTTAAAACAAGTTGTGTTCAAAAGGTTTTTGTTTTGTAAACTGATTGGAATTTGGAATGTGTTCTCTCATAAAATGAGTTACAAATATGTTTTATGTGGTGGCTGCAGCTGCACAAGAAAAAGGTCAGTATGGAGAAGGAACATTTAACGAGTATTTACCATGTGTGAAAAACCCTATCAAGAACTTTCCAGGGGTTGGCCCTGTGGCGGAGTGGTTAAGTTCGCGCGTTCCACTTTGGCAGCCCAGGGTTTTGCTGGTTTGGATCCCGGGCGTGCACATGGCATTGTTTATCAGGCCATGTTGAGGCGGCATCCCACATGCCCCAACCAGAAGGACCCACAACTAAAATATACAACTGTGTACTGGGGAGATTTGGGGAGAAAAAAAAAAAGAACTTTCCATTGTTTCATTCATTCTTTGCAACATTTTTGTTAAGCTGGTTATTATTCCAAATTATATAGATGGAACAACTAATGTTCAAAGTAACTAAGTGACTTACTCATTGTCAGGTAGGTTGTAAATGTCAGAGCTGAGAGTCAGGTCCACATATGTTTGAGTCCTAAGTACATGCACATTCTGGCCCCTGGAAGTTGGTTTAAGAAGGGAAAGGTGCACACATAGACACGTATTCAGCCACACGAGGTGGCGTGGTGTTTGACTCCTCCTGTTCCAGTGACCACAGAGGGAGAGATCAGGAGATGGCGGGCTGAAGCTCTGGTTCCACCATACTTTATTCATTCTCCAATAGATGACTGTCAGACCCGGGGACTGACAAACTGGCTGTTGCTGTATGGATTTGTATATTTTGGCTCTCAAAACCAGTCAGTAAACATATAGATGGAAATTCTCTGTTTTCCCTCTAGATGCCCTCTCGTGCTTTCTCCATCCCACTCTGTGCCTTGGTGAGGTGAACCTCCTTGGCCTCCATCAACTGGCTGACTCCCTTTTCCTCTGGCTTCTGATTGGGTTTGTCCAGTGCAAGGCTTCAGCAGGAGATTGGAAAAGGTGAGGGAAGAAATGTCAGGGCCCTTAGTCCCCTGGCTCCCTTCCTGTCCCAGCTATTTTGCAGTGGCTGGATCCCTATACCAAAAGCCACAGCTCTTGCTGGATGGCCTTCCTTACATCTTCAGCTCTCTCTACATTCCAGCAAATAATTCTTCCCTGGTACCTTTAGGCCTAGGGCTGGTAACAGCTTTCTACTCTTTACCATAGCTTGTTGGTTTAACACTACCTTGCCCACAGGCCTGTAAATGTCCCTTCATTAATCTCTCTTTAATTATCCTTTTTGAGTGTACCATCTGTTTGATCGTGGGAACCTGGGTGATCCAGTAAATGAAACCAGGATTTGTTCCTGAACACAGATCCAGAAAATGGGGTTCTGTGATTCAGTTGCTCACATATTTGATGAGGGCACAGATAATCTCCTTGCCAAGGTGAAATGGATAACGTAGAATGTGGTGGAATAACAGTTGCTCAAATTATCAACAGCTGTTGCCTGGGGTGGTGTGCAGGAGAAGGGCGGAGACCACATGACTGCAGCGTGCCTTGTTTTGTCAGGTGATTTAGATGACACAGATTGTGCCACGATCTGGTGACTTATGAATCCCAGAGAGCAGATACAGAGAAAAGGACAAATTATCAGCCTTGAATGCTCAACTCAGGGTATAGGTGGAAAATCAAGTAGCCACTTTGAAAGTGTTTAAAGAATCTTGTACGTTCTGTAGCTGCAGGATGAATGTATCTAACTCAGGGTAGCTTTTAAAGAATCTCTTATCTACTACAGCTGCAGGGCAAGTATGATTGAAGACCATCTGTGCCTAAACACATGGACTATCTCCGTTCACCTTTCGCCTCTTAGATAGATTTCTAGGGGTTTGGAATATGGTCAAATACAAGGTGCCTGTGCTGAGGATTCAAATATACCTGGGATTGACTCTCAACTCTGATGCTCACCACCTCTATAAGGTTGGGCAAATTGCTTAATCACTGAGAGAGAGGTTGCTGCGTCACTAAGTGGGCAACAGTACTTGGTCTTGTAGGACAAGATAAGGCATAAGTGAAAAAAGAGTGGATTCCTGCCATATAAGATGCAGTCATTTGGGTCAGGAGCAGAGAAGATTGAGAACTGTGGAGCTCCACACTCCCCCGATCCTTCATCGCTTAAGGAAGAGGTTCCTGCTTCCCCAACCACATTTGTGGCCACCAGCCTTCCCCTTTGTTCCTTGGAAAGCTCCTGTTTTCCAGTGGAAGAATGGGTACAGACCTCTGGCGTTTTGGAGTCTAGCCATGACCCCTCCTGCAGGTGACTCTTCTCCCTTTAAACAGCTTTCGCCTTGCCACTGGGCCCTAGTAGAAAGTAAATGCCTGACCACATTTGTTTCTGAGGCTGCAGTCACAAATTATCACAAACTCGGTGGCTTAGAACAATAGAAATTTGTTCTCTCACCGTTCTAGAGCCTCGAAATCTGACATAAGGGGACAGCAGGGCCCTGCTGCCTCAGAGGTCTCCAGAGGAGAATCTTTTCTTTCCTCTTCCAGCTTCTATTGTTCCAGGAATTCCTTGGCTTGTGACTGCATGACTCCAATCTCTCCCTCATCTTTGCACGGCCTTCTCCTTTGTGTCTCTCTTCTGTCTCGTTAGATTCAGGGTACACCCCAGTAATCCAGGATGATCTTATCTCAAAATCCTTAACTTAATTCTGTCTGCAAAAAATGCTTTTTTTCAAAAAAAGGTCACATTCACTGGTTCTAGGAGATGTATCTTTTGGGGGGGTCACTATTCAAACCATTACACTGACTGTGGAAAATCAAGTGACCACGTGACCTGAGCTACCCCTAACGAACTAGGTGTTATCTGACCCACCATCCGTTAAAGGGGAAAGTACAACAGCAGTTTATCAAGTCAAGGAGCAAGGGTTATGCCTAGAGCCCAGAGAATTGACTGGTGCTCCTCTTAGTATTTCTCTACCACATTGATCTGTGAAAAACTGCAGAGTCCCAGTAAATACAAGACAACCATGGACTCAGATTTTGTATAAAGGTTTGAGTCTCACCACCAGGTAAAGACTTTCTCCAGCCAAGGAGCTTACAGAGAGTAAGGGGAGCAGGAAATGGGTAGAAGAAGGAGGAAGCTGTGGTTATCAACTTAGGCCTGAGAGCAGGAGCAAAAGCAGAGACTGTAGGAGCCATGCTTTGTGTCATTCCTCCCCCCGTCTTTTTTTCCCTGTGTTACGTTACATGGAGAGCACTGATGTCGGTTGGCCTGCATTTTCTGTTTCATGTGGGAACATGAGTGAATCCACTGCACCTCATGGTGATACATCTGCTGATGGGAACTCTGTGTTTCCTATATTGGAGACACATGTTTTTCAACCAGACAAAGGGAAACAATACATGTTGAAGTGCAAAAATGTGTTAGATAGTCTCTCCCCTTTTAGATCTGTTTCCCACCCTTCTCTACCCAGCTCTCTGCAAGGAGAGGTTGATTTCCATGATCTGCTTTAACCAGGCTCCCTTCCCCAGTGGCTTTTAGTTGCAATGGCAATGACAGATAGGAGTGATGGAGGAAAGATAGACCAAGCCGTGCATTCCCTGGCTCCCTCCTGTTTGGGTCACAGTTTGGCAGTGGCCGCTTTCTTCTTTTCAGGGCCAGGGCTCCTGTTGGGTATTCTTCTCCCACAGTAACAATTATTGTTAGATCTCAGCAACCGCTCTCTCCCTTTGTATCTTCAGTCTTTAGATTAAAGGCTCCCAACGCCATCCCTTGTTGGTTTCCCTTGACTCTGCCCTCTCTTGAAAACTGGCTCCTTCATGAAACTCTCTTTGGTCACCCGTTTGAATGAGCCATCTCTTTCTTGCCAGGATTCTGACTAGTATAACACCCAAGGCCATGCTCTTCTGTTTAGGTTAGCAAATCCCTCCTTCTCCACCTCTGCTCAGCTCATATGCTCGTATAGCAAGAGCTGCTTATCCATGGTTCTGTGTGCACATGCTGAGAGAAGGAGCGGTCCAAAGGCGGCTTGTCTTCCTTGGGCTATGGCCATTTCCATAACAACCACAATAGGAAAGAAGAGGAATTTCTCTTCTAGGTGAGGAGAATTTGCCCCCAGCCTCATCCATGTGCCAAGTCCTCTGAACGTGGGAAAGGATACATTGTTCATTCTGTTAGCATTATGGTGAGCAAAGCAAATTTCCCACAGCATTCTAGCTGTAGTAGAGGCAAGAGTTCATTAACAGGCTATAAGCTTGCTCCATTCATTCATTCAGCAAGTATTTAGTGAACATTTTGTTCTAGGCTCTGAAAGTATGGAACTGGACAAAGACTTTGCCATCATGGAGTTTACAGTTTCATCAAATAAGCCCTTGCTCTCTTCTCTATGGTATTGTGAGCATTGTGGTAGAAGCTCAATGAATAATTATTAAATGACTAAAGATGAGGATTAGAAAAATGATTAAAATATAGGTAAATTATAGTTTCCCACCATTTCCTTATAGTTAGCTCAATGCAGTATAATCTCTAAGTGTGAGTGTGGTCTTCACAACATTGGCCTGTCTCCTCCCTAAACCATCCAGCGCTTAGAAACTTGTGAAAACTCAGTGAGGTTTTGCTAGATTCCTGTAAGTTCCATGTCAAATATCTGGAAGCATCACGGTGCCAATCTAACTGTTGCTGCTACAGAATCTGCCCCATGATCTCTTCTGGAAAAAGCCCACATTCCTTGCCCCACTGCTCTAGATCCTTCCGCTGGGGCAAGTTTTGTTGTGAGGAATGGGCTCCTTTGCCTTCCAGATCTCAGCTGCTCCTCAATTTTCTTCAGCCTCTGTTCAACAGGACTCCCTTCCTCCGATGCTTCTGTCTAGGTTCACATCATCCTTTCCTCTGGCCCTTTACTTTTTCTTTTTAACCTCAGCTCCCTTCCTCCACTTCCTAGATTATCATCCTGATGTCTGTCAATCCACTCTGGCCCATCATATTGCTACCATCAGTCTACTGGGAGTCCTATTGATGGACAGATCGGTGGTGTGTCAACAGACCCATTTTGTAAAATGGAAATTGGAAGAAACCTAAAACAACAGAGTAGAGGATGGAAAGCAAAGTCATTTATTCCAGATATAGCTCGTTCCCGGTAGGTCTCTGCAATGGCATTTCCTCCTTACACGGATATTTTTCGGCACAAGGTCAAATTTTAAAATGCGCGTGCTGACACTTGCAGTTGTGCCTTCTCATTGCGTGACTGGTGTGTGGTTGGGGTTTTTCAACTTCTCATAGTTTTGTGTGAAAGCTCACTGTGACATGGGGTGGGAGGGGAAAGACCCATAGGGGAAAAATCTTTCTCACACTAGAGCCGAAATCAAAGGAATGCTTCGGGCTGTGAAAAATGGCTTCCCGTTCCCTGGCTCCAGGCTGAGCACTCATGCCTTGGAAAAGGTAATCTGGAAAAAGTGAGGTGCGGGGAGGATGAGGATTTTCACACTGCCGCAGAGGATATCCATAGTTTCTTTTCAGGTTTAATTGCACGTGGGTGGTGTACGATAAGTGCTCATAAATTGTCTACCCCGATATTGAATTTAGCCCCTTCCATATGTGTCAGCATGAGCTGAGCTGAAGCCAGTGGAATGGGCCAAAATATACTAGAACTGTAGCCAAACTGACGACAGAGGGTTTGAAAAGTCAGCTAGAGAGACCTGTGGACCCAGTTGTTGGAGCAATAGATTTCTTGTCCTGAGCCTCTACACAGATGCTATTTTTTCCTCTTTGGGGTGGCATATGAAATGAGAAGGTACTGATGGAGAAACTGATTTTCTTCTCTAGTTGAAAAAGTAACATTTAGTAACTTAGAAAACTTTTCAGAAATTGTAGGTAAAACCCTTCACGTGGCATTTCATAGGCTGTTCTAATGGTCTATTATATGATAGGTATTGGCCAGCTCTGGTGGTCTAGTGGTTGAGATTCATCACTCTCATCACAAGGGCCTGGTCAGGGAACCACACCACCAGTCTGTTGGTGGTCATACTGTGGTGGCTGTGTGTTGCTGTGATGCTGAAAGCTGTGCCACTGGTATTTCAAACATGAGCAGGGTCACCCATGGTGGACAGGCTTGAGTGGAGCTTTCAGACTAAGGCAGACTAGGAAGGAGGACCTGGCCACCCACTTCCAAAAACATCAGCCATGAAAACCCTATGAATAGCAGCAGAATATTGTTTGATATAGGACCGGAAGGGGAGGGGATGGTGCAAAAAGACCGGGTAGAGATCTGCTCTGTTCTACACAGGGTGGCTAGGAGCAGAGCAACAACAAAGATACATATTCTCTGTTTCTTCATTTCTTTTTAAAAAAGAATGCAAGCATTATTAGAAACAGCACTATTAATTTTTAGTTGACTGAAAAAAGTTGATTTCCAAGCTCCATGAAAAAGTAATGAGAAAAAAAACGTTCTGAACCCCCAAAAGGGAAGCAGTAAAGTGCTGTGTAAATATTTCCCACCACTGCCTACTGGGTCCTTTTTACAGGTGGCTATTTTGATTGACTGGTTGATTAGTGTCAGCAGAGAAATTGTGTTCTTGTGTGTTTTGTGTAAATGTGGGGCATTTTTGAGGTTGGGAAGGGTGAACGGAATTAAGGAATAATTGTCATTTGAAGGTTGGGCAAATAAAATTTAAATAGCTTGCTTACGGCTCTTTTCTCTTTATGCCTGGTATGTTTATCAAGTTGTACCCTGTTATGACAAATGTATTGAGTGACAAGTGTCTAAGGAGACTCTTGTAAGGAGACAACTGGACTTTTTGGGGGTGCTGGTTGGCCCTGGGACAAAGATTCTTGAGTGAAACATTCTTAACCCTCTAGGCAGTGATCATATCTGGCAGGGAACTAAAGTCACATGGAAGTGATGGAGTGGCCCCATCTGGATTCAGTTCAAGGATTCGTATATGGGTCTGGAGCAAGGATTCTTTTGGATATGAAGTTATTTGGTGCCATTTAAAATGTTACTCCACTAATTACTCAAGAAAATTATTGTAAGCATTTTTTTTTTAACGGGCAGAGGGGAAGATACTTTAGAAAACAATAAAATAGTTTAAGCAGGAGTCATTTAAGAGAACTAAGGCTAAGACCCTTCTCTCTGGGAATCAAGGGGTGTAATCTTGTTAGTGAAAGGGTCCTTCTTCCTTTACTGAAAGCACTGGCGTCGGAACACAAGGCATGGCCAGGCATGGTGGCAGCAACAATGAAGGCCATGAGATGGGGGAGCTGAGATCTGCAATAGGAAATCTTACCGGGTACTAAGGAGAGTTTATCAACCACTATTAGAGGAAAGGAGGAAACGGGAGAAACTGAAGGTGTAAGATGTCCCATTAGCACCGCATCTAGAACATAGTAGGTGGTCAATAAACATTTGTTGAATAAATGTGAGTAAAACTAAGAGGTGAGTTGGGAAGAGGAGCAACATCAAAGTGTCTAAAGATCTTGTCTCATGGATTTTGGGGAAGCAGGTTGATTTTTTTCAGAAGAGACTGACAAAGATGACACAGAGTCAAATTTCTGGTCTTAGCTTGGGTTTTAATGGTGCCAGTAAGGAAATTAGTCAGTAAGTATTCTGGGATCTGGGTAGAGCTTTGGAGAAAATAGACTTTAGGCAATAAAGTGGTGCATTGTACTGGCAGGGACTGGTCACTGGGGATGAAGAAGCAGAGCGAGCTCAGCTGCTGAGCCAGGCTGTTGGTCGCTCTGCGGAAGCTCTGTGGCCTGAAAAAGGCTCCATATGAATTGTCCTTCCATCAGCAGGCAGTCCAGAGCTGGTTGTCTTCTTGCCTCAGGCCAAAAATATGCTTGGGCTTATAATATTTTGGAGAAAAAGGACAAATTGAATTTCCAAAGCATGAAGCATTTTTACTCTTGTGAAAATGATTCCTTTGCAGAATAAAAGGCTTTAGGGCAGTGGTTCTGAAATATTAAAAAGAAAAGAATTCTCCCGAATCCCTGCTATTGACATAAATTGTTTTTAGAATAAATATGTATGTATAAATATAAAGCTAGGAACAAATTCTTTATGCTTATACATCTTATACACGTATACAACTAAATTTAATTCCAAATTAAATTCAGATATTGAATTTGGCATGTCTGTACTTTGTTACTAAGTGCTATGTGATGACACAATTTTCCCACTACTTTCCTCTATTTTAACTTCCAACAAATTTTGTACAGTGCACCGTGAAGTCATTGGGTCTTCAGTTGGTTTTAATGCATCATTTACAAGTAACATCCACCTTTTCTTTTCTCACTCATTGACGGTAATTAATGTGCCACATGTCAAATCAAATCTCAATTTATTAAAAAACTTAAGACACTAAAATTTTGTTCTATAAAAATATCTTTTAATTACAAATGCCCAATGCAAGTTTTAACTTTCTGATGAATAAAATAATTCAGCAAGAGTAAAAATGGTAGTTGCAGGATAGTTATTGTCATTTAGTCATTAGGACATCAATTTAACAGCATATCAGATATGCTTATTTGTACACTGAAGGTTAAATGCTACAACTCAGGTGGTCTCTTGGCACCAGTGTGGTCATAAATACAACTAAGCCACAGGCAATGAGTAAGTAAATGACAGGACACTGTCCTCAGGTGTCTGAGAATATGCTAATGTTAATTTTTACTCAGGATATTTTTCAAATATAGTAAAGTATAGAAAATATTATGACAGACTATATAGCCACCAAATAAGTTATCAGGTGATATTTTATAATTATTTGCTTCAGATGTCTTTTTAGATATCGTTATTTTAAAAATTTATATACAGTAAAATACTTTTTTGTTTTATAACTCTATGAGTTTTAACGCATACATAAATTTGTATACCCATCACTAGAAAAAACCAATTTCATCACCACCCCCTACCCCAACATCCCTTGTGCTGTCCTTTGTAGTCAAATCTTCCCCTTGCCTCAACCCTTGGCTACTACTCATCTGTTTTCTGTCCTGACAGTTTCGCCTTTTCTAGAATGTCATATCAATGGAATCCTACAATAGATGACCTTGGAGATTGACTTCTTTCACTCTATGTCATGTATGGTGTGTATATTAATCTGCCATTTTCTTTTTACTGCTGAGTGTACTTCATTGTATGGATGTACCATATCTTTTATTTATTGAAAGAAATTTGATTCATTTTTAATATATGACAATTACAAATAATGCTGCCATAAACATTTGTGTACAGCACATTGTTTCTTGTGAACTTAAGATTTCGTTTCTCCAGCATACATTCCTAGAAAGATTGCTGGGTCACATCATAAGAATGTATTTAACTTTGTAAGAACTACCAAATTGATTTTGAGAATGTCTGTACTATTTTGCGTTTCCAATGGCAATGCATAAGAGTTCTAGTTGCTCCTCTTCCTCATCAGCATTTTGTATGTCACATTAAAAAATTGTTTTAGTCTGGGGCCGGCCCGGTGGCGCAGCGGTTAAGTTCGCACGTTCCGCCTCTCGGCGGCCCGGGGTTCGCTGGTTCGGATCCCGGGTGCGGACATGGCACTTCTTGGCAGCCATGCTGTGGTAGGCGTCCCACGTATAAACTAGAGGAAGATGGGCACGGATGTTAGCTCAGAGCCAGGCTTCCTCAGCAAAAAGAGGAGGACTGGCAGTAGTTAGCTGAGGGCTAATCTTCCTCCAAAAAAAAAAAAAACAACAACAACAAAAATTGTTTTAGTCATTCTAATCGGTATGTAGAAGGATAGGTATATAAAAGCCATTGCTAGTTTTGAGCAGAGAAGTGTCATGATCTGATCAGTATTTTAATAGGATGCTGTGATAACATTAACTGTAGGAAGGCAAGTTAGAAGAAAGGAGACCTACTTAAAGGCTATTGAAATAATACAGACAAAGATAATGGTGACTTTGGCCAGGGCGGTAGCAGTAGAGGCAGTGAGAAGTGAAGTTTCTTTGCTAACCAGTTGGATGTAGGATGAGAAAGGAAGAGGGAAGTCAAGGATGATTACAAGGTTTTCAGGCCAAGCAATTAGAAAAAACTGGAATTGACATTTATTACAGGGTGAAGATTATGACAGGAACAGTTTTTGGGAAAAGGTCAGGAACTCAGGCTTGGATATCTTAGTTTTAGATACTTATTAGACATCCAAGGAGAGATGTCAAGTAGATGGTTAGATGTAGGAATCTAGAATTCATGTCTGGGTTAGAGATAGGAATTGGGAAGTTATCAGCCTATAATATTTACAGACATGAATCTGGATGAGATCTTCAAGGGAGTAAGTGTAGATAAAAGAAAGAAGGTCCAGCGGTTGGGCCCTGAGGAAATCTATTGTTTAAAGGAGGAGATAAAAGGGAATAAGCACAGAATTCTGTGCAAAATGTCTACTCAATGACTAATGAGACCAAGGCAGAAGCCAGGCATATGATCCGGAAGCCTATCAAGCTCATCATAGCACATTTTAATGCAGCAATTAAAATAAGTTTGTTAAAAAATAAAACATCTGGAACAAATGTGAAATTGAGCAGAAAATTAGGACAACACACATAAACCAGAAGTGTCCTGGGCAAACTGGAATGTATATTTGCTCTATCTCTGGGAGATCTCCTCCACTGTCATGGCTTCACCTACCATTTATTTGCGGTTGAACTCAATATCTTGATTCCATGTTTCCTGGAACCTGATTTTCTTCCAGCAGTCACTTCCCATCTCAGCACATGATAGTACTATATAACTTATCGTTCAAATAAAAACCCCATGGATCACCCTAACCTTCTTCCTCATCTGCTACATACCGTATCCAATCCATCATGACATTTCCTCTGTTTTTCTTCCTAAATAGCACATGAATCCATCCACTTCTCTTCATGTCCATTGCTACCTTCTCAGTCCATATACCAGCATCTCTCAGCTGGACTACTTCATAGTCTCATTAACTCATCTCCCAGCTCAAGTCTTATTCCCTGAAAGCTATTCTCCACACTGTGACTAAGACAAGTTTTTAAAAATGTAAATTCAGTGATGTTACTTCCCCACTCAGAACCTGTCAGTGGCTTCTCACTGTTCTTAAACTGAAGTTCAAATTCCTTTTCGTGGCCTGCAGTGTGCTTCTTGATCCAGCTCTCTCTCTCTCTATTCTAATCTCTCATGAACTTCGCCTTCATTTTGTACACTCTAGTCTTTCAGTCTTTGTTATGTGCATGTTTGTGTGACCCCAAAATTGTTATGTTGGAAACTGTAATCCCGAATGTGATGGTATTTGGAGATGGGGCCTTTGGGAGGTAATTAGATCAAGAGGATAAGAGGATGGCACCCACATTATGGGATTAGCTCTCTAACAGGTGAGGGTACAGGCAGAAGATGGCCATCTGCAAACCAGGAAGAGAGCTCTCACCAGACACTGAATCAGCTGGCCCTTTGATCTTGGACTTCTCAGCCTCCAGAACTGTGAGAAATAAATCTTGGTTGTTTAAGCCCCCCAGTCCATGGCGTTTTGTTATAGTAGCCCAAACTAACTAAGACAGTCCCTCAGACATGCTATATTCTTACTTGTACAGACCCTTAATGTATGGGACACTTTTTCACTCAATGACCTTTTTGCCACCTAACTCCTGCCTTTCCTTTAGGTCTCACTAAAGGGTCTCACTCTGTACGTCATTTCCCCAGGAAGGCTCTCCCCAGCTCCTTAGATCAGGTTATGATCTGTGTTAGGTACTTCAATGCAGCCTACTTCCCCTGTTTGTAACACTCATAACATGTGGATTGAAGATCACTAAAGTGCGTGGCTGCAAGCACCACAAGGACAGGAACCATGTCTGTCACTCAACTTCCAGTCCTTGGTTCATACTATGCTCAAGAAATGATTGCTGAATGACTGAAAATCTATCCTCTAACTTTATTTTTCAAAGACTACATTGAATTTTTACTCTCTTCAAATTCTCTGTCTTAAAAGCTCAACCTCTAAAAAGCACCAAAATCAGAAGTCCTGAACTCTTGTCTCTGTCTCTTGGTGTCCATGTTGAGTAGGAAGACCAAACACTGAGTGGATTGGGGATTCCATAGAGGAATCCTTGTTTCTTGGTGACTGGATGAGGAGTGGTATTTCTGGTCCTTTTCAGTGAGGTCTTCTTCTTCTACCTTGGGGTCTTGACCTCTATTGTTTTTATCTGGTATCTGGGATCAGAGTAGTAGGGACTTTGGGGATGGGATATTGAATGCATACCATTGCCTTTAGGCAAGACTCCACCTGAACTAATTCCACTACTCCATTTTAGTGTATATGTGCCTTAAGAGTAGATTTCCTAATATTTGATCTTAACTTTTCAGTTTCAGTTTGGACTCAAATATATCTTGTCTTGCTTCCAGGAAAGGAGAGAATAACTAGCTCCTTTTCTCTGTCCAAAGACTCTTCCTAGACATGTGAACCCTTCATAAATCAGCCCTCCTAGCCTTCTGGAGGGTAAAGTCAGAACAGCTCCTCTGGGACTAAGCTCCCTTCCCTAGGATGGATTTCTACTGAGAAGTCCAGCTCTGTAAGATTAAAAGTGCATCATGCTCAGGGAATTTGAAGTCTTCTTCCCATTTAAAAAAATGCATTAAAAAAATCTGCAATCTAAGTCATGTTTCAGCTATGTCCTGGAAGACTAAGAAGTGTTGTTTTCATGGAAAATTACTTATTACAGAAAAGCTTTATAGTGATATTATAATTTGCGGTAGACATAGCTGTTTCCTAAGGGCTCTCTGATTTAGGACTGCAATAATGGATGAAACTCTGATATTGCAGCAGTTCTCTAGAGTGTGAGCTTTAGTTCCAAGACTCATAGTCTTCTTTCTAATTCAGCTTCCAGAACTATTTCAATGGCTGGTACAGAGTCCTAACTCTAGTGGGTAAGGAAGGAGAAGAGAGAGAGGCACGTGGGGGAGGGAAGTGGAAGGATCTCGAGCCAGATCTATAACTATCTCTTTCTCTTTGTCTGACGCCTTGTCTCTTTTCTCTCTCAAATTCAATCAACTTCAACAGGCCCCAGACACCCTGAACATAAGGTGGGCCTAAACAAAACATTTTGTCTGTCCAGGAAGCTACTGAAATAGCCTCTGCAAGTCTTGTAAAGAGTATTTAGCAAGACACAAAGTATACAGGCGTATGATGAAAGGCTGATAGTATCTGTGCTTATGAAAAGGCCAGAGAGAAAGGAGCAAGTCCACTCCCATCAAGACTCAGCTTCAAAGGCTGGTCTCCTCATATACAGATCAGCCAGTGGCTCTCCTGGTACTGGAACTTCTCCCAAACCGCTGAGGATGCAGCAGCCTGCTGGAGTTGGCATACCCCTTAATCTCTCTGGGCTTCAGCTTCTTCATCAATAAAAAGAGGAGGCTGGACCAATGCACCTCTCAACACTCTCTGGGATTCTGATGGACAGGTGGAATCTACACAAAAGTGAAGATGAGAATAAAAATATTTAGAATGGATCCATTAGGAGGTGAATTTCAGCTTTGGCTTCTGGATTCTATTGATCAGCTAGTTCTTTTTTACTCATATTTAAAACATTCAATTTAGAAGTTTCCAGTGCTGCTAAACTTGCCTGGTAAGTTGTATCTGCTCTTTGGAGGAGGGTGTAGACTGAAGTGATATATGAGTTACCTTCCTCCTGCATGACATTGGTACCCGTCATGAGATAACACTCTGGTTTAGGCCACTGGTAGCAGCTGTAACCACAGCCCCAAGTCTAATAGGAATCTACCATTTAGTGCTAGATCTGTGTTAATGCTATTGGATGGGAGCCGGATGGTTCAGAGAGCATCTATATAGAGAAAGGAACATAGAATTATTCCCTGTATCTAGCAAGTGCTTTCTGAATATTTGAGTCTACATGTGAGCACACACGCTGGCACACATGTACTCTCATGTATATACAATCAGATGAGCAGACTGGCCTGCTCAGGCCCATCAGATGCCACTGGAGATGAGATTGACAGGGCACTGGGATGTGAAATGGGAGTGAAGATGTGATGGGAATGCCAAGGGCAAAATGTAAATGGGGATGCGTGGCCTCTTGCACTAACACTAGTCTGCTCTGCTTTTGGAGTCCAGGGGCTTTGCCTGGGCAGGCACGGGGCCCAGCTTAACTCCATTGTCCTTTCTGGTCCTACTTCTCTGTTATGAGTCATCATTCAGCTTGAGACACTGCAATGACTTTATAGAGTTCTTTATTGTGCCAGCAAATTCGGGATATGAATGGTATACGTGTGGGCATATTATAGGTACACTGCCAAACTGAAAGCCGACCTCATCCAATTTGATTCATCAGCCACGTTTCTCAGAACTAACAGACTTCCCCTTTTGTTGGACTGCCTAGACTCTTTTAGATTGGGTAGGCTAGATCATGCCAAGTCTCAACTCCTAAATCTCAGAAGCTTAAAATAGCAGCCGTATTTCTTGCTCATACTACCTGTCCATTAAGGACTGGCCAAAAGACTGCTCATTGTAGCCACTTGGGATCTAGTGCATGGAAGCTAAACCAAACACAGACTTCTGTGACTCCAAAGTCAGGCAAATGAGGATACAGTGAACCATACACTCACTCTTAAAACTGCTGCCTGGAGATAACAGAGGTGACTTCTACTCGCGTATCTTGGGCTAAAGCATGTCACATGGCCAAGCCTAATGTGAAAAAAGACAACCATGCTCTTCCCCCAGCATTGGACAGCAAATACTAGTCAACAGTAGCCTTTTACCTCCCTGTCTCAATGGCTGGGCTCATCTCCCCCGCCATCCCCCACCCCTCCTCTGTGTCTAGGAACTTCTCTAACCCTCCAAGTTGGTTGTTCCCCTTTCAAGATCCTACATCTTGAATCTTCCGAACTTTTTGATTTCTAGTGCATTTTGATTATTAAGATTCTCCAAGAGCCCAGAAATTTGGCCTCTTGGAGAGTATCCTACTTGAAAATTTACCCTACCCTTTGATGAACTATTCCCAGTTTGACCCATATGAGAGTCTGGTGACCTTAGAGTTTACACATATCATTTTGAATGTATGCAACAGCGCTCCGTGATTCTTACAAAAAAGGTCCTCTTGTTACAAGCACAAGAATAAACTTCTCTAAGGGGTATGTCACCAGTACTCCTGATTAGCTGTGTGATCCTGGAAAGACATCCGATGTCTTGGGTAATGTTTTTCCGTGAATAGGGTAAGGGATAGTACTATTTTTCTAAGAGTCTTCTAGGTTTACAATTTTATGATTCTGTTATTTCTGTTTACTGACAGTGACACTTTTTACATTTCTGGCTATGCAAAGTTGCATTTCATTACTGAGCATGCTCTACAGAGATCACGCAGACCCGCAAATATGGGAAGTATCTAGTTCCAGATGCTTGAGTGGAAAGGTCAGGGAGAATAATAACAATTATATGGTCCACACCCATGAGGGAGCTAATGAGTTATTTATGCAAACTGCTGAGGAGAAATACACCCACCAGAATTCTTCTGTGTTTGACACAGCTCAGATCATCTTCTTTGCGGAATCCTATGGTTAGGACTGAGAGGCAGTGACCAAAACAATTTGATTATAGCATCTTGCTAGTTACATGGCTTATGTTTATGCTTTCTTTTTCCTTTGGTGTTCCAGACATAACAAGGCCATGGACTCTGCAGAGACTGTTTCTTTTGATCCCCCTCCAAGACCACTGGTTTCCTTCCCAGGCCTTCAGTCTTGGTATACCTCTAAGTACCAAGAGACTGGATGGAAATCACTTTGGAACCCACTTGTTGATCCCCCAAACAAGTGAATGATATCGTGTGCTTTCCAACTATCATTCTCTTATTCACTTATTCATTAAGCATTCTTTGAGCACCTTCTATATACCAGGCTTTATGCTGGGCATTGGAGACCCAAACACCAATAAGGGACAGGAGAATAAGTCCCTGCCCTAGAGGCTGTCAGTCTCGTCTGGACATACATGAAGATCAAATTGTATTTGAGGTTGCGTAGCCAGCACTATAGTATATAGGAGTCAGTGTTTATTTCTTGGCCAAGTCAAGGAAAGATACAGAGAGAAAGAGATGTTTGAGTGGGATCTTAGAGTGAGTGGGGTTTTGCCAGGCAGAGAAACTCAAGAAGGGATTCAAGACTCAGGCAGAAGGAACAGCTTGGGCAAAGGAACAAAAGTGAGCAGACATAACTGTTTTGGGAACATCTATTCTCAATATGTCTCAGATGTATAGATCACCTATCTTTCCCAAAGTTTTCCTTTCAATTTCCTCCATATCTCAAGGTGACCTGGGAGTAAGTGTGGTAAAAATTCAAGTCAGAAAAGGAGGAGGCTTGAGTGCCATGTGGCAATGTCCAGCCCTAGTAAGACCAGATGGGATGGTAATCAGTTTTATGGAGAGCCCTGCAATAGGGGTATGTAGCAAGTGGGCAGGAGCCAGGCCTGCTCGCTGTCACACAGGAGGGGATCTGAATTCCTGTCCTGCCACCAACTGTGGGATTCCAGGCATGATTTAACCTATTTAAACCTCAGTTTTCTCCTCTACAAAATGGGGCTAACAGTACCTTGCCCGTGGCGCTGTGAGGAGTAACCAAATTAACACAACAAATCTCTTTGAATGGCTCCTGGCATACATTAAACACTGAATTGTCAGATTCTGTTGTTTTTGCTGCTATAATTGTAATTTTAACAGTTTCCAAATTACATGTCACAGTAATTATTGAGTGGGGGCTTCATTTCCTTATAGTGATTTTTCTTACAGCCCTAGATACTCCAGTTGGGAAAGGAAGCCTGGGTTAGAGGAGGCCTTAACCAATTTTCTAGAGACGAATTCTGTTGAGCAAGGCCCTGTGTTAGCTACTGAAATAGTATATTATAGGGGAGAAACCTCTGGGAAACTTGATTTTTCATCTTGAATCTGCTCAAGAGTAGCAACGTGGCTTGTGTGAACTTGAGTTTCAGTGTCGTATTCAGAGAACAACAATGGTACCCTGCTGGAGTGGAGATTGGTTTTCTGTATGCTTTTTGTCCTCCTTTTTCTTCAGGTGCAGACCTTGCCTTTCTTTGGAGAACTATTCCTCCTCCCTCCAGTGCGATTCTGTTGAGGCTGTGGGATTTACACATATTGACGTGGGAAGAGAATGTCTGCATCCTACCCTGGAGCAAGCCAAAGAAGCAATAGAGAATGCGGGCAACACACAAAAGTGAGACAGAACCATCGGAAGCATCAAATCCTGTATTCCATTCTCGAAGCCCACCAAATCTGTCCTGAATTCTTCCTTTGATTGTGTGAGTGAACACAGCGTTCTTCCACTAAATTTCCATTTCTCCTTCAGCTCCAGCAAGTTGGGCTTCTGTCACTCGCAAAAGTGTCTAATATCCTTGTCTACCTTGCAGCATTATTGTATGGGTCAGATAAAACAAGTACACAAAGTTCTTCGAAAATCTAAAGCATAACACTAACTGGAATAAAAAGAACTGTGAAATATAGTTTCTTCCCTTCAAGGAGAAATAAGGTATTCTGCACTGGCAATGTTAATTACTTAAGAACAGAATGTTAATTGCACAACTTATGTGGTTGGATTCAGTGTCAACAGGAGGCTGTGAATTGTGGTGACCAGGGAAGGCTTCGGGGGAGAGGCAGGATTCGAGCTGGGCCTGAAGGATAAACACAATGTTGATCAAAGTAAGGAAAAGGCTTTCTAGGCATGGAGGATGTGGGTTAAAGCACCACGACTGGACACCCAGTCAAATATTTACTGGCCTACTATGGGTGATGCCTGGAGGAAGTCAAGGCTTGGAGAGCCTTGGAATCTGCTCTGGCCACTTATAAAAGCCACTTAAATCATCAAATACCAAAAGAAGTCTGCAGTATTTAAGCAAACAAAAAAAAGCTAGAGGAACATATTCCACATTCCTGTGGGTCCTCTCTTGTAATCCAAGGCCTTTCTTCTTCCTCGTTAGTATTTTTAAGACTTCCCTGGTGTTTGAGTCAGGTTAGTATCACCTGGAGACTTCATCCGTGTTTTCTGTTCCCTCTCTTTGAGAGTGAGCAGAAATGGCCAATTCAGATGAAAGTGATCACCCGCTCAGGGCCCTTCTTGATGATCCAGCTGCTATCACTTTTCACCCCCCTCTGTGGTTATTGTCCTTCCCAGTTTCATCTTCTTCAGCCACACTTGTGGTTAAGCCTCAGGGCTGGAAATGGAAATTATTCTTCCTGAGAAGCTTGACGCTGTTATTGTTAAGTAGCTGCAGACTTTTAACATTTTAAGGGTACGGGACAACAAGCGTGCACATTGTTTTCCCATTATTTCTTAAAGTACCACGCTTAGAAATCTTCCTGAGCTCATTTATCATTTGACTCTGGGATCTCAACAGCACATGTTTTCTTCCTTCAATCCAAGGAAAGTCATATTAGAATTGTCAGGTTCACTCATTACAAGACATAAAAAAAAAATCAAAACCTTAGTTTCCCTATCTACAAAATAGTATTTGTGACACCTAATTTTACAGGGCTATCATGAGAATTAACTAAAACAATTGAGGTGGGGTTATTTTATGGAGCACCACAACAATAACAAAGCAATACAGAAGTAGTAGGATGGGGTACAATTCTCATTTGTAAACTTTTACTCCCTGCCCTGATCCCCTAGTTCTGTCCTCCCTCTGTGATCCTCATGAGCCCCTTGATTTTTCCTGATAATGGGCTCATGTTACTTCTAGTACCTGATAGGCACCCCAGGCTGGAGTTTACAAATTTGCTGAAGGTTAGCACTTTCCATCTCATACTCCTGCTGGACTGATGCTGAAGGCAATTCACACCAAAGAGAAGACTGAGAATTAGGGTAGCAGGTGGCTCAAAGCAGCTGTGCATGAGACTTGCCATCTGCAGAGATGGGGAAGGGACCTGCAAGGCAGCTGATGGCAGTGGGAACCACGCCAGAGCCAGAGGGAAGGTCTTGCCTTGGTCGACAGGCTGAATCAAACGGAGACAGTCGGATGCTAAAGGTGGAGGAGAGGGAGAGAATTTGGCCAATTCAAGAAGGGAATGGGGTGCTGAGTGCCACCTGCAGCTCATTTCTGTGCTTTATAATCCATCATTTTCTCTTTTTCTTTGAAAATATCTCCTAGGGAGAGGCCCTTTGGCAAGAGGGAAGCTAGGCATACTTGTCATCTTTTCCTCTGTCCTCATCCCAGTTGGAAACAAATAACTCAAAGCTGGTTGACTTCCTAGCAGATCTAATTTATTTCAAACTCCATTTTCAGTCAATCTCATAGGCAAATTCTTCCAGGAAAGCTGGAATTATTCTGTGGAAATGGTTAGGGGGTATGCTCATGGACAGAGGTAGTTGAGGTTGTTGCCTCACAGAGCATGAGATTGAAAAAGGACCCAAAAGGTCAATAGATACCTTCTCTCTCTAAGAGGAGGACACCGAGGCCAGAATGGGCAGGTGACTTGCCCAGGGTCTTACTTCCAGGTGCCCTGCCTTCCTAAGTCCCCTAAAGGGAGAGTGGAATATAAAGATCCACTGCACCGGGAAAACAATTCAGGAGTGATGGGGCAGAACTGGCCAGCTGGAAGTGATCTTGTCAAAGATGAGACTGGGAGTGAAAAATGCCAGGGCAAGGCAGATTTCTCAGAAATAGAGAAACAAAAGAGTAAAAACCAAACTGAGACTGGGAGCAAACAAGTCAAAACCAGGAGCCAGTACTAGATGGGGACAAAATGACACTAATTACAGCTGAGAATGATTTAGGGTTAGCCTGGTGAAAAACAAGTTGTCTTCAAGTTAATAAAATCAAACAGGACTTGTATGAAGTAAGCACAGTACCTAGAGTGTTTAATGGCTCCCCGTTGTTGGGGAGGCCCCCACAATCTGGCCCGGTCTATTTTCAGTCTATTTTTCCCTTATTTGCCCTTGACCCACCCAAATGCAACCAAAAGCTCATAACCAAGCTTGTTGATCAACGTCTCCAGGGCTTTCCTTAGGCTGTCTCTCGGCCTGGAATGCCATTCCTCTCCTAATGCCCTTCTTGGGTCCAAATTCTATGTATCCTTCTAATGCCTCTGGTTACCAATTCCAACACATAGGGGTTTCCCCCCACACCACCAAGCAATTCTCAGACACCAGCTGGGTATCCTACAATTCAGCTCAGTCCTGACACTATCTGGACATAGAGTCTGATCTCATGGGCTAAGGGTTCAGTCCTACATGACTGCCCCGCACCCCTTCAGATGCCAGTTGCAAGGCCAGGTTGTCACCTATGCTTCTGACTGAACAGCTATAGATTGAAGGTTCCAATGACCCCCATCTCTGGTTCGATTAATTCGCTGGAGTGGCTCACAGAACTCAGGAACATTTTACTTACTAGATTACTGGTGTATTATAAAAGGATATAGCCCAGGAATAGTTAGCTGGAAGAGATGCATAGGGCAAAGTACAGGGAAAGGGCGCCGAGCTTCCATGCCCTCCTGGAGCACACCTTTCTCCCCGAACCTCCACATGTTCACCAACCCAGAAGCTCTCCAAACTCCATCCTTCTGGGTTTTTATAGAAGCTTTATTACATAGGCATGATTGATTAAATCATTGGTCATTGGTAATTGAACTCAATCTCCAGCCCCTCGCCTCTCCCCAAGGTTGGGGAGGGGAATGAAAGTGCCAACCCTCTAATCACACTGTTGCTTCCTCTGGCAACCAGCATCCATCCTTAGGAAGTCATCTCATTAATATAACAAGAGACGACTGCATCTCACTCATAGGAAAGCCCAAGGGTTTTAGGAGCTCTGTACCAGAAACGGGTCAAAGAACAAATATATATTTCCTATTATAAATCACCACATCTCATCTTCAAAACCAGTTCACCACCTACATGAAGCCTTCTACATGCCCAGCCTGAAAGTACTCTCTCCTTTTGTTGACGTCTAGTCTGGTGGTACCAATGCCGGTACCTGTCTCGTACGCTGTTAGAGATCCGTCTGCAGGCACTCTAGTAGTACCTCCTTCCTCTTTTTGGAAAGTACATGAGTCATTCATCTTCCACCCTACACAGCTCTTACCTGTGGGCCTCACACACAGCAGGTGCTCAGAAAACTTTTGTCAAAGGAGTGGTCATCTGGAGGGTGTACACGATATTGGAAGCGTGTTCTCGGCTTAAGCCAGATCCTTACTAAGAGTATCCCCAGGTAAGGAGAATTGTTGAGAAGTTGATAACATTCAGAGGAGAGCCACAGAGAGGATAAATAAGTTTAGAAATAGGCTAAAGGAAGGCAATTTAAGGGGAAATAAAACTTGGGAGCTTTCCAGAGAAGTGAGGCACATTCATTGAGCTTTTACCCAGAGAACTCACAGCAGCTGTGTTTCTTCCCGATCAAGACAGATGAGCAGGGCATTCACCTAAACAGAAGTATCATTGAGATCACAAATAGGGAAAATATTTCTAAGAGAAGGTGATTAAACTCTCAGATGAGTTATCATTGGTAGACTTTGAGTCTCCAAAAGGCTATTAAAAACCAGATTCCTGTGTGTCAAGGCCAGTGGAGAGGCTCCCTCTGGAATGAATGCCACGGAAGGAACTTGACAATCTGTTCTCTCACACCTCCTGTGCTGGCCAGGTGTCCGCCTGATGTGGCCCAGCAGTCAGTTCCAGGCTGGTTCCAGCAGGTGGCGGCCGCGCGCAGTGAAAGCCCGCGGGTAGAGCTCGCCAAAATGGTTAAAAAAAGCAAGTCTACCAGGTTTGAAAGTGCACAGGGACCAGGCAGGGTGTGCAAAGTCGAGGAAGCACACCCCACGGGAGAGCCCAGGAAGCCTGCCCCAGAGAGCCTCTCACGGTCTCCACTCCCGTCCCATCAGGGCTCCCGGGTGTTAAGAAAAAGGCACTGGGGCACTGGGAAAACCCTCCCTCCAAACATGGCATTATGGCACAGTCATTTCCAGAAAGTCCCCAGAGCCTGCACTCAGGGAACCAGAGCGGTGTGCCGAGACTCTTTCTGATTGGCTTCTACAAACCCAAGCATGGTGAATAACACTTTACCAAAACTGAAGTAAAATGAAATCAAACAAAACACCCTCGGTGGAGAGGAACAATGGCACAGATAACTCAAAGGGAAGTAAATCACTTATATTTGACTCTAAAGATAACACGCACACGCGGTGTCTACCTGCTTACTGTGTTCCCAGGCCTCCTTCTGAGGAGTGCGGTCCTAGGGGCATCAAGTCTGCTCGTGCTGTGTAGTGGGAAGTCACTGACTCTACTGCCACCCAACAGACGGGTGTTGGGGACTCAGCCAGGGGCAGCCCTATGGTGGGCAGAGGCCCGCCTCTGCCTATGAACTGATCAGGTCTAACAACGTCTCTCACGAGGATGCTCAGATTCAGTGTGAGGACCAACCACATCGGATCCTCCCATGAGCAAAGTTCACATGTGAGATTCATCCAGCAAGGTGGTAGGGAGCTGCTGTCAGCCCCCGGAAGAAAGAAGGCCTGCTTTTTCTCTAGTCATGGAGTTGTTGAGTCCTAGAGTGCCCTAGACTGCTGAGAAGGTTTTCTTTGTGTCCTTACTTCTCCATCTAACTCAACAACATCTTTCCATCACCCCAAAGACCCAAGCACATCTCTGCGCAGCCTGAAGCGGATGATAAACACCAGGAGACTTCCGTGCCAGGCAACCCCCACTACCTGCCAGAGGAGTCTTTCGAATTCTGTTTTAATTTGCATCCCCTGAAGGAAGAGCTCGCTTGGAAATCTAGGTGGCTGGACCCCCAGATATTGCAATTGTGCTGGGTTGACAGGATGAGATGAGCATGGGTCCCGCAATGCAGGAAGAAGTACCGTCCTTTCACGGGGCTCCTGTGAGGCGGGGAGGCCCGCTGAGCTGGAATTCAGGTCTAGTCCTTGAGAAAGGGACCTAAGCGCTCTAAGGCTCCCTTTCCTCCTTTGTAAAACAGGGCTCCTAGTACCTACCTTCAGAGGTTGTAGTAAGAAGTAAATGAGATCATGGATGCAGAGTACATCGAATAGCACCTGCTGGCATAGTAAGTCCTGAATAAACGGTAAGTATTGATATTTTCTGATTCTTTGTCTCCTCTATTAGACTATGTGATCCTATTAACATTCCTCTCTCTGCTTACCAGCACCAATAAGTTATCAACTAAGGTGCATTGAATGAATGTGGGGAAAGAATGTAGGAAATAACCGGAAGACTTTGTGATAAGACATTCTGGTTAAGTTTGAGTAAAATTTTCTTTTGCTTTTCCGGTTTTCTATATTATCTATTCTACTCCCTTTGTGCATCATGAGGTCAGTTGTTTTTTTTAAAAATATCTTCAGGCCTGCTACATTTTAACATCCTTTAGATTAGGAATCATAACATCCTGAATTAGTTTATTATCTTACAGTGAAGCCCCACGAGGTTCAATCAACTAAAAACTAGTGGCATTATTCCTAGTCAGGGAGGAGGTTGGCCTGGATGTCTTTTTGTAAAGGACAAGTGGTTTTTAACTCTGAGTTTGAACCCAGGATGTTGAAGGTTGGAAGATGGAGGTGGGAAGATGGAATGCAGCCAGGGGCGGATATCCTCAACGTAGTCCCAGCTTTGAAAATGCAGGGCTTTCTTTGGACTTATTTGAGATGTCAAACGCAGCAGGGCTGACATCAATACACAGCAGGCCATGGATTATGGCTGCCTCTAATGACTGTGTTCCACTGTGTTTATTGTTCTGGATGTTAATATATAGAGTAAATGATAGTCCTTTAATTGAAGGTTGGAAATGTCCCATACTAAGGCGCCCGGGTGACATCATCATTAACCACTCAAGTGAAACCCAAGACACTTGCTGGACAGAAAATTACAGCCTTGGGGACCATCTTCCTATTTGTGTATGTGGTATGTGAGAGGGAGAGGGGCCAGCAGCTGGCCTGCACCCTATTGGCAGTTCTTGATTTTACTGGGAGAAGAGAGACATCATTTGGGAATTAGCAAGAAGACATTAGTTCCACAGGAAATCACAGCTAATCAGAACCTTTATGGAACATGGTCCTACAGGGTGTATGAACCCAGGAATGGAGAGAGGGATCCACTCTCTCCCTTTCTTCTTTAGCCATTCGAGTGGCTCTTCAAAGACTCCCCCCCCCCTTTGTTTGTGGGAACAATTTATAATGCCTCCATAATAGGGGTTTAACCAAAACAACTCCTTATAACTATTCAGACTGTAGCTTCTGAGCTGTAAGAAGTCTTGACAAGCTATTGGACCGTGAACTGGCCCTAATCGTTTCTATAGGAAGGCATATTAGTTTTCTGTTGCTGCTGTAACAAATACGACAAACTTTGTGGTTCAAAACCACACAAATTTGTTATCCCACCAAATTGGATCTCATTAGGCTGACTTATCCTTTCTGGAATTTCTAGGGGAATCTGTTTCCTCACCTTCTCCAGTTTCCAGATGCTGACTGCATTCTGCATTGGGGCCCCCTTCTAGCAACTGCATTGCTCTTATCTCTGCTTCTGTGGTCTCATCTCCTTCTCTGACTCTCCTGTCACCTTCTTTCAACTATAAAGACCCCCGTGATTGCATTGGGCCCACTTGGATGATTCAGCATAGTTTCCTCTTCTCTAGATCAGCTGATTAGCAAATTTAATTCCATCTGCGACCTTAATTCCCCCATACCATGTAACACAACATATTTTCAGGATCTGGGGATGAAGACATGGACATCTTTGGGGTGAGGGCATTATTCTGCTTACCACAGAAGGTGCTAGGTTAGGTAGGCTTCCTGGAATTGAAATCTTAGTTGAAGATTAAGGACTATTCATGGGAAAGTGCAATAGTGATAAAAAGTTGTTATACATGTCTTAACAGAGTAATCGGACAAGTCAGGGGCATTACAGCTTACTGACCAAGAACACAAGCTTTGGGCTCAGACAGAATTGGAGTCAAATCTTAACTCTGCACTCAATCATGCTAATGAGTCTCCACTACTATAAAATGGAGGCAGTAGCATGTACCACATTGGACTGCTATAAGATTAAGGGAGATAATCCACATGAAATGTCCAGGGTGGAACCTGGTCCTTGGCGAGAATTTAGTAAGGTGTAGCTACATGTCAGGAAGAGTGCTGTCCTTTGACCTGACTCCTGTGAGGTGTGGTAGGGATGGTGAGGGTCTACAGCTTTCCCTCAAATCCAATACCCAAAATTGAGGGTATAGGAGTTTTATTTGAAAGAAAGGAGAGGGGTTGGCTCAGAGGCGCAGCGGTTAAGAGTGCACATTCCACTTTGGTGGCCCAGGGTTCACTGGTTCGGATCACGGGTGTGGACATGGCACTGCTTGGCAAGCCATGCTGTGGTAGGCGTCCCACATATAAAGTAGAGGAAGATGGGCATGGATGTTAGCTCAGGGCCAGTCTTCCTCAGCAAAAAGAGGAGGATCAGCAGCAGTTAGCTCAGGGCTAATATACCCCTGCCAAAATAAATAAATGAATTAATTAATTAAATAAAATAAAAGCAAGGAGAGCCAACATATTACATTGTCTTGGGAGAGGGTTGCTTAATTGAATCCATATTTATCTGGTATTATTATCCCCTGCAGCCACGTGTGTCTGGTATTGTGCTGGGTGATGGAGAGGGGACACACTATGGCCCCTTGTCTCCAGGCTGGTATGTAACCAGCCATGCAGATGCCATGGCCAACAGCTAAGGGAGCTCTTGAGGAATTGAGGCAAGAGAGACAGAAGAGAGAGATGACCTGGGCAGGGGCAGTTGGAGGAGGTTTTGGAGGAGTTAGGACTTGAGTTCAGCCTTGAAGGAAGACAAAGGGTTAGAGAAGCTGGGAAAAGTAGGGAGAGCATTTAGGCAGCAGAGTTTGGGGAGAAGTTACATGGAGAAAAATGTCCATGATTAAGGGTCACGGCAGGTGTCAGGTAGATGAGCTGTGGTGCAGGAATCTGCAGAGGTAGAATGGGACCAGATTAAAGAGGGCCTCTATCGCCCTCAGTGGGTTTACTCTTCTCTCTCTTCTTCAGCTTGGTATGACACACAGTGGCTACTCAATACCATTTGTTGTTGTTTTGCTCTGGCCAGAAATAAGGTTCTTAGGCCTAATTCTTTGGACAGTGGGAACCCACAGAATGAAGAAGGAGAAATATGCAGTGATTAGTTAGGACCCCATTTCCAGTGTCCAGCAAAGGAAATGAAGGCTTGATCATGGCAGGGATGGAAAGGAAAGATAGGCAAGACTAAGTAGAAATCCCAGACATGCTAACTATAAAATTCAGAAATGACCTGGATGTATGTGCAGGGCCCGGGAGCAGGTTTGCAAAGTAGTGATAGCTCAGCTTCTGGTTGGAACAATTGCATTGATTCCTGATGTCCAAGAAGAAATAGGGTGTCCACAAACCTAAGGGTGGGTATATCAGTTCCCTATGGCTGTGTAACAAAGCAACCCATAAATCACTGACTTGAAACAACCATTTATCTAGCTCATGTTTCTGTGGGTTGGAAATGTGGGCTGGATGGTCTTTCCAGTCTTGGATGGACTCACTCCCCCATCTGTGGTCAGCTGCCAAGTCAACTGGGGGCTGCTGGCTTGAGATGCCTCAACTTGTCACCCCAGTTTTTCCACTTAGTCTCTCATTATCCAGCAGTAAAGCATGGGATTATTTTCATGATGGAGACAGGATTCCAAAAGAGCTAGCAGAAACATCTACGGCCCCAGAATTCTAGGCTTAGAACTGGAATACCAAGACTTTCATCTCATTCTATTAGACAAACCAAGGTACACTGTTAAGCCTGAATTCAGGTAGCAGGAAGAGAGACCCCACTTCTTAGTGGGAACAGCTACAAAGTCACATTGTGAGGAGTGAGACAATTGAGGCAATTTTTGTAATAACATCTAGCACAGTCAGAGTGCAGAGGATGCTGCAGAGGATTTAGGATGCTCTGCTAAGAAACCTAGCTATTTATTTATTCTTGTATTTTTACAGCCACATCGACATCAAATTCAGTAGCAATTGTACCTGCTACCATTGCTTTCTTTCCATTCTAACTGTGCTTAAGAGTTCTGTGGCTCCTCTTGGATAATATACCAAATAGTCATTGAAGGGAACTGGGTGTGCCAGGCTTGTCTCAGGGGTAAATTTCATACAGTTGGATTTTTATCTCTTCACTGAGCTTCTTGAGGGCCTGGACCACATCTCTGGCTTCTCTTGATTAGTCCACTGAGTGTTGTAAAGAACTAGAAACATGGAAAGCATTTAAATATCTACTGTTAGCATTGGCTACAAATTCGGGCTTAAGTTTTAAAGGTGATTAATGTCACCATGACCCACAGGGAAATAGGACGGTGGGAAGGAAAAAGCTTCCTGGGCCATTCGTCTCTGATGGGAAAAATGCATCCTGTCACCCCTCTGAGTCTCCTTAAAGGAAAAGCCTACTGTCAGTGCTATCTACCTGCCTGTGGTGGCCACACATCTTGGCCGTCTGCAATCCAATTTTAATGATCCAGTATAGTGAGCTTGCTGCATCATGCCCCAGAACTGGGAGAGAGAAGAAAAGCAGATGGCCACCTCCTGGAGTCTGCAGGTGTCTAGAAATGAAAGCATCTAGAGTTGCTGGCAGGGCCTTGGAGGCCTGACTGATTCCTACAAGTATCAGCTGGGGGTATAATTAGTACATTGTCTGACTACACCATCTGTAGTACCACTTTAAGAAAGGGGAAATGCTGAAGATGAGCAAGCCCTGGAGTGGAGTGGTGGTCCCATTAGGACTGGCTCTGGTGTTGAAGTGGCTGCCAGGGCAAAAGACTCCTGCCATTGGGGAGTCAGGGTCTAGGAGGATCCAGACTTCCACTCCCTGGGCTGGACCCACTCTTCTTCCTGGGCCTTGGCTCTGCAGGTTGGTGAGAGACAATGTTGCTGGAGGGTGGCAAGGAGGAGGAACAGGGAGGATAATGGGGCAGCTGGGGTAGTTCAGGGCATTTGGCAGCCTGACAATGAGCTGGACGAATTGAGACCAACCCAAGAAGCCCTGATCCAGGAAGGAGAGTCAGAAAGTTGAAGCACAATGCCAGTCTCTCTCAGGTCTGTTTTCTTTCTCCTCTCACTACCACTGATGTGTTTGACTCCAACCCCTCAGTCCTGCAAATATACTACTTTCTTAGTTTCCTTCCTAAAGTCTTGAAATGGAATTGCTTAGCGATCGACCAAGTTCAGCTAAACAAGAAGAGAAGGAGACGTTGTCCATTTTTGTGCATCTTAGATATCACTGACTCTCAGTCAGGAATGGTTCCTTACGTGAACTCTTTTCCTTAGACCGCTGTGCACGAATCAGTTCCTAAATGCATCTTGTATATTGCACCTCCCTTCCTCTGCTCAGATCATCCTCTCTGCCTAGAACCCTCTCTCTCTTCCTGTCTGTTGGTCCAAATTCTACATTCAAGTTCCACAACACCTGGGATAACTTTCCTAATTGTTTTAGATTTGATAATTCCTCAGTTCTCTGAATTCCATGTGCCTCATCATCTACATCTACACATGATACATGTGGCTTAGTATTGTCACTTATCTTTCTTGTGTTTGGGTCTCATATTCTGTGTGAGCCTTATATTTCCGTGTATCTCCGGTAGCACCTCGCCCACTGCCTTGCACACAGTAGACTCTCAATGTGTTCAATGCTTATGGCACTTCAAATGCCATTATCTCCTCCCCAATTCACTGTTAGTGCTTCCTGTGAATCTTGATCATCTTTTGGGCTGCCCAGCATCCACTCTACCTTCTGAGTAGTACCGGGATGTCCACTGGGGCTAATTACCTTTCACTCAAAGTGTACCCTCTTGTTGGGAGGTAATTCTACGTGCCTACATTTCACTATAGAATCTAAGAGTTCCAAATCCTTCCTCTCCTTGCCCATTTCCCAAACTAGGTCTCTGGTGTTTGACCTAAGCGTGGCCAAGTAGCTGCCCTGTCCCAGGTCTGTGAAACTTGAGTAAGGGGTCGAAGGACAGAGGAAAGGTTGGAGGGCACTCATTGCAGGATAGTGGCAGAAGCCTATCAACCAGATTGTTCCTACTGCACAAGGGCCTCTCTTCCTCCTGACTCCTTGCCTTTTGGAGATTTTGGTTATGGCACATTCTCAAGTCTTGCTCTCCAGCCTCCTGGCAGTCATGAGAGCCCACCAAATCCTTCCAATGAAGGCTCTTACAAAGTAGCCAAAGGGTCTGAATGTCTTTTTGTGTTGTTTATTTTTCTAGAAACCACGGAATCCTAACTGATACACGCCTTATTTCCAGCCCTATCAGTCAAGACTGTCTTGGAATAGTGCGGTAGCCTTCTTAAACTGGGCTCCTTATCTTCAATTTTACTCTCCTTCAATAAGTTCTCTGTATTCTTTGTAGAGTGTTATATGTGAGATAAAAAGTTTAATGTAAATGCTGACTTATTCTTGTTTTTAAGATGAAATAACATGTAAGCATCTCTCATTTTCTCGTGCTCTGTGCATGTGCTCCAGAATCGGGGCAGTGTGGTGCAGTGGAAAGAGCATGGCATTTGACCCTACACCTATGCTTGAAACATGTGACTGGCCAATTTATTAAACCTCTTTCATCATTAGTTTTCACATATGTAAAATGGAGAAAATGCTATCTCCTGGATGGTTGTAGAGATTCGATGGGACAACACACCTGCAGCTCTTGAGACACGGCAGGTTAGGGTCTCAGGATGTTAGTTCCTTTCCCTCCACCCTCCCTCCCTGGTGGGGCTTGCTGGTCCCTGATGATCTTGACAAACCTTGGTTGAGCTTGGAAGCCCTGAATCTCCCTAAGGTAGGAGGGTGGATGCAGCGTTATAGTATTATTGGTGCTCTGTTTTATGCATGTCATTCTAGAGAGATAAGAGGGCCTAGAGAAAGAATCTGGCATGGCAGATTGAAGCAAAAGGATTTTCATTTGTGGTGTGTTAAGAACAGTTCTGACTACGCTGGTGGGAGAATAGGATCCTTTATTATGATGCAGTCAATCTCTTAGGCAAGTGTTTTAAAAACATATGGCTGCAATTCCGAGCCAGATGCCATGTCTGTTTCTTGGTTCTTCGTCTATTCTCAGCAGATAAAAAATGACAGGATGTGCACTCTGTCTAGTATGAGAAGCAAATGTCTCCACCAACAGCTATGTGCTCCCACCCTCATTTTCCATGGTCTTCCTTAAGGTCTCCATATTTGAAGTGGCCTATTTATTACTGCTGCCAAAGATTGGAAGCAATGTGGACTAATTATAGAGAGAGAGTTTGCATAACAGAAGGGCTTTTCACTAGCAACTGAAAGGGGCGGTTTCCCTCTGCATTTGTGAGGGCTTGAAGGGGTTCAAAAAGGACACAGTAGCCTCTAATAATTTCTAACTTGGGCTTGCGTGAGAAAGCACATGATGAAAAGGGGTTTAGAGTCAAAGTAGAGTGGGACTATCTGTGTCGGATGATGTGCTAAGCCAGCTAAATGGGTGTCATCTAGACAATAGGGACCTGTAAATAACCGAAGAGACTCACAGAAGCAGTATCACTCTTTGAGATATTGGGATTCCAAGTGTCAACTAAATAGGTGAGAGCAGCTCGCATAGGAGTGATTTGCTCTGCCAATGAAGTTGCATGTCACCAGCATCACCATCAGCCAGTAAGACACAGTGTCAAGGGGAAGGGCAGAGAAGGTGGGGGGGTGGGGATTGCTATATCACATACAATCAGGGAAGTCTTCTTCGCAGCAGTAAATGCTTTGTCTTTTGTGCTTTCCTTTTGAGGCGTTGTTTTTACACCTCTAATCTGATCTCAGATCGGGTTTTCCCAGGAGATGCATTTGTCTCTTCCACCTTGCTGCACCTGCCTTATTGGTCCTCATCTAAAGAAGACATAGGTCTCAGCAGGGAAGTGCTCGGAGACCCAAGTTCCAAGTCCAACAAAGCTTGTCTTTTTTTTTTGTTTTTTGGTGAGGAAGATCAACCCTAAGCTAACATCTGTTGCCAATCTTCCTCTTTTTTCCCCCTAAAGCCCCAGTACATAGTTGTATATCCTAGTTGTAGGTCATTCTAGTTCTTCTATGTGGGATACCGCCACAGCATGGCTTGATGAGCTGTGGGTAGCTCCGTGCCCAGGATCCAAACTGGTGAACCTGGGGCCACCAAAGTAGAGCACTCAGCCATGGGGCCAACCCCCCAAGCTTCGTCTTATACCATCACAGTACCACAGGCGTGAAGGAGCCAGGGCCTCTCTAGGGATTTGCCCTCAAGCTGGACACCAGTGGATCTCAGGTCTGAAAGTTCTTGTTTATTGAGCAGAAATCTAGGCAGGGTCATAGCCTAGTCCTCTCAGAGGACACAGAACATCAGACATAGATATTTCACACCATGACACTTCAGTTTGGGTAGTGTTTTAGACAAAAACAGTCTCAGGTGGAAGTAGTATGCAACGCTGACTGTGAAGTGAAATGAGAGTCTTCCTCCGGCCTTGGGAGCAGAAATCCCATTATTTGGTCCCATGTGACCTAAACCTGACTCTGAGGGCCTTTGGAAGCCACTAACAACTGTGATTATTCAATGGCAGGAAGGTGATGACATGGATTTCCCCATGCTCAGCCAGAGCCTCAAAGGGACATTCCAGAGGGAGACCGGCTGGCTCCAGCGCAACCCTTTTCCTGCTCACCTATCAGGCATGAGTGAATCGCGCTGGACTGCCGGTTCAGGAACCTTCATTCCTTTTCTCTGCTAGACCCCAGAGAGGGTCTCAAAGCCCCAAATCACTCAATGTTACTTTATAAAATGCATGTAAATGCTTCTCATTTCAGTTGAAATATTGAAGACTAGAAGGGGAGGTCACTACCTTGTTCCTTTGGCTACTAGCCAAACTGGATTAAAGCAACAAGAAGAAAAACTATAATATCAATAGAATTTCCCTTGAGTTTTTCCAAAATCTGTGTTTCCCAGACATAAAAAGCATCTATATACCATGATGATGCTGTTGACCCTTTTCAACAGAGTTTGGGGGATGTTTGCCCAATCTCAACACCAGTTCATTTGCTGTCTCTGTTTTATGTATCTACTCCCAGCCAGTGACATGCGCGTACAAGTTCATTGGCGTGTATAGCTGTGAAACTGAATTTTACTCTGTGTAGCGACCTGGGCTCTCCATCTTATTAAAAGCCAAGAGCATAATCCAATAAAAAGGAGGTGAGATTGAGCAGAATATGTAGCTTTTGCACCCAGTTCCGCTGCTTAGCTCCAGGGCTTGAGGACATGCTTGAGCTTCAATTTTATGTGTAAAAGGAATAAAATTCCTATTATTCACCATCATTGAAAGGATCAGACTGAATGATTCATTAAAAGTGCTTCGTACATTGAAAAGTCTAGACAGGTGTGACTGATTACCAACACCACTTCCAAACAGCTTGAAGAATACACCTCCTGTTAATGCGGACATGCCAGAAGCCATCTTTAAAGACGGATCTACATTTTGAAGCAATCAAAAGTGACTCAACCTTAAACAGCCTTTCATACGGCTTGCCCTTTATTTGGACTTTCTGATGACCGAAATGGTTGCCTCATTATTTGAAACTCATACAGTAAATCGAAATGTTCTTGGTGCTGAGTGACAAAGTGAGGGGGGTGTCATTTCCTCACAGATTTCCTACTGTCTGCTGAATTCATGTTTTTCCTGGCTTGACCCTTCTACTGAAATCTCCCTGATTTCCTGTTATTGGGAACCACGGAGACAGAGCTCTCTTCTGTAAAGTGGGGTAATACCTCCTAGGGTTTTTGTAAGGTTTCTAATGAGTTATTGTCTATAAAGCACTTACGGTAAAACATTGCCCAGAGTAGGTATGTAATAAATGTTAGCTGTCACTTTGACTGCTATTAGTACATTTATTATAATTATCACTGGGTGAATCACAAATTGCAACATTCACATTTCTCCCTTGACTGGCCATTGACTAAATTAAGTTTCAAGTACTTTGGGAAAGAAGAGTATGTGAGATATCTAAGAAAAGTGTATATGATTTTAACTTCTTTAACAGTAGAATGATTAGTTTTTGAAAGTTTTTCTCTTCCTTTGGATGACTGAGAAATGCCAGCCCCTTTGTAAAGGTGGGAAAGCCCAGAAGAAGCAACAGCAGGTTCATCGTATCTGCTTCCTAGCTGCCTGTTCTGGGCAGGAGATTCCAATTCTTTAGAATAGCCACTCTCCAAGTTCCAGTGGGGCTGTCCTTTCCTCGCCGGCACTGGCAGTGGGGCAGTGGGTGCCAATGCCACCTACACTGTGCCATGGTGAATTAACTGTACGGCACAAGCCAATTCTTGGTTTGTTTAGAAACAATGACTATGGGAGGATAATGGCTAAAATATTTTAAGCACTTCCCATTTGCCAGGTAGTTCTCCAAACACTTGATGAAGCCTTAAATCACTTAATCTTCACAAAAACCCTATGAGGTAAGTACAATTAGCATCATTTTCCAGAGGAGGAAACTGAGGCACAGAAAGGTTGTATCACCCAGATAGCGAATGCTAGTGCCAAGATTCAAGCACACGGACCTACACTCTTAAACCTTACCCTCTGACGAAAGGGCTAGGTCAGAGAGGCCTACAGAACACTGCAGCGTTAAGCAGAAAACATGCTCCTTATGAAACATGGAGGCTTCTGACTGTGTTGAGGGAGAGATCAACAGAGAAAGCCTTGAAGTGTGATGCTGAATCTTCTCTCCAGGGTCTTTTGTTGACAAGTGTGGTTGTCTTGTGCACAATGACAACCTTCCTTGCTTGTGGCTGCCATCTTTTATCTCAGGCCCTATGTGTGGGGGTCAAAATAATGGCAGATTGTGAAGTGCTTTCGCATGAAGCTGCCTTCACTCCAACTCTGTGACATAAGAATTCTTAGTAGACAGATCTTCTTAGATAAGGAAAGAGTATCAGAGGGTGAAGAGACTTGTCTAAGCTTACACAGCTAGTAAGTGACCTGATGGGGGTTTATACCCCATGTCAAGCTCCTAGCCCTATACTGTAGGGAACAATTCCTAGTCAGCCCTGGGGGCCTGTGACCAGATTAAAAGAAGGAAAAGCTGCCTCTCAGGTCAGATTAGTATTGACACTTTTGGTAAAGAGAGAACGGGGAAGAGAGAGATGGGGATATTGCCACAGAATAGAAGCATGTCACTAAGAGAGATGCTAAGGAAAGCAGTGACCTCTGAGGGACCAAGGTCATGTTTTGAACCCCCTGCACACAGTAGGCCTGAATGCTACTTGAACACTCTTCACTTGGCATTTCTTATTGTTTTTTTAGGTCTCTGTGTAGATTTTAGTTCCTGGACAGGAAAGCCCACCCTTATTGTCTGCCTCCCCCAGGCATATACAGGTATCCAACTTCACGTTCCCATAGCATCCTGTCCTGCCCCTTTCCTAGCACTAGGTCATTCGCTCAGTAAATATTTACTGAGCCCTCATGTGTCAGCCAATGTTTAGGTGCTGGAAATACACCAGTGAAAAACCAAAGTCTGTTCTCAGGGAGCCAGATGAAGAAGTGAGATGAAGAAAGCAGAATAAAGGAATTGATAGTGACAGAGGAAAGTCAGAGAAGGGCTGAATGAATGAGGGAGTGGGGAGCTATGCCGGTGATTGGGCCAGGAGCTTTCTAGTCTGGAAATACAAGCACAAAGACCTTTGCCTTGGGGCCTTTTTCAGATGCTATTGTTATTGTTTAACTAGGTCAGAGTGCAACAAACACAGCAAACTGGGACAGAGGAGGTGAACTCGCTCCCTCCCCTCCATTGTGCCCCTGACTCCCAGCACAATGCTGGGCACATGGGAGGCTCCGCATTGTTAAGTAACTGAGTGGATGAATCTGAGGAATAGGAAAATAAAGACTCATCTCACTGATAAGACAAAGCCCAGAGACTGAGGCGTTTCTGGGATTATCTACATAACTATGATTTAGATTCTGAGGCTTCTTTTTCTCTCCTTTCTTTTTTCCTTATTCTTTTTCTTTCCTTTTCAGTTTTTGCTCAGACTAATTTAAAATCTTATAAGCAAATATTTTCTAAACTAAAGAGTCTTTAAGTGTGTGTGAGATGTCTGTGACTCAGCTCAAATCCATAGGTAAGTGCCTATAGTTTACCAGTCTTTCAGGTGTTTTTTAATTAACATTATTTTGAAATAACTCAAACTCACAGAAAGGTTGTAAGCTTAGTACAAAACTTTTTTCCACCTGAAATCATTTGAGAGGAAATTATTGATAGATTTTCTTAACGTGTTTACTCGCCGACTCAGACACCTTGTCTGAGTTCTTCGGTGTGTATTTCCCACAAACAAGGACAATCTCCTCCATAACCACAGAGCGACCATCACAATCGGGCTCTGACACCTGCCCAGGTGGCTTTATGTGGAAGCCCCCTGGCCCTGCTCAGCAGCTTCTGATTCCCTGAAGGACCAGGTGACTTCCCAGGACAGGGCCTTCCTCACTCTGCTCAGAGTCAGACACCCTGCTCTGAGCCCCTACAGCTACCACCCACCCACCCTAGCCAGCTCAACACTTATCTTTGCTCAGCTCCACCTAAAGACTTCAAGGTTGACTCATTCAGGAAAGGGAAGCAGCCAGTCTTAAAAGTTGAAAGAACAGTTTTTACTATGATAAATTGGTGAGAGCTACATAACATATTGTTTCCTCAAACAGCTCGTCCCACAAATCCAGGCAGCCTTCTTCCATTGGGTGGCATTCCACCACCACTGTAGCTTCCCCAGGTGGCTCACTTCTGAGCACCCTCCCTCTCTCTCTGTCACTTCAGTCCCATCACTTTCTTAAAGGACCAGATCAAAACTCACCTCTATCAAAGAGTCTTTCCCCACTCGCCCCACACCTCTCTGGTCCCGCTTTGTCCTGAGTTTGTTGGTTTTTTTTTTTCTTTTCAGTTTACATTGTACTACTTCCTGATGTGTAGTTTTGTTCTCTGGTTGTTCCATAGGTATTTTGCTTCCTTAGCTGGATTTGTTTACTTCTCATGAAACCTCACGAGAGCTGGGCACATGAGATCTGCTTAGCCAATATTTACCGTTAGAACTTAACGTGGGATTATGAACTGTGGGCCTCCACATCAATTGTCGCAGGCCCCGTGTTAGGAAGAACTGATAGAGATGTGGCCTTGAGCCTTATGTCTTCAATGCCTGTCTTGATCTGGGAGTCTTTATTTCCTGCTTTGTCCACAGAAAGGTACATTGCCAGTCTGACCGTGTTACCTCTTGACTTAAAACTCTTTGAAGGCACCATATTGCCCATGGAGAAAAATGGAAATTTTTTGGAATAAGTTACAAAGTCTTCCGTGTTCTTGAGCTACATCTCCTGCTACCCGCTCCCTCCAATTCGTGTCCTGCAGGTGATGCTGTGTCACTTGTAATTGTTCTCACAGTACAAGCCATTTCACGCTTCTAGGATTTAGCATGCTGTTTCCATAGCTGGGCGTATCTGTTCCCTCTTTTCTTGCCTGGTTAACACTACTCATCCGTCAAGATTCAGATCAGCGATCTTCTTCAGGACATCTTTCTAGAGCTTCTTGGCAAGGGCAGGGTTTCCTTTTTTGTGTTCATATAGCGTCCTTCCATATGCATTTTTCCATCATTGCTTTTAATGCATCCCATTCATTCATTCGTTCATCAAGTTTACTTTTGAACACCTACTGTGTGCCACACATTGTCCTAGGTACTGGGAAGACTGCATTGACAAAGCCAGATAGCGTCCTTTATGGAGGAGAAGTGTATTAAAAAATATTTACACAAATAAATTCTTAAATGACAAGTATGAAAAGTGCTATGGAATAGAAGCACAGAGAGACCAATTCTGGTGAGTGAGGTGCAGGGAGCTTTTTGCTGATGAGGTGACATGTAAGCTGCACCTGAAATGCCAAGGTGGCCCAGGTGAAGAGAGAAGGGAAAGAATGATTATTGAAACACTTGGTTTACACATCTGTGGGCTCACTTAGAGTTTAAGTCATGTGAGGATAGGTATTGGACATAATTAATTATTGTACCCCCAGAACCTAGTCCAGTACTCAGAACATTTCAGTTTCTGTTGAATTGAACAAAGCTGTTGAATGATTGTCCAAAGCAGGAGGTTTTGTCAGTAGTACGAGAAAGCCTGGCTATTTGTAGGCCCTGCCCCAAGGGAGGAGGAACTCCCATCATCTCTTCACTTCCTGTAGCCCTCTTGAGTTTCCTCTATTCAAATTGTGGCTTTCTCTCTCCCTTCTTACTACTCTGGATTTCTCAGAAGACCGTCCAAAACTCTTCCCACAATTACCGTGGGACAACAGTAAATAGTCTGCAATTTCCAAGGGCTCAGTATTGTTTAGTCCTAAAAACAGCTGTATATTGACCTTTTGCCACCCAACTGTGGTGTGGTGGAATCTGAGGGGCCCAGCCTGTGAGTAAAGTGCTTTGCAACATGGGTTTCATGAACCAGACTGGATTTGTTTTACTACCTGTTCATGACAATGGTGAAAGAGAATGGAAATTGGTGTTGGGATATTACTAACGAGAAAAGAATACAGGTATGTGTTCTTCTTTTTAATAACAAAGGAGAAATTTCTCTTTAACACAATTAAAAGCCTAACAATTTAAAGCAAGAAAGTTCTTGCTTATTTTTATCCTGTCTTCGGCTAAAAGTTAACCCATTATTTTTGCCTGGTGCTCAAAGAAAATGTACAACTTGTGGTTATCATCCTTGTCATAACCCTCTATGTGGCCTTGAAGACAGTTTCCCTCACTAAGCCAAACTGAAATCATCCCTGTTCTTTACACATTTTATCCAACTCTGTTTAGCCTTTTCTTCTTAGTCTCTAATCTAAAAAGAAGGAGGTGAAATTTCAAAACTGACCACAGGTTAAGTTGAGAATGAGATGCCAAGTTGTGCCCAAAGTCCTAAGTAACTCTCTAACTCTTTCCTTCAGGCTGATGGGAAGCATTGTGGGTTGAAGTCATGGATGGTCCAAATGCTTCTGGAGAAATATACATGATGACCTGCACACTTTGGAATAATAATAATCATGTTTTCCCAATAGCATCTAATCTCAAATTCTTCTCTCTATGAGGAAAAAAGGCATAAGCCTTCTCAGCTGGCAGTGGAGGGGCCAGTTTTACTCTGGAAGACTACTGTAGAAGGTGGATGAGTCACTCGAAAGTGATGGAACCACAATAAAGCTTCAAGGAACAAAACAATAATTGTGCTAGAATATAAGATGCTGCCAGTTTCTTGAGCTGCCTTCCACGGTTTCAGTGGTTTTGTTCTTTGGATGGCCAATACGTCTCCTCATTGAATATAGAGACACCAGAAACTCAGATCAGTAAAATATTTTATGGTAGCAAAAGTAGGACTATAAAAGGTGTTGAAATCCTTGAGACAGAACAGATCCAAGCTCTTTTAAATTCATGTCAGCGTGAAAACATTGTGACCAAAACAAGGAAAAAAAGATGGAGATGGACCTTTTGTTTGGAAAAGAAATGGTAGTGAAATGCATTGTTTTGTGTGATGGACAGATTTAGGACGTGTTCTTAAGAAGTCTATATTGAATCTCTTACAAAGTTTCTGTCTACATAAGAGATTTAGCGTCATTCATACTTTATTTAAATTAATGTTATATTGATGCATACTGCTTGATTTTTTTCCTACGCTTCCAGTGATTCAGGTAGGAGAGAGTGAAAGCAGGTTTTCCACTTCCAGTTTTTAGTTTTGCCGTAGAATGCATGCCTTAATAAACACAATTGTGTTGATCTATGAACTAGATTCCGTGTTATTCACCTTCTCCAATAAAATGAGGTAAAACAAGGATATATAAACAACTCAAAACTGAACTGTTTATGTTAGGGTGGAAAATATCTGACCTAACACACATCAGGGGAAAAATAGAGTTTGAATAGTGAACACATCTATGATTAACTATCAGAGGGAATTTCATGGCAGGCAACTCCAGGCTCACTCACACACAAAGTATGCTGCCAACGACCCCACCCACCCCCGACCCCTGCGTCTCTGCCCCAGCCCCAATTCAAGGGCCTAGTCCCCAAATAGAGTATCTGTACATACATACACGTAATAAAACTTACAATGAAGTTAATGTCAGTTAAATGCCAGATTTTGATGTGAAAGGTAATTAACTAGATGAGCTATGTATCTGGATTATCAGACTAGGGAGGGGGTGAGAATGTTGTTAAAAATAAAAGGCTAGGAAAAGGCATCATTAGCATGTGTAAGACCTAGAAGTTATGGATTTCCAGGCCCACTCATATAATTGCCTAGGGTTTTAAGAAGCGTTCAAGTGTACACTGGTGACAACTCTATTCTTAATAAGCCAAATCAAACCTGGGCCTGGGAATCATAGCAAAAAAAGTATGAGCATTAGCATGCAGCTCCCTGCTCAGGAAATTAGGATCCAGATAAACACAACTAAGAACCAAGTGTAATGCAATTCTGCTGATTCTTAGGTCCCCACTGTTCCTTTCTTTTATGGAGATTTTCTCCTACATGGACTTGTATAAAGGCCACCTATCCCATCTGGGACAATGAAGAGACACTGAATGTTCAAGTGTTGGCAGGGCTGTTACAGGTAATCACTAGTCTCCTGTTTTTCCCCTCTCTTAAAGAAGGGACCACCTCGAGTGGAGCATTCCTGTTGAACTGGTCCTTCCACTGTGGCGCTGCATCTGAGCAATTCATACTCTGAGGCCTCATCCCCCTTGTGACCAGTGGTGAGCATGTAGAGGACAGCTGACAAGGGAATTCTGCCAGACACTCTGTGATTACTAACCAGTGAGGCGCTAATAGGATGGCCTGTAAGGGGGATCCTGACCTCAAAGGTTCTAGCTGGGAGAGGGCCTCCCTCAGGCCTCAGTAAGGCAGGTCACAGTGAGATTTCTCGAAGAGAAGATTTAGGTTCCACTATATTGTCTTACTGGAGAATTAAATAGTAACCATGTGGCGAGTTGAGAAAGTAATGGAACAAATTGGAGTGTGGTTCTTTGGGTAGGAACTTTCTCAAATAGATTAGTCTGCTTTTTCCTGCCATGGATTTTTTTCACTAATTGACTTATTTATGAGATTCTTTTTTACCTTATTAATTGTCACAAAGCAAAAGTCTGTTTCACTGGAAGACACCTACGGAAGCCAGCCGCGGAGGGAAATGAGAGTGGTCTACTTCCCGCAGTCTTCCCCACAGGACTGGTGATTTATCTTTCTATACTTCTTTTGTCTTTAAATAACAGTAAGAATCACTAAGTGGCTGATTTCAAAAGAATTAGCCTAGCCCTGGCAGAAGCCAACACATATTTGGAGATCTCCTCTACGTCATGAAACGTTTCCTGCCAAACTGGATTCAGTTGATTTGGATGAAAACAAGTTCACAGGGCTTGAGAATTTGGCCAGGAAGCCATAAACAATAGGAAGCACCAAGTGGAAACCATGCTTCCAAACTTGGGGGTGTTGGCTTATGTGGCGCCAGTGGGGTGAGGGAAGGGTCAGGTCCATTTAAAGGAATCACTGAGGTTCTGGAAGAGACCGCTGGTGTCACTTGCTAATTTCATTACAAGCACCGACTTGTGCCAGTACCAGCTAATGCCAAGGGAACACACAGAGAGGGGCAGGAGAGCATGGAATGCCAATGAGGTGCTCAGAGGGAGGTTGGGCCCCAGCTTGGCATCCTTCCCAGGGGGCAGATATCCACCATAAATGGAAAGAGCCTGCTGGAGGAGTGCCAAGGGAAAAGGAGGCGACTGGCAGCCACTTTTAATGCTTTAACAAGGAGCAAAGGAGCCAAGTTTAATGGCATTATTACTCAAAATAGACAGAGTTGGGGCACTCCTTACCTGGAGAAGACGTGCAGTATTTTTGTGATAACCCTCAGATGTCACCAGAGTTTTGTGGATGACGCACTGAAAAAAAGGTTGTTATAATCGAAAAACAGAAGCCTACATCCCCCAATGGAATAATATCATTCTGCTCTATTCTCAAATGCGGTAGCAAGTATGTAGGGCCTGGGATGATGTTAGTTCACAGTTGAGGGATGGAAGAGAAGCATTAAAAAATTAATGGAATGCTCTAAACAATTTTGAGGAATGGAAAGTGAAGATGGTCTTAATAAGGAGTATTCTCCATAGGGTCTAACATAGAACCTCACAAGAAACAGGCATCGACGCGTCGTTGTATGTGGTCAAAGTCCAGTAAATGCTTTTTGACTAATAACTGACTGGATTATAGGCCCCAGGTTGGGGCGGATCGCTCTTTAGGAGATGGTTTTCTCCCTCCTCAAAAGGAAAGCTATGAGCAAGAGGAATGCAGAATGACAGATGGGGGTTAGTTCATTCATTCACTCAACACATCTTTATTAAGCACGGATTGTGTGCTTGGCACTATTCCAGGCACTGGGGATAAAGAGATGAACACAACGAGTCCCTGGCCTCCTAGAATATGCACTCTATGGGGAAGAGAAGTAATAAAACAGCCACAACCACAACGACAAGCACATATCTAACATATGTCAGGTAACTTTAAGGGCTTGGAGGAAAAATAAGGCTACGTAGGGAGAGGATGAGTGATTAGCATAGGGTGGTATTTTCATAGGGTGAGCAGAGAGGGTGGTGATCATTTGACATCAGGATCAGGAGGTGATACTTGAGGACAAAATCAAAATGAGGAAGTGACCACTGAGAGATCTGGGGAGAGAGTGTTCCTGGCAGAGGAAACAGCAAGGTGCAGGCCAAGGGGCGGGATGGAGCCTGGCGTGTTCTCTGACCTGCAGGAACTCCAGGCTGGCTGAGTGGAGTGCAGGAGGGAGAGAGCGGAGGAGATGAAGTTGGAGAGGTAGGCAGGGCCAGTCAGGCACAGGCAGGGCTGGATACATAATTTAGGAGGCAGAATACAAAATGAAAATGCAGGGCCCCTTGTTTGAAAAGCAGTAAAAAAAGTAACTTTATAAGTACTAAAATATGTTTTTTCCTTTCTTTTGCAGTCTTTCTCTAAACCCTTCATGGAGATTATATTTGCTATGTGTGTCCCGCTTTTTTGGGTATGCAGACGCTCAGGGGTGAATGTAGACACAAGGCATGCCTGGGGACTGAGGCACCCATACTGAGCCATCCATCGCTCACCACATACTGAGAAGCCCTGTCCTGCTTCTCAGGGTTCCTCTTCCCACTGGCCACTGGACCACCATATGTCCTACCCTGGCTGGGGGGAGGGGAAGTCAGTGTCCCCTCCCATGAGCCCTCCACTCCCCACTCTAGCCCATGGTGGATGAGAGGCCCCAAAGGGTTGCAAATGCTGTGTTGGGACGCACTTGGCACCTGGATTAGGAGTGAGCAAGAAGCTTGCCCCGCTGCCCATCGCCACCGCCACTGGCACCACCACTTATCGCCTGTCAAAGTGCTGTGGATGCTAGCTCAGTCCACGTTCTCGTAGAGGTGTGAGGGCCATGGTGGAATTCAGGCCTCCACTGCCGACCCTATCACCTGACCTGGTCACCAAACTGGGTACAAGGCATCAGCTGTCATGTGTCAGGGGCATGAGGTGGGAACAGCTGGTGGGGCCTTGGACACCAGGGAGTAGGGAGTGGGCAGTGAAAACCAGTCCTAGGGAGACAAGGAAGTGGTGGGAGGCAGGAGTGCACATGAACTGAGGCTCCCAGCCCTAAGCATGTGCTCCATTGTCCCTTTGGACTTCACTTAGAAAACTCAAATTCAAAGATAAGATTATTGAGATTGTAAGACATCAATTGCAGAACATTAAATCCGAAGTGCAGATCCTGAGTACAGGCTGTGGTAAAGACTCTGGTCTTTATTCTGAATGAGACAGACCCGCTAGGAATGGGTGGTTGGGGGGAGTGGCAGAAGAAATGATCCCCCTGACGTTTTAAAGAGATTGTTCCAGCAGCTCTGTCAAGGAAGAAAGTCACAGAGGAAAAACAGGGAGGACAGGAGGGAGGGTGGCTCGCTCCTGGGCAGCACAGCTGCAGGTGGTGAGAGCTAGTCACATTTCAGATGTATTTTCTAGGAAGAGCAATTTCTAAGTTAGTTTTAGGGATAATCTTTTGGATAAACTGTTGGACATGGGACAGTGTTTATTCTAGACTTGGGGACAGGAGCCACTGACAAACACTTCCAGATGTGCCACCATGATGGAACATGAGCAAATATCTCCAGAATTTAAAACTGCAGAAAAGAATCTTAGGGTCCAAAGAAGACAGTTATTTTAAAATAGCAAATTTAGAATATTTTCATTAAGGAATATTTTACTGAACAGGCGACCGTAAGCACGAAGATCCCATGCTGGATCTGAAGTTACTACTCCAGTAGGAAAGTAAAAGTAAATTTTAAAAAAGAAGAATGTCCTGATCTGAGTCTCAGGGCTCAGGGAGAAAGTGCTTTTGGTGGAGGTTAACCAGGACAGGCAGTACCCAGTTCTTCAGTCTTATGCTAGGACCTCTGAGAACTCGGGCAGGAAATGTACTTATTTGTTTGGGTCTGAGGCACCCCAGCCTGAAGTCCCAGCTCTGTCCAGCTGTGTCCATGGGCCCTGATGCTGAAGCTGTTGCTGAGATGCTGGTCCTTCTCGGCACAGACAGCACCCAGAATGCTGAGGCCATGGCCTCTGCCAGCTCCCAGCTTCTCCCTGGAGGATGCCTCTCCCCTGCCTGGTTCTGACTCTTTGCAGAATGTCCTTGTTTATGTCTCATTATTGTCTTCCCTTACTCCTCAAGCTGAAAGTGACCAGCTGGGCAGGGAAGGTGACTTTTATGGGACTTGATAATAATCAGTTCCTATTTTTGAAGATACTTTCACAAACATTGTTTAATTCCCATTAACATTTCCCCGTAACGTGAACTATCCTGACCTAATGGGATATCTTGGTCACTTTTTTGGGAGAGGGGGAAAGGGGTGAATATTAGGAGATTGAGTTGCCTATCAAAATCTCACAAGGTCAAAGTTACTACATGATATGTAATGAGAAAAGAGTCAAATTTCAAAAGAAATGAAGGGAAGGGGTTAGCAAAACTATCGCAGACAAAGTTTGTATGCTTCAGTTTGTTCACCTAAAAAATCAGAACTATAGCGTCAACCACGTGTTCTTCATTCCTGAGTCAAGGATGCTGCTAAGATAGAAATGGTGCTCTGTGGAGGCAGAGACGGTTTCCGCGATGTTTCTTCTCTTTGCAGGAAAATGTTCGAAATGGTCCAGGAGGCCAACCACACATTCTGTGGACCCAGATCTGTCAGGTCCTGTATTTGTCATTTTTAAACTTCTCCTCAGGGGGTATCATGTGGGCCTGCAAGGCTATTTTTTTCCCCCTAAAATGTGAAATTCTAGGCTTTGTACTTTGGGCCTTTTCAAAACTTAACACTACTGGATTAATATTTCTTTTCCTGGTATGAGAATAATGAACGTCAGTGTAGTTTCAATACACCAGCTTGTTTTCCTCATGATGTCCTGGAGGAAAGGCATTGTGGGAGCCGCCTGTGGTCTGTGGCCACAGTCAGAACTGTACAAAGTGGCATATTGTCTGAGGGTGTGGATAAATCCAAACTCAGGACTTCCCGTCAGCTTGCAGAGCTCAGAGACGTGGTCGGCATCACAGCCTAGTACCTTCTATTGAGCTCAGAGGAGTTTCTATGGCAAAGGAGCTATGTCATTAACTGCTAGGGTGTTGCTGTGGTGTTTGCATGTAATTAACATCTTGATATGTGTAAAAAAGCATTGAAGCTCATTGTATTTTTTAAAGGAATTATCCACTGGTCATTTTAGTGTAGAAAAGTCAATGGATCTGAAAATAACTGTTGTGACTTGTGTTATTAATTGAATATAACTTCTTGCATTGAGAAGATGCATGTCTAATTGCCAAATATGAAAGGCTCGGAGGGGATTTTGACAAAACCATCTTTCTCAATATGTCTTATGTTGATGTCAGTAGACTGAAGATTAGTCAATTAGGAGGTAAAATCTCACTTTTCTGTCAGCATCAAGAGATTATAGAAGACGTTAATCCAAAGCGAAATTCTAGAGGAGCCGTTCCCCATCCTGCTCTTGGGCAGAAGGAAGCTTGGAGATTGTTCCAGAGCCTATTTACCTAGATTGCCCTGGCCTCCTCCTGCAACCACACAATACTGGTGGAGTAGGGGAACTCTAGGACCTTGTTCACTTTCCCAGGACCAGCCAGGAAACTGACACACCTTCTGTTTTTGCACCTGGACTTTCAAACCTTTGTTGTCTTGGGAAGAGTGGCAGTGTGAGGGCCCCTTTCTCTGGGGACACACTTACGTCCACGCACTGCCTCTTCATCTCTTTTCTCCTTCCCCTCTCTGAAGAATCTTCAAGTCCAGAGTAAGAAATAAAGCTCTTATATTTTCATGGCTTCTTTATAAATCTATTCAATCTGTGTTCTATGCTGAGGATTTCAAAGTCTGTTTTGAGACCTAAAAGCCGCAAGTTGACTCTTGTTCTGTTGTTCTTTTGAGACCCCACTGCCATAGCTGACATCTAAAACATGGGTGAAAAGAAAATACAGAGGAAGAGGAACACATAGGAAATAGGCTAAGCTTACCTTTTCAGATATACAGCATGCACATTCGCTTCTAGAAGATGGAGCGCCGCAGAGTATGTTAACACAGCTTGTACCCATACAGCTACTTACTCAGAGCATCCTTTCTGTCCACGCGGTCTAACATCATGTGATTATAGACATTTGAGAGCTCGGAGAGACTTTAGGGTGTATCTGGTCCACATTGTTTTTCTTTATTTTTTGACAGATAGAAAATTGAAGAATACAAAGGATAAGTAACCTGCACATGGTCACACACATCTTTAGAGGTAGAGTCCACAGCAGAACCCAGGTCCCTACCTTCTATTAATGGGGTCTTCCATAAAATGGTGCCATGGGGTCTCCCAGCACCTCAGCATCTGCCCCTATGGGTTCCTCCCTTGGGAGGGACTGTAAGGTGGAAGCAAACTGAGCTGAGACAAAGAAGCCAGCGTATGGGAAGGGTTCTCCACACCCATGCGAGGGCCTCAGTTGAAGAACACTTAGGGAAGACAGTCATTGGTTGGCATCAGTTGGAAGATGCTGTAAAAGGACCATCCAGTTAAATCCACGGGACAGTGAGGCCGTGGGCTGCTCTGAGAATCCAGTAAAAGCTACAGACCCCTTCCCAGGCAAATGGATGTTTGCACAAAATTTTGTAAATGCGTTCAGGTGGTTTTCAGATTCCCTAAAAGTCAACCTTTGAATAAAGCTTAAGAACTCTACTATAGAGGCAAGACCCTTCTTTGAGGTAGCAGGTAACACCTGGGAAGAGCCCAGGGAGGTCACTTTCCTTGGAGACCTTTCTTGGGAGTCACAGGAGCAGAGGTAGAATGGGGTTGGTCTAGGAGTCAGCTCACAGGGTGGGGAGGGGCAACTCTTGGATTTTAAATATTTCAGGTGTATGAGCTTTGACAGAAAACTGCACTCACCTCTCAATCAAAGTCACCCTTGGAGCGGGGAGGCCTATAATGGGCCTGTTGAGAGCAAGGCTAATGAGGGCTGAAATAGAGCAATGGCTGTGCAATTGAACAAAGGCAATCTTGTTGACTCCTGGGTTCTATTTGAGCTAATAAGCCACGTGGGAGGGTGTACTTTTGGGAGAAGAGAGCTGTAACTCCCTTAATTTGGCAGAAAAAAGGAGAAACTGCTGATTTCCAAATTCTTGGGTCTTTGGAGACTTTATGTAGTAGCAGTAACAATAAAAACACTTAATTAAGAAGCAGGATCTTGGAATTTATATTTGTCGTTATTTTGATCTGAGTCTCTCAGCAGAGGGGAAAGGAGGCCAAGGTGGGGGTTGGGGTTCTATGGTTGGGGGACAGTCTCATTCACCATGTAATCAGTAAATATTTATTCAGCACCTTTGGTATGACAAACACTATGCTACATGTTGGGGATAAATGATAAAATGAGGTACAGGGTCCCTGACTTTATGAAGTATAAATTCTAGTAAGAAATGTTGACAAATGAACTGACCATTAGTGTGGTACCGGGGTGGTATAGGGGAATACCATGGGAGGCATTCCTAACCACTTTTGTGGAGATGCTTCCTGTAGGAGACTGGAAGGATGGGTTGAGGTTAACCAGGAGAAGAGGGAGGGACAGGGTGTTCCAGATGGAGGAGAGAACCCTCCTGTGACATTGCTGGTGCTTCAGAGAAACTGAGTGAAGGAGAGGTTGAGGGTGAGAAAGGGAGCCGTAAGAGATGAGATACTAACTGAAGATGGGTCCTGGGCCACAGGATGAGGCTTTGTAGGATATTCTAAGAGGTTAGAACTTAAACCTGAGAACAAGGAAGAGATTGAAGGGTTTTATGGGGAGGGAAGACCCACTGCACCATTCAGCCTGGGATGACAGCATCAGGAAGCAAGATCTCAACACATGCCTCATGTTAATATGCTATTTGCCACATTCTCTTGTCTTTTAGACTCTTAGGGACAGAGCAAACCAGAGTACTCTTGCCTCATCTACCTGTTCAGGCCCACATACGGGTGCAGGTTATCTTGTGGCTTTAGATATAGACCTTAGAATGAATCAACACTTGCACAGTTTTGTTTCCGGTCCTTTTCTTTGCATCCCGCCTGTTACACATCTGTGGAACTGAGGACGGCACCTCTGCTTGGAGGTCCTTCAGGGGCAATGCTTACATCCCACTCCATGGAGGATAGTGAAGATATAATTGTGGGCTCTTTCTTCTCTTCCTCGTTCATTAACCAATCCCCATCCCTTGCTCCCAGGAAAGGAAAGACTAATCTGATTGGTGAGATAGAGAAGAAACTCTGAAAACTTGTGGCTCAGCCTCTTCTTAGTCCTCTCTATTTGGAGCCAGCTCTTTTTAGGATCTCACTGGTCTGCTCATGCATTTGGAGCTTACCCAGATATCCTCTGCCTCTGCAGGGAGAGACCTGTGCTTTCATTTGTAGATTCTGTTTACAGGAGACTCATTAAGGTTCATATTCTGGTTGTGGGTCAAGCTGCATTCTCAAATTCAGCTACCCCAGTAATAAAGCTGATATTTTAATTTCCATCTTTCTGATTCCTGTATCCATCTCTCATTTGGTTCTGAACTCAAGAGGGGAAGAAACAAAGGTTATCACTTGAACCTCTGAAAACCTTACAAGTGATGGAATCACTGACTTTTCCTGATCTACATTTGGACTGCTGGTTTTCCGTCTTGTCTTTGCCAAACTCTGGTTGTGGTGGAAGACTCATCCTTATGGATCCATCCATTTATTAAGCTTTATGAGAAAGCAGTCTACACAGTGGGAGGAATATGGGCAGGGAGAAATTTTGAGACCCTTCCCCTTCCACACTTTCTTAGCTACCATTTAATTTCTATCCATCTCCCCAGGAAAGAAATGAGAGAATCAGCTAGCTTAGCGATGGATGTTTGGTGTTTTGTCTTTACGCCAGCCACCACAGGACGTAGAGATCTGATGGGGAGATTAGACAATGGTAGGAGGTGGGGGGAAAAAGCTGGAGAGATTTCTTATCCTCCTATGTCTTCTAGTGTCTAGGGAATTAGTCTTTGGATATTAATCTCATTCCTGGCTCCATCTTATTTGCCTAACCTTATTTTCCCTTTCTGTTATTTTTTTGGTTGTTTAAATTTATTTTATTTTACTTCATTGTACACGTCCTTATAAATTTCTTAAATTATTTTAGCAACAAGGTAGGGGATAGATAAATAATGTCCTCCCAAAATATCCAAGTCCCTTCAGATCTTCTTGGCTGTACAATGCTTTGACACATAGAGTTTTATAATTTAGAAACACTCAGGTTCATGTAATCCATGAAAACACGACAAAGTCCAACATAAACGATTTTTAAAAATTATTTGTATCTCTGCCATCCTCTACTAATACTGATTTTTCAGATCTGCTTTTATTTTCAATTTATATTTAAATTAATTCAACAATTTTTAACAGCTACTTTGTCTCTGGAATATGTCCAGAGACTGGCCTCTATTGACCCTTGAACCTCAAGGTTCAGCCTAATATTCTCTTCCTAAATATCTCTGGGCCACTCTAAACACTCTTTGTTAATTGGTTTAGTGCTTCACTGAAGTGTTTCTCTAGATTTTGAAGAATAATGTTGGATAATCACGCTTTGCTTTGGGAGGAGCCGAGCCTTCTGAGCAAGTGAGCCAGCTTCTGAGAAAGCACATCCTTCCGAGGATTTGACTACCGATCAACAGAGTAGCCTGAAAAAGAACTATGCAATTGTGATGGTGGTGGTGGAAGCTCAGATTTCTTGGAGCTGAGAAACCTATATTTCTTCAAAGGCATCATCGGTTTTACTTTTAAAAGTCATTCAGGCGGCTGTCCCGATGGTGTAGTGGTTAAGGTTGCACACTCTGCTTTGGTGGGCCAGGGTTCTCGGGTTCGGATCCTGGGTGCAGACCTAGCACCGCTCATCAAGCCACACAGTGCTGGCAGCCCACATAAAACAGAGGAAGACTGGCACAGATGTTACCTCAGCAACGATCTTCCTCAAGCAAAAGGAGGAAGATTGGCGACAGATGTTAGCTGAGAGCCAATCTTCCTCACAAACACACAAAGTCATTCAGTTGCTCAGTGATCTCCTTCTAAAGCCCATCTCCATCTGTTCTAACAGGGGTTTTGTGACGTCACCTTCAGCAAGCATTTGTTTGGTGACTCCTGTGTTAGGTGCTAATCACATCTCCTCCCAGAGTTCTGGCTCTGGTTCTAGTTCCTCCACAGAGTTTTATAAGGAGGGAAATTTATAGCCTGATTCTATGGTCTGATATTTCACTTTACAGCTTCTCTGGTCCACTGACCCCCTCTTATACATGATTGCCTCTTCTACTGCCAAATTCATAGTCTTATGTTTACAAATGTTTCAGCCAACTCACTTTTTAAGTTTCTGAGTGAATTTTCCTTACGGTCTAGAATACACCAGAGCATGCATTAAAGAAGCATTCTATTCCTTGGTCATTTCCGTGTTTCCATCTCTATTCTTGTTTACTTTGCTACTACTGCCTATAAGCGTATGTGTGTGTGTGGCACATGGATATTTCCATGCATCTGCTGAGCTGGCAGACTGGTAGGTCCCGTGTATATCGGGAAGAAGAAAATACCACTTGGTAATAACAGATTTGGTAGGAAAACTTTCTCTCCTTTAAGAGTAAAAAAGAGGATCCATGTTCCATATTAAAAAAAATCGTATATATAATTATCATCCCAGCTGTAAATAAAAATACCCCACCGTGGTTAAGAGAAGGACTCTCACAGCCCTGGGCTCCAAAAGAAACAACCCTACAATATCAGATGCCCTTTTCCTTCAAGGACAACTGTCCAGGGGCCACAGAAATTGAAGCATCACCTTGGGCGCTCATGGCGTTTCCTCTGTTGACTTTGATCATTTGAATTGATAGTCCAAGACCGTGACTTTCCTGTCTGGCTGTCACCCAGAAGCCGGGGGCTTCATCCAGAAGCAGAAGCATCTAGAAGCCATATACTCTATGACCTTTCCTACCTCCTTTCAGCCAGTGCTCAGTTGAGCTATTCCTGAAGTGATTGTATCTCCTTGTGTCTTCAGTTCCTCCAGTTTCCAGCAAGAGTGTGATGGTGCTGACGTTCATACCTCCTCAGGTTGGTAATATCAGGTGTGTAAACTGTGCTCCATGCCCATCCTCGCCACAACACCAGTTCACCTGAGCTGTGGAATTCTATAGGCAAAGAAAGAATGGGCATCACCAGCTGGTTTTCTCTTGACAATTTAATTTGAAACAATTGTGACCACCTGTTCTGGGAACTGTGCTGGATGCTGGCGAGACCACATGGAGAAGGACAACTCCTTCCTGCAAAAAAGCCATTCATTCATTCATTCATTCATTCAACACAAATCTTTTGCCTCCTCACCACGTGCCAGACAGCGTTCTAGCTCCTGAAGTATATAGCAGTAAACAAAGCCAAAAAATTTGATGTCCCCATGGAGCTTGCGTTCCAGTAAGGAGAGACAGTAAACAATAAATGAGTAAAATATATCAGGTTGTGGTAGTCTTTTTGATGTGTCTACTTGGATAGACTGTAGTTCCCAATTAGCCAATCAAACGCTAATCTGGATGCTGCTGTGAAGGTATTTTCTAGATATAATTAAAGTCCATAATCTGTTGACTTGGAGAGAGGTTATCCTAGAGGATCTGGACGGGCCTGATTCAATCAGCTGAAAAGCCCTCAAAGTAGGGCTGAGGCTTCCCTGAGAGAAGAAGAAATTTGTTTGTGGACAGTGGCTTCAGCCCATGTCCTTCCTGTTAACTGTCCTATGGACACTGGGTTTATTTAGGAAGCCCTCATGACTGCATAAGCCAATTCCTTACAACAAACCTCTTGATATTATCTCCTATTGCTTCTGCTTCTTTGGTCGAAACCTAACTGATGCAGTTCTAGGAAGAAAAATAAAGCAGGAAAGGGGGATAAGCCTGATTGGGGACATGCGTATATAGGCAATTAAAATGGAATTTACACCTGTTATCATAGCATGATGGACAGAGAGCTAGAGTGACACAGCGGAAGAAGTGATAATTTTACTAGCACAGAAAATTTTGCTTTGGAGAAAGGGGTGCAGCTCAAATCACATGGGATTTTAAAGAGGTTGCTTTCTTTTTCTGAGCCTTTTTCAATTTTTTAATGTCTGAACTAGCCATCCCAACTTTATATGATTATTATGCAAATAAGATTAAGACTATCATATATAAAACACTTTGCACCATGCCTGGCCCGTAATAAACTGTATTCTCTTTCTTTTATTTGTTTTTAATCCCCTCATCATTATTACCAACAAACCTATCTGGTGTGTTCAGTATTATCTTGACATGCTATGCATTCCCGTGCACTGTGGCTAAACCACCTCTACCTCAGATAGTGGTGAAGCCTGCTCAGTGCGTGCATTGATTGTGATAATGCAGGTTGATGGGCTTGAGGAGATAGTGAACTAGGAATTACATGCAGATGGGGAAGAATTCGGCTGATCTGCGAAAACCAGTCTATTCCATATTCCTCCAGACACCCAGCTGGATGAGCAGTGTGGGACAGGTTGTCAAGAGACCAAAGACCCGGAGATAATGAATGAGACCTAAGGGTTTATTAGGGAGTTACTTACAGGGGAGGTTCAGTGACGGTGGGCTGGACAGCAACGTGCATCCGCTGCCACCCCCTGAGAGAAGCTGGCTTAAGTAGGGAGAGGAACAAAGTCTGCATGCTTGCCAAAAGGGACTGTCCCTGTATGACCTACATTCCAAGGACCAGAGCCCCCCCGGAGGGCCTCTGTGTTCCCTCAGTCCACAAGGTCTTGGTGCTAACTCTCCCACAAGAAAGCAGCTGGGTTGGCCAAGCCCAGGACTGTTATCATCGTGAGTGCTGGTGTGTAGCCCAGACAGGAGCCTCAAGGACACATGGTCTTTAAAGGGACATGCCAGCTAATGCCCCTACATCCATTTTCCCCTGTGACCTTGAAACTTTCTCCAACTCTTCATGAAGTCTGCAGAGAAATGTCTGGCACGTTCTAGCTTCTCTTTAAGTATCTTCAAGATAACCAAAGTGATGTATCACTGAATGAATTCTGTTCTTTTACGCCTTCAAGTAAGATCTTCTTGCATATGGCTTCTCGTTGTCAAGGAACTGATGGCTGACAGGGGGAAAAGAAATGGAGAGGAATGTTCTTTTGTAGGATATATTTCAAACTGTAGTTTCTGGGTAAGGGAAATTACTACGTGTCATTTTGATACACATTTGGCATTGAGAAAAAGCATAGGAGAGCAATACTCTGCTTGGAATATTCCACAGCGTTATGCACCCCACTCCTTTCTCTGGTTAACTGAGCAGGAAAACACATTTCCAGGGTTGTTTTGCTCTTGAGTAAGGTGGGGCAGGATTCATCTCTATAGTTCACTTGGAATAAGATGAACCACCAGCTTTCTGGGGTGCATGAGGTGCTCTTTCAGGGGTGCCTTAAATAAAAAGAGGTGTCTGATACAGAAGTTTCCTCTTCTCGTTTGGCATTATCATTGAATGGTGGGGGCTGACATTCCCAACCTTCTTAAAAGTAAACAAAGGCTGGAAGGAATCTGCAGTCCAAGCATTTTTTCCGTACCTACTATGTTCTAGGGATGCATCAGTGAACAAGTCAGGCAAGTTTCTGTTTTCAAGAAGGTCACCTTACCAGTGGGCCATCTCAATGGAACAAATCATATTTATTAAGTGTGTACTATATGCAAGTTCTCTGTCTAGGTAATCCAATGTCGGGGCAGGCCAATGAAAGGTAACTAGTGGTGTCCTTGTAGGTGGGAGGAGGCGTGGAGTGGGTTGCCTGACGCAAGAGGAAACAGGGGACACCTTGGTCCAGCTGGTGGTGTCAGTAGAGGCCTGATAGATGTAACTCGAGTTCCAGACAGACTGGGGTTCACAGTGAAAAGTGGATGAGAGCAAGTCTCAGACAAACTGGAATTTGGATAGAATATTAAGGCAGAATTCAGTCTTGGGTAAATGAGACAGGTACTTGCATCAGGTGCCTGAGGAGTTGGACAGATGACTAGAACCGTGGTACTGAATCCAGTGCCTGGTGCCTAGTAAGAGCTCAGTAAATATTTGCTGAATGAATGAAACGGCAAAATGAAATTTACAACAAACTTGGTTGATATTCACATCAGCACCACTGAACCGGAGCTCTGAAGGCCTCTCATTAGGGTAAGGATTTCATCCGGGGCTTGGGGGAGACCTGTGCTCTGAAGAAGTCAACAGAGCCCGCTGTGGAGATTGAAGAAGTTTGCAGGAAGGCTGATTTTGACTGAAGTGACATCCGGCCCCCTCTTTGGTTTGACAGGCATCCTCCCTGCCCCTCTCTGGACAGACCTCAGTACCACCTGGACAGACCTCGGCACCACTACCAGCGGGATAGAACAGTCTGAAGGGAGGTCAGGACCAGAGCAGCTGTTTTTAGTACCATCTGCTATTCCTGCTTCCACACTATAATATAACCTCAGATGAACTGAGGAATATTTGGAGGAGATTTTTGGGCAAAGCTAGAGTGAAGCCTAATTCAGCTTCTGTTTTAATTTTGTTAATCAGGTCAACTTCTCTTTGCCACATGTCTATGTCAAAACTATCACTTTCTCCTGCCCATCACTGAGAAATCTATTCAACTTTGGGTCAAGAAAAAAATATATACACATACTTCTGTACATAATATACATAAATATTTCATATATGGCAAGCATGGACCACAAAGGTGAGCTCTGAAGCCAGGTCAGAGACGTGTTGTCTGCCATTATTTACACTGCCCCTTCGTGTGGGTTGCTCCAAGTCAATGAATATCATATAAAGACAGAAGGAATAAAAAGGAGGACTGTGCACCAGCTGAGGGCTTGGAGAGAGGAGCTAGCGTTCTCAGGACTTGCTTCCTGGGAAGGAAGCTGGCGTAGGCTGGGCTAAAGGGAACAACAGCAGGCTGCGGCAACTGAGGGCTCCCTGCATGAGCCCTGTGCTACATTCTCTGTATGCACGATCTCAGTTTTCTTCGCAGAGCCCTAGGAAGTACGTAGTGGTATCCCCATTTTTCAGATGAGGAAACTGAGGCATAGCAAGATCAGCTAACTAGTCTGAGAACTGTGCCTGCCCTGCGATATGTACTCCGTAGATATTTCTTAAAGGAAGAAATGAATGAACATTTAAACATTAAAGGAAGAAAAGAAATGAACAAGGCCACACAGCTGGTAAGTGGCAGGTCCGGGATTTGTGCTCAGGCTGACTCAAAGACAAGCCCTTGCCTGATATTTTCCCTCAAGGGTCTGACTGCTGCAGACGGTGAGGGGGCTCCTGCAGTGATGTTCGGCAGCTCTGTGCTGAGCAGGGGAATGTCTGTCTTCTCCCTTAAGTAAAACCAGCTGCCAGGATATACTGGTGGAGTTATGATACCAACAGGAGTAGCCAGCTGCCTACTGGTTATCTACATGAAGGAATGCTGTTTTGCTATTTCCCTCCAACTGATACTGAAATTGAAACGGGGAAGGACTCCAAGTCCAACAGATCATGCAGAGGCATGGGGGTACATTTGCGGGATCCACTGAGAGCCCGCCAAGAACACGCTGAAATCACTATTCTGACAGATCAGGAGTGCTTTCTCACCCACAGCCAGTGGCCATGTCTGCTGGGCACACATCACGGTCAGCCTGAGCTGGCTTCTTCCATAAAGTGGGTCCACAGCAGGAGTGCGAAGGCCACTCCTGCTGGGAAAGCAGAGCCATTTGTCTACATAACACAAACTTCAGAAAAGTTGGGAGACAAAGACTCCTGGCTAGAGATGTGGCTTTAAAGACTTTCTCACAGGTCTTCTGTAGACAAGCACTGTGACTGCAGGAACAGAAAGCACAGGTCATACCCTCCCCCCAGGGGCTTAGGCCACTGCACGCTCGGAGCCTGGCTCAAGCTTTTCCTGCATGCTGATTGATTAGGCTGTGAGGTTAAGAATCAATCTTTCAGGGAGATGGAGTTCTGCAGTCAGGAGAGTGTGTCAAAATACAGAGGCAAATCTTTCATTGGTTCCTCCTATTTCCCCTAGAAAGTACATTCCGTAAAAAGAGGGCCTGTTTTTTCTGGTTTTAATATAAGCTGGTCCTGGTTTAGAAAATCAGAGGCCCCGAGGCAGATGCGCCATTTCTCTGGATTCAGGCTCAGATGGACCTGCCTGGAAAGGAACACTCTCTCTGACACAGGGGATTTGGGAGATGGGAAGTGGCTGCTCCTGGCTGAGGGGCCATGCGAAGCCTCAATGGACAGAGAAGAGCCCCAAGTGGCCAAAAGACTCTGGCCCAGGGACATGCCAGCAAGGACAAGGGGCCTAAGAGAAAGGGCACTATTGTTTCAAAAATGTACCTGATGATCTAATTTGGGGCATGTGTAATTTCAAGATGCGTACTGACCGTGGATCTTTCCCACCACTCACAGGCGGGCAGTGAGGATCAGTAACCTCAGGGCAGCGTTCTCTTTGTTTTGTCTCTGCCATTTGGCCTGGACTTGCTCAGAGACATTGATCAAGCTTCTTTCAATGACTGAGGAAATCCTCACCCACCCGTGTTCCAATACCTGCAGTTACGCTTGCGATCTACTGTTTCCTGGGCCCTCTGGTCTATTTCATCTGCTCGCAGGGCCCTCATCTTCAAATGTCTTTCAGATCTAAATCCCTAGTCTGGATCTGGAAATGATTGCTCCTAAATGTCCCACCGCCACCACTTCAAACTTGATATGCCCGACTCCTGCTCACAGCCTCTCAGAACACGCTTCTCCTATGTTCCTCATCTCAGTGAATGGCAGCGCCTGCCTAGAATTCAAGTCTGAAATGAACCACACTCACTCCCATATCCAATCAACCACTAAGATGACTGATTTTAACTTATTCATATCTCCTGACCCGTCTCCTCACGTCCAATGTTGTAACGACCACTTCAGTTCAGGTCCACGTCATTTAAAAAATTTTTGGCCTGGACTGGGATAGTGTTTTCCCAAATGGTCCCTCTCCGGTTCTTCCGTGTGGCCAGGAAGGATGAGTTTTCTCAACCTCAGACCTCATGTCATTCCGCTGTGTACTGATCTGCTCTCCTGCCTGGCATTTGAAGTCTGTCATGCTCAAGTTCCTGCTTCCTTCTCAGACTTTTTTCCTGTCTCTCTCCAATGGGTTCCCATGGCCCATACCCTTGCTCTCTCTTCCCCCAATGTGACAAGCTCCCAGATACCTCCATGGCTTTCCAAATCTGGTCCCTTTTCTATTAGGACAAATCAGATTATTCTTGAAGACTGACCTCGTCTACAGCCTTCCCGATTCTTACCTCCAGGGGCAAGTAAGTGTGTTCTTCTATGAACTGTTTTCCAGCACCACAAAACTTCTGGCACCTAATGTGTGATACTTTTTTCCACACCCTATTCTCCACCTCTCTGGATGCCAATTGGGTATCCTACAATTCAATTCAATTCTGACACTAACTACCTGGAGTTACTGCAGATGCTACAGGGTAAGGGCAAAGTCCCACAGGACTGCCCCCGCTTCAGACGCCATTTGTAAGTCACCACCCTCCCATGCTCTGATCAATCAGGAGTTCACATGACCCCTTTGGGTTCAATAACTTGCTAGAATGGCTCTCAGGACTCAAGAATAGTTTACTTACTATTACTGGTTTATTAGAATGGATACAATTTAGGAACAACCAAATAGAAAGATGCAAAGGGCAAGGTATGGGGACAGGGGCACACAGCTTCCATGCCTCCTCTGGGCTTGCATAAATGCTGAATGAATGAGCGCAGGAGTAAATCAACTCCCTCTACTGGCCCGTTTGAAAAGAGCAGCTTTTTCTTTTTAACATTTTGCATTTTATTTTGAAAAATCCTGACCAAATAACGCCATAAACTTTTTGACTTTGAGAATCAACCTTTGCTCCTTCTTGCCAGGATCTCTGCTTCAAAGCCAACCCTTTGACCTAGTTGCTGGAGAATTTGGAATCCGAATCTTTCACAGCCGTATCAGAGCACAAGTGTGCTGAACATTTAGTGACAAAGTTGTCTCATATAAGAGCAAAGAATCTGTAGTTTGAAAAGACATTCGTTGAAGTACCTCCCCCAACCAAATCATCTCTGCCTTGTTACTCTTCATTACAGAAAACCGTGTTCAAAAGAGGATATGGCCAAGAGTAAAGAGACGAAAAAAACAACAGCCTTTGGCCATATCCACACAGTCTTTATTGCAGTAGGCTGTTTTTAGAAATTTCTGGCAAAGAAGACTCTATAGTCAGTGATTTGCTTGATGATAAGGACTAAACATTGGATCCTTTCCTCTGGTGCTATTCTTTGGGAATCTGGAAACTACTGGGGCACTATAGCTCACTCAAAACAGGAAGAATTATTTTAAGTATTAAACGTCTAGAAAGTGCTTTATTTACAGGTCGATCAGGATAATGAAGGCCTTCAAGAAGATTTGGAACTTCCTGGAATCCAAGCACTGCATCCGGGCCTGTGGCATGCTGTGGGGCCGGTGGAGAAGTGATGAAGTTGAGGTGGTCCTTCTTCCCTAGGTCGGTTCTCTCCACGGCTCTTCAGGGAAAGCCTGAGAGCAGGGACTCTGGTTCTTTCTGTGCCTCAATGAGCAAACAAAATCAGGAAAGGGCCCCAGGCCGAGCGGGAGAAAGTGTCAGCAGAAATGAAGGAAAGAAACCATCAACGTTCAGGGTTGGACTGGTCCCATGTGACAGCCATGTGATTGAGCCAAGACTAAAGAAGAAATGGCTGTTTTGCTGTTTTCTCTCTCTTTCTCTTCCTTTTTTTTTTAGACATCCATAAATTCTGCCAGAAAACAATCTTCTCTTCTATTAGGCGTGGGCTGCTTCTCCTTCTGTTTGCTTTCTCCCACGGTTTCCTCCTATTTTGCTGTTTGTGCCTCTTTTCCTAAATGCCTTCACCCCTCTCCTGCCAGCTCTTGCTGGTGCCCTCGCTTACATAAGTCTGGTAATCGGTTTTAAATCTGGTCCGAAAACTCCCCCCCAAAAGTGGGGTGTGCCCCCAGCTGCCTGTAGTTATCCTGGAGTCTGCTACAAGGGAGCGTTACCTAGGTTGAGAAGACAAAATAAAACCCGCTTGGCTCACTGTTGGATTCTGAAGGAAATAGCTGGGCTGGGTGACTCAAAGAGTTTGCATTTTCTGGCCTCTGCTTTCATAACAAAAGCACCATTTTAGCCACCTGAACTTAGCTGACTTCAGTTTGTTATTAGGAAGGCTTATGGGGCTTAAGCTGTGACAAAGGCAACAAAGGGCTCCAGTGTGCACCCTGGCAGTTACAGTCCAAGGTCATCCTTTATAAGGGGTAACAGGAAATCATACCCTTACTGAGCATCTGCAAACCCAAGACCCCAAACTCGAGACAGTCACCCGTCCAGTGGCACTACTATGACCAGACATTCCTATTTGATTGAAGAGTATTGTATTTCACATTCTTTTACTCCCTAAAACATCTCAGATCAATCTCCTTTATTTCCCCAACAGCCCCCAACGCTGGACTACTTCAGTGCTTTCCAAAGATTCAGCATCTCTGAGTCACTTAATAAACATTTAGCGCTTTAATATACCACCAGTGCTAAGTGAATTTAAAAATACAAATGTTTACAAATAAAAAAATAAAATATTTAAAATTTTATCAAAAATAATTGTTTTATTTTATAATCTTTTCCCAAGGAATTTTTGTCCAGCTCAAGGAGAGGTGTCTTGAGTCTTAGGTCTTCCTGATGTTCTCAAATGAGTCTTATGGGGCGATTTCGCACTGGAGGGTTCAGAGCTCCTTCAGATCATGGATTGATAAGGATAGATATCACTTTTCAAAGCTGGAAGGTAGAATGATTCAGCTTTCCCAATAATGGCAATGGATTCAAAATACACTGTGCGCTTGCGTTTGGCCTGGAAGGAAGGTGCCGCCATCTGTCACAGCATTTGGATGTGATGTTAAAAGGTCCAGTGGAGCCATTGACCATATTTTCTGAAGAGTAAAGGAAATCTTCAGGCCCCAGAGAAGTCACTGGACAATCAAATCCTTGCCTTCACGGTCGGCCTTCTTAAGAAATCCCAACTACTTACCTTCAATCTTAAAAAATCCTGATACCTTGGCTCTGAAAGATAGATTCACCTGCTTCATGACACTGGTATGTTACTGGGATATGTTATTTCTGTAGATTCCTTGAAATCAATATTTTTCTTTATTGGTGTTATAGTCATGAGACAATATTTTTATCTCATTCTTCATTTCAGAAATGTGTATGACTATTTTTTTCCCCTCAATAGCAGAGTATTTAAGTGTGGAAAAGCAATGTTTGTATCTGGCATTTTTGAACAATCTCTCAAAATAAGTACATTCAGTGCCTGAAAGTTGATAGTATTAAATAGTCTCACCATTTCTGTCAACACTAAATAAAGAGCAGGAGATTTTTTATTTTTTGTCATAATTATTCTCTGTGAATAAACAACATGCAGACAGTCATTCAAAAGCCACTTCTCTTCTTCAAGGTAGCTATATCCTTTCATATGTATATATAATATATGTTATATTATACATAGATATTATTTATAATAACACATATTACATATATATGTTATATATATTATATATACACATTATATAATCTATACACAAATATTATATATATATAAATCACATAAAACAAGAGTCAATTAAGTGACAAAACTTCTAATTTTGTAGCCTGAGTTTTCCATGATGAAAAATACAGAAATTTGTCAACCGCTTCTTCCTCATATGAGAACCCTATATAATGCTAAGTGTTGATCCATATTCATCACATCTGTGGTTTTATATAATTCTAACATACACCAGGAATTATTTTTCTACAATGTATGCCATGGATATTAGTTAACATGTAATAGAGTCATTTGCAAAGGTAACTTTTTCAATAGCTCATTCTAATTTATTTCTGAACACCATAATAGCCATTATCTTTGTGGCTGCCTTTATATTTTTCTTACAAATAGTGTGAGTTCTATTTATTTTTGCTATGAGATGTATAACTCTGAAAGACATATCTCTAGTTTTGTTTTCTTCCATGCCTCTAGTAAGTAAGTTAGTAAATTTTGCAATGGAGAGCATTATTTTATATTTTTTATTGCAAAAACTCCATTGATTATGTAGAGAAGTTGTTGTGCTTTATTTGAAAAATGTTACGAAAGCTTTGATGCTTTCATGTCCACTGCTTGACTGAGACTCATGACTGAAAATGCAAATGGGACAAATGGGTCACCAGCCCACTAAAACTAAATGTCTGGAAATTCGTTGTCATTTTTCCTGCTCATAATTTTCTTGTTTGAATGCTTGTTTAAATTATCACCTTTAGCTTAGTTTGATTAACAGCTTCATTCTTCTATTTACCAAGTCTTATTCACTAATTTATTTTACAAAGTAATTCTGAGTTACAGTATTTGTTACCTTTCATCACCATCTTTAACCTCATTTAAGTCATTAATTCATTTGTGTGTGTGAATTGAATATATAACAACATAGTACTGATATTAAAAAAAAAACACCTAAATAATGTGTGTCTACACAAAGACTTATACGTGAATGTTCATAGTAGCTTTACTTGAAATAGCCACTGGAAATAACCCAAATGTCCATCAGTGGGCTAAAGGATATGCAAATGAAGTTACAACAGAACACTACTTAGCAACAGAAAGGCATTAACTACTAATACACACAACGTGGATGAATCTCAAAATCATTGTGCTGAATGAAAGAAGCTAAACAAAAAAGAATACATACTGTATGATTCCATCTATTTGGAATTCTAGAAAATGTAAAGTAACATACAGTGATGGAAAGCAGATCAGTAGCTGCGTGGGTACAGGCGCGAAAGGAGAGATGGATATTTTTTGGAGGTGATAAAAATAAGATTTTGACAAGACCATTTGGGTAGTGACGTTTCTTTGCGTTGTTTCAGTTAGCGATTTTGTTTGTTAGATACAAAGTTGTCCACGAAGTTTCTATAACTGTATTTGGTTTTGTTTATGTGTATAGTTTCCTTTCCTTGCGGGGGTTATTTTAAAATTTCAGTTCCATTCATTCAGAATAGCATTTCCTGACACTTTCGTTGACATGCTAAATTCCAAAGAATGATTACTTACTTAACTAAAACAAACAAGCTAAACAATTGTCATAAGAAAACACTTTGGGCACGCAAGCAAAATTTGATGAAGGGATTTCTTCTGCCATAGAAAGTGTTTGATTTGCTCAGGTCCTTTAACAACGCCATACGACAATTTTTCTTTTTCTTGGGAGAGAGTCCATTCATAAATCGTTCCCGAGCAAGGTGGTGCAACCTTGCCAAAAGGTGAAATTACAATCAGGGAAGAGAATGCGAAATGTTTGAAAATTGTCTATAAAAAGTGTATGTCTTTGTCTAGAAATTGTACGATTGCTCACAGTTTAACATTTCTTTAAAGACTAGGTCAGGACTTCCTCGGACTTCCTCTCTGGATGAGTCAGAATAAGCTATTTTATCCAGTGGCAACAAAGAATCTCGCTAAATCTTAGTTGCTTAAAACAACAACCACAACAACTTATTACCCTCTAAGGGTACAGGTCCGCTGAAGACTGACTGGCAGGTGGGGAGTGGGGAGATGTTCTAGCCCATCCTAGTTAAGGGAACCAGAGTAAAGGAGACTCATCTTCAAGCTTCCACTGCTGAAATAGAAAAAGGGGAGGAGGATAGCAAACTGTGTACAGGCTGTCAATGCTCCCACCCACAAGTGACACAGATTACACACCTCATTTTTTATTTTATATTTTAAAAATAGATTTTACTTTTTAGAGCAGTTTTATGTTTACAGGAAAGTTGTGCAGAAAGTAGAGAGTTTCCATGTACTCCTTTCCCACTCCCATATGTCCCTTATTATTAACATCTTGCATTAGTGTGGTGCATTTGTTACAATTGATGAGCCAATGTTGGTGCCTTATTATTAACTAAAGTCCATAGTTCCCTTTAGGGTTCACGCTTTGTGTTGTATGTTCTATGAGTTCAACAAGTGCATAATGTCCTGTACCCACCGTTATAGTCTCCTGAAGAATAGTTTCACTGCCCTAAACATGCGCTATTCCTTATTTCCCCCTCCCCCTTTCCCCTGGCAACCACTGATCTTTTTACTGTCTCCATAGTTTTGCCTCTTCCATAACGTCACATAGCTGGAATCATACAGTACGTAGACTTTCAGCCTGGCTTCTTTCACTTAGCAATACCCATTTAAGGTTCTTCCAGGGGCTGGCCCCATGGCCAAGTGGTTAAGTTCACACGCTCCACTTCAGCAGCCCAGGGTTTTGCCGGTTTGGATCCCTGGTGCAGACATGGCACCGCTCGTCAGGCCACGCTGAGGTGGCGTCCCACATAGCAGAACTAGAAGGACCTACAACTAGAATATACAGCTATGTACTAGGGGGCTTTGGGGAGAGGAAGAAGAAGAAAAAGAAAAAAAGATTGGCAATAGATGTTAGCTCAGCTGCCAATCTTTAAAAAAAAAAAAGGTTCTTTTATGTCCTTTTGTGGTTTGATTTCTTTTTGTTGCTTCCTAGTATTCCATTGTATAGATATACCATTGTTTGTTTATTGCCCTCATTCACATTTTATTGACCAAAGTAAGACACTTGGTGACCCTGACTTCAAGGCAGCAGGAAAGTGTAGTCCACTTATATGCTTGGAAGAAGGAAAACTGGAAATTTTTTTTTTTGAGGAAGATTAGCCCTGAGCTAACATCTGTGCCCATCTTCCTCTATTTTATATGTGGGATGCCTGCTACAGCATGGCTTGATAAGTGATGTTTAAGTCTGTGCCGGGGATCCGAACTGGCGAACCCTGGGTCACAGAAGCCGAGTGCGTGAACTGAACTGCAATGCCACTGGGCCAGCCCTGAAAACTGGTAATATTTTGTGAACAGCACTAATTAATCTTTCCTCCTCAGTGTCTTGAATAAAGTAAAAATGTTATGTTCACCGCTGAATCTTTTCATGTGAGGTGAGAGAGTTTAAATTTAATGATAACATGGAACCCAAATTACTGCCATGAGGAGAGAAATAAAAAGGACCAGAGCACTTCTTTTACAGAAATTCCTAGAGCATAGCTCAAAGCTTTGCTGTAGACTGCCCACAAACTCCTCTGTCCACCCTGAAGACATCAGTGACGATGCCTTTGGATTCCCAAAGGAATCGCACCTTCACAAGAAGCTAGATGCAATGTAATCTCAGAATATCACTTAGCATTGTCTTGGATGGAGACAAAAACGAAAACAGACCAGGCAAAGGCCAGTCTGAAAAACAGACATCCACCAGTTTTTCTAATAAAGAATATTTAATACAGGCAATTGAAACAGTAAAAGTGCAAAAGAGGAACATGGACGTATCAAAGAGGGAGTAATTTCAGGCAGCCACCATCAACCCAGGGCTGAGGGAGCAAAGGAAAGAGGTTATGGTCACTGGGATCTAGAGGCTTGGAGGGGGCCCCTCAGAGCTGTAACCCAGAACTAGAGAGGGTGCTGCCTAACTGGTTGGCATGGGCATCTTGAGAACTCAGAGGAGAGACCCTTAGAGCAGAGACTCAACATCCGGGGAGGGGGCACCAAGGGGAACATCTACTCCCTGCAGGAGTGAGTGGAGCCTGGTTCTGGGAGTAAAGAAAAAACTGAAAATTGGACCTAATGGCTGGTGGGCTGACGCTGACAGGACCAGCAAGCAAACAGGAAGGAGCAAGTCCCTTCTTCCGCTTCCTGTCTCTGCTCTCTCTCTAGTGGCCCCTCAGGACAGATGTTAATGGAGATCCAGCTGGTAAAGCAGAAACACAGTTTGCAGAGGTCCAGCTCCAGTTTCACAAGGCTGAGAATGAAGGGTGAGCTTGGAATTTAGAGATGATATAGCTTAGTAATCAACATGGATAGGAAACAAATTTTTGACTGTTCCCTGTTTCTTACCCTAAACGTCTGCTCATTGCAGCTAAAAGACTCACAGGAAAGCCCAGGCCAGAGAAGGAGTAAAATCCAATATTGACAGGTCCTAAAATACTTCCTTTTTGGTAGCTGTAAACTAAAGGGATTATCCCTTCTGTCCCATCAGAAACTCCATTGAGCCCTTTTCTGGGGTCATGACTGAGTAAGAAGATAGTCTAGGTTCCTAGCTCTTGCTTCAAGTATCCGGAAAATTTCCTGGAGGCATTTGCACTGGGGACACTGAGGAAAACAGATTTATAGTTGTCTTGCTTCCCTGAGGGAGACCAGAGCGACGGACTGCACATCTCAAGCTCTGAATCATCAAATTCCACTAAAAAGCCAAGGTGTTATCAACATTCTTCCTGCTCTTTCTTTGCGTTTATTCCCTTTCTCATTTCTTATTTTTATCCATTGTCTCTCCTTTCTTCTCCCTGTTTTTAGATTCTCCTCCTTTCTCTTCTTTCCACTCCTGTGCTCTCTCTTACACCCCTTTCTCTTTGTGGGGGCAGTGAAGTGTGGCCAGAAGAGTAGGAACTCCAGCATGAGAAAGGCCAAGGGTTAAATCCTGATTCTGATATGTACCTGCTTTATGATCTGGGGCAAGTTATTTTTCATTTTCATTTTTCAAAAATGGGAATGATAGTAGCTAGGATATATATTTTTTGTAAGAAATAAATGAGAGAATGTATAGATAGTACCTGATAGACAATAAGTGCTTGATAAATATTTGTTTTCATCTCCTCTTTTTTAATTTATCAAATGCATCCTTAAGTGCATCTGTGAAAAAACCAGCTTAATACTTACCATATGTCCACTGCAGGGCCCTGGGCTAGGCACTCATCTTAGACTCAGCCGGAATTCTTCTCCTGCAACACTGAATTGGTTATTTTAATCTGACTATGTTACACTGAACTCATTTTCTCTGTCTTAACTATTTGGAAACTGAAGAGGTTCAAAATTCAGTCTGTGGCTGTCAGAATTCCTGAGCTGGCATCATTTGACTAAAATAGGGGAAAGTTTACAGCATAAGGGAAAGAAAGGACAGACTAGATTTGGACTCCCCTGGCTGGAAACAGTGGCAGGATCACCAATGATTCCGATGGAAGTTTCAAGTCCTAAACTGTCATCTGCTCGCATTCCGTGCCAGGACCAGCCTTCAGATACCACTCATCGTCATGTGCAAACTTGCCCTAGGGCTGGAAAATGGCCACCAGGGGCACGGGATGGTGGAAAAAATTTTCCTCTGTCCTCAGTGTTATGACACCTCGCTCGTTAATTACCTTCCAGTGCCTTGGAACCCTTAACTGAAAGTACCTGCAAAGTCAGCCAGCCAGCGAGCTAATTGCCTTCTGAGCCAAGCAACGTTGAAGAATTTATAAATTGTTTTCTCTCCAATCCACTGAATGCTGGTCAGGGTGAGCTTAGCCCTGCATCTTGAAACAGGGCTTTTCCCCTGCATTGCTTAGGTTCAACTAGTGTCAGTATTTGAGAGAGTCTGTGGTACCTCCCCAAGGAGTGGCAGTGGGGCTCCTGAATTCCCATCTTTCCCCTGAAGGAGTGTGGGGCCACTGTTGACCACGAGAGGCCTGAGGTGTTCTTTTTATTCTCATGAGCCCTACAGGAGCGCTAGAAAGAAAGTTTAGGAATCAAAGGAGAATTTCTATTGTGGCGTATCTTCATGGTTTCAGAGTCCAGAACTCCAGAGCGGCAGTTGAGGGAATGCTCCTTTTCAAGAATTGAGGGGCAATTTAAATGTAGGGCCACTTCCTGATGCTGAGGGAAGGGATATCACTGGAGGTTATCAACTGGTATGCACAAAAATGCAGTTTCAATATTAGAGGATTTTATTGATTTAAACAAAAAGAAATACTGAGGTGGAAGTTCCAGGATTGGTTTAGCAACTCAAAAATAGCATTAAAACCCAGGCCCTTTCCATCATTTTGCTCTCCCTTCCTCAGGTGTTGCAAGATGGCTGCTGATGGTTGCTGCCACAGTGCCAAGCATCATGTCCTCACATAACCCCATCCGTGACAGAAGCTTAAATTCAGACTTGTTTGATATTACGATTATGTGTGGCCCGTGGGGAAATCCATTTGTTTCAGGTTCATGAGGGGGATGATTGCTGGGAATATCCTTCTTGGACTTGAAGTGTGACAAGATTTACTGCCTATCAGTGTCCTGCCTTGAGTAACAATAATATCTGCTATTCACTGAGCACTTATGTCCTAAACCGAACACTTTCATGTCAACATTTTAGTCAATCTTCATAGCAACTCCATGAGAGAGATAATATTATCATCATCCTCATTTTACGGATGAGGAAACTAAACTTTAGAGCGGAGTTTTTCAAATTCTGGGTCTCAACCCATTAGTACACCATGAAATCAATTTAGTGGGTCATGATAAGCTCTTACAAAAATTTATGTAGAATAGAATCAATCAAACAAATAGTAAGTGCTTAGAATAGATCAAAAATAAGTATTGTTGGGGCCGGCCTGGTGGCACAGCATTTAAGTGTGCACATTCCGCTTCGGTGACCCAAGGTTCGCTTGTTCGAATCCCAGGTGCAGACATGGTACCGCTTGGCAAGCCGGGCTGTGGTAGGTGTCCCACATACAAAATAGCGGAAGATGGCACGGATGCAAGCTCAGGGCCAGTCTTCCTCAGCAAAAAGAGGAGGAGTGGCAGATGTTAGCTCAGGGCTAGTCTTCCTCAAAAAAAAAAAAAAAAGAAGAAGAAGTATTGTTTTGAGCCAGCCCTGATGGCCTAGCAGTTAAAATTGGAGTTCTCACTGATTTGGTGCCCGGGTTTGTTTCCCAGTCTCCACGCCACCTGTCTGTCAGTTGCCATGCTGTGTGGTGGCTCACATAGAAGAACTAGAAGGACATACTGCTAGGATATACAACCATGTACTGGGGTTTTGGGGAGGAAAAACAAAAGAGGAAGATTGGCAACAGATATTAGTTCTGGGCGAATCTTTCCCTGTACAAAAATAAGGAATAAATATTGTTTTATTAAACTTTTGTTTCAATTTATATGAGTAAACTTGTGTTTATATATATATACATATATATATATGCTAAAGCAGTCTGTTAAATATATTTCTTACTATGCATTGCAGTTAAAAAACACTTGAAAGCCTGTACTTTAGAAAGTTTAAGTAACTTGCCCAAGATCACGTGGTAAATTATGAAATTGCAATTTGAATCCGTGCAGTCTGAGACCGAGACTGGCTCTCATTGCTTCTGCCTTGCTGCCAAGTTAACCTAGAATGTGGTGAGCCCAGGACAGGGTGTAAGTATGGAGAGGGAAGAACAAGGGCGAGAAGTAGCTGGAGAACAGAGGAAAGGCACTGGACTCCCTGAGAATTTTCTCTGTTCCTCTTTCACTGGACTCCAGGGTACAGAGGCGTTAGTAGGTGAATAGGCCAGTGGAGCTCTGGGGGCAGCCCCCGGGGGGGTGGGGGCTGAGGACTGTGGTAGCCATGGGTCCTGGTTCCTCAGCACAGTCTTGGTTGGTGCCAGACATAATTATTAATAGCTACCTCTTGTATTCACACATCTCTCCTGGTTTGAACAAAAAATTTACCCATTTACTCTGTTGATGCCATTCCTGTACAGAATTTTAGGGCCAGAAGGGACCTAAGTCCAAATCGTGAGATTTTTGGCTGAGGAACACGAGACCTGAGAGGTAAAGTGACATGCCAGGGTCACATAGGAAATGACGGTGAGCCTGGGCCACAGCCCAGACCTCTGGCTCTTAAGCCTGTGCTTCCCACTCATGTAATTTGCACCATAACTGTGGGCCTTTCAGAAGCTGGTGGATTGCAGCCTGCCTGGAATGGTCTGCGTGTACCTCATCCTGGACGCTCATCTGAAAACCTGGGAGAAGATGTCCTGCTTCTCTAACATCCACTGTGGGCTTCCAGGTGGGGTGGGACCTTCTCGTGGGAGCACAGGGATGTGAGAATGGAGAGGAAGGTGGCCGCATTGCCGCTGGGCTTATTTTTCTAAGCACCAGATGAAACTTTCTTCCAGGCAAACTTTTTTTACAAAAATAATTTGAGACTGTTTTCCAGGGCAAAATATACTGTGCAGTCTTTGTGCCCACAGCACCTGTAGGAGGGGGTTGAATTGAAGTTTTGTTCCAGGTCCTGAAAGTTTATGGTCCATTTAGCTGTGAAGCAGGGTTTAATGTTGGCAAACTTCGGTGTTTGTTTAAGTTTCTGGAAGTCGCTAACCATTCTCCCTTTCTTGGGCAGGAGAGCAGGCCTGAGGGTAAAGGTAGGGCCATAATAAGGACAGGGAGGCTGGGGTGGGCAGTGTTTAGGTGTAGAGTCTTAATGGACCAGTGGACATTTCTGCCTGATGTTGTTAGGGTGACATGTGTTTTGGCCTGGAATCCTGGCACATGGCGCTAAGCCCACGGAGGCCAAGGAACTCAGGGCGTTGTCTGAGCCCCTTCCTTTTGCAACTTTACCAAGTGTGGATTCTAATGGACAGCTGCAGCCCCCAGAGCCAAACCCACATTCCTGCAGAAGATAAACATTTGTCTATTTGCTCAGCCCCGCTCTCCTCACTTCGTTACCATATAAACCCAATCCGTTATGCCCTCAATGAATTTGGCAGGAGGGAAAGACAGATGGCCTTAGACCTGGCTAAACAGACCCCATTTCTGGAGCCCTAACACTAGTAATTGTGGGCCTCCCCTCATTGTGGATGAAACCCTGGACAAGAGGCCTAAGTGTATCGTCTGTCCTGTGCTATGCACTGGCAGGAAGCAGCGGCTCCTTGAATACAGAGTACTAACTGACTTTATTCTGGAATTCTAGAAGCAAATTCTTGTCAGAAACACATAAAAACAAAGATTTCATAGACAGGTTACAATAATTATAATAATGGCTCGGGGGTAAGTCTCCTGCTCCTACCTCCTTACTTTGTCCTTTTGCTTAATTCCCATTCTCACCATGTCATTCTGGACCTTGATGCTGCATGCCTAGACTATGGCAAGAATATCCCATCTCATCTCCTTGTCTCTAGATTCTTCCTACTCCTCTTTATTCCATGCAAATCCACCTCACCCCTGCACATAAGGCACAATCTTCTCTTTCCCTAAGGAAGAGACCAGGTCTTGTTCAGTATGGGCACGTCCACATCCAGTCCATAGATGCCCCACTGATTTTGTTAAAAAAAATGAACACATATGATCCCAGGTGCCACACTTATGCAAGGCCTTTTTCAAAAATTCTCTGCAGGAGTGAAGTGAAAATTGTTTTTCAAGGAACTGCCATTTTTCAATATCTTTTCTCTGGATATACTATACGTGACATTAGCATCATGGCAGAGTGAGCTCTTAACTTGGACTCTCCCTTCTAAAATACAACCAAAAGGACATTAAAAAACCAAAAGAGGACACACACACAACACAGGAGATGTCTGGGAGACCCACACAGCCATACGCCTGAAGGTGGTGGTGAGGCTGGATCCTCCAGAAGAAGGTGAAGCTGCTTGGCAGGAGCTCCACAGAGAGAGAAGCCATGGCTAGAGGAGGGGTACAGATGAGGAGAGATGCTCTGTTCCCACCCAGCACTCCAGCCCCATGCTCCAGCCCCATGTTCACTGGGAGAGTGGCACAGCGAGAGAGGGGCTGGCTGGGGGAGGGGCACAGCTTGGGAGAGGAGCTCCATTCCCACCCTGTGCTCCAGCCCCGAGCTCCAGCCACATGATGGCTGGGAGCACCACATGGAGAGCAAAGCAATGGCAGGTGGAGCCCCATGAGCACCCAGAGCACCATGCAGGGAGAGAGGCATCAGTTGGGGGAGGCATGCAGTCATAAGAAAGTACTCCTTACCCTGCCTGGCACTCCAGTCCTACTATCACCAAGAGCTCTGCACAGAGTGAGAAGCAGAGGCTGGGGGAAGCACAGGGGAAGGAGAGCACCCCTCCCCCTGCCCAGTGCTCCAGACCTGCCATTGGCCAGAGCATCACACAGTGAGAAAAGCAGCCAGTGGCTGGAGCTGGGGAGCCCCAGGTCATGATGGGCCAACAATACACAGTGCCTGATCCTCACCCAGTGGAGGCACGTGGCAGCAGTGACCAGATAATAACTCCATGTGGAGGCAAAAATCCATCCATTAAGCACTATGAGAAAGTATATTAAATCTACAGACCAGAAGGAAAATGACAAGTACCCAGAAACCAAACCTGAAGACACAGAAATCCATAACCCAAATGACAAAGAATTCAAAATAGCTATCATAAAAAAACTCAACAAGTTCCAAGAAAACACAGACAGAGAAATTAATGAATTCAGGAGCTTATTCAGAAAAGAGACTGAGACTTTCAAGAAGAAGCAATCAGAATTGTTGGAGATGAAAAACATAATGGATGAGATTAAAATAATCTGGACTCCCTAAACAACAAAACTGACAATATGGAAGACCGAATTAGCAATTTAGAAGACAGTACTATAGAAATGCTTCAGACGGAGGAGAAGAGAGAATTAAGACTAAAAAGAAATGAAGAGGCTCTCAGAGAAATAGCTGACTCAATTAGGAAATGCAACATAAGGATGATAGGTATTCAAGAGGGGGAAGAGAAGGAGAATGGAGCAGAAATCTTGTTCAAAGAAATAATAGCAGAGAATTTCCCAAACCTGGGGAAGGAGATGGAAATCCACGTGAAAGAGGCTACTAGAACTCCCAACTATGTTAATATAAAAAGACCTACTGCAAGACATATAGTAGTAAAGCTGGAAAAAGTTAACAAAAAGAAAAAATATTAAGGTCAGCAAGGCAGAAGAAAATAACTTACAAAGGAACCCATATCAGTCTTTCAGCAGATTTCTCAGCAGAAACCTTACAGGCTAGGAAAAAGTGGAATGATATACTCAAAATCCTGAAAGACAAAAACTTCCAGCCAAGAATACTCTATCCAGAGAAAAGCTCCTTCAGATATGATGGAGAAACAAAAACTTTCCCAGATAAACAAAAGCTAAGGGAATTCATCACCACAAGACACCCACTACAAGAAATCCTCAAGAAGGCTCTCATACCTGAATAAAAAACAAACAAACAAACAGGAAAGGGGCTACAAAACCCTGAGCAAGGAGATGAATAGGTATGCAACAATCAGAAATTGGCAGCTCTCTATCTGATCTATAGGCATGTCTTTTGGTAAACACTTAACTCTTACATCAAGGATAAAGAAAAGGAAAACAACGAAATAAAAATTACATCATCACCTTAACCGCAAACTCACAACACAAGATGGAATAAAACATGACAAAAATAACTTAGACGGGGAAGAAGAAGAAAAGGATGGAAGCAGGATAGTCTAAGGAAATAAGAGGCAATCAGAAAATGGACTAGCTCATCTTTGAGACTTTTTACACAAACCTAATGGTAAACACTAAACAAATAATTAGAACAGAGACATAGATGATAGACAAGGAGAAAATGAAGAAAACTACCTAATCAAATTGGTAGCCTGATATACATGGGACAGGAAACCAAGGATATGCAGAAGAACCAGAAAACATGAAATAAGATGGCAGTATCAAGCCCTCATATATCAATAATCACTCTGAATGTAAATGGACTGAATTCTCCAATTAAAAGACACAGAGTGGCAGGATGGATTAAAGAACAAGGCCCAAGAATATGCTGCCTCCAGGAAACACATCTCAGCTTTAAAGACAAACATAGTCCGAGAGTGAAGGGATCGAAGACAATACTCCAAGCAAATGGCAAACAAAAGAAAGCAGGTGTTGCCATACTTATATCAGAAAAAGTAGAATTCAGGATAAAACTGGTAAAGAGAGACATAGAGGGGCAGTATATAATGATGAAAGGGACACTCCAGCAAGAAGACATAACATTTATAAACATATATGCACCCAACAAAGGAGCATCAAAGTACATAAAGCAACTATCACAAATCTAAAAGGAGACATTACCAACAACACAATAACAGTAGGGGACCTCAACACCATACTTATTTCAATGGATATATCATCCAGACAAAAAGTCAACAAGGAGATAGTGGAATTAAATGAAAAACTAGACCAGATGAACTTAATAGATATATATAGAATACTTCATCAAAAACAGAGGAGTATACATTCTTTTCAAGTGCACATGGAACATTCTCAAGGATAGACCATATATTGGGAAACAAGGCAAACCTCAATAAATTTAAGAAGATTGAAATCATATTTACTATTTCTCTGACCATAATGGTATGACAGTAGAAACCAATTACAAGAAAAAAGCAGGGAAAGGAACAAAAATGTGGAGACTAAACAACATGCTATGGGACAACTAATGGATAATCGAAGAAATAGAAGGAGAAAACAAAAAATATTTGGAGACAAATGAGAACGAAAACACACCATACCAACTCATATGGGATGCAACAAAAGTGGTCCTAAGAGGGCAATTTATAGCAATACAGGCCCATGTTAACAAACAAGAAAAAGCTGAAATAAGCAATTTTAAACCACACCTAATAGAATTATAAGAAGAAGAACAAACAAAGCCCAAACTCAGTAGAAGGAGGGAAATAATAAAAATTAGAGCAGAAATAAATGAAATTAAAACAAAAAACACTGTAAAAAGTATCAGTGAAACAAGGAGTTGGTTCTTTGAGAAGATAAACAAGGTTGACACACCCTTAGCGAGACTCATTAAGAAAAAAAGAAGGCGGCTCAAATAAATAAAGTTAGAAATGAAAGAGAAGAAATGGATACCACAGAAATACAAAAGATTATAAGAGAATATTATGAAAAACTATATGCCAACAGACTGGACAATCTAGAAGAAATGGATCATTTCTTAGACTCTTACAACCTCCCGAGACTGAACCAAGAAGAAATAAATAATCTGAATAGACCGATCACAAGTAAAGAGATTGAAAGTTTTCAAAAACCTCCCAAAAAATGAAAGTCCAGGACTAGATGGCTTCTCAGGAAAATTCAAATATTCAAAGACAATTTATTACCCATTCTTCTCAAACTATTCCAAAAGATTGAGGAAGATGGAAATATTCCTAACACATTCTATGAGGCCAACATCACCCTGATACCAAAGCCAGATAAGGACAACACAAAGAAGGAAAATTACAGGCCACTATCACTAATGAACATGGATGTAAAAATCCTGAACAAAATATTGGCAAACCGAATACGTCAATACATTAAAAAGATCATACACCATGATCAAGTGGGATTCATGCCAGGGACCCAAGGATGGTTCAACATCCACAAATCAATCAACGTGATATACCACATTAAAAAAATGAGGAACAAAACCCACATGATTATCTCCATGGATGCAGAGAAGGCATTTGACAAGATCCAACATCCATTCATGATAAAAACTCTCAATAAAATGGGTATAGAAGGAAAGCACCTCAACATAATAAAGGCCATATATGACAAACCCACAGCCAACATCATAGTCAATGGGGAAAAACTGAAAGCCATCCCTCTGAGAACAGGAACAAGACAAGGATGCCCACTCTCACCACTCTTATTCAACACAGTACTGGAGGTTTTGGCCAGAGCAATTCAGCAGGAAAAAGAAATAAAAGGAATCCAAATAGGCACTGAAGAAGTGAAAATCTCACTGTTTGCAGATGATATGCTTTTATATATAGAAAACCTTAAAGAATCCATCACAAAACTATTAGAAATAATCAACAACTACAGCAAAGTTGCAAAGTACAAAGTCAACTTACAAAAATCAGTAGCATTTCTATACTCAAATAATGAACTAACAGAACAAGAACTCAAGAATATAGTTCCATTTACAATCGCAACAAAAAGAATAAAATATCTAGGAATAAATTTAACCAAGGAGGTGAAAGACCTAAACAAAGAAAACTATAAGACATTACTGAAAGAAATTGATAGTGACATAAAGAAATGGACAGATATTCTATGCACATGGATTGGAAGAATAAACATAGTTAAAATGTCCATGCTACCTAAAGCAATCTACAGATTCAATGCAATTCCAATCAGAATCCCAATGACATTCTTCATAGAAATAGGACAAAGAATCCTAAAATCCATATGGGGCAACAAAAGGCCTGAATAGTCAAAGCAATCCTGAAAAACAAGAAAATTGCTGGTGGCATTGCAATCCCTGATTTCAAAATATATTACAAAGCTATAGTGATCAAAACAGCATGGTACTGGTGTAAGAACAGAGACACAGAGCAATGGAACTGAATTGAAAGCCCAGAAATAAAACCCCACATCTACGGACAGCAAATCTTCGACAAAGGAGTCAAGAACATACAATGGAGAAAGGAAAGCTTCTTTAATAAATGGTGCTGGGAAAATTGGACAGACAAAAGAATGAAAGGAGACCATTATCTTTCCCCTTGCACAAAAATAGACTCAAAATGGACCAAAGACTTGAAGGTAAGACCTGAAACCATAAAACTTCTGGAAAAGAATATAGGCAGTACACTCGTTGACATCAGACTTAAAAGCATCTTTTTGAATACCATGTCTACTCAGACAAGGGAAACAAACGAAAAAATGAACAAGTGGGACTTCATTAGACTAAAGAGCTTCTGAAAGGCAAAGGAAGCCAAGATCAAAATGAAAAAACAAGCCACCGAATGGGAGAAAATATTTGCAAATTATATATCTGATAAGGGGTTAATCTCCATAATGTATAAAGAGCACGCACAAATGAACTACAAAAAACAAACAACTCAATCAAAAAGCGGGCAGAAGATATGAAGAGACATTTTTCCAAAGAAGATATACAGATGGCTAATAGGCACATGACAAGATGCTCATCATCACTAATCATCAGAAAATGCAAATCAAGACTACACTTAGATACCATCTTACACCCATTAGAATGGCTATAATCACCAAGACAAAAACAACAAATGTTGGAGAGGTTGTGGAGAAAAGGGAACCCTCATCCACTGCTGGTGGGAATGCAAACTGGTGCAGCCACTGTGGAAAACAGTATGGAGATTTCTCAAAAAGTTAAAAACAGAAATACCATATGACCCAGCTATCTCGCTATTGGGTATTTACTCAAAAACTTGAAATCAACAATTCAAAGAGACTTGTGCACCCCTATGTTCGTTGCAGCATTATTCATAATAGCTAAGAGGTGGAAGCAACCCAAGTGCCCAACGATGGATGACTGGATAAAGATGTGATATATATATACAATGGAATACTACTCAGCCATAAAAAAGACGAAATCGTCCCATTCGCAACCACATGGATGAACCTCGAGGGCATCATGTTAAGCGAAATAAGCCAGACAGAGAAAGACAAACACCATATGACTTTGCTCATATATGGAATATAAACAAACTTACAGACAAAGAGAATAAACTAGTGGTTACTGGGGGAAGAAGGTGGAAGGTGGGCACAAGGGGTGAAGGGGCATATTTATATGGTGTATGACAAACAATAATGTACAACTGAAACCTCACTATGTTATAAGCTATTATGACCACAATAAAAAAATGAATGCATAATTCACGTGCTCTAGTGATAAGTTTGTACATGCGCAATGCCTCTGTACATTCATTTCTAACTTCTCTGTATAAGGGAGGGGGCATGGCTCAGGGAAAGAGCTCTGACCTCTAAGTCAGAAGACTTGGCTTTGAGAATCGTCTGTGCCACCATATGCTAGTTGTTGTGCTAAGAGCTTTGAATTCATTATCTTATTCATATTATAACTAACCGGTGATACAGACATTATTCATATTCCACTTTAAAGAAGTGTTAACTGAGACCTAGCAACCTTAAGGGCCATGCCCTAGGCACACAGCTTCAAGTTCCCTGGCACTGTGAGTCCGCAGCCTGTTTACTTAACCACTCTGCTAAACTGCTATGCAGCCTTGGCCAAATTAATAATCTTTGGACTCAGCGTCCTCCTGTGTAAAATGAGAAGGCTGAATTCTGGTGATTCTCTTTAAATTCTGTACGGCTATTCTGTGACTCCGTGCTTCTGATTCCAAACATCCACAGAAACACACTGTGAAACTGCAGTGAATTGTGACCTCTGTTATGAGTTGAGGGTAGGTCGGAGGACTGTAGCATTCCATTGGGAAGTGGCACAGATTTGCAGCCAACTAGTGAAATTTGAACTCCTGGCACAGAGCCAGTCCTGTTCTTGGTCCCCAGTGAGTCCATTTGGCCCGCTCCTGATTCCTCGATCCTTAGTCACATTCCCATTAGCAAAGGACAGTATGCAGGCCCAACCAACTCACCTCTAGATCAGGTGGTTGTTTGGCTATGGGTTGTAATTTGAGGAAGTAAAGGCTCACGTGCCCAACCTGGTTGGAGGGCATTGTTAAAATGACCATGTGTTATTAACTGGGGCTGCTGATGACATCTTAAAACAGCACTCACGTGATTCTGCTTATGTGACTGGCACTTTTTCTCAGTCATCTTCTTTGAATTCACATTTCCTTTGTATAACTTTAAATGGTGGATGTTCCCAGGGTGTAGTTCTCAGCCTTTCTCTCTGCCAAGGTAGCCACAGTCATTCTCATATCCAGGCTTGACTTTCCTTTAAAAACCTCTATTTGAATTTCTAGCTGATTTCTAGATAATACTAATTGCTATATCTCTGCCTCCTCTCCCACAGCACTTCAGAATCCAGTATTTCCCAACTGAACCACCCAGGGGTATAATATACAGGTAAGTAAACTATTTGTAAAATAAATAAATCCTGAAATATGAATGAATACATTAGTATAGTTAGACGTTAGGTAAACGTTCACATGTTCCTTGAGAAATAGAACTATTTTAGTTCCTGAGAAAAAGGAACACATCTAATTTATTGTTTTATGCTTTGTACTATAGTATTGTGCCTGGATCACAGAAGGAGACCAAAAAATTTATGTTGAAATTAATGAACTAAATAAAGGAAATCCAGGAGTGGTAAGTTTTGGGAGGAAGAAAGAAGATGTCCAAATCTTGAAGTGTTGCCTAGAGAAGGAAGACCCATGTGGGAGGATGAAATAGGAGACTTGGCTTGTAGATCAACATGGGGACACTGGACCCCATGATAAAAAGAATAATGGAGAACAGTCCAGCTCATAGTAAGCAATCAGACTTTGCTTACTTCATTCAACTGGTAGAGCCATCTCAGGCTCTTAAGACATTGCCCTTGGCTCTGAGGTTGGAGAGTAATTTATATTTTGGTAAATATTGAACCCTTGGTTGGTATAGACCCAGGGTGATACTTCCATGAAGAGGCAGCTGGTTTCCATAATTTTGTTTCACCTTTTCGCACCATCATTTTCCCCTGGGAACCAGTCATTGAAGTGGTCTCAGCTGGTTTTTGTGGTGTGCGGTGCCTGAGTACTCAGGACAATAAGCAAGGGCAGTTAGCCATGTGAACACTTAGAAAAGCTTTTGGAAAATGTGATTTTCCCTTCCATAACTGGTCCTGATGAGCTGGCAGCTGGCTTGCAGACACACAAGGTGAGACATTCCAGCTCTGAAGATGCCCGGTTGAGTCAGCTGTGGTGTACTGCATCCATAGCTCCTGAGGCCTGAATCAAGAGTTTCATCCTGGGCAAATCTCTCATATCTGCAGAATGAGTTCTCGTGGTGGGCAGTGGGGTGCTCTGGGACTAGGGTAGGGGAGACTGAGTGTTGGGATCTATAAATTCTATCACTGCTGCCTTAGGACAATTGTCTCAGAAAGGCAGACTCTCCTTTTTGGCTTAAATGTATTCCTCTTCAAAGTAGGGCCTAGCTTAACAAAAATTTCCTACACTAGTAATGAGACAATGGAATAGTTAAGAGGGTCCTTGTGGTGTGCTGGCACCAAGGGAAGGAGGCAGGCTTCGCCCCAGGCAGAGGGGAAGAGGGGTGGCAGGGCCCCAGGTGTGACAGGGGGACTTGGCTACCAATATTTGGAGCTGGCCAGAACTGCAGCATGGTGCGGGAGAAGGTAGTGGTGGATGGAAGGGTGGTCTCCAATTTAGAAGTTAATATAATTAGAGTGGGGCTGGCTGGGTCCTGGATGTGAGCAGAGGAGGTGACTTTAGGAGGCCAAATATGAACCCACCAGTCATGGCTGACTTAGTGGTTTAAGTCTAAGCCTTGAGGGATGGTGGGGTTGAGGTTAACTCTTTCCTGCCCTTGCTAGAATTATTGCAGGAACTGCCATGAATTGACCTTCGGTTGGTATGTACTGGAGCGTCTGCTGTGAGAAGTTAGGAAATACAGAGGAGGATGGCCTGAATAAAGGGTTGACCAATCTCTCCTGGCTTTATTATCCATCTGTTCACCTTCAGCCTAGCATCTATCTATTTCTCTTTGCTTGTTCCTTGAAAGCCATCTTCTCTTTCAGGTCTCAGCTGCTTGCGCTCATGGGCTAGGTCTAGCTTCCTCAATTCAGATTCTCAAGGACATCTCAATGTCTGCCTCTCAACTGCTACCAAAGTACATCTATATTTCTTTTTATAACTCTCCTTTGTCTCTACTATATTGCTTTTTGGAACACAAGCTGTAAGATTTCACCAAAAGGAGTCAGAGTCACATTTCTATTGTATCCACAACTCTATCGTAGAACAGTTTCTGACATAGGTAGAATATAGCCTACTTCAATCTTTCCTATCTTAGGCTCCTTCCTGATTCAACTATACAGAATACTGAAACCCGGACACATCACACAAAAAATTTTAATGTTAGTCAATTCAAATATTTTCCTTTTGGTGCATTATCCATCTTATTTAGAAAAATATTCTCTATCTCAATGTCATAAAAATGATCTCGTATTTTCTAAAATATATTTTAAAATTGCTTTTTACATTTAAGTCTTTAATTTATGTAGATGTTTTTATGTATGGCATAATGTAAGGAATTAATTTTAATTTTCTTTTACTCTGGATAGCTGGTTGCCTCAGCACCGTTTTTGGAATTGTGCCTTCCTTTCTCCAGTGAGCCATTATGAATCGTCTTCATATATGTGTGAGTCTGCTTCTGAACTCTCTCGACAATTTTGTTAATCTGTTTGTCTATCCCTGGACCAGTACCACATCCCTTTAACTATTATGGCATGAAAATAAATTTTCATTTGTGGTAGGGTCTATATCTTGCCTTTCTGTCAACAATATGTCTTTGAACAGTTTTAATTACAATTACGTTGAATTTTATACATCAATTTAGTGATGAATTGACTTCTTTATGATACTGATTCTTCCTATTCATGAATATGTTATATAATTCCCCCTTTTTAGGGCTTCTTTAATATCATTCAGTAAAATTTTACATTTTTCTCATAAGAATCTACACTTTTATATTTTTTGCAACGTGATATATAACCATATATATATTTAAATGTGATCTGATTTAAGATTAAATTTTCCAACTATTTGCTGTTAATGTTTACAAATGCAATTGACTTTTATATATTTCACAATCTCTTTTTGGTTTTCTGTAGGAATAATAATATCATCTATGAGTAATGAGAGCTTCACTGTTTCTTTCCTAATCCTTAGACCTTTTCATTTCTTACTGCACAAGCTGGGGCCTCTAGTAAATGATCTTTAAATTTATGACCATGAACCTAGATGAATTTCAATTCGGTCACACTCTATTCCCTTTACTCTCCCACTCTCCTAGAGGACTAATTCATACCTTCTTTGTCCTCAAATCTCCAAGAGCTGCTCCTCTATTTGCACCTTCCCCTAATAACATTTTTTTCTAATTCATTGGGAAAAAATTGAAGCAATCAAAAGAGAACTTCCACAGATTCTGAACCCCAAATCCTCCATCTCCTGCAACTGCATCCACATTTTTTGCTTTTCTGCAGGTTACACAGAGGATACCTTCCTAGGATAAACCCAACTTGATCATGAGGTGCAGTCCTTTATATATAGTCACGTGTCACTTAACAATGGGGACACTTTCTGAGAAGTGCTCTGTTAGGCAATTCCATCATTGTGCGAACATCATAGAGTGCACTTACACAAACCTAGATGGTATAGCCTATTGCACACCTAGGCTATATGGTACTAATCTTACAGGACCACTATCATACACGCAGTCTGTTCTTGATTGAAATGTCATTGTGCAGTGCATGACTGTATTTGGATTTCATTGGCAAATGTTTTGTTTAGAATTTTTCGGTCTCTGTTCATGAGAGAGACTGGCTTGTGGTTTTCCTTTCTCACACTTCCCTTGTCAAATGTTGGCATCAATTTTTTCTCTAGCTTCATAAAATAAGGTGAGGATCACTCCCCCTTTTTCTATTCTCTGGAAGAATTTGTTTAAGATTGAAATTACTTGTTTTTTGAATACTTGGCAGAACTTGGGTAAACCATTTAGTGTTTTCTTTGCCAAAAAATTGCAACTGTTGAGCCAGCTCTGATGGTCTAGCAGTTAAAGTTCAGTGCTGTCACCACTTCAGGGGCCTGGGTTCATTTCCCAGTTGCAGAACCAAATCACTCATCTGTCAGTAGCCATGCTGTGGTGGTGACTCACAAAGAAGAACTAGAAGGTCTCACAACTAGGATATACAACCATGTAATGGGACTTTGGGCTGGGAAAAAAAGAGGAAGACTGGCAACAGGTTTTAGCTCAGGGTGGATCTTTCCCTGCCAAAAAAAAAAAAAATTGCAGCTGTTGATATATTTTTTTAGTAGGCTATCTTTCTTGAATGTTTTGGTGAGATATATTTTTCTAGGAATTTCACCATTTTCAAATAAGCTAAAATAAGTTTTCAAACAAATTGTGATGAAGTTATGCATAATACCCTTATCTTTTGAATATCAACAGTATTTTTAATTTTATCCACATTTCCATTTCTAATACTAGTTATTAGTACCTTCCTCCTTTTTTCTTATTCAATCTTGGTAGATGTTATTTCGCAAGTTAAAAAAAAAGCTCAAAACCAAAAAACAAACCAACTCTGGACCTGTTGAACCCCTCTTTTATATGTTTATTTATATTACATTAATTTCTGCTATAATTATTTTCTTTTTCTACTTTTTCTTAAGTAGGTGCTTACCACTGCATTAAGGTTTATCCCCTTTTCTCTCAATACACGGACTTAAGACTATAAATTTCTCTTTAAGTGCTGCTTTAGCTGCATCCAACATGTTTTGAAGCATAGCATTATATATTGTTTATTTCTGTATTTTATAATTTAAATTACAATATCTACTTTGGTCCAATGTGCATGATGACTCTTGCCATTTGTTCAGATTTTTTATTTTTAATTTTGCTTTTCTACAATTTTCCACCAATCTTACACATCTTTTATTCCTTGAACTTCTAGGTTCCTTAGAGTACTTGTCACTATTTGGTGTGCTTCTTTATGCCATTTTCTAATTGGTTATTTGATGTGGACAGCAATATTGTTGACTTTTATATGTTGATTTATATCTGGCAATTTTCATGTATTCTCTTATTACCTTGACTTGTTTGTAGCTGGATTTTCTAGATTCACTGTCACTTCATCAGAAAATGGGGCCAGTCTTTTCTGTTCCTTTCTATGTCTTATATATAACTCTTATTGTTGTTGTTATTATTATTTTGACTTGTCTTTTAGTACAATGGCAATAAAGTGGTGAAAATGGCACCACTTTTTCCTGAATGTAGCGGAAATACTTCTAAAGTTTTTCTGGTGTTTAACATCCATTTCACTTTCCTTCAAAAGTTTGTGTGTGTGTGTGTGTCTCGTACTTCAGAGCCTATAGGACCCAAAATGACCTTTTCCAGGCTGCCTCCCATCTTAGACGTCATTTTAGTTTGGACAATTGGATGTGCCTGCATGCATTTACAAAAAGTATACAGCTTTTCCTTAAAGCTGCAGAGAATGCCAAAGTATACCCTTGTGCCAGCACAGATAAAGAAACTGATTGGTGGCCTGACCCCACCAAGGGTACATTGGTCTTGACTATTAAAGGTGTCTTCTCCTCACTGTCCTTAAGCACATTGCATCTTCCTCAGCTCGGAGAACAAAGGGATCAATTCACAAGCAGCCATATTCCAAGTTTCCGCTCAGACAGACCAAAAAGCAAAAACTGGAGAGAAAGAGAATAAATGTTTATTTCATTGTAATACCGATATTATTGTCCAAATAATATATTTTCTTTGCTTAAAAAATAAAATACAGATTAGAAAAAAGAAGGAAATAAAAATTACTGATCACTCTTCCTCCCAGGACAACCCACTGTTAAACTCTTTATTCTTTTTCTATGTATATTGTTAAGTTAATGAAACAAGGAGGCCACTAGACTGATGTGGCTCTAAGGCTGTGGCAGCCTTGGTAAACCAAAGCAAAATCAAAGCCTATAAATGCCTCACAGTTACAAAATCAAAACACTAAGGACAACCAATCAACAACAGCCAATTAGACTTTAAACTACAGCCAATCAATAATTTTCGTACTTTGCTTCACCTTTTCTTTACAAAAGTCTTTCTCTGGCTCCTGTCAGTGGAGCGCTCTTAACCACTTCCAGTTTGGTGCTGCCAGATTCTAATCATTAAACTCTTAACATTTCAAATGCCTCAGTTTACCTTTTAACAGTTCATAGCACAAACATTTTTCTTAAGTCACCACCTGAATTTTATCTACCCCATGCAACACACTCTGCAGGGTTTTTATTGGTGAGTAATGCGCCTCAGAGCAGATGCCACTTGAGACCACAATGACTGCTGGGTAAAGTGTCTGGAGGGGAAAATAGCTGCGTGTGTCTAATTCTTTAGGAGAGACCTGTCCCTCCCCCTCAGTATTTTGGGCTGCTTGAATGCTTTCTCAATTCTTAGTGTCCCAACTTTCTTATAAGCAAATTGAAACATTTACTAAGAACAGTAAACAGAGATGGAGATACCTGGAGATAAATTCATATCAACATTTTCCAGGGCTGGATTTAGATATAAACCATAGAAAACAGAGCCTGTGTGATAACCGAAAGAAGAAGATGTGAGTGTAGAAGGTAGTCATCTCATCAAGTGAGAGGCAAATGTACATTATCCTTTCTTCCTCAATTGACAGTGGAATAAGTTTGCAAACACTGGAAAGGAAATATCAAAACAATAGGATGGGTTACTTTTTCCATGAGAGTGAAAGGGAAAAAGACTTTTTCCTTTTATTACATTGCATTTTTGCCACCCTAGTTTCACAATGGGAGCATTTAGAATTTTGTTTTCTTAGACCAACAATCTCCCCACAACAGCCTGATGAACTTTAGCTGCAGCTCTGGCCAAGTCTTTAAGGCAAAACCATTTGTTGACTCTTAATATTTGACAGAAGTCAACATATCAGGCTGAGTTGGCTCCCAGAGAGAATTCTGCCCAAGAATCTGGGCTCCCCGTGACTGGAAAAAAAAATTGTTTTCTGAGAAGGATTTCCTGTTTATAGACATTCTGTGAATCTGTTCATCATTTCTGATGGTGTTGAGGACATGAAACTTACAGTAAACTGGATCAGAGGAGATTTTACTGGCACTTCTTGGTAGTTATAAAAGCTCTGTGTCTTATCAAGTCTATTTTTACTTCCTTGCATCTCCCACCCCCTACAACTGATATGTAAGCACTGTCCCAGGAAAACTGAGAAAATGGTGGGCTCTGTCTAACAACCACAGTCTTCCCAAGCCCAAATATTCCATTTCCATCTTTCTCTCTTTCGTAAAGTGGGTGACTTGCCTCTTAGAATAATATGTGGAATTCCAATTATTCTCAGAGTAGAAGATATGTGGCTGTTCCTTCCCTTGTCCGAAATAGAAGGAAAGGCCAAATCACTTTTCATCAATGTGGAGCTAAGTTTTGGCTTGTGGTCCACAGCCTCTTTCAGTAAGAAGAGCAGGTTATCATTGACTTCTATTCTAAAGATCAGAAGAGCTTTTCAACTCTCTCTCAGGGATGGCCTTCTATATGGCTTTTTATGCCTGCAATTCCCTTCTCTCTCCTCTACTCCCAACCACTTCCTCCCTACTAATAGTTCTAAGATGAGCTTTAAAGAACATAGACACATTTTTTTATGTTATTCACAACCATACTTCACTTCAAAGAAACTGTAGACATGCCTAGAAGAAAGGAAGAGGTTGTTGCAGAGTACTAACATATTAGTACTAACTAATAATTGGTTAAGAGCCAATAAAAAATGGGGAGATAGAAAATACTATCAGCAGTAGAGACCAAACTGCACCCAGGATGCACACTCATGTCACTGGCCAGAGAAGAGAAATCGGCTTTCATAGGATGCATTAGCCAGGATATGCTAACTGTTATGTCACACAGCCCCAGATTTAAAACAATAGACCTAAAACAATAGGAGGTTATTTCACTCATGAAACCCTTGGGTATTTGGTGGGGAGTAGTCCAGTGGTAATTAAGGAACTCGGACTGCTTCTGTCTCTGGATTCCGACCTCTTCTACATCCAGAGTCTTCTCTATTCATCTTATGACTGGGGAAAGCACGAGAGGATTCATATGGGAGGATTTTATCAGCTAGGCCTGTATGTGGTGCACATAACTTCTGCCAACATTCCATTAGTTAAAAGTCCATCACACGGTCACCTAGCACAGCAAAGGAGGCTGGAAAACACAGTTTACTCCATGCCCAGGAGGAAAAGGAAATGAGTTTTGATGACATGCGGCAGAGGACGAAGATGCTTTGTAGGATAATTGTAGAAATAAAAGAGACTCTATAAACTCACTGTTTAAGCTGTCGCATCCTTAGTCCCTGCCCCTATTTCTCTTTGAGCCTTTGGTTCTGCATCTATACATTAACCCTCTTCTAGCTAGGAATGCATTTAATTTATCTCAGAGAGGCATGTGTCCTTCATAGGGAGATTTTCCTTTACTGAGTGGCTGATATGTCTTATGGGGGATGTCACTGAGACAGTTCACTGTCATACTTTGCTGCTAGAGATAGAAAAGCAGCAGAAGACTTGATTCCTGCTTTCGGGGCACTTGCACAGTTTCTTTGACAAGATGAATATACATGAAGCAAGTAGAGAATATCCCATAACAGTAGATGACCAAGGGTTGGGGGCTTGATGGGCTGTATGGTAATGGGACATTCATATCATTTCAGCTACCACGTGTTACAACATTCTGGTACAAAGATGGGTGTTAGTCCTTTAAGGGTCTGCATATACTTTTTGCGAAACATGCCCGGCTGTGGGCAAGCTCTTGGCTGTGTGCCAGTGAAACAACTAAGTGGGCTATCCTAATTACTTCTTCCATCCTACTAAATACATAAACTAAATTGGTTTAACAATCTTGACTGGCTGGATTGGCATTCTTACAGCTAAGGAATGCAATCTTCGGCCTCCTCATGAAGAATATAAATCAGGCAAAAGACTGATGAAAATTAGAAGAGCCGATTAAGGCCAATCAATTTAGTGTGTGTGTGTGTATGTGTGTGTGTGTGTGTGTGTACACGTGTGTGTGTGTGTGTGTACACATATGCACTTTAATTTGCATGCTTTTACTTTTTGTCCAGGAGAGGAGTGATAGTCGTATCTTATTTTGATTTCCAAGTTTCCAAGAGACCCTTACTTCTTGGAATTCTTAGACAAGATTTAAGTGAAGAAAAAATAAGAAAATTTAAAAGTATAACAGCAATAAGAGAACCTAAAAGACAGACCGCTGTCTTCTGTCCTCTTCCTGCCCGCATCGAGAAATCCTTCCCTTCTTGAGGGTCAGAAAGGTGGCGTGTAGGATGACCCTCAAGAGTCCAAAGATGGCGCCTCCACCGATGTGGTAACTGCACTACTGAATATTTCCCAAGACTCAGGATTCCTCAGGTTTGCCATCACAAGCAGGTGACTAAAGAGAATTCTTTGGCTTTGCATAGGCCTGGCTCAAGTTCTGCTGTTGGAAACTCTCTGAGGAGCTCATGCAGAAAAAGCTTTTTTTCCTGATTTATGAGATCCCAAATGCCACCACGAGCATTCGATGATTAAACTGGGACGTTTGTTTGAACTGCCTCAACAGGGTTATATACTACCCTGAGGGCCTCAGGTGGACATTGCACGCCATTGCCATCATCGCTTGGACGTCACCGGCAGGAAATATCAGAAACCTCCCAAGACAGTCTGTACTCCTGAGCTTTCCAGAGAGGCCCTGGCAGACATGAGAAGTCAGCTTTGTCTGGACTGGTACCTGGACCTGGAAGTCTTTAAAGCCCAGAGCTCCGCCATGGTGGAAAGGGGCTGGGTGAGTGCCCTGAAGTAGCATTAGCAGGAGCAGAGTATCAACGCCTGTCAGATGCCCTGTGTCCAAGGCTACTGTGACTGCTACCTCCTCATTGATCAGATTAGCCAGGCACTCACCGGTGTTGAGTTGCAAACGTCTGGATTTTGCTTCCCCTGGCAGTAGCTCCTGGGATAAGAGAGAAAACAGCTTATAAATTCTTTAATGATTCTTGGAGCCAAGGGCAGCTTACAGACTGGATTTTCAAGCAATGTTATTTAAAAGGTTCCAGGGGACATGAAGGTAAATAGCTTGAAAAATTGGGGGAAAGTTATTTCTTTCCTCCTCTGAGAACATTACACAGATGGAATTAACCCCTAGTGAATTCTTCTTGTGATTACGAGGCACAGTGGGGAGCACTGTGCTGGGATGTCTTGATCTGGCTGCTGGTACAGACCCCACCCAGTCAGGGTTGGTTACCATTTGGTTTCACTGCATGTTTCTCTTTTGAAGAAACATTTGGAAATCAGACTTAAATTTTTTTTTCTTGAAGAAACATTTGGAAATGAGACGTTTAAAATTTCTTTCTTTCTTCCTCTCTTTCCTCAGATCAGTATGTGTCATTGCAGATATCTGAACATCAGCTATGAAAGGTCCTCAGGGGATGCCTGAGGATGTTTGAAGACAAACGAAGAGTAATACCCTCTGAAGCTGTTCAAGGAGAAGCTGGGTATTCACTCAGAAGGGATGTTTCAGGGAAGATGCAAGCTCTAGTTGGAAGGATGGATGAGATGACTTAATTTCCCTTCTAGTCATAACATTCTATGATTTTATTTAGTTTATATCTGTTTGAATATCTGGAAACTTGGTGCATTGCCTTTTTAATGAAGGTGGAGATAGATGTTGGGTAAAGCATTCATTTTGTTACCCATATTCCCCAGCAGAAATTGTTTTAAGATCGGGGCTTTCTTTTATGGGTATGGTGCCCATTATCCTATATTTTATGGGACAGTTCTGTTTTCAAACATCTTCACTTTATGTTCTGTGAGTCCACTTCTGCTTGACACATGACCTGTTCTGATTTGAGATTTAAGGAATATTGACAATCTACTGACAGAGCAAGGAGGTGTCAGTGATGAAAAGGACAAGTCGTGTGTAGAGGCCACGCAGGAGAGATTAGATTTCCTAACATCTTGGATAACTTTTAGTTCCCTTGGCTTTCAAATATTTCAGACCAAAGGACCCTTCTTCCTTCAATGCTTTCTTCTTTATAACAAAATGTTCTAGGCCAGCCCTGGTGGCCTAGTGGTTAAGTTCAGCATGTTCCGCTTCAGTGGCCTAAGTTTGGTTCCCAGGCATGGACCTATACCAATGTCTGTCAGTGCCCATGCTGTGGTGGCGGCTTACATACAAAAAGAGGAAGATTGGCAGCAAATGTTAGCTCAGGGCTAATCTTCCTCAGCAAAAAAAAAAAAAAGTTCCACACCAAACCGTCTACGTGCTGATCTTGGGTTTAACCGCTAGTCACCATTACTTGGGAGTGATTTTCTCAAGTCTCATACACACCTACTGCGACAAATTCTCAGAATGACTTCTGTGGCTGCCAACCTCACCCTATGCCTAAGGAAATCTTTGATTTCCCCGCTTCCCTTTCTTTCCTTTTTGTCACCTAAAACCTGGATTTCTCAATCTAACCTCTGAAATGGCACCTAATAGCCGAACTCCTGAAAAGGAAGACTTGCCTTTCTCCCTAACCACTCAATAAACAGCTACCCTTCTCAGGTGAGGTGAACTGACATAGAGAGTAAAATATTGAGGCTCCTGGGTGAGAAGACTGAGTCAGATGTCACTGAAGAAAACCCATTTTTTTAAAAAAGTATTTAATACACATTTACTAGAACATAATTCCAGTAAGTTTAGGGATCTTTGTCTACTTTATGTGCTGATATATCCTAGGCACCTTAGACAGTTGATGTATGTTGTACAGCTCGGCCAGGCTATGTCTCTAGGCAACACAGTCTTACATAGGAGGCAAATGACAAGTGGCAGTCTTATATAAGAGTCTTATACAGCTAGGGGCAGGACTTAGGACCTAGTTCATAAGATTTTATAGAGATAATTTTAAAATGCATTTGAAACAGAGAAGACGTGGTCGATTCTGTCTTGTGAGGGCTGTGGAAGCTTCAGAGAGTAGGTGAAATTGGCACTGGATGTTTAAGGATGGGCCCTTTTTCAGGGAGTCGAGACATTATAGGCAGTGGGACCAACATGAACAGAAACAGAGGCATGTGGCTACATGTTGTGTTTCAAAATGGGCTCCTTACAATATGGGTTTCCCCAGTCATCCTTTACACCATTTGTCTATGACTTTCTATTTTTTTCATCTTTCTATCCATCCATCCGTCCATCCATCCATTCACACTAAAGTCAACAGGCATTTCTTGAGCATCAGCCAGGTGTTACAAACAATTCTCCCCCCTTGAGAATACAACAGTGAGTGGGTGAAACAAAGTCCTTGCCCTCGGGAGGCTTACATTCTAGTGAGGGAGGCAGACAACTAATGAGTAAATATGACATGGGATGATAAAACTTAAAAAAAATTAAATAGGGTAAGGAGATATAGGGTAATTGGTGGGATATTTTAATCAAGGTGGTCAGGAAAGGGCTGTATGTGGTGAAGGCATTTTAGCAGAAACCTGAATGAAGTGAGAGAGTGAGCTTTGGATATAATTCTGTAGTTTTTCTTTCAACGCTTGTAGACGTAGTTCTGTTAGCCTTGGAGAAGCATGAAAAGAGTGGGGATCCCCCCTGGTGACTGATGGAGTCATTTCTAGGAGAGAGACACCTGAAGCCTGCCGGCCCAAATTGCAAACAAATTACTCATGGGACTTTGTTAATGGAATTGCTCTATCTAGGGTCCAGGGGCTCCAGGGTCCAGGGCTTGGTGGTAGAACTGAGTCTGCATTGAAGAGGAGGTACACAGACACCATGGGACAGGTGGAAGGACCCTGCATCTTTGGGTCCCAAAGGAAAAACTCATTTTGTAGGAAAGGCTGCTGCTGAAGCTGTTGGAGAATATTTATCATTTGCTGAACGACGAATCCAAATCAGAAGTGGATTGTGCATGGTCTTTGGGGACAGAGTCACAGAGCTTTCTATAAACTTACTTTGGGCGGAGTGGTCGTGAATGTCAGCTTGCCTCAGCCTGATCAGTAATAAGAGTAGAAAAGTCTTTGATGGTTGTCCTGCAGGTATTTATAGATATTTCTTGCTCCGTTTTATGTTTCTTCTTGTTGCAGATGAAGTATGTTGTGAAGGGAGCCCTGTTAAACACAGTCAGTGCGTCGACTGGTCTAGAAGCCTGTCACATATTAAGTGTTTTATAGCTGAACTTTATTACACTCAAACTTCACAGAGACTTTTATGAACCTTATTGCATTCTGATATGAAATGAGCCCAGAAAAGTATTTCTGCTTTTATGGGAATGGAACTTTTCATTGTATGGAACTTTCAAAAAGCTGTTGAACGCCAGAGTTCAAAGTGATTTTGCAAATGTTAATTTCTCGAGGGATCTTTGGGACCTTAAAAAAACTGCTGATGACTTCTACATCTTGTGTCTAACTTTCCTTTTTTTTCCTTTGGAAAACATGTACAGTTGCCTCAGTAAAAGGAATGTGTGGAGTTTGTGGTTTATGCTGTATTCATGCCATGGTAAGAAAAGAGACCCTGTTTATTGCTAGAGGAGACATATAAGGAAAATAAAAGGAGGAAAATATCATTTAATAGATAAACAGTCATGCCCAGCTTGACATTTTTCTAACCCCTTCAAGGACACACATTCCTGGAGTTCTGTGAGTCAGTCTTTAGAATATATTTGGAAGATTAACTATTAACTTGCCTTAGTAAGGGAATTTTCTACAATGCCAACCAATGGGAAAATGGGCCTTTTTAAGTCTCATTCACTCATAATGAGTTCATTGAATATTTGCCAAATTCTTGCTTTGTATCAGCCATTGTTCTAGGAATAGGTGATAATCAGAGGAAAGATATAGTTCTCAAGACATTTACGTTTCAGTCCCAGACGATTAAGCAAAGACATATGCATAAATTGCTACGTGATTACAGATCACATGTAACTCAGGGTGTATTGTACATACAGGATGTTCACACAAGGGGACATCAGCAAAGACTTCTGGGAGGCAGCAACTCCTGAACTGGGTCTTTAGGGCTGAGTAAGAGTGAGGTGGAGAAATGTTAAGATTGTTATTCTCTCACATCACTAGAGTCAGGAGGTACACACATTCTGAGATCAAGAAGGAGGAAGCTGAAAGAACTGCTTAGAATAGTGGAACTCAGAATGAGGCCTACCTTTCAGGGGTATGAGCTGTGCTAAAGTCGGCTGTTAAGTACATAATAATCCTATTATCTCACTGTGCTTATTTTTTGTTGTCATAATAGTCTTAACATTTGCATGATGCTTATGGTTTGTACATTGTTTTCATATGTATTAAACAAGTTAATCTTCCCAGCAATCTGGTGAGATAGGTATTATTGTTACCTTACAGATGAAGAAATGAATCAAAGAGACATCAAGTGACCTACCCAAGGTCAGGTAGCCAGAGTGTGGCTTCACTGGGCCCTGAAAAAAGCCCTTTTGATTCATATTCTAAACTTACCTATTGTATCATAGGGCCTTTAACAGGTTACTTTTATTGACTGATTCAATATATATTCAATCAACACTTTATGTCTGTCTGTATGTATTTATTTCATATACATTTATTAAGCACATACTGTATACCAGGCAGGCACTGGAGGTGGGGACTACATTTTAGATGGTTGCTTTTATTTCCTTGGTCCTCTCATATTTATCTAGGGTTTATTTCTCTCTGGGTGCTCACATAATGTGTGTGTTTGTGTGCAACTCTACTAAGTGCTTCTGTGTGTAAATCACTATGAGAGACTCTTCCACTTTTTTCACCAAAGTGTAAGAAATAAAGGGAACTTCCATTTGTGGAAGGACCAGCATGTGCCAGGCTCTCTGGCAGATACTTTCCTATTAGTCTTATATAGAGGATGCTGGTAGAGTCCTTCAAAGTGCCAAGATTCTCTCCCAGCTGATTATCTTGTTTCTTGGAAGGTGCATTGACCACCTTCTCCCTCCCGAGGCAGGAGACAAATCCTAGGATGACTCTGTTCCCACTGTTTGGACGTCCTGCTAATAGCTGCCCCTGCTCACAGTAACCAGCAAAGGTGGCCATCCTACAAAAACATCCTTTCAAGGCTCTTCCTCTGTACAGCCTGGTTCCTTTCCAAGACATAAATGTTGGTGAGAATGCCTTCCTATTTATTATTAAAACATATCTCACTGAGAATAAGGATAGAATGCTCAACAACTAAGGTCTGCCACAAGGAGGTGGTCACAGAGGATCTTCTCCGAGCACATTATAGGATCACATGGTCCCAAGATATTATGAGCACCATCTGCCTGAAATTACACTGCCTTCCTCTCCACCACACTCCACACTCCAGTATTAGAGTAGAAGTCCCACCACAGAACCACAGGCAGAGCTCCAGGAGGAGTGTGACAGCCCCAGGAGGGGGCAGGGGAATGGCTGCCCTGCTCCACTGCAGCAATCTGCATGTCTTTACCACTTAGCTGATTGTGTCTTGGAAACCTAAAGGAACCGGGAGTGGATGGATTAAAGATGGGCTAATAACACATTCCAGAATGGAGTTGACAGTTGGAGACCTGGAGGAGGTGGCCCTGTGAGAGCCCTGGCCCAGGAGGTGAGCCCAGAAGTGATCTTAGATCAGTCCCTCTGCTGATCATTTTGTACACAGTTAGCCTCTGAGACTGGAACAGCGTCCTGGCCTTGAAGAAAATGATACTGCCCCAGCACATAAAGTCTCTTCCACTTACTATCTATTTGACTTTGGGCAACCCCCCCTCTGGCTTTAAGACCCAGTTTCTGCATTTTTTAAATGGAATTAAAACACTTACCTCATGGTTTTTTTTTGAGGGTGTTGAAATAAGATAATAGATGTTGTCTTGATTAGGCTCTTTAAAAGAGCTACAACACTGGCAATTTGCTGCTCAGATGCTCCAGAACGTGGGGTATTATGGGAAAGGGCTTCAACAGCAGCCCAGTCTCTTGGGCTCTCAAGGATTCAGAAGATGCAGCAGAGTAACTACATCACTTGCAACAGCAGCCTGACCTTGAGCGATCCAGCAATTTTGTGTTCACTTGGTGTTTATACTTCTCCAAATACAGGATGTGATTTGGTTTTCCCGCCTTTGATATGGAACACCCAGGGATGGCAGCATGTGAGCCAGCTGGGAGATACGGCCTTTCTTATTTCTAGCATCTGCAGGCATGTATAAGGCTACTTTGCTTTGTCCTCCAAGCCCTGTTTCCATCAGCAGTAGCAGGGCTGGTTTCACCTAAAGTCTAAGTCTGGGCCTTAGAGTGTAGAAGGGGCTGTGATTGTCTAGGTTCTCTGAGGCTTAAAGGTGTATTAGCGGATATGGGAGGGACATGATTCATCATAGCTATTTAAGTAGACAAGCTCTACAAAATGAAGCTTAGCTAATGGCCTAAAGACTAAACTATGAGGTGTTAAGGAATAAAAGCCACCATAGACAGGCCCCCCAAAAGGCTCCAGTGTGGCCACATCGGTCCAGGATGCTCACATTCCCTGAGGGAGGAGAGCACTGCTTTGGAGCATCCAGTCATACTTATATGCAGACAACACCATGGGCAGCATCTTTTTTGGCTCTGAAGGATCATCATCATTTGTATACAACAGATCCATGTGATTATACATACTAGTGGGAAGAGGCTGGGTGGTCCATGGCGAAATTTCACAGGGTGAAATTGTTTATTCAGTGTCAGTTAAAATAGCTGGCTTATAGACATAAGTAACTAGAATGAAGATTTAGGACCTCTTGATAGCTGTTTTTGCTGTTCCCCAAGTTGTCATGATAAAGCATGTGGTGAAATGGTTTCAATTGATTTTTTAGAGAAATCCATAGCCGCATTTGTACAAAACAGGAAGTGCCGGGGGTTAACCACACGGCCTCCAAATTTATTTCTCTCACATTTTTAGGCAAAGGAAAGAACCTCACAAGTTGCAAAACTGCGGGACACAAATACCCTTTTCTGGGGGATGTGAGGTGGATGGGGTCTGGTTCCTACGCCCTGGTAGTTAGAACAAAATTTTAGAGCAATTTAAATTCTGTTGTGGGTATTACGTTTGGGTTCTTTTCCTTGGGGCTGTGACTGTGTTCTTCTAAGAGAAACCTGCGAGGACCAGTCAATGATCCCAAAAGTCACACATGTTGCAAGCTTTTCTCATTTGCAGCCTCCCAGCCATTGTCATTTTTCAAGTGACTCCTCTCACTGGCTTTGATGACTTTTCCCTTCACCCAGACCAGTTTAACTTGACAGAACTCATCAATAAAGTTTGACAAGTCAGAAGTTTGGTTAAGCATTTGAAATTGTTGGAAATTGACTCTATCAAAGAAAATCCTTAGTACTGAAAATCTTTTGGGGTACACGATCCCTGAGGCAGGGCAGCTCCCCATCCCCTCTGATATGAAGCAGACAAGGGAGATTTGCTATTCCTGGCTAAAGATCCACAAACTATTCCAAGAATTTTCTGCTTATCCTTGTCTTGAAATGAGACAAGTACTGTCCTTGGCACATGAATCCATCCCATTGCTATGTGGTATAGCTTTCTTGGTGACTTTCTTAGAAAAATAAGAGCCTTAAAAGCACTTTTGGAATAAATTGTCTTGGTTTTGCATTTCACTAAAAACACTCAACACTGTCTACTCTAACAGGCTAGTATAGTGTGGTGGTAAAGAAGTTGGTACCTGGAATTAGATAGTCTTGGAATTCAAGATCCCCACATATTAACTGTGCGAACTTAGGCAAGTTTCTTCAACACTTTAAGCCCTGTTTTTGAGATCTATAAAATGTGCATAATAACAGTACCCTCTTCATGGGGCTTTTGTAGCATTTGTAAACATTGAGTTAGTGGTAGCTAATTATAACATGAGAATATATTTAAAGATGAATACCCCAGGCATTCCTATGCGCTGTGAGAACTAAAGAAGTTGAGTTGCTAAATTCAGGGTGTAAACTTGGGTGCCACAAAGCAAAAGATGATCTTGGATTGGAGGTTAGGATAAAGGAGTGATTGAATTTTTTTGGGAAAAAAATGAATATTTTGCCCTTGAAAAAATATTTCACGAATTAGATTGAAACTTCTCCTAGTCGACGTGAGCCAGCTCAGCTGAATGTCTGCTATTTGGGGCTGGACAGTGAGGGACGCCATACAAAGCTCTCTGTGTCCAGGTTGAGTAACAGCCATATGATACTCCCAGACATACCTTCCCAAGCCGCATGACACGCTGCCATGGTAAGCACAGAGAGTGTGTATATTTCTCTTTCCTGTTATTACACATTCCATGCTGAATTCAAATGCACAATGAGCATTTGAATGACCTAGGTATTGAAAATTGAACCTAGTGAGACACTTTTAGGGACTCACTTTTAATAAGACAGAGAATGAGAGAGAAGAGAAACCATAACTATGTATTTCCCCCTCCTCTGACGAGCAGTCCCAGAAACAGACACTGAGGATCCATTGTCAGTGACAATGTACACGTAAAAAAGGTGTGGCTATCCCAAGAACAGATAACTATGTAGGGAGCTATATAAGCAATGGACATTTCTGTATTCATATTTAGGACTCATTCAAGAGTAAAAATTTGAAACATGCATGAGGAGCTGGAGAAGACTATTTGGTTGGATAGAGGTAAGTAGTGTGAAAGAATCTGATGTTTCATGGAAATGGCCCTCGTTTCTGTAATAAAGGCTCTGTAGACGAAGTAGAATGCCACTTGGACTTTAAGGGTAGAGTCATTCTGATTTGACAGGACTAGGGGAATGAAGTCCTTTGGAGGCACCAACAGACTAAAACACCCTCTAAGGCAGCTCCTGCAGCCGACAGAGATGCGACAGGAATGAGTCCATGCGGATGGTTCTCTAAGCAGTCCTGGGAGTAAGGAGTGAAGGTGGTACATAACGGTGGGAGTGAGGTGGGAGACGGAGGGTTAGGGGCATCACCATATGGATCGAGAGCCACAGAAGGAAGAGCAGAAAACAAAGCTGTGAGTGTGAAGTGTGGAGTGTGTGGCATCTGCTGGAGAAAGGACAGAGTGGGAGGGGAAGTTTTATGGAGGGAGGGAGGACCTTTATAGTATTTGCGGGGTATAGAAATTCTTGACAGTCAGAATGTAGGTGCAATGTAGATTTTCTATTTGTAATGTAATATTGTAAGTGTGAATCAGTCAGGGTATTGGCAAGAAACAGGTGGAAGCCTTAAAATGGGTAACATAGGAGAGTTTAATGAAGAAATGATGTTCAAGGTGTGGGCAGCACGCAGGGAAGCCATAGCAGCCATGCAGGGTGGGGAGCATTTCCACCCCAGCCTGAAGGGACACAGGAGAGTTACTGGAACCCTGATGGAGAGCATCAGGTGCAGAAAGAGATAGGAGTTGCAGCAGGTGAGACAGGTCAGTGTCCTGGACACGGAGCAGGTGGAGAAGCATGGAGAGGCTCTCTTTCCGATTCTCATCGATATAGGCACTCGCTCTGCACATAACGCTATGCTGATTTCTTCCTTTCCAACTGACATTTTTGAGCTTAGGATGATGCCCTGTGTAAGAACTCAGCTGTCAGAATCAGACAGCCCGTGAATGGGCTGCACGCCCCTCACTAACTGTGTGCCTGTGCGCAAGGGGTTGAAGGTTCCCAAACATTTCCCCAGACAGCACGTTCGTCACTGCCGTAATTATTGTTGAAACTATTCTTGGGAAGTAGCTTTAGTCCCTTCTCCTTCTGCTTAATTTTCAGTTCTCTGCCTGAGGTCGTTTCTAGGAAAGGCCCAAGAACAGGATAAGAAGCAGCATGCATCATGGGGTAACAGACAGACACACAGAGACACACTTCGTCAATGAGTCTATTCTTGGAGCTGAAGGAGCAGAGAGAGAAGGAAAGAGCACTCTTGTGGGCTATTTTTTTTAACCTCTCTCTGTAGCCATTGCAGGGGAAGACTGTGATGTATTGGCTGGAAGTCAAGAGTGTCCTGGAGTCATGGGGATTCACTGAGCATTAGGGAAAAGACCCAGCGCTTCTCACAGTAGTAGCATCTGCACGTCTGCTTTATTTACAGTCCCTTCTTTGCTTGCATTAGGAGCATCCACTGAAACCACACATCCTGGAGCACACCTACCCGTTGTTGCTTCCACTGTCGACTGTGAGAAAAAGCAACACCATAAGTGCAACTCAAAAGAAGCAGAAGCTTTTGGACCACCTCTTGCTCAGCCAGAGGAGATTGTCTCAGAAATTTTGACTGAATCCTCTTATTCTTGGTGATTTCTAAAAAGAAGAAGGATAAGGAAGCAGCTCTCACTGTATCTCAAAAAACAAAAACAAAATCGAGGGGGCTTGTCTGGTGGCATAGTGGTTAAGTTCACGCGCTCCACTTCGGCGGCCCGGGGTTCACACATTTGGATCCCAGGTGCAGACACAGCACTGCTTATCAAGCCGTGCTGCAGCGGCATCCCAAATACAGAACAGAGGAAGGCCGACATAGATGTTAGCTCAGAGCCAATCTTCCTCATGAAAATAAATAAATAAATAAAATAAAAATAAAAACCGGATTGAGACAAACAAAACTCTTTCTATTGAAGTCAGACTGAGGTGGGTCGAATTGTTGGTTCTGCCTCTTATGTGATATGGGTGCCCTACTCTATTTCACTAAGAATCATCATTTTCATCAATAAAATTGAGTTGTTTCGAGAATTCAAGGTGACATTTAATGTGCTTAGTATGTTATCTGGTACATATCAAGTACATAATAAATATTACCCATTTTTATGTTTGTAAGTCAACTCCTATATCAATGTCCTCTTAAGAAATACTTGTCTTTTTTATTTATATTCAAGAGTCGTACAACTTCTCTGTCCTCAATCCCAATATGCGTACTGGCATTCTTTCCACAGTTCCATTATGGCTCCGCCACCCTCCCTCCCAACAGCCCTGCCCTCTTTCCTCCTCGCAGGCATTCCTCAGGGCTCTGAACTTCTCTGAAAAATGTTTTGATGGCCCCACCACCTTCACGCCAAACAGTAAGCAATCGCTATTTGCCTTGGCTGTTTGCTTGACACCAACCTACTAATGGCGGATGCCCACACTTTTATAAAGAAGGATCTTTCCAAATGATAACAAACTTCCAATTACACATTTGGTGCCTTAAATTTACTAGGCCCTCTGCGATGAACAAACTGTCCTTGTTACTTGTTTCCAAGAGCAACTGTAGTTAAAAAAATCAAATTTCTGTCCATTTTTAATATTTGTTTTTCGTTTTGGATTTAAGGGAAAAAATGTATGAGCCCTCCTTTCCTAAGGAGGCTGGCGCTCCAATTATTCGCACTGAGGGTTTTGCTTTGCTTTCAATGTCCCTAAGTGGTATCCAAGGGGCTGACCCTTGACTCCTTTGCTCTGTCCCCAGGAAAACCAATGATAATTTATCCAATCAGATGATGGTTTGTTATCACGTCATCTTTGGGGCAGATATATATTGAATTGTAAAACAAATTTTTCTTTCATAAATCTCATTTGAGAAAAGTTAAAATTTGTTTTCAGTTCTATTCTTCTTTCTTTAGCTCTTCAGCTAGTATTTTTTTTAACTTTTCTAAATCTTTTGACTGCATCTCTTTCTCCATCAGAGAGCTTAATCTTTTCCTAACTTCCTAATAAAGAAAAAAGCCCTTGTTTATCCCTGTCATCTTTACGGGGAGAGAAAACAACACAAACAAAATAAAAACATCCAGACGTCTGTGTTGACAGGAGGAGAGCTCTTTGACCAGTCCCTGTCTCCCCAGACTTACTGGTCACTCAGGTCCTAGCCCTTGGGGTAGCGCAGGGGTTGGCCTTGGCAAGCCCATATAGAGCTGCCCAGCAACGCCTGGCGTTTCTCTTGATGAGTGTTCTAGGCAAGGGGGAAGTGATTCTCTTTTCTCCCACTAAAGATCTCTGAAAGGACTTTCGGCTGTGGCAGATGACATGGGTCTTCTAAGGACAGATCTTTCTTCCATACTCTTCTAAGTGACGGGCAACTCAGTCTCTCTCTGTCATCGCTTAGATTCTTTCCTCTTCCTTCTCAGTCCTCTTCTCTACAGAATCAGGCCCAGGGAGTTGAGAAATCCTGCTCCTTCTATTGGGGTGCCAGGAGACAAGAGAAAATGTGGCTCCTTTCCTTCTCTAAACACAGAACTTCACTGCCCCAGCATCACCTCATTATCCAGATCTCCTGATCTCCTTCTCCAGAGCCCTTCTGTTATTCTGGATTTGGATGATACACAAGTATTGGTTGTAGGAATGGAGGTGGGGGGAGAAAAATAAGTCCAGGTGGGGGACCTTTAGGGCGAAAGGTGACAGGGGCACTCTGGCATATTTATTACCACTCAGAAACAGGAGAGTAGATATAAAATCATATTCTTTTTTCTTTTTGGTGAGGAAGTTTGTCCCTGAGCTAACATCAGTGCCCATCTTCCTCTGTTTTGTATGTGGGACTCCTGCCACAGCCTGGCCTGATGAGCAGTGCGTAGGTCCACGTCCAGGATCTGAACCCGTGAACCCTGGGCCACTGAAGCAGAGTGCATGAACTTAACCACTATGACACCAGGCCGGCCCCTAAAATCACATTCTTGACCATGGCAGCATATTCATGTGCTCAGTGAAACTTCTTTGTCTCCATTATGCACAAAACGGAAAACTCAGGTCTGTGTCATCAGCTTCTCCTTCCTCTGCGCTGTCTCCTTTGTCAGGTGCTCTTTCTATTCCTCCAATGTGACTCTTTCCTAAGGATTAGCCCTCAGATTTCTTCTCTTGATATATCTCCTCAGAGAATCCTCTATTCTCAGGATTTCCACATTTTACTTCTTTTCGCATGCCTTTCTATGTCTGTGTCTCTCACCTTGAATTCCACTCCCACATTGCAAAATGACTTATATGTGGACTGTGCACTGTCAACAGAAATAGCCTTTCTAACATGGAACTCTTCCAGTTTTCCTCACATTGGCCTCCTCCCACACCCTTTATTTGTCAAGGGCACTACCACCCTTTAGGTTTATGTTTCTCAGATCTTGAGAAACATCTGAGCAACTTTAATCCTCACTTTTCCATTTAGTAATTTAATTTTCTATGCCACTTCGTTATGATCACTTTCATACACGTTCTTGCTTTTATTTTTAAATAACTCTTCTAGATTTTTTCTTATTTTAAAAGCCACTTTTATATACATTGTAAGGAGCAAAACTGAAAAGTGCAGAAAAGCATAAAGAAGGAAATACGTCATCTACAATTACACCAAATAAAGATAATTATTATTTATGCATTTTTGGTCTTTGTTTCCTAAGTGTTTATCTACATGCATGTATATTAAAAAAGTAGAATCATATTGTATTGTTTGCATTTATTATATTACTTATCAAGAAATTATAAATACTTTTAATGTTTTAAATGGTTCTTGTTTACTGTATGGCTTTTAAATCAGGTGGCTATATTACAATTTATGTAGCCAATTGTCTAATGCTGTGCATTTATTATCATTTTTTCACAATTAAAATAATATTTGATATGAACCAATAAGACACATAGGAAAGGACTGACAGATTTTACTAAATATAAATTAAAACTTTTATATAGCTAATGATGTGAATAAAATTAAAACAAAATGATAAACTGGAAGAAAATATAAACAACATGTATAACAGAAAAGAGGCAATAAACATACTCTGGAGAGAGTGGCTTCAAATAAGTCTGAAAAAGGCTGACAATCCGGTAGAAAAAGGGAAAACTATCACAGTAGACAGCTCAAAAGGAGGAAACAATTGATCAATAAACAAGAAAATAGGACAGGTGGAAAATAGTGTCTCCTTGTTTTAAACTGCAATAATACTTTATAACATATTTTAAATGATAAAAGTAATACATGTTCATGTTGAACTATTTAGTTAATACAAAGAGGTATGAAAACTGTTTCTGAAATCCAAAAACTCACAGATGATCGCTGCTAACATTTTGTTTAATGTTTTTTCTATATTTATCTAATAATCAAAATAAGGTCCTTTGTTTCCCTTCAAAACTATTTCTGTGCCTATTCTAAATATTTTCTAAAGTTATAAATACAGCAACAAAATAGAACACAAAAGAAAACTTGAAAAGGAGATTTAAAAGTTGTAAATTAAAGAAAAAATAAAGTAGCATTACTAAAATTATTATCACAGAAAGTCGAATTCAGGGCAAGGAGTAGAAGCATTAAACAAAATTTTCAATTTCCATTTTCTTTTGAAAAAGGCACGATCGGCATGACGTCATTGCTGATGTTTAAATTACTTTCATTTACTTATCCTTATTCACTTAACTGACTGTCTCATTACAATTGCTCCTATTTTTGAGATTATATTCCAATTCATCAAATAATGATTTTTAGAGAAGATTTTTCAGAAAAGGTTCTTTTTGATGCCTTTCTTTCCTTAGCCTCTAAGATAAAATAACATTTTTTTTTTTCCTATTTCTGGAGTCAATCTACTCTCAAACTCCACCATCACTCTAGGCCAACTGGTCATTGCCACACGTGGAAACACTGAAGTTCTCCAAATGCTCTTCTTCTAAGTACTCCATTACCCCTACCTGCCACAATTCCCATTAAACTGCAGTGATTAAAAACACACACACAGTGGGGCCAGCCTGGTGGAATAGCAGTTAAGTTCACTCACTTCGCATCAGCAGCCCGAGCTTTGCAGGTTCAGATCCTGGGGGTGGACCTAGCTTAGTGGTGGCATCCCACATGAAATAGAGGACGACTGGCACAGATGTTAGCTCAGCGATAATCTTCCTCAAGCAAAATGAGGAGGATTGGCAACAGATGTTAGCTCAGGGCCAATCTTCCTCACAAACACACACACAAAACACACACATAAGTTAGATCATGCCACAATTGTTTTTTGCTAGATTATAGAAATACAACTGATTTTATGTATTGGCCTTGTATTCTTTGACCTTGCCAAATTCAAGGTCAAATGCCTGTTAAGATTTTTTTTTTTAGATTTTCTATATGGACAATCACGTTGTCTGTGAATAGACAATTTTATCTTTTCCTTTTGCAACTTGTTATGTCTTTTATTTATTTTTAACTTATCTAATTGCAGTGGCTGGCGGAAATCAATGTTAAATACAGGGGCTAAGAATGGACATTTTTGCCTCATTCCTTATCTTGGAGAGTGAAAGAAATTGGCATTTCACCATCACATGTAGTGTTAGCTACAGATTTTTTGTAGATGTCCTTGATTGGGTTGAGAAAGTTTGCTTCTTCTAGTTTATTGGGAGATTTATTTATTTTTTAAAATCATAAATCAGTGTTGAATTTTGCTTTTTCTGCATCTAAGGAGATCATCATATTATTTTCTCTTTCAGGATGTTGATATGAAGAATACGTTGATTAATTTTTGAAAGTTGAAGTCATCTTACATTCCTGAATAAACTCTCCTTGTTCATGATGGATTATTTATTTTACATATTGATGGTTTCAATTTGCTGGGACAGTGTTAAGGCTTTTCTTGTCTATGTTCTTGAGGGATATTGGTTTATAGTTTATTTTCTTGTAATGTCTATGGTTTTGGTATCAGGTAATATTGGCCTCAAAAATGAGTTGAGAACTGTTCCCTTCCCTTCTAATTTCTGGAAAAGTTTGTGTAGATTTTTTTTTCTTAAATGTTTGGGAGAACTCATCAGTGAAGTCATCTGGGCCAGGAGTTTTTGTTTGTTTATTGTATTATTATTATTATTATTTTTCTTAAATATTGGCACCTGAGCTAACAACTGTTGCCAATCTTTTTTTTCCTTCTGCTTTTTCTCCCCAAATCACCCCAGTATATAGTTGTATATTTAGTTGTGGGTCCTTCTAGTTGTGGTACATGGGACGCCGCCTCAACGTGGCCTGAGAAGGGGTGTCATGTCGGCGCCCAGGATCCGAACCAGCGAAACCCTGGGTCGCCGTCGCGCAGCGCGCGAACTTAACCACTTGGCCAAGGGGCCGGCCCCTATTGTATTATATCTGATGTACAGTATACAGTACAGATTTAATGTGGGAAGATTTGTTCCTACAGTTTCTTTAATAGATATAGAACTCTTCAGATTTTCTAATTTTTCTTGGTTGCTTTATAGTCTGTGCTTTCTAAGACTTTACTTCATCTATGTTGTCAAATGTATTGGCAAAAGTACTTCATAATACTTTCTTATTATCCTTTTAATATCTGCAGGATTCATGGTGATTCCTTCTCTTTTAATAGCTCATATTGGTAATTTGTGTCTTCTATCATTTTTGCCTCGATCAATCTGACTGGAGTGTTTTTTATGTTTATTTATCTTTTCAATGAATCAGCTCATTTCACAATTGAGCTATGCTCTAAATTTATTTGACTGTTAAAATGACTTTGAAGGATAGGAAAGGAAAATATATTTTAAATGAGGTTTCATAACAAAACAAACAAAAATCTCCTCTGCTGAAGAAATATGGCAAATGCACAAATATATTTTATATACAAATGAATTACTTGCAGTGGGAAATTTGACATCCTTCTCATATTAAATCAAAGATAGCATCAATTAAATTTTCATCACTATAGTCTCCCATACTTTACCAAAGACACTCTGTCATCAGAGTTCTGGGGTAATGGGAGAGTAATTCAATATCGTGACATTAAACCCAATTCCATTTTAGGTTTTAGGCTCTGCCTCTCAACCAATTTCATATATTTGCAAATGACATTTTTTTAATCTTGAACTAAAATTGGAGTAAATATGAATTATACTAATTATAGACATATTGGTTAAATAAAATGGTACATAATATTTACTGATAGGATTGGCAAAGATAAAAAATATTGTAATTCTCAATTTTTCTGAGGATGGGGAAAATTGTATATGATCAAGAAGAACATACGTTGCTACAATCTCTTTGCAAGGAATTTCACAATAAGTGTTAAGAGCCTCTATGTTTTTCATACCTCCTGAATCAATTCTTTCATTTTTTGGAAATTATTCTGAGGAAATAATTAAATACGTGAACCAATATACAGACAGTCCCTGACTTAATGATGGTTCGACTTAAGAGTTTTTGAATTTATGATGATGTGAAAACAATACGCGTTCAGCAAAAACCATATTTTCAAATTTTGACCTTTTCTTGGGGTAGTGATGTGCAGTATGATACTCTCTCGTGATGCTGGGCCGTGGCAGTGAGTGGCAGCTCCCAGTCAGCCACGTGATCATGAGGGTAAACAACCCATACACTTACAACCATGGTGGCCCCATACAACCATTCTGTTTTTCACTTTTAGTACAGTATTCAATAAATTACATGAGCTATTCAATACTTTATTGTGAAATAGGCCTTGTGTGAGATGATTTTGCCCAACTGTGGAGCTTCCAGATTAAGGTAGACTAGGAGGAAGTATCTGGCCACCCAATTCTGAAAAAAATGGCTATGAAAACCCCACGAACAGCAGCGAAGCATTGTCTGATATAGTCCCGAAAGGTGAAGGATGATGCAAAAAGACTAGGCAGAGGGTACACAGGGTTACTAGGAGTTGAAATCAACTCAATAGCACTAACAACAAAACAAAGGCTAAAGTAAGTGTTCTGAGCACATTTTAGGTAGGCTAGGCTAAGCTGGGATGTTCAGTAAGTCAGGTGTATTAAATATATTTTAAACTTACGATATTTTCAACGTATGATGGGCAAATCAGGATGTAACTCCATTGTAAGTCGAGGAAGATCTGTAAATATGTTCAGAAATGTTCCTAGGTCAGTTATTTAATAGTTTTAAAAAGGTAGACATGATGTCCAATAACTGGGGAGCAAACTTTAAGGAAACTTTACTAGGTTAAACCATGTCAAACCGCCATCTTTTGTAGGTTAAAAAGATTAAATGTCGGCAATTTCATATGGTTCGTTCTAGTAGGAGAAACATACAATGGAATATTATGTGGCCACTAAATATCATTTATGCAAACTATTTTTAATGATGTGAGTAAATATTCACATATTTGTACAATATACAGGGTTCAAAATCCTATTTTCAGTGTGCCATGATCTGTAGTCGTCTTTGGGTGGAGGGATGTTGTTTTCCTTTTTTTAATATTCAATCATGGGACAGTGTTACTTTTACAGTCAGAAATGGGTTATTATTAAACAAAAAGCAAAGAAACTACCATTTTCCCAAATAAAGAAGGAGTATCTGTCTCATAATCTCCAATCTCAAAGAACTTCCAAAGTTAACTAATTCTTGACGTTTTCGATTGAGCGCAAGGAAAAAGAACTGGAACAAGTAGCATATATGGGGAAGTTTACTAGTATGTCTGGAAAGGGAGAATTCACAGATTTCCAGTGGTTTTATGTGGCAAATCTCCCTAAGGAAACATTTTGATCTCTACTTGCCGAGCTGCCAACTGCTGTTGAGATGGAGAACACCAGTGTGAATGCCACAGACAGCCCTAAGGATGCAAGCTGCGCAGGCTTGTGTTAGGAAATGATCTTCCTGCAAGACTTACTCTAGGACTGCTTAGGAACTTAGTAAAGTACATCTACAGAGAAGGCTAATTAAGGTTATTTCCCGCATGTGATGCTCAAAGTGAGTACACTGGAAAGCAAGTACCCAACTTTTGCTGATAAGAAAAAAGAAATGATAGGAAGGATGAGTCACTAGAGACAAAGGACATGCCCTGTGTGGGAAGTATTCCATCGCCAGCCTGCTTTTGGTTTGTCCATTGTCTCCTCCCAAATGCATTGGAAAAGAGTCAAGAACTACATCAATCTTATATGACTTATGCCTTTTCATTCAGATATTTCTTTCTACACATTTCCTGGGCTCACTCAGGAAAGCCAAAGCCAGTTGTACGTAGTGTTTGACAGTCGTTGTGTTTCTGGATCCAATGGTTGTAATCATCCTTCTAGTCATTTTAAAATGTCATTTAGGCATCGGGATGTGTTTCTAGGAAAACACCGTACAGGATTTGAATTATTGAATTAAGATTTCTAAAATTTTTATTTAGGCCAACAAAGCTGCCAAAAGATTTTCAAAACCAGCCCTCTCTATTTATTTTTGAGCTGGAAACTTAAATATTTGGAGCCTTAGAATGTTGGACATTTAGAAGAGATTCTAAATAATGCTGAGTTCACAATCTGAGAAAAAGCATCCACTTACTTCTTTTGGGGGAGGAGAGGAGGCGGAGCTACCACTGCTGACTTTTTGGTGCATTGAGAACTAATAGCGAAGTCTGTTTCTTGAAAGGAGATTTTTCACGCTGGTGCAGCCTTAGAGAAAAATAATATTTATTTTCAATTTACTTGGATTAAGGTTTCCTTCCTTACTTTCAGCCTTTAAACACACCAGCACGATTTCCTCCTCCTGCAATGGGGGCTGGGGCATGTAAGGACAGGTGTTTGTATTGGACTTAAATATGGCCTTTCTGCTTAGCACTTTAGAAAGTCGCGCTAATGAGTCCAAAGTCTTAGGTTTAATTGCTACAGGGAGCTTCATTCTTCTCCATTATTTATCTTTGAAGAAGACCCCAAAGGAGGTGAAAATGGAACAAATAAAATATTATTGGAGAAGGAAGCCGTGAAAGTCCAAATTAAAAGATGACATCTTGCATGTGACATGGAGATAAGAAGATCTACGTGGACCAAGGACAGCATAATGATGGCTGGGGGTATCAGAAGAGGAGAGATGGACCACCAAGGCAAGGGGAAGGGGCACACTGACTGCACAGTCTTTGCCTAAGGTGGTTGCTGTGGCTGGATCAGAACAAGCCCACGCTAGTTACTAAGCAATAACTCAGAGGGTGGCAGGGCAGGGCCATCAGCTTGGAATTCAGTACTTATTTGTTATGTAGCAAAATTGTTGAATGGGAAGACCAGAAATCAAATTCTTATATAGGTTCCCAGGCTACTGCTATAGTTTTGGAAAAAATATAGTGTGGAATAAGCCTCTGGGTTTACAGTCACAATATCTCGGTGTCTCCTCCACTTGGCTCTGAGGTAGACAACACAAAGGAGCTACAGCTGCTCGTTCGGGCCAGAGTTACCCCAGGCCTTTTTTCCATCCCCGGTCCTTGAGGACAGATTATGCATGTTTTAAATCTTGTTCAAGAGAGCACATTTTAAGCGATATTTAGTAAAATTAAAAACAAAAATGAAAACATCCTCCCATTGTCCTTTCATAATCCTGTTCAATTGTCTTAACAACTCTCATCTTATGAAGGGGGGAATGGGGATTGTCAAGAGAGTAAAGAGGAAAGACTTTCTGGGAACCTTTGTACCTTTCTCAGCTGTCAGATTCCATTCTGTTGCTATGTACCTATGGAATATAGGAAGCTCCTGGGTTCTTCGCCTCCTGAATTATTTCCTAGTCTTCAAGCACGAGTTTCTGTCCCAGCGATGCTTTGTTCCCAAGCCTGATTTTGATTCTTAGTATATGGCACTCCCATATGAACCCAGCCCCACCGAGACTTGTACTTTCCTGAGTGGGTCAACTGGATGATAGGCTTGCTCCTAACACATTGTCAAACTTCCTCCTAGAAGGGAATGGTTTGGCCTGCAGGGCAAAAGACTATGGTCTAAATTAAATTAACGTTTAAATTAATGTTACCATTACCAACATCCCCACCCCTTGGTCACCATGGCCAGTTAGCTATTTACAGAGCTGTGCAAGGGAGACGGGGTAGTAAGGAAGTCATGATGCCTGCCAGTCAATATTAATGTCAATAGAAGTTAATGCCTCCTTCCAGTGCCATTCATAATCCCCTTCAACCACATTAACAATCCACACCTCATGATGGGGTGCAGAAGTGGGTCAAGAGAAACAGGACAGTGCACCTGTCTGAGGAATCTTGCCTCTTATTTGCAGATCCTTGGACATCTTTGATAACATTATTTTGGTCTGGAGGGCTCTTGGCCATCCTGTGACACAAAGCACAAATTCATGAGTCAGAGGTTTTATGTGCCTCCTTGACAGTTTGACATGAGAGAAACTGCATTTACAGCACCTGTATCATTAGATCAGATAAATACCAACAATTTTATAAATTTTACATATTAACTAGATGAAAGCAAAGCATTTGAAGTCACAAGGATATATAAGTTATCATTGGAAAGACCTCAGTAATAGATAAGAAAATTAAGAATGATAAAAATATCTAATCATCAAATAGAGAAGAGAGATTATTAACCAAATCAAATTTGATTCCAGGTATTGATACCCTCTTTAAAAAAGAACTAGTTAGTCAAATGATCATTACATTTGCTCTTATCTCCCAAACGAAATCATACATCTGTGAAGAGACGTTAACAGCAAGTGGGCAACTGAAAAGGAGAGGTCCACCCATAGCTTAATCAAACAACTTAAATTTCACGGAAAGAAAAGAAACAGAGACTGAGGAAGAGGAGCATATAATAACAGACTTTTAGCAAATCTTATTTGAAAACAGTTAAATCTCAAGCTCCTTTTCTACGTGACAGTGATTGTACAACATGGTAAAATACCTTTGACTTTATTTATTAGATTCATTTCTGAATATTACCAACAAAGGGAATTTATGTATAATAATTTCAATCAAATATTCATGTCCATTTTATATATATTTTAACATGGGAAATATAGTCTTACAGAAATCATATCTACCTCCACATGTAATAAAAATCACACAATATTGACTCTGAAGAACTTTCTGAATTTGTATTTTTCTCACGGCTATGCAGGCAAGGAAAACAAATTCTGCACAAAGACAATACCCCACAGTAGATTAAAGCCACAGGTATATTAAAACGCACTATATATATAGTGTATTTCCTTGGAGTCCTCATAAATTTGAAGAGGCTTAATTGTGAGGTTGCCAGAACACTCAGTCCACTCTCTTAGGGATAGAGCAGGACTTGCTGAGTGGACATTTTTCTCTTTCCCCAAAACGTGTTTTGGTTTTTTGTGTCTCTACCTATCGGTATCGGAAAGTGTTCCTCACCTATTTCCAGAGAAATACTGTTATTTTAAAGTAGCAGCTAGACATGTATATGAATTCAACGTGATTTCCTCTGGAAAGCCTGTTAGAAGTGGTGTCAAGCAATTCACCTGTGTGTTTACAAGGTGATCCTTTATTTTCGTTTCTTTGTTAACTACTGTTAGAGAGAAACACAGCAGACTCTTGACAGACAGGCAGGCTGGAGCCCCAAAGTCAGACAAGGTGCAGCCCATAAATATATATATGCATATATAAAAATCAAGCCACCACTATGAATCATAAAACACAGAAAAACAAAATCGTTCTAGAAGGATATGTACTCAAGGTAATATTTACTTATGCATATATTTCCTGTGAATGCCTCCAAGTATGTGTCTTCCAAAAAATATAAATTTTACCAAGAATTTGGAAAATTATCTCCAATTAATTGGCAGTAAGGAATTTAAGCATCAGATTGGTTACTTAGTTATATATGCTTCCAATCCTGGGACTTCATGTTCTAGGAAATCTGAAAAACAAAAAGTTATTTTTTAAGCTTTTATTTGTTTTGTAATTTCAAAAATGCTATTTCGAGGCAAAAGACTCCTTGGTTCAGTCTAGATAAGTAAATACTCTAATTAATAAAATTACCTTCTGACTATAATATTTCTCGTCCCATTTGTCCTCATCATTTTGAAAGAATGAAAGCCAGCATTTAAAAGCCAAAGTAAACACCAGAAGTCAATGGAGTTATTCAGAAAGAACTTCTGGTCACTTCTAAGGGTACAGCATTTTTTAAAGATTTCATTTAGTCTGCCTGTTACAAGCAATTTAAAACTTTCTCATTCTTCTTTATGTGGCGTCACAGCTTCTGACTAAACACCTTTTTTTTTTTTAAAACCAAGAGTATATTTAATTAATGGACAGTTTAATTCAAAATCCACCATATACTTATAAACCATTAGACAGGAATGACATAGTCTAGTTTAGGAAGAAAACATTCGTCTAGCCTTTAAAGATTTTCCTTCTTAACTATATTTGTAGTTTATATCTTTTTTATTAAATATAACTAAGACAAGTTGAATATTTCTTTTTATTTTTTTGTAAATTTTATACACAACATATATGCATAGATTCAACCTATTAAAAATAAGTTTGCCACATTACCTAACACTATTAATAGAAAAGTATAATAGATTTTAGATTTTTCTCCCTAGTCTAATGTGTAAGCTCTTCCTATGCTCAAAGTGATAAAATGAAAGAAAAAAAATCATCTATTCTTTACTGATATGATCTCTTTTTTTTTGGTGAGGAAGATTGGGCCCTGAGCTAACATCTGTTGCCAGCCTTTCTCCTTTTGCTTGAGGAAGATTGTCCCCAACCCAGCATCTGTGCCAGTCTTCCTCTATTTTGTATGTGGAACGCTGCCACAGCACGTCCTAGATGGGTGGTGCGTAGGTTCGCACCCTGGATCTGAACCTGTGAACCCCGGGCCTCCAAAGTGGAGCACGCGAACTTAACCACTATGTCACCGGGCCAGCCCTATGATCGCTATTTTAATAAAAGCCAATCATATATATCTTTTTTTAATCTGGCAAAAGTGGTGAATTAGAAGATTGTTAATTGCACTTGTACCACAGAGTTGTAGATGACGCTAGTGGATTCAAGCTTCCTGTGGGAAACTTCTAACCCTAATACTCTCCCAAAGAAACCAAAACAAACAAAGCAAAGCAAAGAGTCCAAGGCCTTGCAGTTTTTACATGATCTCCTTCCACAATGAAAATGCTGGTGGCTAAAGAAAGAAACAGAAAACTCGCAGAAGGAGCAGAGCATTGTAGCAGAGTGAAGCTCTGCCCTTACTCCTGGAAACAGTGGTGGTGAGTGACAAAACCCCTCTAAAATCCTAACTAATACCCCACATCTGAGGAAAAGCAAACTCAATGAATAAGCCTATCCTTTCCCTATTCTGACAGGACCCAGCGAAAATGGCTTCTGGCTGAAAATACACAAAATGGAGTAAATGGACCAAAAGGGGATGCTCTCTGATGTAGGAGATGAGTCCAGAAATAAACACTGGGCTGGAGGAATATGTGCTTCTATTTTGCATAATCTGTCTACCTGTCTATCTATCTTTTTACATTATATATTATATAATACATTTATATATTACATATTATATAACATAGTAATAGTCTTTCTTACATATTTAATATAACTGATAATATCTATATAACACAATACTACTATATATTATATATCATACCTCTATATGTGTATAATATAATTACATAGTCTGTAATATATATATATAATTCATAGGATAAGAAAGAACTATTGGAAATGAAGAATTGATAGTAGAAATGAATAATTCAACAGAAGATTTAGAAGATAAAGCTAAGAAAATCCAGAAACTAGAATTTTTTAAAAAGACTAAAAAATAAGAAGAAAATAATTTTAAAACTAGAGCATTAAAGCATGTGACCTGTCATCTGAGTAATAGGAGTTTCACAAAGAGAGAACAGAGGGAAGGAATTACCAAAAAAATAATAAAATAGGATTTCCTAGCACTAAAGGAGCAAAGTCCTTAGATTGAAGGGCACACTTAGTAGTCAAAATAATAAACGAAAATTCTTTGTTTTGTAACCAATCCTCTTTTCTTTTTTGCAATCCATAGTGAAACAAGTGACAAATTTGACTTGTTATTTTTGCCAATCTTCAAAACTGGACCAAAATTTATGATGTGGACCAGCCTTTATGAATTAGAAGTTAGAAAATTTAGAACATTGGCATAAAGATAATGCATATTTGCGTCTAGAGAAATAAAGCACATCACATTAAAAAGGGTCAGGATCAGGGGCCGGCCCGGTGGCGCAGCGGTTAAGTTCGCACGTTCCGCTTCTCGGCGGCCCGGGGTTCGCTGGTTCGGATCCCGGGTGCGGACATGGCACTGCTTGGCAGCCATGCTGTGGTAGGCGTCCCACGTATAAACTAGAGGAAGATGGGCACGGATGTTAGCTCAGAGCCAGGCTTCCTCAGCAAAAAGAGGAGGACTGGCAGTAGTTAGCTGAGGGCTAATCTTCCTCCAAAAACAAAAACAAAAAACAAAAAAACAAAAAAAAAGGGTCAGGATCAGAATGGCAGAGAATTCTCAAAGCAGCACCAGAAGGTAGAAGAAAGTCAAGTAATGGCTTGAAAATCTTGAAGGGAAATGATTTCCATATCTAGCCAAACTATTAACCAAATACAAGAAAACAAATACATTTCAAATATAAAAAAAATTGACCACACTATAGCTTTTCTCAAGAAGAGGGTCTGCTCCACCACTGTGTGAATTACAGCCAGCAGGATAGACGTGTGGCCTAGGAGGTGCAACGTAGGAGAAAGGCAAAGGGAAGTCCCAGCCTGATGGTGCAATGAGGTCCCAGGATCACCACTGCTCAGCAGACCTAGAGTGGCCATTCCACAGAAGAGGAGTTTTAGAGTTCTAATAGTGGTTTGGGGATAAATTAGTAATAGGGTCATAAAAAAGAAAACACCAAAACTATTAAAATAGAGGCAGCTATTAACTCCAGGGGGAAAAAATTAGCAAAACGAGAAATGTAGTTATAGTACACTACTTGGTTCAGCTGCAAACAATGAGAACATAAAATGTTGGTTATCAAATGAGAGCACTGAATATTGGCCTTGTTTCTCAAGCCCTGTAACCAAGTAATAATAGCAATATGTAAGTTTGGTCAGTGACATGTTAGTCAGTCTTTGGTGGGCTCCATTTTTCTCTTTGCACTCAGTGAAAGGCTTACCTAAATAGAATCATGCCTAAATAGAATAAAAAAACATTTTTTATCTTATTGCCATACCCACTGCCATCTCTTGGCTTTTCTGACTGGCTTTGTTGACTGGTCAGACTTCTTAACTGCAAAAGTGACTCGTTCAAGTTGAAAGTAAGGTAGCTTCTGCATTGTCACAGGTGGACATGAATGACTGGGGGAAACCAACCTGGACTTGGCTCTACCACTCTTCCTGGAACTTTCCATTCTTATTCCTTCCCCACCCAACTCCAAACCTTGGTAATCCACGCTCTATTTCTTGATCTTTTAATTCTAATGCTCTTCTATTTCCTCTACATCTTCAGGAGCAAAAGCTGCAAAATGATGCTCAGAGACCCACATTTTCTTTGGCCTGAATAGTGTTTTAATGTATTGTAAGCATTAAAAAAAATTTAGAGGATTCACATAGAAATCCAAATTTCTGTCTTTTCTTGAAAAATTGTAAAGTCAAACCACACTGGTATACATTCCAATATGGCTACAATTGACTGAAGCTGAGTAGTGAAATGGCATATTCTTTCCAATTTGCCACAGTTCAAACACTGCTCGCTGTCTCTTTTCCCCAGGCTATTTCATTCACTTATGCAATTTCCCATCTTTGCAGCATTTGGGTTTAATACTACTGTCGCAAAGTCTGATTTCTGTACCGAAACTCTACTGGCGCAGCTTGCTTAAAGGTTAATAATGGCTTCTTTTTTGCTATCACTAGTGGCCTTTGGGCAGAAGTCTTCCTTCTTATATTTCTGTGTTGGTTGAATCTGGAGCCACTTAAATATGATTCCTGTTCTCTGAGAGAGAATGTACCTCCTATTATCCCTGGACCATCATCCCATGAATTTCTGTCAAAGCAGTTCTGGTTATACACCCTTTTGCTAGCCACTGAACTTGATCCAAGAATGTTAATTTTTGCCCTCTGTAAATGTTTGACTTTGTGGCTCTATTTAAATAGTGGTTTGTGGCTATTGCTTGATTTCACTTTGAGTTCCATTAAGGACCTGGACTTTTACCAGTAGTTACAGGGATGTGGAGTGCGTGACAGAAGAGGCACTGAGCTGGTGACTGGGAGAATGAGTGTTGGTTCTCTCCTTTATTACTTAGTATATGTGTGACTTTGGAAATGTCACAACCTTTCTGATCCTAGCCACTAGACCACCCGGGAACATGTCACAACCTGTCTGAGATACAGAATTGGGGAAAATTATTTCTTCATGGGTTTAAGGCTTTATAATTTTCAGTGAAATTTCCTGTATATTATCTCATTTGATGTCTATGTTTTCCAAATGATGAACATTCAGGAAGAAGTCATTTGCCTTGGATCATGGGACTAGTCCATGAATGAGCTGGGCCTAGGATCTTGGTCTTCTAGTTTCCAGATCAGTCTTTATTCTACCACGCAACATGGCATTCTCCAAAGACCCTGCCTTCTTTGAGGTACACTTGTAACAATTCTCTGTTTTAAAAACCCACAATCTCTTTTGTACTAGCTTCAATCTACCCCCAAGATGGCATTCACAATCTGAATGAGACACTTTGTGAAGAGAGGACCTTTCTCCCCCTAGTTTTTGCTTCTTACTTTTTTCATGGTCAATTTCATAGTCTAGGCCTTATCAAAGCTCCTCTATCACCACTGGTTGACCACTTAGTTAATAACGCACACATACTCTAATCTCTGAATTAATTACATATAAAATTTATCACCCAAACCTGGACCCTCTAGAGAAAGGAAGTGACATTATTTATTACTCTTAAACAATGTATACAAATTGGGACAATGATTCTTCTCACTATATAAAGCATTTGCACAGTTCCTTGCACATAGTAATTGCTCAATAAATGGTAACTTAATAGGAACCTTATCAAAAGATGTGAAAAGAGCAGATAATTCACTAAAGAGTATACATGGGAGTTGTTCCCTTAAAAAGTAACACATAGCAACCAGTTTCTGGTGAAAAAAAAAAAGAGTTTCCTTTCTTGCATTTGATGTGGAATTTGAAGTCTGCGAGACTTTCCACCTAGGAACCAAAGTGGGAGTGTGAAAATTTTTGTAGGCAAACTTACAGGTGAAGATATTTTCTAAGGACATGAACTTGGGAGATAAAGAGCCATGGCCAAAGAAAAATAATCATTATACAATCAGGGATACTGCAATTAATATCTTATAACAACATACTAGAATTCGGAGAACATTCTACTTGTTTTTCAGGTTACCTTAAAATATTTGTTATTGTTTAGTCTTATTTCATGGAGGAAGAGACTAAGTTGAGAGTATTTTTAAAATAGTCTGTCCCCAGTGACTTTCCCTGGATTAGAAGACAGTGCCCCCACATCTCCAGCGCCATATCCTGAGGAACGCATAGCTTACTTTCTTACTGGTGTTCCACTGCATTGTCTGTAATGCTGGGGCTGCTTTGGTAGGCTATCATTTTCCTGGGGAGCGGGCATGCTGAGAGGCAATCCATCTTACTCCCTTCCTTCCAACTTGAGACTTGCCCCCGATCTCGGAGGCCTGATCGCTAATGTTTCAGCACCAGCTGCAACCCAATCCTTCAGTGAGCACAGCTGAGCTAAATTAATCTAATTTTTTTAGCCTTTGCACCCTAGATATCAATCTCCTGGGCAGTTAGCACTCCCGGAGCCAGGCGTGGATTCCAGAGCCCCTTATCACTGCCCCCTTTGTACTTAGCCCCCAAGCTGCAAACAGCCCTGTGGGCACCATAGAGCTACACAAACATTTGTCCCCACAGTCGACCGGCTTCCTCAGGCCAGTGCGCCTAATGAGCTGGCCATTGCCCGTAAATCAAGTCAGGCATACACAGTTCGGGCTTTCATCAGGTGAGCCCGTTCAGCAATGCCTTTGAAGGAGGGGCCCCTGTGGGCTGCAGAGGCTGTGCACTGCCCAGATAAACACCCCATCTCAAAGGTGTTGTTCTGTTTTGCAGACAGGCTTGTCGTTAGTGGGAGGAAGCGTGCTGGGTTGCCAAGTACCGGGAGTGAACTGATGTGACTTGGGAGCCAAGGAAAAGAAACACACACATACACACACACACACACACACACACACACACACGCACACACCCTTCCAAAGAGCCCAACTGGAGACGTGAGGAAAACAGAAGGTGTGAAAGGCTCGCATCCCATCCTCTCACCCATGGATATGCCATTACCAGGCAGTCCCAGAGATGTGGCATGTGTGGCTTCGATGGGATCTGTCATAAGAACCTCTGACAGCGCTCTACACAGATTGATCACCAGCTAGGGATCCTTCTCCAGTGCCTTCCCATCCTTTCCTTGCTGAAGCCTTCCCAGGCTCCTCTGCCTGTTTAGTGCCTTCTCTGCCCTCCCCCTATAGTTACATTCTGGAATGTTCCACCATTTAACTTCCAATCAGAAAACAAGGCAAAAATAATCTATGATGATGTCTTGTGCTTTTATTTCCTTTACCCATCTAGGGCAAACTATTTTTTACATTGGTTTAGAATCTCTCTCCACTTAGTACTTAGCAAGTGCTTGGTAAATTTTGTATTGATTTTTTAAAATTCCTTTAGAGTTACTCTATTCATTCATTAATAATAACAATATTCAGTAAATATTTACCGAGTACCCAAAATACATCAGACACTATTTCAGGTGCTGGGATATAGTGACGAACAAGACAGACATAGACCTATATTCTATGGGGAGAGGACAATCAGTGAGAAAGCAAATAAACACAGGGTGCAATTTCAGAAGGTGATCAATGCTATAAATAAAATTTAAGTTGGGGAGGGGATAAAGTGGGGTTTGGGGCGGTTCCAATAACGCATCAGGCAAGGGCTGTCTCAAGAGATCACGTTTAAAATGAAGCTTGTTTGAAGTGAGGGAGCAAGAGACTTGAGGATCTGGGCAAAGCATTCCAGGCAGAAGAGAATGCAAAGGTCCCAAGGTGGAATGAGAAGGCGACTAGAGGGACAGGGAGAAGAACAGGGAGGCTGAATCACAGCGAGAGGAGCTTAGTGCAGGAGATGGGGTCGGAGAGGCAGGAGGAATCCATGCCTGACATAAGTACTGCAAGGAGGGGCTAGGCATGGCGCATGTCACCTCCGAGAAAGGGCATCATGTACATTATCTCATTCAGTCCTCAAACAGCCCCATGGCAGTAGCATTATTATCCTCTTTGGAGCTATACAAACTAGGGCTGGCAGTGGCTAGGTGACTTGCTGGAGTTCGCACAGATGGCAAGTGGCAGAACCAGGATGTGAAGCCAGAGCTCAATTCTATACTCCTGCTTTATCCACCATAGCTTCCACCCCTCTCACCTTAAGGAGATGACAATTTTGTGAGGGTGACAAAATTTAATCTTATGAATAATGTGAGAACAGAAAATATAATTTATGTTCATTGGAATTGCACAGTGCTGGCAGTGGCCACTTTACCTTTACGTTTGTTTGTGTTCCTTTAATCAATTGCTAACAGACCTCCTTCACCAAGACAGCATCATGTTAGATATGAAGATCTGAAAAAATGGTGTCAGGAGGCGCACTGCCCAGATCGGGTATAGTGCAGCTAAATATAATATTAGGGGATATTAAAGTCAGTCCTGTTTATCTAAATCAGTGTTTTCTGAACTTTATTCATTTGAAAATCGTCTTGAGTTTTTTGGCCATATTCTTGTGCTATTATTTATCTAATATTTTCATTTAAATTGACTCAGCTTTTTACTGAAATAATTTGTCTGCGAAGGGAACTTTCTATTATAAACATAAAGCCAGTATAGTCTGCTATAAAAATAAAGTTTGTATTAACACAATTAATTAAAGACAACTTCATTTTGTCTAAAATTATCCAAAGTACCTTCAGCAGTATAAAGTGAAGCTGTGGGCAACATCGACCTGAATTATCTCTTCCTTCAACAAAAAAAGGTGACAGCAGGAGATGGCCCCATAGCCTAGTGATTAAGTTTGATGTGTTCCACTTCGGCAGCCTGGGTTTGCGGATTCAGATCCCCAGCACAGGCCTACACCACTTGTCAGCCATGCTGTGGTGGCAACCCACATACAAAATAGAGGAAGATTGGCACAGATGTTAACTCAAGACTAATCTTCCTCAAGCAAAAAAAAAGGAAGATTGGCAATGGATGTTAGCTTAGGGCAAATCCTCCTCAGCAAAAAATGTGACAGCTAAGTATCCTGCATAGAATAGTTAATGCTTTGTCCGTATACTTCATCTTGTTTTCAATGACTATACTTTAGGAATTTATAAAAATTTACTTTGTTGTCTTTTTAATTTATGCAGAACATTAGCTTTATATCCTACATAATAATGGTAATCAAATGCCACAGGATGAAACACTGTGGTCGAGCATGACATGCTTTCTTCCATCTCAGTTGGTTTTAGCACAAGTGCTCAAGACAAGTTGGAACTCAGTAATTAATAAAAATTTACTATTGAAATCATCTTCCTTCACCTTCCTCCTTTCATATTCCTTTTTAAATATTTTTATATATTCCTATGGCTCTCTTAGTTTTCTTCTGTTTAAACTACAGAGTTATCTTTGGATGTGGAGTGGTGAAGGAGGATATGTATCAAAGAAGGAGACAGTTAAGTAGTTTTGCTCCATCACTGTTCAGACCTACATCCTTTCCTTTTTATTTCCATTGTTCCCATTTTGATTCGAGTCCTAATTGCTTCTCAGATTATTTCAAAAGGCCTTGAAAGGCATCTCCGCCTTTTGCATTTTCTCTCCCTGGCTATACCATGGCTGCTGACATGTAGTAACACTTCAAAAATATCACTCTCTTATTTTAAAAACTTTCATTAATTTCCTATTGCCTCTTGAACTAATCACCTTCTCTCCTAGACATTCAAAGTCTTCCACAATATTCTCCAATCTCCTTTCATCTCACACTTCTATACTCCATCCCTATACATATTGGATGAATCAAACAAGCCCATACTTTTCCATCTAGAAGCTTTATTAATGGTGTTCTCATTTCTATAACTCCCTCCTTATCATCTCTAACTCTCAACATCCCACTCATGTCTTAAGGCCCAGTCCAACTACTGTCTCTTCATAATACGTTTACGTGGCTTCCTATGGATGCAGAGATATAATCTCTGTATCCTTCACCTTGTATCAAATTTCACTAAGTGCTAGAAAGCAGATTTTTCAAATGAGTGAAAGGAGGTTTTTGTTTGTACACACAGGAATTCTACTCTCATGGCCCTGCTATTACACTGGGGGAAGGGCGCTTATTAACGGTCTCTGAATCCCTTGTGAGACCTGCTGAAGCATTTGTAAGAAGAGATTGAATAGCTGTGTTCTATTTTGTTTTTGCTAGGAGAGAAGTCAATGACTGACAGAGTAAAAGTTCACTGTTTGAGGAATTGGAGAAAGTCACTGGCCTCCTTACTAACTCTTCTGAGAAAAGAGAAAAAATGGATTTCTTTGGTCTTTATTTGACCGCTCCATTAATCACCTTTACTGTCAAACATCATTTCCTTTTGTCAAACTTACAATGACTCTCATTACAGGCACTCTAATGACAACTCCTTCCTTGTGTATATTTCTTATGACTATGAAATCCTCAGTAATAATAAATAAGTAAATATTTTATCAGATCTTGAGATTGCCATCTCTATGAAGAGACTCATAGAAATGAACACATTCCCCAGTAAGGGAAAGAATTGCCTGTGTTTCTCTGAAGTGTGCCCAAGCCTGATGGACGCATATGACCGTCAGTCATCCTCTCTGTGTGCCAATGACACTGAGATGAGAAAAGACTGGCAAGTAGGGAGGGTGATATGAGGAGAAACAGTGAGTCATATGCTCCTTGAATCATATTATCAGAGGCTGAAGTAGGTTTGGTTTCTCTTAATAATCTTCTAGGGCTAAGATAGGGAGTTCAACAAATATGAAGGTCATTGTATACTAAAGAAGAAAGCACTCTAAAAGAGTCTAATTAAGAAATATGTTTAAGGTTTGTATTTAACAACTGAATTCTTAATCACAAAAATAGAATGAATTGTGCTAGTCATAAAATGCATAAATGTAAGAGTGCAGAATTATCATCATTGGAATCATTGATAAGAAAGATTGCTGTTTACCAAGTGTGTTGTGACTAACATAGGTGTGACATTACTTATCCTTGTACCCATTAGGTAAAAGGCTCGTTTGGAATTTTAGAGGCAATGCATGGAAGCACACTTAGGGAAACGGTCTCCCATTACACAAATTGGCCACTCGACTGGCTAGAATGTCATGGAAAGCACTGTAGCCCTTGGCCAGAAGATGACGTAGTCAAGAGGTTACTGTGACCTGTCATTGTACTCTCCCAAGCAGTCTTCCTTTCTGTCAGAACTTCCCTTCCATTCCAGTCATGGACGTTTGCTTGTCCCCTGAAAAGTGGCTTTTCTCTGCCAGTGCTTGGGGATAGTTACTGGGTGCCTTCAGACAGAATACCTTTCTACCCCCTGTCCCCCAACCCTCATGGGCATGTGGCACTTCTGGCGCCAACCAGCTCCAGCAGTTCTTGCTCAGACCTTCGGGGCGCCTGTCAAAGACCATTTGTGACAGGACTTGAGAAAAATAACAAAGCAGCTCTCCCCTCAAACCCTCTGAGGAATGTGAAAACCGGAGTGGGGACACACAGGTTCTTTGTAACCTCAGGTACACAGTGTCAGCTGCCTTCTCCCTGCTGGCAGGGCTAAGTGACCGAATACAATGAAATGCTCAATTGGGCTGCATCGGGCTAGTCAAGACAGAGGATGCATTTTATTAAAGAAAGTAACATTGTGCCTCCTGCCAAACTGAGGTAATTTCCTTCCCTTTTCTATACTTCCTAGCATTCCAGATTTATACATTTTAACAGTGTTTGCCAGAGCTCACCTGAAGAAAGCAATGCTCAAATAAAAAACTTAAAGAAATATTTTTGTTCAAGGCCCAGACTCATAAAGAATAACTACCATAGGCTTAAAAAAATCCCAAGCTAATTTTACAACTAATTACTTAAACAAACCAAATAAACAGACCAGTTTTGTCTCACTGAAAAGAAGGCCATAAGCATATAACCTGCCCTGGAGTTCAACAGATTCAAATGAGAAAAGACCTCACCCACCCCATCTTCCTATTGGCGTTACATCCAATCAATTATTTTGTCTCTGAAACGAAGATGCTTGTGCAGATTTGAATGCATTTGTTTCATCATTAAACAAAAGAAAGTGATCAATTTTTAATTACTAGACTTGCTAAGGACATGTTTAGACAAAGTCAGATCTTTCTGATAACGACATATAAGTCAACACAGACTTTAATTGGATTCTGGATGTTTTCTTAAGAACCAGTAAGGAAGCAAACTCCTTTCTGGTAAATTGTCTGTTGAAGAGTGCCAAACGGGACCAAGTGGTAACTCACATTTGGCCTGGGAGAGTGAGAGTTTCTCCCAGAGTTACTCCAGGGGTGCAAAGTCACCAGCACCAGTCACAAGTGCAATTGATACAGGAAACAAAGCGACAGGGCGAGTTAAATTTATCATATCTATTGTGTATTGGGCCCTTGGATGGGACTTTCACATGCATAATCTCACTTAGTCCTCTCCACACTCAGTAGCATGAGCTCACATTACAGTTTAGGAAACTGAGGCTGAAAGAGATTAAGTAGCTAGCCCCAAATTCCCAAAGCTAAAAAGTGGGCCAATAGGCAGTAATACTATTGTCTCTTTTATTGATCAATTTAAAAAATGTCCAATCCATTCAATTCAATATGCATTCTTTTGTATTCTTTGGGTACTAACACATATATGATACTCTTAAGAAAAATTACAGAGTTTTAAAGCTCAATCATTTATCCACACATCTTTCAATAATATAGTTAGTGATAAACCCGAATACTAGTGTGAAGTAAGTCTTATGCTGGCACAGAAGAGAGTGATTAATTCTACACTGGATGAAAGGTGCTCGTGTTGGTTTTAAAGCAGCTGCCCCAATCTTTTCAATGTAAAGAACTCTTTAGTTTGCCAAAAAGATTTAGGTGCCCCTTTTCCCCCACACTGGTACCTATATGTTTAACATCTTTTAATTGATGAAATACATATCCATCATAACCTGATAAGCATTTGATATAAACTTTAATCCATATATCGGATATTGCGTAGTTCCTAGAAGGAGTCCAGACATGTGGTCCTAACAGCATTCTCTGCCGAAGTATCCATGACCCACAGGTTGAGAGCCATTGTTTCAAAGATCAAGAAAGAAGGGAAACGTGTGGAATAAGGAGGCATTGATATGCAGTTAGTCTCAGATAGAAGGAGCTCTAAGGAGATAGTGGCTTTCAAAAAGAAAGGACAAAGAGGACTCACTTAGGATTGATTTAGAGAAGTTATTTCATGGAGTTAATTTTCTGGCAGCCTGTATTAGATTCTGAAGCTGCTGTAACAAATTACTACGCATCAGGTAGCGCAAAACAACGGAAATTTACTGTCTTACAGTCTGGAGACCAGAAGTCTGAAATCAAGATTTCGGCAGGGCTGCGTTCCCTCCAAAGGCTCTCTGGGAGAAGCCATCCTTGCCTCTCTAGCTTCCAGTGACTCTGGATGTTCTTTGGCTTGTGGCCGCGTCACTCCACTCTCTGCCTCCATCTTTCCATGGCCTTTTCTTCTTTGTCTGTGTCTTCTTCTCTTCTGTCTCTTATAAAGACACATGTCATTGGACTTAGATGGGCCTGTATAATCCAGGATGATCTCATCGTGAGATCTTTAACTTAATTACATCTGCAAAGACCTTCTTTCCAAAGAAAGTCACATTTACAGGTTCTAGGAGTTAGGATATGGACATACCTTTTGGAGGCCACCATTCAACCAACACAATCTAACACCTAACTTAAGGCCTCTGGTGTAGTATAAGGAAAACTGTGATGTCAAAAGAGTTTGAGAGTAATGCCTTGTGAATTAGGGGTGGTGCAGGGGCCCGAGTTCAGGCATCCTAGAGATCGCCAAGGCATCCTCAGCTCAGCCATCAGTCACCTTCTGAGGCCTACAGAAATGTACCTTATCTAAAAATACACCGTAAGACACAATTGTAGTTGCTTTTTTCTGATTATAATAGCAATGCATGGTCATTAAAATATTCTTGAAAATATAAAAAAAATCACAGGAAGAAAAGTGAAAATAAAAGAGGCTATCTATTCTATAACTCAGAGAAAGATAAATTCTAGAATATTTCCCACCTCTGCTCTCCCTGGCTTGACCCTTCACTACTAATATTAGACCCCATCAATTAGACTCCACTAATCTAACCAAATTAAACTATTTATGTTTAATTTTAAAAGGTGTTTATTTATTTATTTTTTTTTTAAATTTTTCCCTTTTTCTCCCCAAAGCCCCCCAGTACATAGCTGTATTTTTTGTTTTTAGTTGTGGGTCCTTCCAGTTGTGGCATGTGGGACGCTTCCTCAGTATGGCCTGATGCTCAGTGCTGTGTCCGTGCTCAGGATTCGAACCAGCAATACTCTGGGCCACCGAGACAGAGTGCATGAATTTAACCACTCGACCACGGGGCCGGCCCCTAAAATGTGTTTATTTTAAAAATATGATATTAACATTTTAATACATAATGCCACTAATATCTATTAGTGAGGAGTCAAGATTTATAAATTTGATTTCTAAGACAATATTTGTATTTTCTGTAAGATGAAACAACATTTTTTCATAAGACATTCCATACATTGATCATGTCTTCATTATAGTCCTGCTCGCTAGTCATATATATTGGAGAGTATATATTTCTCATTTATATATATATACTCATAAGAGTATATATAATCTCATTTAATCACTACCATAGCCCTCAGGGCTAGGCAGATTTTAAAAAAGTAAAAGTAAGGCTTAAAAAGTATAAAGCAATTTGCTGCAGACAACACAGCTGGTAGGTCACAGAGCTGGGATCAGAGCCCAGATCATAGAAGCTGGAAGACACTGAGCCATCTGGCTTCTGGGAGTAAGTTACTGGGGTTTTTGATACTTGGTTTTTCCCAGGCAACGCACACATCCGTTCTCTCATCCCTCACCTTATTCTCTTTACATAGGCATAGATTCTGACTTTATATACATTATCTCATTTAATTTTTTGACTCAGTTTACAGAGTAAATTTTTCCATTCTCATTTTACTGAAAAGGAAATGATTCTCCCCAGCCCTCACCACCCTGGCACTGCTGGGAGACATGGTGCTGTGAGATGGCCACTCAGAAGCACGGGACAGTAAACTCCTTCTCCAGGGCTTGTTTTTCGTCACTTTTCCTTCTCTCTCCTGATAGTCCCCAAATGGTGGCAAATATACCTATTCTCACATGAGACTGCAGGAAGTGCAAGGTAATTGAGTATTGATTTTAAAAATATATTTGATGAAAACATTATATAAATATGCTATGATTTCATTTTAAATTAAATTTCTTCAATATATAGCAAGAGTTGTTTCGCTGTACTGATAACTGATATCCATTAAAAGCAAGAATCAGGAATGCTGTTCTGGTACATTTTCCCAAAGAGTGTATGCAAATAATTTTAATTAATGTTATATATTAATAAGATTAACTAGTATATGTTAATAATTTAATCAGCATATAAATAATATTTATGTATATATATTAAAATATATAATTATAACATATTATATAATGCTTTTTATTATACATATATGCTTCATTTTTTTACCAAATATTAAATTATGAACATTTCTTCATGTCTCTGATTTTTCAAGAACTATGTACATGAATGAATAACATTTCCTTCTATATAATTACCATTATTTATTTATCCATTTTTCTATTGCTGAGCATTTAAGCTACTTTTAAAACTTTTTTGCTATTATAAACAATGCAGAAAAGGATGTTTTTGTACTAATCTTGGTCACCATATGTGACTATTTCTTCGTCATAGTTTCTCATAAGTAGATCTATTGCATCAAAAGTCATCCTTTTAACACTCATGGTAAAAATTGCGTACTTGCTTTCCATGGTTTACCAATTCACACTTCTAGGAGTTCTTATCTTCCATACTCTGGTAAGAACAGAGCATTGTATATATTTTTAAAGTGTTTGTTACTGTTCTATGAAGGCGATGATTATTAGTTTTATTCAGCATTTTTTATTATTACTGTGGAAGGACATTTTTAAAGAACAGTTTTTTAATCTTTCACATGTTCTCTTCTGGGATCTGTCTATGTTCTTTGTAACATTTCCTATGGGAATCTAAGTGTCTTATTGATTTGAACCCTCTCTCCTCTGTAGTTAGGCAGAATGCTGTTTTAATACAGAAATATGACTTTCACAAGGAAACAATTCTCCATTTTTCCATGATGATAAAATGTTGCCTGCCTTGCATTTGACTTTCCCATAATATTTTCTGAGAAAACATCTTATGAATGATGGAGTCCCCAAAGGGCAGTACTATGATGTAGACTGCTGTTGATAATTTGAGAAATGCAATAATAAAATGACAAGTAGCTTAGCCATCTTGAATTCATTCTGAAACAGTGTAAATAAACATTTTTTTCAAAGAATATTTTCCAATATTTTAGCCATTTCTCTCCTTAACTAAGTTATTGAGCATTTGGAGACCGGTACTTAACGGGAGAACATTTCCCTAAGTGTTCTTCTGCATATTTCCTTTAAAATTCCAGATGAGCCTTTCGTCTCTCTAGGTGTGGTGACGAAGAATGTCTGCCTAATATTAGTACCATATTTGGTATAGGCAGCAAATCGTTCCTGTCAATGGTGCTAATTATTGTAATCCTGCACCCTGTATACTTTTCAAGTACAAGTCTCAGGCTTACATCTATGTTCACGTGTGAGGCCCTGGCAGTGGGACAAGCTGGCTCCATCAGCCAGGGTTACCCATTACTTCCTGGCTCCTTCCCACATTGATAAGTCTGTCTTTTGCAATGGGGCCACAGGAAAGCCCTCTTCTGTGAAAGCATGGAAATGGCGATGGAACATAGGAAATCTCTTCCTAAGCTAACAATCTCCATCTCTCAAGGGATTTGTCCAAGGAATTGAACAAAGACTGGCTGGAAGTTTTAGGTATAGAACAAAGGGAGAACCTAAGACAGCCTCTGGAACAGAATGAGGCTGGCAAAATATTGGTACCTTCCTAAGGAGATTCCATATTGAGATCACAGGGCATGGAGGTACCAAAAACGGATCACGGTACAGGGAATCACGACTGGGGACCACCAAAGAGAGGGGCTGGCTGCTCCTTGGGGTGGATTAAGGAAGGCCCAGGCAGGGAAATCCCCTGGGGCCGAGCTCCACAGAGTCTGCTCCCTTTTTATAGTGGCTCAGTTTCTACTGTGGCTGAGCTGGTTAGTAAATATGACAATTGGTTGCAATGGTGACTTTGAGACTGTAAAATGCTGAGGAGCTTTTTCAGTCATTACAAACATTTTATTACTATACTTTATACTATCACATGTGGAGTTAAGACTATATTTTTACTTCTAACTCTTTAAACATACAGAGACTCTTGACCACAATATTTGATTGTCCAGAACTCCTTACCAACCATGAGGGATTATAGATTTTGCTGTACAACTTCTGTTTCTTACTCAGGTTTTAATCAATTTAAGAGCAAGGGACTGATTTTTCTACTTCCTTTGGTCTCCAAGCAGACTGCAATTGAAATGGATTCTGAGGGCCTGGAAAAGTTAATCCATCTCTGAAAGGTACTGGAGAACAGCTCACGAAGCCGGAGCTGCCCCGGTGTTTCAAATCCTGTGGTGAGAGACTCGGTCTTGCCTCGGGTGCACCTTGAACTAAGCATACCTTTGGCACTAGTCTTAGTAACAGCACTTATCAATCAAGTCTTTGTGTAGCTGAGTCAATGACTTGACATGTTAAATGAATAATTATGGATTGGCTGACCTGGAGCCCATTTTAGGAGCCAAACTTCAGCTTACTAATAGCCCCGGGATCAAGCTTCATACTGCACGGAGACGCATGTCTGCAGACAATAAATGATCCCATTATTCTTTGGTTTGGTATGATGTTTATGATTGATCTTAACCCTTTGGTGAGAATGTGCTTTATGCCCTCTCATTTGTTTTCAGTCTACTTTAGATATATAAGTTGCAAGATTCCACGGTCATAGTCTAACCTCGTGGTTAACTACATGTTCTCTTTAAAACAAATCCAGCTACAATTTTAAGAGTTCATTTATCAGACTTTGTGATTCTTTAAAACAATCTCCTGTGTGCTTAAGGAAGTTGTACATTAAAAATACCAACTTTTTAGAAGCAATACAACTTTTTCAAGAATTTCTCTGTTTTTAGAGGTTTATTGAAATGTATTTGTTTTGACTTTTAAGAGTTAAGGTGACTTTTGATAGTGAATTTGCACCTAAAACTTTGAGAAAAACAGGCTTATATCATAGTCAGTAAGGTTCAAATTGGGAAAAGAGGAGTAGTTTCTGAAGTATCCTTAGCATTCTCACACCTTGTAAACCACCTCCCAGGGAAGATGCTTAAGAACTTGCTCATAATATTTCCTTCATTACTCATGAAAATATTTTCATGGAAATTTCACCAGATGACATTACACTTGCCTAAAAATCTTATTTTGGTCTTGCAACATTTCCCTTTCAGACATGAGCATTTCTGGGGAATTATAGTATCGAGCAAAAACTTAGTATTTTATGTAATAATTAGTATGAACATTGCATTAGGCAAAAGAAATAGTTTGAGGTTGATTTTGAAAGTAGGCAGAAAAACCCTACTCACCTTATTACAACTGGAAAATTATACACACGCTGGTATTTATATCTGGGTCCCATTTCAGTTAAATTAAAATGCATCATTTTATTCATTTGGCTTACATTTAGTCCCAAAGAAAAAATTCTGACATTTTATTATGCAGATATTTATGTTGTCATACTAAATGTCTACATGCTGTTAAAAAAGGTTGGAAGTCAAGAATTCTGTCAAAATTAATCTCTTTTTGTTTGTTTGTTTGTTCTGTTTTTGCTGAGGAAGATTCACGCTGAGCTAATATCCACTGCCAATCCTCCTCTTTTTGTATGTGAGCCACCAAAGCATGGCCACTCACAGACGAGTGGTGTAGGTCTGCTCCCAGGAATCGAACCTGCAGTGCAAAGTGGAGCATGCTGAACTTACCCACTAGGCAACCAGGCCTGGCCCCACCTTTTTTTTCAACTTGATACTAACAGTTAGGGTGATAGGCAAAAGTCTATTATTGAATTGAAAAAGTTATTTCAACTTTTAAAATATATATGGGATTTGAAATTAACCCATGCAGCAAATAATTAAAATTATAGACATATATATTTTAAAGTGAGGTATAATTGACCTATAACATTATATTTTTTCTGATGTTCAATCTAATGGTTCAATATTTATATATATCGCAAGAAGATCACCACAATAAGTCTAGTTAACATCTGTCACCATACATAGTTAAAATACATATATTTTATGTAAATATGCTCTATAAACTTTTTAAAATAAATTCTCCAAGATTGCAAAGTAAAGTTTTCCTTATAAGTAGAGACTGGAAAAGAAAAAATCTTCTTTAATTACTAGTAAAATATTACAACTTAAATTTTAAACTGGCATCAGTTTATTACCCTTTTGATCATTTATTTTCTAGAATCCTTCTCATATTTTCTCAAAACTATACCTAGCTCAGGAGAAAAGAAACTTGATACCAATTACTTCAGGGTAGTGAAGACTGATACTTGGAAAGGCAGCAATGAAAGAATTAGGAAAGACCATCAAGTGTAAGGAGGTGTCGTTAGAGACTAAAGTCAAGATTACCCACACCCTCATATTCCTAATTACTAGGTACAGGTGCAAAAGCTGGACAGTGAAGAAGGCTGACAGGAAAAAAATTGATTCATTTGAAATATAGTGTTGGAGGAGGGTTCTATGGATACTCTGGACCACCAGAAAGATGAGCAAGTGGGTCCTGGAGGAAATTAAGCCTGACCTATTGCTGGCGGCAAAATATGATAAAACTGACGCAGTCCTACTTTGGGCACACATTGAGAAGGCAGGATTCTTTGGAAAAGAGAATAATGCTGGGAAAAGCAGATGGCAGCAGGAAAAGAGGAAGACCAAATATGAGCTGGATTGACTCCATAAAGGAAGCCATAGGCATGAGTCTACAGAAGCTGAGTAGGCTTGTTGAGGAGAGGACATTGTGGACAGCACTGATTTGTAGGGTCACCAGGAGTCAGCCAATGTGATAGTACATAATAACAAAGTGTTCCCTAAATTAGGTAGTCTCCAAAGTAGCATAGGAGAAAGTAGGGGTGCAATACTAAACATAACCAAAATTTTAATCATAGATTAAACCGAAACAAATGTAATTTAAGAAGAAAATTACACCGAAATAGCCTTTGAACATTCTTTACTACACAGCTCTAGACTATGGCAAGTCCAGTGACACAGAAATCAACCTGGGTCACAGGAGTAAAGGAAAGAGGTGATGGCCTTATGTATTGAGAGAAGCATAGAGTACATTGTTGTAAGGTTCTTATATGGGAAACTGCATAATATTACTCCGAGTTAGACTGTGATAAATTAAATATGTATGTTATAAACCCTAAGGCAATGGCTAAAATAAGCCAAAACCAAGAAGCTATAGCTAATAAGCTAACAATGGGAAAAAAATAGAATAAAAAATATGCAGTTAATCTAAAAGAACACAGAAACAAACAGCAAGATGATAGTTTAAACCCAAACTTATCAATAATCACATTAAATATAAATCGTTTAAGGACCTCAATTAAAAGGCAGAGACTGCCAGATTGGAGAAAAAAACAAGACACAATTATATGTTGCTCATAAGAAACTCATTTTAAATATAAAGACTCATAGGTTTAAAGTAAAAAGATGGAGGAACATCTGCAACTCCTATATATTGCTGGTAGGAATAAAAAATGCTACAGCCATTTCAAAAGAAATGCAGAAATTTCTTATAAAGTTAAACGTACAATTATCACATGACCTATTAATCACAGTCCTAAGTATTTATCAAAGAGAAATAAAAACAGTAAGTGAATATTTATAGCAATTATAGTAAATTATATACAATTGCTTCAAATTGGAAACAAACAAAATGTCCGTCAGCAGGTGAATGGATAAGTGAATGGTGGTATATCCATATGACAGAATGCTACTCAGCAATATAAAGGAATGAAAGATTGAGAAATACAAATTAATCTATAATGAGATATTACTATATATCTATTAAAATTGCTAAAATTATGCTTAATCATACCAAATTTTGACGAGAATGTGTATCAAGTAGAACTTTACTACAATACTAGTTGGATTAGAAAATAGTACAACCATGCTGGCACACAGTTTGGCAGTTTCTTAAAAAGATAGGCATACACCTAGCACATGAGCTGACCGTTTTATCTGTAGAAAATTACCCAAGAGCAATGGTCCACAAAAAAACTTGTAGATGATTGTGATGGTTTCACAGGCATATACATATGTCAAAACATATCAAATGGTATTTGTTAAATATGTTCAACATATTGTATGTCAAGTATGAGTCAAATAATACCTTAAAAATTAAATCATGGAACTTTGAAGAAGTACCTTGTGGGATGTAACTAATGCAGCGCTCAGAAGGTAATTTACAGTCTTCAATACAAACATTATAAAAGAAAAATGTTGAACATCAGTGATCTAAGCATACACCTCAAGAACTTAAGGTATAGCAAGTTAAAAACAAAGTAGGTGAACATGAAAGGAAATAAAGACAAGAATAGAAATTAATGAAACACAAACATACAGTAGAGAGTATCAACAAAGCCAAAATAATTCTTATGAAAGCTTTATGAAGTTGATAAACCCATGGTGAGATTGATTTAAAAAATGAAAAAGGAGCACATTAATTACCCATATCAGGAACAAAAATGAGACATAATCCAACAGTATGCTATAGCAGGCCTCTACTGGTTCACAAGAGCTGATTGTTAAGTTTTCAGGAATTTTCAAGCCAATTTTTAAACACAGTTATTATTAAATTAAATTATATACGTTTTTCAGCTTAAAAAGTTAAATTAAAAACAAAGGTAATAAATACTCAAAACTCATTACTTCCTAATAACTTTACTACAGTTTATTAGTATCTATGCTCTTGAGGCTACTTACATCTATTGTATCTGTACGGTGGAGATGCTGTATGACGGAGTGCTACTGCACATCTCTTACCAACGAGTACTCAAAACTACTATCCAATTCAGCAGAGAAGGTGTTCTCATCATGAAGAACAAGTGAAGATCCTACATACAAAGTACTGAAGCTCAAAGAACATTCAGTTTAATAAATATCATTTGTGTAAAATTGAGAAATTGTTTGACAATAGATAATATGCCAGATTTACTGACAATAAGTTATTTTGGAATAGATATAGCACAATAGGATACAACTCCATTTGCCAAAACAAGATTTATGTGCAGTCGTAGATTGTCTACAGATAAAAGAGTTTCACAAAAAATTCCAATAAAACATTCAGTGAGATCAAATTTAAATGGAATTTATAATAAAAAGTATTATATTGTTTATTTTATTATTTTTAAATTTTATGTAACAGACCCTTATATCAATAAAGTTTATAATAAACTCTCATACATATATAATGCATATGTGTTTTCTCCAGAGAGCTGCTTATTAAACATTTACCAGAATATCACAGCAATAATCCTACAGACATTAACAGATAAGAAAAATATATTTTTGCTAATAAATATAGAAATGTAGATGAAATGAATAATCTCCTAGAAAATCACAAATTACCAAAATTGACATAAAAAATAGATAATCTGAATATTTCCTTACTAATAAAAAGTAATAAAAATCCTATGGTAAACATTATCTATAATTGTGATACTTTAAACATTTTCTTACTTTGATCAAAACTAAGTTGTTTATTATCGTTACTCCTATTCAACATTGTACTATAGATTCTATCCAGTGCAATAATACAAGAAAAGAAATGAAATGTATAAATACTGGAAAGGAAGAAATAAAACTGTCATGTTTCACAGATGACATGGTTGTAGAAATTTTTAAATAATATACAGAAAAGCAATTCACTTAACAAGTAGAGTTAGAAAGGTTGCTGGATGCAATTCAATGTTAAAAAAAAATCAAATCAATTATATTCACATTACCAGTAACAATCAGTGAGAAAATGAAAAATGTTAAATGCCATTTACATGAAAAAATAATAAATACAGAACAGTTCAACAAAGATCTGAGAGACCTCTACACAGACAAACTCATTATATAATTACATGAAAATGCAAATAATCAAAAATTTTCAAGACAATCTGGTAAAAGAATAAACTTAGAGGACCTCCGCTACCAGATATCAAGACTGACTTTAAAGATAGAGTAATTTAAACAGGTGGTATTTTGTGAGGTCACACAAACAGAAGAGAACGGAGTTCTGAAAAAGACCCACACATATGTAAACATTTGATTTATGGCAAGGATGGCACTGCAGAGCAATGGGTAAAGAAATATCCCTTTAATAAATGTGCTGGTTCAATTCATATCCATATGGAGAATAGAATTAATGGCAAAGTTCATCTGGGCAAGTTTTCTGTTCCATGCAGCATCAGCTGGGATAAAACACCTGTAGTTACTTGGCACACTTCCAAGATGACTCATTCACATTGCTGACAATTTGTTTATTGCCAGCTGAGAGCTCATCCAAGGGTTTTGCCTGAGAGTATATGAGTGTCTCCGTGGGGCTGCTTTGGGCTTCCTCACAGTATGGTGGCTCACTTCTAGGAATAAAGGTTTCAGGAGTCAGGAAATAGAATCTGCTGGTCTCTTAAAGCCTGGACTCAGGAACTTCCACTGTATTACTTCTGCTTTATTCTATTGGCCAAATAAGTCACAGAGCCCACCTAGATTTAAGAGAAGGGGAGCTATAAGACCACCTCTCAGTGGAAGTCATGTCAAATAAATGGTGATCATCTTTAATCTTCCACATATGGAGTGCCTCCAAAGGATTTCTCTCTGCTCACCTGCCTCTTCCCCAGTCTTCAATGAATGATTTCCATGTACTCAGTGAAGGCCCATGGGTAAGTTTTGGCGGATGAGTGAAGAAGTCACTCTTCTTGGGGCTCCTTATGATTCTAACTTGTCATGCTAACCCTCATTTGCCATTAAAAGTTCACAAAAAGTTTGGTTGCTTTCTTCTTACTGGTACATAGGTCAGATTCCTCCTTCTCTGGCAGCTCCACTAAGGATGAACAGTCATGAGTCTCTTCTTTCCTAGGAAGGCTTTGTCAGTTTCTGGAATTTAGTGCATTTAGACTCATTTGCAACCTTGACTCTCTGATGGTTTTTTAAAAGCTAGAATTTTGTAGCTTATCTGGCTTATTCTCATTGTTAGGGTGAGAGGGACAGTCTCATGATGGTCTATGTTCTAACCAGAAGCAAAAATTTCCCTGAAATTCTTGATTTGTTTATATAATTCCTATGTTTTTCTTCTGATTTGCTGTAGAAGTTGTTTGTTTGTTTGTTTTGTTTTTTGAGGAAGATTGGCTCTGAGCTAAGATCTGTGCCCATCTTCCTCTATTTATATGTGGGATGCTGCCACAGCATGGCCTAATAAGCAGTCCATAGGTCCACGCCTGGGATCTGAACGGGCAAACTCCACGCCACAGAAGCGGAGCGCGTGAACTCAACTGCTACACCACTGGGCCAGCTCTCTAGAAGTTTTTAAGGCCATAAATTTTCTTCAGTGGAAAGCTATGAAAGTATCTCATAATAATTATTGTATTCTCAGTATCATTTTTCTATCAGATTAGTCAATATAGGTAGAGGGAATGATCCCTTTAACTGGTTCAGGGGGTCTTCTCTAACATCTTAATTTTATTTGTTCTTTGTATTTACAAAACACACCATATATTTTTGTCAAAATTTTAATTCGTCTACATAGCCATATAACTCATGCTGATTTGGGGTTTCTCTTTGAAATAAAACTAAAATTGTTTTTGCAGTTTTACTCTGAATCCAGAATCATATTTCGTCTTTTATGTCATCCCCTTTGTGATAAACTGTTTCTCACCTATCTCTTTCTCATAAGTCTCCATTTACTTATAATCTCCTTTATGATCATCATAAAAGTTGGAATGCCTACGATGACAGGGCCTTAGAGAAATTAGGATAGGTATAAAAGAGCAAGTACGTATTTTCATTAAACTTGTGTTTGTGTTGTAAAATATTGGCAGGATATTTCCTAGGGTTTTTGAAGCTTCTTTTCACCAGGGGACATCTATAAAAACCATTTGTATGGTTGATGTACATCTTAGCATGTGATTTCATTTTCTTTTTAAATTATAGAAAGAGGATCTGAAGTTGTTTCTGCCTATTCTCTCTCCTCCGTAATGCTTGAAGGAATTTTGCAAATTGGAGGTGACTCTTGCTACCTCATTAAAATGTAGACTAGCACTTCTGTGCTTCTATTTTCAGATTGAGTTAAGAAAAGAAATCTTAAAAGAAATGTGGTTCATTATTTCAAAAGTAAGAGAGTGGTTTATCCCTATAATAATTTTTTTTTTGAAAACTAACCTACCACAATATAGAAATACCTCAGAACTAAACCTTCCAACTTCTTTTCCCTTTGCCAACACACGCTCCCTCTATATGTGCTGAAGTTTCCAAATGAGACTTCTCCATGAGCAGCCAAGGAGAGAAGCACCGTCATGCCAACATCTGGTTCAGTGCTGAAGAAACAACAGAAAACCTCACCTCTTACCTAATGAGTGATGCTGGTGTTTTTACCCTTACTACTACGGATGGTGTGGAAGGACTGAAGGCAGGCCAAGTCCTTGTTCACAGAAGTCTCTTTCAAAAGTGAGCTGCTAGCATCTTCCATTTCCAGCAGGTGCCAAACACACAGCATTTTTATTTCGTCCCAAGCTGAATAGGAACTTTTTGGTAACCTTTCCCCTGTGTTGATGTTTGAAGAAAAGTTATGCCTGTGGAAGTATCCAAGGGATATAAAATTTGTCTTCATTGGGACTATTTTTGCAATTCTGTTTTTCAGTAAGGACTGTCATCTGGGAGAAGCTCTCAAAAATTACTGAATTAATTTTGTTGTATAAGTAGCTATTATAGCCAGCCACACACTTAACCTAAAATCTTCCTTTGAGGTGAGGACGTGTGTATATGTGGTGTGTGTGTGTACATATAATAAGGTGGGAGTCATTGAGTTATGGAAATGGTTGGGTTGGGGAAGAGCAGCTAAAAGATGAAATAGAATGGGATACCATAGCTCTTTAGCGATGGTCCGCCTATGTCTCATATTCAACTCTCAGGTTCAAATTCAACTCATCTTTCAAGTGCAGCCCAGGATCTACCTCAAACAGGACCTCTTCCCTTTTGGCCGTTGCCCGCTCTGATGTCTGAATTCCTAAAACACATTTACCTTCCATACTTATCTTGGCATTCAAGATATATCACTCAACATTGTCCATTTTTTTTCTCTTTTTTTTTTTAACGTCCCACTTGTCTATTTTTGCTTTTATTGCCTTTGTTTTTGGTGTCAAATCCAAAAAATCATTGCCAAGACGGATGTCAAGGAACTTACTACCTATGTTTTCTTCTAGGAGTTTCAGGGTTTCAGGTCTTATGTTCAAGTTTTAATCCACTTTGAGTTGATTTTTGTGTGTTGTGTAAGATAGGGGTCCAGTTTCATGCTTTTGCGTGTTTTTTTTTAAAACCGTGTGGTTCCAGACTGTGGTTTTTGTTTTCCTTCAGATAATCCTAATCTTAAGGGAGTTCCTTGTTTCGTTTTGTATTTTTTTGTTGTTCCATGATTCCATGATAAAAAGGATAAAAGGAAAGACTATGTAAACACAGCTAAACTTGGACCTAGACGTGTGGGTGTCTGCAGACTAATGATTTGGTATCATTTCAAAATTAATTTTTAAATATTTATTCAACATTTACTTAAAGAGGCAGGAAGACTCTGACTTCCTAGTAATAAAAATGTATACAGAAATAAATTCATTTATTGACTGACTTTGCTGCCCAAAGCAGAGTCAAAAGTCTGGAAAAAATAGCAGAAAAAAGTTTCCTGCTTTCCTATACTTCTTATTCTCTCCTTTGTTCTTTTGTGATTATCCAAACCAGACAACTTCTTGGCAAGCTTAGTGAAGATTTAGATAATGAAGGAAATTCCCCGATCTTGTGAACAGCGTTGTGCTGTGCAATTTTTTGATCTCGGAATTTCAGCTGCCAGCTGCTGCTGTCTTTTGGCTGACTGCAATTGTGTATGCTTGTTGCAAAATTATTCAATAGAGGCATGTCCGTGCTAGTGAGGACTCCACATTTCCATCTGAAGCACTATCTGCCTCAGCTAGATTTGTACAAATTTGTATTTCTCTAGTTACACAAAAAGCCACTTGAGAAAATCTGACTCAGCGAGCACTCATGTCTAATTTATTCCATGGATCTTTGAATGCCGCCATGTCTCTGCTGTAGGCAGCAGGCTGGTTCCGCTCTTCCTGGACCAGATTCTGTACCCACCATTTAGCAGCTCTTCTTCCAAAAACCAGTCACTCTGGGGCTATGTTATCAACTTAATTTGCATTTTTAAAACATGACATTTTCATCTCTAGTAATTTTTGATATATGGGAAGCAAAGGAAATCATTATAAAAAGCCTGCATTTAGGAGTCGGAGGTGGCAGCCTATTCTGAATTTGCCACTGCCTACCCTTAAGAATCTTGGCAAATCATTTAGCCTCCCTGACCTCAGGTTTTATCATTTGTAAACCAGAGATAACAATGTCTCCCTTGCAGTGGTTGGAAACATCAGTGACAGCTCATCTCCCTGATGCTGTTTGTGAATGATAGCTAATTTTATTGCTAACGGATACTATGACATTTTTAGTTCAGCCTTTGACACACACTGAATTATGTAAAGAAGATTTGAAGTTATTAAAACCACAAACAACTAATATTGTTTGGAAAATCATCATTTATCTATTAATCCATGTATTCAACAAGAGATATATTGGGCTCCGTTAGATGCCAGATATTTTCATTTTTACCAGAATTTAGATTTTAGAAAACATACGTAAATGTAACGTGATGAGTTTCTGAAAGTGTGTGTGTGTGTGCGCTCACATGTGTTATGTAATGTGTATTCAGGACTGACAGTATAGAAAGATGTATGGTTGGAAGTACCTGTTTCCCTCTCTCTAGTCGGCTGAACTTCAAAGGTAACTACTGTTAATAGTTTCTTGTTCATTATTCAAAATTTTTCCTACATATCACTTCATTCATTGAACTAATATTCACTGAGTACCTATTATGTACCAGACATTCTTGTAGTTTCTTGGGATGCATTAAGGAAAAACGACTAACACAATCCATCTTTCTCTTCATTCCATCCCCTCTTTGGTGTATGCGTGTGTTTAAAACGTTTGTCCTTTGTTTATTGAGGTATAATTTATATGGAGTGGAATGCACATATCATAAGTTCAGTGAGTTCTGATAAATACATACATTTGTGTACCCCCAAAAATGAATCAAGATATGCAATATGTCCACCCTAGAAATTTCCATTGTGCCTATTCCAGTCAATTCCTCCTCCAACCCCACATCACTGGCCACCATCTTCTGATCCCTGACACCAAATCCTGACACCAAATGCAGGATTTCATATAAATGAACTCATACAATATCTTTTTCTTTTTTCTTTTTGTTTTATTTTTTTGAGGAAGACTAGCCCAGAGCTAACATCTGTTGCCAATCCTCCTCTTTTTGTTGAGAAGGACTGGCCCTGAGCTAACATCCGTGCCCATATTCCTCTACTGTATATGTGGGACACCTGCCACAGCATGGTTTGACAAGCGGTGCGTAGGTGCGCACCCGGGATCCAAACCGCCAAAGCAGAATGTGCAAACTTAACCGCTGTGCCACCAGGCTGGCCCCTACAGTATCTTTTTCATACAGTATCTTTTCTGTCTAGCTTCACTCGCTTAGCAAAATGTTTTGAAATTTATCCATTTGATTTCTTGCATCAGTGGCTCATTATTTTTCATTGTTCCATTGTATGAATATACCACAATGTATTTATTCATTTCATACTTGGATATTTGGATTGTTTCTGGTTTGAATTATTATGAATAAAGATGATATGAACATTCATATACAAGTATCTTTGTGGACAGATGTCTTTATTTGTCCTAGGAGCAAAATTGCTGGTGATAGGATGTACGTATCTAACTCCATAAGAAACTGCCCATTTTCCAAAATGGCTATACCATTTTACACTCCCACTAACAACGTATGAGAAATTCAGTTGATCCACATCTTCACCAACATTTAGACTTCTGTGAGTATGAATGATATATATTTTTGTTTTAATTTACGTTTTCCTGATGATTAATGATTTTGATCACTTTTTCAGGTGTTTAGTGGTCACTTTATACATTCTTTTGTGAAGTGTCTATTGAATTATTTTGACCACTTTTTAATCAGGTTGTTTGCCTTTTCATTATTAAGTTGTAGGAGTTCTTTCTATTTTCTGGACACAAGTCACTTTTCAGATGTATGTATTATAAATATTTCCCCCTAGGTTGTAGCTTTGTCTTTTCATTTTCCTAACATTGTCTTTTTATGAGCAGAAGCTTTTAATTTTAAGGAAGTACAATTCATCTTTTTTAATGGTAAGTGATTTTTCTGTTCTGTCTAAAAATCTTTGCCCACTCCAAGTTTGTAAGACTCCTCTGTGTTCTTCTGGACGTTTTAGCTTTTATATTTATATTTGTGATCCATCTCAAATTAAGTTTTGAGTGTTTTGTGAGCTAGAAGTCAAGGTTCATTTTTAAAATATGGTCATTCAGTTGTTCCAGCATGACATTTTGAAAAGATTTCCCTTTCTCTTTGAATTGCTTTGGTGCCTTTTTAAAAACACAGTGACCATATACTTGTGGTTCTATTTTTAGACTACTGATTTGATTCCATTGATCTGTGTGTCTATATTTTTATGTCAATATCACATTGTCTCAACTACCATAATTTTATAGTACATCCTGCAATCAGGTAACATAAGTCCTCCAACTTTGTTCTTCTTTTAGAAGATTGTTGGCCTAAGTCCTTTCAAATTCTGTATACGTTTTAGAGGCAGCCTGTCAAAATTTCTTCAGAAAAGCCTGCTGGAATAGTTTTTACTGCAGAGCTCTTAAACACCTTTTGGTAAATTTATCCCTGAGTATTATGTATTTATTGATTTTATTGTAAATGGTATTTAAATATCTTATATTTTCCAATGGTTCGTTGCTCACATAGGAATAAATTTATTTTTGTATTTTAGCCTGTTTCCTGTGGCCTTGCTAAATTCACTTATTAAGTTTAGGAGAATTATTGTACACTCCTTAGCATTTTTTATGTACAATATCATGTAATCTGCAAAGAAAGACAGTATTCTTTCTTTCTTTCCAATCTTTACATTAGGCATGTATTTATTGAGCCTGATCGTGCTGGCCAGAACCTCCAGCACAATGTCAAACAGCAATGGGGAGAGGAGACATCCTTGCTGCTTTCTCAGCTTAGGGGGAGAGTATTCAAGGCTTCCCTATTAAGTTTGATGTTTTCTGTAGGCTTTTAAAAAATTTACTGACTTTATTTTTTAGAGCAGTTTTAGGTTTATAGAAAAATTGGGCAGAAAGTACAGAGAGTTCCCACAAGCTCCCTTCCTCCACCCCTGGAATCCCCCGTTGTCAACATTGTGCTTTAGTGTCGTGTATCTGACGAATGTGCTACTATTAATGAATGATTATTGATATTTTATTATTAACTAAAGCCCATATTTGCATTAGAGTTCACCACTTGCGTTGTACACTCGACGGATTTTGACAAATGTATAATGTCATATATCTACCATTACAGCATCATGCAGAATAGTCTCATTACCCCCAAATCCCCTCTGCTCTGCTGTGGGCTTTTTAATAGATAACCCTTGATCAGGTTGAGGAATTTTCCTTTATTTTTAGTTCTCTGAGGATTTTTATCATGAATGAGTGTTGGATTTTGTTAAATAATTTTTCTGTACTTATTAAAATAGCCATATGGGGTATTCTTGGCCTTCATTCTGTTAATATGGTGGTTTATATTGATTGATTTCCAAATGGTAAACCAATATCGCATTCCAGGTAAACCTCACTTGGTCATGATGTATTAGAATTTTGATATATTGCTGAATTTAATTTGCTAATGTTTTGTTAAGGATTTTTATGATTTATGCATGAGAAATATTTTTCTATCGTTTTCTTTTCTTCTTATGTTTTACTCTGGATTGGGTATTAGGGTAATATTGGCTCATAAAATGAGTTGGGAAATATTTTCTCCTCCACTATTTTCTGAAAGAGTTTGTGTAGGATTGGTATTATGAGCACAAAGCAGTTCATAGTATTACTTTATCCTTTTATTTTATTTACGATCTCCATAATGTCCCCTCTCATATACATAGTAAATATTTTTCCACTTCACTATTTTCAACTGTCTGTGTCTTAACATAGTTGACTCTTGCTTGTTTATCCAGTCTGATGATCTCTACCTTTTCATCAATGTTTACTCCCTGCACATTTATGTAATTATTTATACGATTGAGTTAAAGTTTACCATCTTGCTATTTTCCCCTTATTTGCATCATTTGTCCTTTTGTTTTTCCTTTTTTTCTGTCATCTTTTAAATGAATCAAGTATTTATTATTGTCCCATTTACGTATTCTTTTTGCTTTTCAGCTATATCTCTTTGTTTCTTTTTCAGTGGTTGGCCTTTTGGTCACAATGTGCATTATTAACGTAGAACAGTCTAATTTAAATTAAAATTTGATCTCTTCACATACAACGTAGGAACCTTACAACATTTATCCTCCATCCTTTTTGCTTGTTGTCATACATTTTCTTTTAGCTATATGAAAACTAGACATTTCATAGCCACGTTTCCTTCAAACAGTTAATTGTCTTATAATGAAATTAAGATACTAAATAAAGAAGCCTTTTCATATTTTTCCACATATTTATTCTATTTGACACTCTTCATTTATTTTCTGGTTTCTGAGTTCCTTTTAGTATCAGTTATTGTCTAGACTGAAGAACTTCTTTTCACATTTTTCTTGTAGTGTAGTTACGCTGGTTACGAATATTGTCATTGTCAGCTATTCTTTATTTGAAAATGTCTTTATTTTGCCTTCATTTTTGCAGGATACTTTTGCAGGCTATGAAACTGTAGGTTGAAAGGTTGTTTTTCCCCCAGCACTTAAATGATGCCATCCCTTGTTTTCCAGCTTGCCTTGCTCATGGTGAGGAGTTTATTCTTATTGTCGTTCCCCTGTATGTGGTGTGTCTTTCTCTGGCTGTTTTTAAATTTTCTCTTATTTTACAGTTTTGTCAATTTAATCGCATTGTACCTACATGTGGTGTTTTTGTTTGTTTATTTGCTTATTTTGCTTTGGTTTTGTCACGGTTTTCAATTCTGTGGGCTGATATTTATGTTAAAATTTGGAAAACCTTTAGTTATTATTTTTTTCAAACTTTTGCTTTCTTTTGCCTCAGTCTGCCACTCCTCTCCTTCTTGGACTTGAATTGCACGCACATTAAGCTGCTCAATATTGTCTCACAAGTCATTGTGTCTCTGTTTTTTTTCAGTCTTTGTTTCCTCTATGTGCTTTATTTTGTACAGTTTGTATTGAACAATTTTCAAGGACGTAGATACTTTCTCCTGGAGTGGCTGATCTTGTCTTAAGCTCATGTAGTATATTTTTCATTTCAGATAGTGTACTTTTTTGGCTTTAGAATTTTTTTTGGGCGGAGGGTACATATCTTTCTCCTCTCTGCTGAAATTTCGTACCTATTCTCTCATTATATTTATATTTTTCTTTCCTTTCAAAAACATTTTTCTCCTAAATTCTACATCTGTATCATCACTGGGCCTTTTCCACTTACTATTTTTTTTTCCTGGTTATGCATCAAATTTCCCTGCTTTTTCACATGTCTAGTAATTTATTTGATCATTTATTGAATATTTAGGATGCTATTTTCTTGTTTTTATTTTAATTTTAATGATAGGCTACAATCTTGTGAAATTTCAGTTGTACATTATTGTCTGTCAGTCATGTTGTAGGTGCACCCCTTCATCCTTTGTGCCCACCCCGGACCCCACTTTTCCCCTGGTAGCCAGTAATCTGTTCTCTTTGTCTACATTTTTAAATTCCTCATGTGAGTGGAGTCATACATAGATTGTCCTTCTCTATCTGGCTTATTTCACTTAACATAATTCCCTCAATGTCCAGTAAGGATGCTATTTTCTTGAGGTCACTTTTTTTCTTTCTTTGAATAGTACTATATTTTATTTTGGAAATTAGTGAATTTATTGGAGGACCAGTTTAATCTCAGCAAGGCTTGGTTTGTTGAGGCTACTCTAGGATTACCTCCACGCAAGGCGGCAATAGCCCTATTCATTCTGTCCTTTGTAAGGTCTCAACTGAGTTCTCAGGGTCTTCAGCCTGGTCTCTTTGGTGTGGCTGGTTGGAGCTCCTACATATCTCAGCACTGCACAAGCTCCAGATCTCCTTCTAGCTCACAACCCTACCATGGCCATTATCCCAGATTTTTCAGAATCTCTGTCTCTGCACTGCTTAGTGTTCAAGGGTCTTCCCTTTGTCTCTATACTCTGTAGCTCCCTCCTCTCCAGTACTCTGTCCTTCAAATTCCACCTCCCCAGCAGCCCTGAATTTTGATCTCTCTTTCACACAGAGAGATGTTGGCTCTCTGTTTGGTCTGCTCTTCCCTGTGCCAGAGTTGGTAAGGTTCCCTGGGGTAGAAAGCCATGGTGAATGTGTAGGTCACCCATGTGCTTCCCTCCTCATAAAGATCACAGACAGTTCAGCATTGTCTAGTGTCAAATTCCTTAACACAATTGCTTTAAAATACTTTGCTCATTTTTATAGCTATCTAGGATAGAGAAGCTAAGTCTGATATATCACTTTGACTTATTATGCTTACACTATGGTTGGAAATGAAAGTCTCTACAAAGCATTTTTAAAAATATAAATGATATTGCAAAAGTCTACTATAAATCATTTTTTAAAAGAACACATGTCAGAAATATTTTCATATCCACACATATAGATCTGTCTCATTTTATAAAATAGTCACGTTGTATTTCATTGAATGTCTTTATTGCGTTTAATCTAAACATCCCCATTAATAGATATTTGGTTGTTTTGCTAGCATAGACAATGCTGCAATAAAAATTCTTACATATAACTGTTGGCCTATTTGTGTGACTATACCAGTAGATTACATTAATGACAGTGGAGTTAATAGATCAAAGTAGAAATATTTGAAATTTTGATAGATAATAACAAAGTATCCTGAGAATGCCACTCTCTATTCCTACCAGTAGTATAGGAGAGCTTTTGTTTCCCATACCCTCCTGTACACAAGTATTATATGACAATGTTCTAAAAGACAAAGAGGTAAAATGATGTACATCATTTCTATCAGTGGGAACTTCCCAGGAACATTTCAAGCTGAATCATTTTTGTGGTTTTCCCAGTGTCGACTTTCAATGTCTGAGGCAAAGGAATTCAGTGAACAATTACTGAATAAATTTGAAGGGACATAGTGGATTTTTCTCTTTAAAAAAACAACAACAACAAATTCAGAGTGTTTACAGTATTAGGAAGGTTGAGGAAATCGAGAGTTCTGACATTAAAAATGGTTAATAAAAGTTGAGACACATCCCACTGCCAAGAGCAGCTCCGAATGGAGTTCCGTGGAGGAACTGTTAGACCAGCCGGCGGAGGTTTGTCGTCTAAACCCTGGTCTCTACTTAACCTCTTCCCTGATTATTTACTCCCCTCTATTGCTGTGGTCTGGAGTCCTGAGAAGCATGTTTTCACAACTGGGTGGAAATGAGAGATTAGGTGCGTTCAGTCCAACACCTCTTCCCTGTGATCGGGGGAAGGAAACAGAACTTTTCAAAGCATAGTCACCAGATTAGCCATACAGTTTGGGGCTTGTTCTAGGGGGAGAGAACAGCGCCTCCTTTATAGACTCTCTTATGTCGACTCAGAGCCTTGAAGAAATTAAGTACAGAAATAGAAAAAACAGAAATAAAAAAGAAAGAAGAAGACAGACAAGGAGAGTCACAGAATCTAAACAATTTCTGAAAATAACTCTAACACACCTGGAGTCAGTGTCCAAGACTGTCTTTTACAGGTAGTTGCCACAAAAACTAAAAAAGAAATTTATAAGCAGAATTACTTAAAACAAATATCGAAGAGAAAAATACTCATGGAGAACACATGAAGAATACATTTGGGAAAATTATCACATTTCTCTGGGTCTTTTATTCTTTCTTTTGTTAACCAAGAAAGCTGCAGAGAGGAGGTGGACTTTGAGCTGGTTCATAAGGGATGAGTGAAATTTGCTAGTTAAACAAGAGAGGAAGGATATTCCAGGCAGGACAGAGCATCCCTTTCAAGGAGCTCCCCTCACTTCCTCAGACAGAGTCAATCTCCGCTCCCTCAGCTGTACTGTGTATTTGCAGTAGCAGGATCTATTTGTTTGCAAGTGCCTGTACCCGCAGTCTTTAACCCTGGGCCAGGCACAGATAGTCAGTCACTGAACATTTCATAAAGCAAATCACGGAATGGTGAAATGGAAGAGTGTATTGAAGGTTAAATCTACTCTTGTTTTGGCACAGTGCTAGGTGGGATGGGGCTGATGTTAAGTATTTAAGAGAAGACCCAAAAGTTTATATTCTATTTGTAGTGGCACCATTAAACGTATTATACAATTAACTCACACTCAGCGCACTGTGGTAGAATTGTCCTCCGACAACAGGCACAATTGGAGTTGGGAAGGGAAAAATTGGTTTGGGGAAATTGCAGAAGCCTTTGTGGAAATGATGGACCAACAAATAGAGTCTGAAGAATGGATAAGTTTTGTGTGGAGGGAGGGAGGAGAGAGGGGTTGACCAGAAGTAAAGGTAAAGAAGTGTATGGAGCATGTCGGGAACAGGTGGGAGTGCAGCTTGCTGCATGAAATGAGCCGTGTCAATGAATTAGGGCCATAAGGTGGGAAATGATGTTTGGATCTCTTGCCTGAAGCAGTGATTGGAGCACCCTATGAAATGGGAAGGATCTTGATTTCAGGTTTGAGACAGATGAAGAGTTTGGGTGATGGAAATGTTGACCTTGGTGGGACAACCAGACATCCATATTTCCTATGGGCGTTTAGAAATTTGAAACTGGAATAGAAGTGAGAATGAAGACTGAAGACTGTTTCTGTGAGCGAGAATGGGAAAAGGAGAAGAAGGGATAAAGCAGAGCTTTTGAGAAAAGATATCTGGACTTCTGTGAAGGTTTCTAAGAATGTTGAGTGCCTGAGATATGAGTTAAAGCCTAGAAATAATGATCACAGAACAAATGCAGCCAGGGTCCTCATTGGAAAAAATGCTCCTGTTTCTGTGGTTTCTCTACCGTTGTGAAGATATAACAGCTTGTATAGATTTGTGTCCTACAGGACTGGGTGTGAGAAGTGAAGCTGGAAAGGAAATGTGTTAATAGAGGTCAACTGGACTTTCCTTCTTGGAGTTTCCACAAAATGGATGTTTATTACAAACAGGAAACTTAGTGGCAGTGCTCATGAATGTATCATGGGTTTTACTGTCCTTTTTTGCCATTAAAAAGAGACTGACACATTCTCCATTGCTTAGGAGACATGACTATGAAGACTCGCTTAGAAGCCACTCATCCTGTGTGACAATACGTAAAAGACAGATTGGAGTTTCCTAGATGAAACATTGCAATGTTTTGTGTCACCTCTGATCTCAACGCTGTTTGCTAATTTCCTTGGCTTCCTTAGTCACATCTCCAAAACAAAGCTTTAAACCCATTTGGAATTTTTCTGGGGGTTGAGAAGATTGATTGCTCTATTTTCTCTCAAAAACACTTAGCAATTCCAGAAATCTTTGTTTCCAACATGCCATAGCATGCTTCATCTGGCTTTTCACAGAAAAGATAGCACAAAAAGCTCTTACAAAACTTTGGTTGCAGGAGAATCACCAAAATGGGAGTTAGCCTCTGCTTCAGACACCAATAGGGTATTTATACCTAAGCCAGGAGAATTTTCAGAAATGTTTGAAAATGCCCATTGCTAACAAGAAACCAAAAAAAGTAATTGAAGGTTTCTATAGAGGTGTTTCAAACATTTCTGAGGGTAATCCAGAGTAAGAAATGCATTTTATATCATGACCCAGTTCTGTGTACGTGTGCACCCCCCGACACACACACCCCACATACAACTAAGACAAAGTTTGAAGAAACAATACATATCCTTGCTACTTGGGGAATGCACCGCTATTGTATTGTATTGTATTGTATTGTATTGTATTCTATTCTATTCTATTCCATTCCATTCATTCCCCTCCCCTCCCCTCTCATCCCAGTAAAAATTTTCTTGAGTTACTAAAATGACTTCATATCTGAAAGCTGAAGCACATTGCTAAACCATTTTGAGGCCCATAGGAGCGAATTCATTTTTCTGAACTTAGAAATAGGCTATAATTTTTCATCCTAGTGACACTTCATAGGTCATCTTTACATTTCCTCTTCCAAATCAGCAATTAGTCTTATTCAGAGGAGAAGCAGGCAGTTGGATGTGAGACTTTCATTCCCACAGCTGTCTGCAAGGGGGAACTCTTGCTGCTAGGTCAGTTACATAGATCACCACCTCGCTGTCCTTGATCCCCCCTTGCTGCCATGGTAAGTTAAAGAGTGACTTGACACTCCTAGCCCACACAGCCCTTACACACAGCGCAGAGCAACGTTCCTATAAAGACTCTGTCTCAAATAATGGACTGGTGTTTATTTTGCCAGCCTCTTAGTCAAAGAGCTCCTGTGACTCAAGAGGCAGAGGAATCTAAGAAAGATGGGACAAGAGAAGTAGTGGTCCTAGAATTTCTATTAGGAAGGACTTAGGGGCAGCCAGCTGGTTGTAAGTTGCCTGGGGAACTTGTCCTAACCTGTCTTTGTATAGCCAGATGACATATTTGTCTGAGCAGGCCGGTTGGGAGGCTGGGAGGTCAGATCCTCACAAGCTACCCTATGAGAGGCAGGAAACTAAGTGAATCATTGTGTCTGACTTAGAGTATTTTAAAATAAATGCTTTCTCAGAACAATCGCTTGTTTTGCAACATGCTAGCAAAGAGAAATCTCTCAGGGATCTCTTTTAGTGATTACATAAGAACGATATAAAAATGTATGATTTCACGGATTTACACGAAGAGCGAAGGAGAGTGAACATAGCAATTTCATTCTCAGGTATACACCCGAGAGATACATTTACACAAAAACTTGAACACAGATGTTCATAGCAGCACTATTTGTGACAGCCATAAAGTGTAAAGAACCCAAATATCTGTCAGCTGATGAATAGGTAAACAAAATGTGGCATATCCATACGATGGAATAGTGTTCAGCTATAGAAAGAAATGAAGCACTGATACAAGCTACAACATGAATGAACCTTGAGAACATCTTAAGTGAAAGAAGCCAGACACCCAAGGACACTATCGTATGAGTCCTTTTGTATTGACTGTCCAGAATAGGCAAATCTATAGAGATAGAAAGTAGATTGGTGGCTTCCAGGGTGTGGTGGGGGGGAAGTTGTGGCTTACAGCTAATGGGTATGGGGTTTCTTTTTGGGATGATGGAAAAGTTCTGGAATTAGATAGTAGTGGTGGTTGCACAACACAGTGATTACTAAAATCCACTGATGTGTATGCTTTAAAATGGTGAATTTTATGTTATGTAAAGTACATCTTAATAAAAAATACCATCAACAAAAGAGAGTTAGATAAATTCTAGATTATTTACTTTCTGCTTTATCGCAGTGGTTGTTACGTGACTAGGTGTTTCTAAAGGATCTCAAAATGATTTGTTCTTTCATGGGGGTTAAATTTATAAAAAACTGTATTTTTGCTGTTCTTTAATTTGCCAAGCTCTTATTATATGTATTACCACAAGTTCTAAATTAGACAGTCTTGAATACGTAAATTTTATTGTTAGCTATAACTAAGCTATTCTAAGCAATGGGGAGGGTGTTTTATTGAACAACTGGTGTTTGCATGATGCTAAGTGATCAAGAAACACGGAGGTCACCAAATCTTGATCTTGTTCTAATGAGCCATTCATGGGAGACGGATCATGGCACAAAGGTACGCACCTAAAAGAAGGAAGACCAAGGGCCGAGTCAAGTGTGAGGCCCAATGGTGAACAGTGTAGGCAGTCAGCAAAGGAGGAAGATAAAGCCCCCTGGAGGGGATAGGTCTTTGGATGTAAAAGAGGAAGATGTCTGGGCAAAGGAAAGAAGAGCAAAGAGTCAGGGTGGGAAGGCTATGGAGAGTTTGCTGAGCACCTGGTCTCCGTGGGGATCAAGGCAATTTCCTCTCACCATCATTTTTCTCCTAACACCCCACTAGAGTCTCAGAGTGTTTATCCTGCTTTAGAATTAGGACAACCAAGGCACAGAGACTTTAAGGAGAGTTCGATTAAAAGAAAAATAAACTGTAGTACATTGAAGAGCTTTTTGAAAGAAGAATTTGTGGTTTTTCTTGGAAAAGATGTTCTCTCATCTCCCAGGCTCCAGTCAGTTTTGGGTAAGATATGTCACTAAAAGGAAAATTCAGGTTGTTTTCAAAGCATCAAATTTTCGCTAGAAGTTGTCCAAATTGCAATACTATGAAGATAGAGGGGGTTTGGAGCCTGTAGATTTCTTTCTTTCCAGGGCAGTGAGAGAGATTAGAGTTTGAAGCAAATTCCAACCAAACTTAATTTAGCAAGTTAAATAATAATTCAGAAAAATAAACCTTTTAGAATGTTTCCTGCCTTAAAAAAAAATGAAAATTTGAAATGGTGTACATCAGACAGGTGAATTCAAATGTAGAAGCTAAAGCGCTGTGTGTGCTTGTGGATAGGAGAGTGCTGGTTTTACTTATTTGGCAGCCCCAGTGGAGAAGGCAGCTGGTTTGGAGACCTGAAAGATCTGCTGGTTCTGTTTACCGCTTTCTCTTTCCCCCGCCTTAGCATTTGGCTCAGAGGAGGCAGCAGTGCATACCTGCTATGTGTGAGGCATTATTCTGAACATGGAAGGCGGAGAGAGAGATGAGGAAGGCACAGCCCATGATGGCAAAGTACTTACTTTACAGATCCACATCTCCCAAAGTTTGCTCCATGGAACACTGCCCTGGGAGCTCCTCCACAAAGAAAAGTTTGATGTTTCAATTGGTTTAGGAAACCCTTATAGCACAGAGCCTCCTCTTGGAGACTGACAGTTCTTATTAGCATCACAAAGGCACCAAAAAAAACTGAGGGGAAAATACCCTTAACTCAGAACTCCCTGTACATTACCGTCTAGTAAGAGCCTAGAGCTAGCGACCTACGGAATATACGAAGAAAACTTGCTTTAGATCTGTGCTGGTCAATAGAACTTTCTGCAGTGATGGAAATTTTCCATGGCTGTGTTGTGCAGCATGATGCCACAGAGCACTTTAAATGTGGCCAGCGCAATTGAGGAACACAATTTTAACTTTATTAATATTAATTAATTTAAATTTAAATAGCCACACATGCCAGTGGCTACCATCTTGAGCTGTGCAGCTCCATATCATTCAACATAGATCTTTGAAAAAGGCTTCTAATGGAAATTTAAATTTTTCGATATTTTGCACAGAGAGAAAACTGATAGACACTTTAAGAAGTTTTGAGAGAGTTGATTATATTCCACTGACACCATGATTTTTGAAAGTTCTGTCATCTGAAAGTGCCTTTCCAAAATCTTTGTAGGTAAATTAACCCTCTAAATCCAGAGAAGGACCACTTTTTAATCTCCATTTGCATCCATTTCAACATTACACAACTCTCAGGGAGAAATGCACCCCTGCTGCTCTGGGTAATTTGTCTGCTCTGTCTGGCCTTCATGTGGGATGCAGAAACACACATACTCAGTGGGGAGCTTCACACACAACTGTCTAGAGGATCCCTGGACCTCCTGTTGGATCCAGTCAGACAAAAAGACACCGTCAAATGGCTTGATATAATTCTAAAATATTCATTATCAAAGATTTCCTTCTTCAAAAGGCTTTATTTTTTTTACGTTTATTTTGTCTTTAAAAACATGTCTTCTTTGTTTTTATAGTTATGAATAACTTTAAGCCAATGAAATGTTTTCAGGTTTAACGGAATGGGTAGTAATCCTGAGAAGGCTATTAAAATGGAACCTTTTCTTTCTTTATTCCTTTTCTTATGATACTTGGCTTTTGATGTCTCGCGAGGGCCTTAGAACGCCTCCCAATTTTTCACACATTGGCTCATTTTCAACTTTTTCTGCAGACGTCCAGAGCCCACGACGCCTGCCTCCACAGGCTTCATGCTTTTGTGGCTCCGGCTTCACTTCCTGCTCACAAAGCCTGTCTGTCCTGCAGATGGAAAGGCGCTGGAAGGAGCACCATACCCAGAGAGGGAAGAGCAAGGTCTCCAGCCCTGACCACGAACGAGGTTCTCATCCTCCATCGAAAGTGCCTTAGGAGGAGTTGGTCAGATGGCAAAGAAGCTGGGTATTTTTATGTGAGTCGATTGTCTCCAATGACCTCAGGAGAGAAGCTGCGGCTTTTCTCCATTCTCTAAATGTATAGAAATTATTTTCAGTAGAAATTGATAAAAACCTGCAGCCTTCAATGAAAATATACTCTGGAAACCTACGTATTTATTAGACATCCTTTTATTTACTTTGTGGTTCAGGTCAACAAGGTCAGCTTAACTTCAGAAATAACACTAACTCTTGCCAGGTTGAATCACGATTTTTGCAACCCTAAATGGAAAAGCTGGCTTGCCTTCACCACGGTTAGCTGGTTAGACTCTAGTTTGCCCAGGGTAAGGGGAGGGTTTCATTGGCTTGATCCTTAGGTTGGACCACATCTTGGATCCATACATGAATTCAGTCAGATATTACTGCTGATTACTGTCAGTAAACCGTTCTCCATTTTCCTCCCGTGTAAGCACATGTTTACTATTCCATGAATTAAAATCTGCTGGCACTGGGGGGAAGGGACAGTAAAAACTAAACAGTTCAGTTTAGTTTGAGAGTTTGACTCAGGATTTTCACTCATAAACTTAATAGAAATAAAATCAGGTCTCAGTCCATTAACCACTTGTGTAAATTTGATGGTAGAAGGTGGATAGAATATATTGTATATGCTCTGATAAATGTTTGGCTTTATTTATAGAAGTCTTAGCCTGGGAAAGTCACCCTGAGGAGAGGTGAGCATGAACTGCAGGGTGCTCCTGAAAAACGGGGACTAGAATCACCAGCATTTTCCCAAATCTCTGACAATCTTTTACGCAGTGGCCCTCATGGCTTCTACAAATGATCAGGTTTTGGGTCACTATGGATTCTTACCCTCCTATGAACTTAAGAAAAACCATTTTAGATTAGCTTCCTAGTCCAAATGGTCAGTAATTTATTGTGTATTTCTCCCACTATAAAATCCAGGGACTGCTGTTGGTGGATACCAGTCTTAAAACATTGTGTGCCGCCCAAATCCCTCAGCAGTCTGTTAGAGCTGTGCCATTTGTGAATTCATCTCAACCTTTGATAGTAACTTGATTTTACTTTTTAGAGTATTTTGCTTACGAAAGTTAATAATTTCATATATTTCCCTCTTACTCTCTGCTATATTCATCATTCATTACTCACGTATTCATCCAGTTAGAGGCAATTGCAATCATCCATGAGAAAGCCCTTGATGGCCTGATCTGGCCTGGTGGCCATGGACATGGAGAGAAGAGTTGGGTTGTAAACATATTAAGAGACCAAATTTGCAGTATTTGTTGACGATTGTCTGTGAGGTGTAAAGGAGAAGTTGACTTCAAGGCAACCTGCAGGTTTCTGACTTAGGTAACTAGATCAATGAATTAAAAATAGGACTTTCTGAAATAGAAATGAGTTTGAGGTTAAAAATGAGGAATTCATTTTTGAACATTTGTTGCAGGGATTATCTTTGAAATCTCTATGTGGGGATGCCCAGTGGACCAATGTCTTTCCAATGTTTTGACCATGACCCAGAGAAAGAAATATGTTTGAAATCATAATCCCACACTTCCACACAAAAGAAAAAAAAGTTTATGAAATAATAATTATTCTGTATAAGTGTGAGGCACTCTGATATTCTCTATTCTATTCTATTCCATATTTCATTTTTAAAATGCTGCTCTTGACTCACTCAACAAGTTTAAACCCACCAATGGATTGTGATACACAGTTTGAAAAACATGGTAGTACATATTTTTACCTACATATCTGTGTTTGGGAAACATATCTGGGTTTGAGGTGTAGGTGTAGATGAGAAATCAGCATATAGGTGGTGAGTGGATCAACAGAAGTCGGTGAAATGGCCAAAAGAGAGAGTATAACGTGAGAAGAGTAGAAGGGAAAAGATCTTATTCTGAGCTATGGGGAAATGGCACAGAGGAAGACCGGGAGAGTGTGTGCTACAGAAGCCAATGCAAGAGACTGTTTTGACAAAGAAGGGACAATGTTCAATGCCCTTTGATACTGCCAGGAGGTTGAGGTCATCACTGAAAAGTTTCCATTAGAATCAAGGATGATTATGTCACTGGTCACTTTTGCGAAAGAAACATGAGGGTGTGAAAGGGAAGAAGCTAGATTTCTGTAGGTTTAAGAAGGAGCAGGAAGTGAGGACATAGAAACAGAGTTAAACAACTCCTTCAAAAAGTTTGTCTCTGAAATAGAATATTGAGATCAGTGGGAAGTGGAGAAGAAAACCAGTGGTAGAACAGAAATAGCATTGTACTTTTCTCTCATTTGTCATGTAACTCTCTATTTCAAGGTCAGGGCAGTTGGTTGGGGTCAGCTCCAGGATCCCAAGATTGAATGAAGAAGTCCATATTTGCCTTATACATGCTCTCTTGTGTGGTTGTGTGGTCTTTCATTCTGGGTGTGTTTGTGTATGAATATATATGTAAATTATATACATAAATATTACGTAAATTATATACACGCACACACTCTAGTCAGAAAGAACACATTTAGGTGGGTATATCAGCAAAGTTTCTGTGTTGTTCCTTATGCAGAATTCCCAAGGTGACCCTGGGATACAATTAGCTATCACAGGATACTAGAGCTTTTGCTGAGAATGCCCTAGTATAAAACATATAATACCATCAAGAGCTACCAGTCACCTTTCTGATATGGTTCAATGCATGGGCTGTAGACTTTATTCCTTTCAGGGGCATTTGAGGCTTTATTTAAACATGCCTTGAGTTTCAGCTTCAGGAGGTAGAGAGTAAGAGAGTGATTAGATTTCAGTTTCAATATCAGTCCAATTATCAACTATGTCAAGACACATAATTGCCCCATATTTGAGTTACGGCCAGTGGTTAGTAATAATCTACAATCTCCTTGGCATTTCTGTCAAAAATATCCTATGGTTTCTCAATTAAAATCTGCCAACTTTAGGAAACAAAGGTAAAGGAGGAATTGTGAAAAGGTCTCGATGGAAAGGCAGTTTGCTTTCAAGCCAGTTTCTCAGCCAGTATTTTGGGCTGAGACCCGTGTTAAACCCTTTTCTCTCATCAACCTTTGCTCAAAGACAGAGCATTCATAAATCATGTTGGGATCTAAGGAGAACCGTATTGATTCTAAAGTACAAGTTGTTATAAATTATGACCTTCATTTTACATTGCTTAATTAAAAGAGTACAAGAAAATTAAGACAACTCGGTGGCTGTTGCTATGGAAAATAAACTGATTATTTCCTAATCTCTTCTTTCCTGATTATCTCAAAATATTCACACTCCTTTGTATTTGGAAAGACATTCCATACACAAATAAGATACGACGTCGGACAAAGGGTCCAGCGACTCAGCTTCTCAACTTTTCCTGGAAATCACAGATTCTTCTTTCCCAGGCCTAGGAGGCTAGAAGTGCCACTCAGTCAAAAATGCTTCCACCTACTGGTCAAACTCAAGAAGACACGAAGTGCTCCTCTGCCTAAAATCCCTAGTTGAGAACCCAAAACAACCCAAATGGAGCAGAGCTTGGCCTTGAGGCTCAGAAGCTCAAAATGGTGGGCTCTTGCTGATGGTGAAGGTGAATTCCAGTCAAAAAGTAGCCGTTTCAGACCGATCAGAGGTGGAGTCCAGGGACGGAGATGAGAACTCAGACTCCCCTGGGCTCTGTCCTGGTCTTCTCTTGCCAACCTGGAAATAGGCAATAGGTTGTGAGTACTTTGAAATATTCAGGAGAAGAGTTCTCTGCCTCTTGCATTACCAGACTTAGTAGGTTACGGAATTCTGAATCTGAAACCAGTAAATGGACTGGCTTAAGAGGTCAACAGACCCTTTCCTCAATGCCTAGTTGGGTCAGTAGCTCCCTCATAGTCATTTAAATTCATCCTGTGGGTGAAACTATGTGACTGTTTTCCTTTCCGAGTCACAGGGGGTCGATTTGCCTTGGTGAGCAGCAGCAAAATAGGACAATGGAATTTGTCTCATTCCTGTGATGACTTTAGATACGAAATGCCATGCTGCCTGGCCTAGGGGAAGGTGCTGTCAGGTGTGGGCACTGAGGCCAAGCCTACCCAGCACCCTTTGCTCCCTTGACAGCCACCGCTCCTGGGCCGTGATCTGGCTGAATTAATTCACAGCTGCCAGTTATCAGGACTTTATCTGCATTGTTAGCATTCCTTCTAACCTGCAGCCTCTATTCCTTTAATGGTTATCTGATGGGGACTGATATTAGGTGAGGAGGAATGTTCAGATGACCCTGGCCTTGGCAAGTGTGAGCTAAAATAGCTGAACTTGAGTTTAAGAGGGGAATATTTGCTCACTGATAGGAGAGTTTTGTTAGCGGGATTGTGGAATGGAAGGGGAAACCATTCCAGGGAGATATTCTGGCAAAGAGAACTTGAAAGTACGCTGCTCCATCTACTTTATTTGGCCAAAAGATGAGAAGAAAGCAGCAAGGGAGGCAAAGATCAGGAATGACGGGAACACACCTCTCCAAATTATTTTTGGCCACTTTTCAGACAAATATTCTCTATTCATAGCCTCACTGCTATATTTACTTGAACAATTTATTTGCATTGAACTTATTCAAGCAAGGAACATTGAGGTTTTAGAAGACTCAGCTTTCAAGGAGCAATTTCCTTAATGGACACATCCTTAAAACATGTCTCTGAATTCAACAGCTTTCTCTCCAGAATATCAGGCAGATGAGAGAGACTCTGAGAAAATTGTATAGAAAAGAACAAAGTGCAAGCAGAAAATGTGGCCAGAAAGCAAATGTAATTATTGAGCCTAAATCTGAACTTTCTTCAAAAGGACGTGCTTCGTGAGCATGTTGATTCAAAAGCATCCTTTTCTGTTTAGGGCTTGTAGATGACTCACAGGGCAGTGAGCTGGGCAAAAGTGAAACCTAGAGGGACAGTGAGATTCGCAAGGGTAAGATGTGTAAACATCCTTCAAACACCAACTACATTTATGTCACACTAAGCTGTCTTTTCGTAGTTGCACGCTCTCTCAAAAGATAAAATCCAAAATGCCCCAGCTACGAAAAGACATAAAAACATGCCTCAAGTATGTTTCCAACTTAAAAAAGCGCTAGTAATACACTGACCATAATAATTAATGCCCATTTTTAAGAAAATCTAGTATCTGTCCTGGGAAAACTTGGATATGCACGTGCAAAGAATGAAACCGGACTCCCATCTTACACCATATTTACAAAAGTTAACTCAAAATGGATTAAAAACTTAAATGTAAGACCTGAAACCATAAAACTTTTAGAAAAACACATAGAGAAAAAGCTCCTTGACATAGGTCTTGCAATGATTTTTTGGATAAGACACCTAAAGCACAAACAAGAAAAGCAAAAATAAATGAGTGGGACTATATCAAACTAAAAAGTCTCTGCACAGCAAAGGAAACCATCGACAAAATGAAAAGACAACCTACAGCATGGGAGGAAATATTTGCAAGTTGCATATCTCATAAGGGATTAACTTCAAAAATATATAAGGAACTCATATAGTTCAATAGCAAAAACAATAATTCAATAAAAAAATTGGCAAAGGACCTGAATAGACATTTTTCCAAAGAAGATAATCAAACAGCCAACAAGTACATGAAAAGGTGCTCAACATCACTAACCATCAGAAAAAAATGCAATCAAAACCACAATGAGATCACCTCACACCTGTTAGAATGGCTGTTACCTAAAAGACAAGACATAACAAGTATTGGCGAGGATGTGAAGAAATGGGAACCCTTGTACACTGTTGGGGTGGAATGTAAATTGGCGGAGCCGCTATGGAAAACAGTATGGAGGTTCCTTAAAAAATTAACGATAGAACCACCATATGATCAAGGATTTCCACTTCTGGATATTTATCTGAAGGAAATGAAATCACTACGTCAAAGAGATATGTGCACTGCCATGTTCATTGCAGCATTATTTACGTGGAAATACATGGAAATAGCCTAAGTGTCCTTTGGCAGATGAATGGATAAGAAAAATGTGGTATATTTATATACAACGGAATACTATTCAGCCATAAAAAGCAAGGAAATCCTGCCATTTGCAACAACATAGATGAAAGTTGAGGGCATTCTGCCAAGTGAAATAAGTCAGAGAAAGACGAATATTGTATGATCTCACTTATATATGGAATGTGAAAAACCAAACTCATAGGAGCAGAGAACAGTTTGGTGGTTGCCAGGGACCAGGGATGGAGATGTAGGGGAAATGGGTGATAGTGGTCCGAAGATATAAACTCCCAGTTATAACATGAGTAAGTTCTGGGGACGTAATGTATAGCATTGGGCTATAGTTAACAATATTCTCTTACATACTGTATATTGCTAAGAGAGTAGATTTTAAAACTTCTCACCACACATATGCAAAAAATTGTAACTACGTGAGGAGATGGGTATGTTAACTAATCTTATCACAGTGTTCATTTTGCAATACATACATACATCAAATCATTATGGTTTACACCTTAAACATACACAATGTTATATGTTAATTATATCTCAACAAAGCTGGAAAAAATAAACAAAAGGAAAAATAAAGTAAAGAAAATCTAATATCAGTAACCAAAATATTGCGGTAATTCTTTCAGAGCTTTAGGAACATAAGGATGGGAAGAGAACTAAGTTAGTCCTTTTGTCTGGTCTTCAAAAGTAGGTCGAATTTGGGAAGTTAAGTGACATTGAGGAGAGGGAAAGCCCAGAGAGTGATGAATACGTGAGAACTGGGTACCAACAAGCTTTCCGGATGCTTCACTGAGCTCTGAAGGGCTGTGGACTGGCCTGACCCTTGAGTGTAATTTGGACAAGTGAAAACTCACAACCAGACAGTACAGAGGAAGGCACATGACCTTGACCACCGTTGCTGGTTTCATCCCTGACGCTACCCCTGGCCTTTCCCTGTTTTTCTATCTTCCTGAGACCCGTTTGCTAATTGAATTGCTCTCCTCTGTCCTGTTCTTGAATGGCTCACATCTTTTGTCTTGTCAGTACCACAAAGACTTTCTAAGGAAGTGATGCTCACCAACTGAGAAAAATCATCTACAGACCGACAAGACAGAGTGAACTGAACAGAAGAGCCATGTTGGCTGATGAACCAAACATTGTCGTAGGTTTGGTGTTGGAAAAGCTGAGCACTGCCGGTCAGTAGCTGTATGTTTGAGTTCTAACCAAAAACTAGTTTGATAGCAATAACCTTTCTCAGATGGTAGTCTTAGACAAGTCAGAGGCGCGCCTGGGGTGCCAGGGGAGCGTGGAGGAGCGCCTGTGATAGCACCTTTTGATGGGATGGGAGTTGCTCATTTACATACCTATGAGCCCTCTGGACTGGGAACTCCTTTATGGTATATTTGGCTTAAGCCCCCATTTGTCAGAGAAGCAAGAAATTCAATCTCAGTCACAGTTTGTGGGCCCCACCCTCCCTTCCTAGGGCTACCCTGGAATTTAGGGGTTTAAGCAGTGCTCTGAAAATGGAGAAAGGATGCCTAGCCCTCTAAGTAACACCCTGCCATGTAGATGATCTTGTCTGAATGGAGTGGTCTGCTTAGAGTGGGCTTGTTCATTTGAGGACGTCAAATGGATGGCTTCCGGGAACAAACCAAGTGTAAAATAGACATGTCCTAGCTACATGACAAGGTTCCCTAGCCTTTCTGTGCGTTAGTTCCCCCTTTTATAAAGTGGTGCTCACCATGTAGAGCTGTTGTGTGGATTAAAAGTGTTAAAGTTGGGCCAGTCCCATGGCCAAGTGGTTAAGTTTGGCACACTCCATTTTGGCAGCCCAGGTTTGCAAGTTCAGATACCAGGCACGGACCTACACCACTCCTCAGCCATACTGCGGCAGTGACCCATATACAGAGTGGAAGAAGATTGGCACAGATGTTAGCTCAGGGCTAATCTTCCTCAGCAAAAAAAAAAAAAAAAAGTGTTAAACTGTGTAAAACGATTAATACAGTGTCTGGAGTATGATAAGAGCTCTTTTAATGGTACTATTTGCTCCTTGCTGCCTGGGATCACAAGGATCTTTGATTTGGCTCCCAAGACCATCCCTCCTAGTGTTACCCCTCTGGTTTCCATGTGTCATTTCTTCAGAGCCTCTGTCACTCCTCAAAGACTTCATGTGTACAAAATATCTCCTTGGAAGGTGGGGAGAGGGGCTGGACCACTCTCAGTACATGCCATAGCTGACGGCGTCCCTGCTAGCCCCCACCATCCAAAGTACAGAGCTCTCGCCCAGATCAGAAAAACCAGCGCCTTCTCCTGTGAGAAGGCTAGGTCTGCCTCCTCACTCACAGCACCAACCTCTCTCGTTCCTCCTTTTCTCCCAAAACAAAAGCCTGATCATTTATTTTGTGTGGAGAGAGGGAGGTTGTTTTCAGGAAACTTCACATCACCACATTTATTAAAAATTGGAGAACCCATTCCAAGAAGTTCCTTAGAGCACAAGGAAAAGTATTTCTCTTTCTGCTGAGTCTTCTATGGTAGTGAGGGAAAACACACATTAGTGAGAATAATTTGGCCTACCATGCTTATGTTTATTATCTGTCTCCCTTACTAGATTGTAAACTCTCTAAGGGCAGAGAACTTGTCTATCACATTCTGCATTTCACATTTATTAAATAAATGAATAAATAAATGTGAGTATGGGCTTTACTTGGTAACTGGGACAATTTACTCTTTTTACTCTCTTGTCCTTTCCCTTGAAACATAAAAAAGGCAATGGTGTGCTGGTAAAAGTCTAATAACCAGCTTTCCAGAGAGGTGGGGGAAAGCCCTGATTTGTAGCATTTGGCAATTTCCATGGTGTAAATATTCCCACCATAGGTGATTCCCAGCTGCCAAAGTGGAGCTCATAAAACTCCTGGTAATTGAACAATCAGTGCTTGCAAATGGGTACAAACTGGCTCCACGACACCATCGAAAATAGGGATTAGATTAATGTTACATCATTTAAAAAGGAAAACCTAGTATTATTTAACGTGCATTGAAACTAGGATACAAATCCAACAGCCACCCCTCTTCTGAGATATATAAATACATATATAAACTAATAAATGGATAGATGCACAGGAACTAGGCCTGAGATGGCTATCCATAAAAAGACCTTCTTTTAAGGTTGGCCAGTGGCTGGCATCTAGGATCTCAGATTTGGAGAAAGTTCTCACCACTGCCAAAGTGATGTGAGCAGCTCACTGTGCCTAAACCATTTATACAAATAATGTGATTTATGATGAACACATGTTTTTATCCCACTCTCCAGGCTGAGGGTGCCTGTGTGATGACTCCCCAACAAAAACCCTGGACACTAAGTCTCTAATGAGTTTCCCTGGCAGACAACATCTCATATGTGTTGTGACAACTCATTCCTGGAGGAATTGAGCAGGTCCTCTGTGACTCCACTGGAACAGGACCCTTGGAAGCTTGTGCCTAGTGTTCTATGGACTTTTCCCCATGTGCCTTTTTCCTTTGCTGATTTTTCTTTGTATCTTTCCCTGTAATAAATCATGGCCATGAATATGACACTACGCAGAGTCCAGGGAATCCTCCTAGGGAATTATGGAACCTCAGGGTGGACTTGGGAACCCTCAACACAGTAGGAAAATAAATAAATTAAACAGTGCTAGATACAACTAAGGCCACTTATTTCATGGTGCTCAAAAAGGTCTACAGGGAATCTGTTATCTTCTCCTCTAAACTCTCATGGCATATGGCCTATGTGTTTGGTTATGGCATTTAATACATTACAGTATAAGTCAGGTCCCCTGAGCAACCCCACTCTCACCTCTACTCCAGGGCAATGAGCTACCCCGGAGCAGGAGCCATTGTTATTCTATTCATCTTTGTAGTGAGAAATATAATGCCCAGCACTTAGAGTATTGGGTTCTCTAAACACATGGACTGTATTGCACGAGGGTGAGAAAATTTGGGATCAGGAAAGGGGTTGACTGTGGAACGAGGAAAAAAAGAATATTTAGTTGGAGGTTGCAGTTTTGAAACTTTATTGATGATGGGGACAGGAACAGGTATCTTTGCCTCGCTCCAGCCTCTTCTCTGTGTTTCAGTGACTGGGTTATAGGACTTCCTGTGTGCTGTTTCCTCATTGTGTTCCTGATGTCCACAGTGCTATAGATCCCTAAAGGACCTCCCATGTGCTTGCTCTTCCTTATCACTTCAGGTCCTGGCCTTGTCCCAATTCCCATGTCAGACAAGGCAGCAGAATGGACAGGCTGAGGCAGAGACACTACTAATTAAAAGGCATTTGAGAAGGTGTTCCTTCACAGGAAGAAACTTCAGAGGATCAACAAGGAAAACATGGAGTCCCTAATTCTATGAAACACCAGATTTCCTCCTTATTGGCTATTATTTCCCCATATTTCATTAAAACTGTTGTCAATACTTCCCAGTAAGGCGGAATTTAAAGGCGTGTTTTCCATTTCCACTCAGTCAGCTGTGCTTCACGTTCTACTGGTAGACTGAAAGGGTGCAAACCCCAACAGATGATGGGAACAATTTGGAAACATGCCTGACTTTTTTTTTTACCCTCTTAGCTCATGCACAGAATGCTGGAAATTTGTTCACTTCTGGTAAGTATACTTAACAGCAAGGAACAGAGAGATGAAGCTCTCAAAGAGATGATTAATATAAAATGGTATAAAAGTGACAGGTTACTCATTGCCTTTTTTATTTCCCAGTGATGAACAATCACTTCTCTTCCTCTTGCTCTGGAGTGAACACAATATAAGCACAGATGAATTTAGCAGGAGAAGATTTTATGACCTTTATTATTTGGCCCAACTTCACAACAATGTCTGGAAAGATTGCCAGGAAATTTCTGTTTAGACTAATCAGCAAAGGAATAACTACTTATAGGGAAGTGTGTTTTCTTTATTGGATTCATCTCTTAGGCACAAACACAATACTGTCTATTAATCTATTAGTGTGTTTAATTAAACATGCTACCCATCAGATTAAAATGTGACCAGGCAACTCTCTCTCCACGGGTCATGTGGAGTACTGACTATATGCCAGACTCTGTGCTAAAAACACCGAGTACACGGTGGTTAACAAAACAGACTTGATCCCTGCTCTTGTTCAGCTTACCACCTTGTGATGAGAAGTATACGAGAAAATAATCAAATGAATATTGAATCACAAATTATGATGTGCTATGAAGGCAGAGGGTGCTAGGAGAGAGAACTCACATTGGGTGGTGAGAAAAGGCCTTTCTGAAGGAAAGAACATTTAATCTGAGGCCTCAAGGATGAAACAGAATCAGGTGGGGGCAGCATGTGTCTATCTGAGGGATAGACAGGAGGAGTCGGGGAGGTTTGGGCAGGGTGAACAGCATGTGTGCGGGTCTTAAGCAGGAAAGACCTTGCAGCGATGAAGAACTGAAAGAAAGTCAATACGGTTGGAGCATAGTGAGGGAGAAGAGAGTGGCATGTGATAGTCACTAGAGTGCCTAGCGCGGTCCCATGGGCATACTAGGTCTCAATATGTTTTTGCTGAAAATGAATAAACTTTCTATAAAAAAAATTTTTCAGGGAGTTAACTTGGGCTCTAAATTATCACTTCACCTCCAAGCAGCCCATCTAAGATCTCTACCAAGAATAGAAACTATTGAGGGGAGGGCACACCACCACCTGGGTTAGCCAGAGACGAATGTGGAGATTGTAAATTTTATGCAGCGAAGATAAATACTGCCAGGGAATTGGTCTATTGGATTAATAAACTCGGCTTGATGGAGTTTAACTAGGACAGATGGGTTGGTGATAGCTGGTATGGGAGAGATGGAGGGTTTAGACAAGAACTCTAAAGACCTTAGCACTCTTTCTGCCATGGCCTCATCAACAACGGTGTCCCTCAGATTAATTCCAAAGCAAATGGAGCTGATAAGGTGGAAAAAACTATTTTGCATTCTATTAGTACTAGCATGGACTAAATCACTGACATTTCCCTGTCAAGTAAACTTTAAACCAGGAAAGATGAGTCCAACCTCATTATCAGTGCTGCCAAGGCATCCTGAACTCAGCTTGTATTTCAGCTATAGACGAAGTGAAGAATGACCAGACTGTGAAGGAAAGAGTACAGAGTATTTTGCCACAACTCAGTTTCAGATGAGATTGATATTGAGGTAAGGAAAATGATCAAGCCAAGTTTTGAACTTCTTTCAACTCTCTGAGATTGGAGGTCCTCCAGTCAAGTAAATACAACCAGCAAAAAAATTCATTAACAGAGTCTTCTGCCTTCTTGGGCATTATTTTATCGTCTTGGAGACTCACCTGAATGAGTTGAATCAACATAAACTGGAAACATATGGATTAAATCTCTCAAAATCACCACATCAGATTGAGGTTTTGATGAACTAAAAGACCATTGAAAGGTATTTGGAAATGTTTTCAGAATCCAAGAACCACCAGGTTGGCCCAACTCTAAAAATGAAGTCATGACCCTGTGAACATTATGACATTCCTCATATATTTATGTTTAATAAAATAATTCCTGTCATCACTGCTCATAATATATAAGTATTTGGGGTTAAGATTAAACATGCAGATGTGAAAATGGTGGAAGGGATTCTAGTCTAGAATATCCTAAGATTCCACGGGAGATGGTAAATCTGGAAGTCAGTCAGAGCGTCATATTTAACGGGGTCCAATTCTGCTTAGCAAAACCAGAATTGACTCTAGTTAGTTTAAGCAAAAAAGGAATTTGTTAAAGGAAATTAGGAAGCTCACCAGTTTCTGTAGAGGGCCAGAGAGTTAGATAGAGGCTTTTGTAGCTAGGAAGCGTGCCCAAACCACACTCTGAGGGCTGCCCTAGGAAAGGCACATCTGCTGCTGAAGCTCAGAACAGGCCTTCCAAATTGCAATAATGGTACTGGAGACTACACTAATGACAAATGCTTTTTCATTCTTTGCACCAGAAGGCAACCATCTCTTCTGCCACACTGACTGAAAGATGGATTTTAGATACTCTCTCTTTCCATGGATCAATTACCAATCGAGGACTTCCATGGATGCATCTGATTGGCAGAACCCAAGTTACATGTCTGTGCCCCGCCTACAAGGGAATCTAGGGGAGAGAGTTCTGGCTTCTACCTCGGAGAAGAGGGACGCATACGGTGGGAGTTTCTCCTGTCATAACAAGGGTGCTCATAAGATTCTCGATGGCCACAACGTGGTGGATGTCCTTTACAGTTTAGATCCTGTAGTATCTCCTAGTTTCCAACTATACTTCATAATCTTGTTTTGCTGTGTAACTAATGATGTATTTATTACATATATACTTCTTACTTTTCTTCAGGGCTATTTTTTCTGATTAATCGTATTAAAGACTCTCTTTACTCAACATTTAGCAATCCAAATTTTCTACCTGGAACACAAGTGAAAACTAGGAAACAAGCATCCCTAAAAATGGGGGTGGGATGGGATTGAGCATGCGTGAAACATCCTGCAATTGATTTACATGAGTATACCATAGGCAGCCAACTCTAGGCCTATTAAGGCTTTATTATTATTATTTTTTGAGAATTTATTTTGTGTTATGTTCCCGACTAATAGAAAAGTTGCAAGAAAGTATCTTTCACCCAGACTCATCAACCTCTTGCTTCGAAGAGTCCAAGCCAGTTGTCTTACACAATGCCTCATAATTTGAATTTATATGCTTGTTTATTCATGTCTAGATTTAGATTAAACACATTTGGCAGCAATGCTACATAGGTGATGGTGTACTCTCAGTAACTTTTAATGTAAGGCACATGATATCAGTTTGTCTCTTTCCTAGTAATATTAAGTTGACTCCCTTGGTTAGGTTGGCAGACTCTAGGTTTCTTCTTCTTAAAGTTATCTTTCTCTCTACGTAATTGAAAAGTGATACTCTGTGTAAATATCCTGCTTGCTGACATTCTCTTAACCAATGGTTTTAGCATCCATTGATGATTCTTTGCTGAATCAATTATGACCATGATGATTGTTTGAAGATTTTTACATTCTGTCATAGCTTCTACATTATTAGTTGGCATGCTTCTGTAAAAAAGAGTTTTCCCTCCTGTTCATCACATTCATTCATTCATTTGTTCTTATTTATAGTATAAGTATGGACTCAATTTATTTTCTTATTCCATATGTTATAATATATTACTAACAGTTTTTACTTTGATGCTTAAAATTATCCACATTTGGCCAGTGGAAAGCCCCGTCAAGCTGGCTCCCGCGTCATTTTGACATGGTCCCATCAGATTTTGAGCACTCTAATTTTTGGCTCAACAAGAATTTTCAAGAACACCTAAAACTTTTCTTGCTCCCATGGCTAGAATCAGCATTTCTCCAAGAATCATCAGTTCCTTCTACAGAAAAATAAAAGGGTGTTTAGATGCCAGGATCTAGATGCTAGTACGCTCAGTTCTATTGAGAATTAGTCATGTATCACTTAACAATGGGGATATGTTCTGAGAAGTGCACCATTAGGCAATTTCATCTTGCATGAACATTAGAGAGTGTACTTATACAAGCCTAGATGGTATAGCCTACTACACACCTAGGCTATATGATACTAATAAGGGGCCACCATCATATATGCAGTCCATCATTGAGCAAAACATAGTTATGTAGCACATGACCGTACTGTCTTTAGTTCCTTACGGTTGACAAAGCTGGGAAATATTTACATCTATATCTGTATTTATATACCTTGATACCTTTAACTAAAATCCCACAACATAGGATTTTTCTTTTTCCACTCTCATTCCATTATTTTTATCTCCCTTCTTCCACGGTGGGAACTCTCTCCTTTGCTCAATCCTATTATCCATATAACATTGTTTTAGAGTAACTACAGAAACTCTGAGAAACTCTATTATAATTGGTAGCAATTTTATATGATAAAGTTGTAGATACCACCTTTCTTATATGCTAGATTTTCTTATGTCCCTGGGACTATTTCTGGACTTTCTTTTCTATTCCATTGGTTTGTCTTTCACGGGCCGGTAGCACTATTTTGAGTATACAGGCATTGCAGTAAATTTTCAAATATGATAGCTCCCCTTATTCATTCTCTTTGTAGGTGTTTTCTTTGCTATTTGTGCCTGCTTACTTTTCCATTTGAACAGTAGAATAAACTTTTCATCGGAGTTGCAGTAAATTATAAATTAATGCAAGAATAACTAACATTTTTGTAATTTCAAGTTATTAAATCCAAGAACAGAAGTTGCATTTATATTTTTTCAAGTCTATTTGTATCTTTCAGGGGTGTATGTTTTAGTGGTTTCCTAAGGAAGGTTTACCTTTCCTAAGGATGTAATCTTTTCATTGATGTTGCAAATAAGCGTTTACCTTCCATTATACCTTCCAGCTTGTTGTTACTATAAATATGAGTTTTATAGTTTGGTTACAATTCCTGTTACCTTACTAAATTCTTTAATTATTTTTGTTAGTTTTACCATTGATTTTTCACTTATGCTATCATACTATCTAAAAATAAAGTTAATTTTATTTACTTTCCAATTCCTGCATTTTCTCTTGCCTAATGCATTGGTAAATATAATCATTAACATGGTAAGTAGTATTGGAAAGAGTGGACATCCCTGTTTTGTTCCTGCTCTTAGTGGAAGTGTTTCCAGTATTTCCCAATTAAGTGAGATGCTGAGTTAGGAACTAATCATGTTAGGGAAGTATCCATCCACTCCCAATTTATTTGGTGGTGTGTTTTTTTTAAATCAAGAATGGGTGCTGAATTTCTTTAAATACCTTTTTAATATCTATAGAGATTATCATATGCTTTTTCTCTTTATTCCTATTAATATGCTGAATTATATTAAGAAATTTCATGGGCCAGCCCCATGGCCAAGTGGTTAAGCTTGCACACTCCACTTCTGCAGTCCAGGGTTTCACCAGTTCAGATCCTGGGCACAGACCTAGCACTGCTCGAGGGGCCATGCTGAGGCGGGCTCCCACATAGCACAACCAGAAAGACCTGCAACTAGAGTATCAACTGTGTACTGGGGGGCTTTGGGGAGAAGAAGAAAAGAAAAAGAAAATAAAGAAGATTGGCAACAGGTGTTAGCTCAGGGCCAATGTTTAAAAAAGAAATTTCCCAATATTGAAGCATCCTTGAATTCTTTGAATAATTCTTACTTAATCACAACGTATTACTTTCTTAATACAGTGTTGAATTTTCTTTGCTGATGTGCTTTCTAATCCTGGTGGCTGTTTTATTTATGATTTTTGCATACATATTCATGAATAATAGGTATTCAAAGTTCAGTTATCAAGATTAAACTTACTTTATAAAAAAATTTGGAAATATTCCTCCATTTTTCCATACCCCAAGACAATCTGTATTGCACCTGGTTTTTGAAGGCTTGGTAAACAAGCAAATAAGCCTGTTTATTTGTTTTCTAATTCTACAGCAGGTTAGAAACAACAAATTGTAGGTTGAGAGGCTATTAGACGTAAACATACTGACTAGAGTAACAGATGACAGGTGACTCAACAAATGAAAGTGTTAGGTTATTTAATATGGGAGTGAACCACACTACAACAATCCACAGGCCCGAAGACCACCCCTCTCTTATAGAATTATACCAATATACAATGCCTATATCCTTTGACAATGAAATAATAGAAATCCTATCCTATGTATTTGTAAGTGTCCATTTCAAATGGTTAAAATTAAAATATGTTAGTATTTACAAAGATATATTCTTAATAATCTGGAAAACATAGCTATTCAGAGTGAGCATTCACCAAGATTGACACATAGCAGAGCAAGGAGAGATAATCAGTGCAAGTGCTGTCACCAGTGGAACTGAATAAGAAGACCAATAAGGTACAGAGAGGCAAAGTTGCACAGTGGGAAAAGCATTGGCTCATATATTTACCCTTTATATTGTTTTTCATTAACTCCTTCATTATTGTCCTTTCATCTGGTATCTTTTGCTTTTGCCTGAAGAAGATCCTTCAGTATTTCCTTTAGTGCAGGGTCATGAATGATGTATTTTCTCAGATTTTTTTGTCTGAAAATGTTATATTGCCTTCCTTTTTTATATTGCCAGGGCATAGAGTCATATTCTAGGCTCCTGTTACTTTCTTTCAGCACTTTAAAGGTATCATCCCATTGTTTACTGGCTCCCATCCTTTCTGTTGAGAAGTCTCCTGTAAGTCTTAGAGATTTTTGTCTCTTTTTTTGGCTGTTTAAAATATTTTTTCTTTTCTTTGTTTGCCAGCAATTTCCTATTATGTGCTTAGGTGATGTTATATATATATATATATATATTTTGCCTATTCACTGAAAAATAAGCGAGACATATATATTCATTCATTTTCCTGCGTGAGATTTGTAAAGCTACCTGGATCTGTTGCCTGGTGTCTTTTATCCTTTTGAAAAATTATTGGTGACTATGTCTTCAAATACAGATTTGCCCTATTTTTTAAATCTTTTCTCCCTTTAGGACTCCAATTACACTGTTTCTCCCGTATTTATCACAGTCTTTTCTGCATTTTGCATGGCTTTTTTCCCCGCTCTCTCTTTCCACGCTTCAGCATAGGCAGAATAATTTAGTTTCTCCACGGAGGCATGTCACAGCTCAGAGCCGGGTGGAGGGATTATACGCCTGATGCCCCTTCCTCTGCTGCATCGTCTCTGGTTGGGTGGTCATCTCACAACTGTGCCCTCAAAGCCAGTCTTGACTCCTCCCTTACTCGAGGTCCCCCGCCTGTGATCATTCTCCAGATTTTCTTGATTTAGTCAGTACAGCCCCTATCCTACTTCTTTTCCTGATCCTGGTCCTTTTTTTCTCTTGTCTGCACTATGTTAATAAATTTCCATCTTGTATTCTTGTCCACATTGCCTTCCTCATTCAAAGACACAACTGTCACATAATTCTACAGGCAAGTTGATTCTATTTCAAGTCAGAAATAATCATTTAAGTTTCTAAGAGACTTAAGTTCACACCAAGTCTAGTATTCAAGATTGCTATTCTAGTCAATTCCCACCCCCACCCCGCTTAATACATCCTATGTTTTAGCTGAACTGAATGTCTTGCTTCTTATGCACACCTTCTATTTTCTCTGAGTTTATTCTGCTTCTTTGGAGTTGCCACAATTTAATTTAAAAAATCTAATTTCCATTCTATTATTCCACTGCTCAGAAACCTTCCTTGACTTCTTACAGCTTAATGAGTCTAAACTCCCCACACTGGCATCAGGTCTTCAAGAGATCTCCAGCATAACTATTTAGCCCTTTGTCCTATTATTGTCTTTTGTGCTAAGACATATGAATGCTTGAATGCTTCCACCTCTCATCATCTACATACCTCTTTTTATGACAGTCTTTTTCCTGGAATGCTCTTCTACCACATTTGTCTGATGAAGTCATATTCATTCCTAAGGTCCATTTCAAATGCCACTCTCTCCCTCTCACTCCAACAAATTCTTTACTGAAACCAAACTTCTTGTAACCCATTGTGAACTTCATTGAATGTCATTAACACTTCTTCTGCATCAAATTCTTATGGTACCACATTACAGCCACTTATTGTATCATTTAGTATTAGGTTTGCCAAAAAGTAACAGTGGCTTAGAATTTTGAAGTTTATTTTTCTCTCTTATAAAAATTCAGTAGGCAGTGCAGGGCTAAGTATAGCAGCTTAATTCCTCAGAGACCTCAGGGGCTCAGTTTCCCTCCACACGTGGCTCCCATCCTCATGATAAAAGATCATGGCGGGCTTCAGTCATTATACGTGAATTCTAGGCAACAGGATGGAGAAAGACACAACAAAACAAGGGGAAAGAAAGCATTTCAGATGTATTTTTAAAATAAACTTTGTAGAGGCATAAAATACAAGAAAATACTCACATTCTAAGTTTACAATTAGATGAATTTTGGCAAATACTGACTGGTAACAAGATAATCAAGATCTGGAAATGTTCTGTCAGCCCAGAAAGTTCCCTTTTCCTCTTTTGCAGTTGATCATCCCAATCCTGGGTCATATTAACAGACTAAATGAGAAAAAAACATAAGATCATCTCAATATATATTAAAAAATCATTTGATAAAATTCAACACCCTTTTTAATAACATTCTTATCAAATTAGGAAGAGAAGAGAACTTCCTCAATCTGAGAAACGGCATCTGTGAAAAATCTATAGCTAACATCATAATGGTGTGAGACTCAATACCTTTCCCCTACAGTCATGGAAAATCCTTTTGGAATTTACTAAAAAAGAGCTTCTTGGAATAATGAGTGAGTTTAGGAAGTTAAGATAAAGGCCAATATATAGAAATAAGGTATATTTCTACATGCTATTAGCAAAACAATCAGAAATTAAAATTTAATTTATAAGTTTTTTGTCATTATTTACTCAAAAACGTTTTACACACATTTCTTTCTACTCCTTTTGGGACAACAATTTTATATGTGTTAGATATTTGATGTTATGCCACAGATCATTGAATCTCTTCATTTTTTCTTCATTTTTTTCTCTCTATGCTTCAATATAAATAGTTTCTATTGCTGTGTCTTCATGTTCACTGATTTTTTCTCCTGCAGCATCAATGTTATTAATTCCGTGAAGCAATTTTTATTTCAGATATTGTATTTTTCATCTCTGGAAGTTCTCTTTTATTATTGACATTTCTTTATTATGATCATGTTGTTCTTTAGGAAATATTGATCTCATTTATAACAGTTGCTTTAAAATTATTCTCTTTTAATTTCATCATCGATGTCGTTTCTAGTTCTGCTTCTATTTCCTCCTATTTTGTGGTAAAAATTTGCTGTTCCTTGTTTGTGTAGCAAATTTTTATTGACTATCATGTTATGGAGGTTACAATATTGAGTGTTTACTGTGTTTTCTTTCTTTAGAGAGTGTTGAAGTAGTCTTGTTAGGCAATTAAATTTCTTATAAATCAGATCCATGCATTCAAAGCTTGTTTTTAAGCTTTGTTAGAGTTGGCCTGGAGTAGCCTTTACTCCAGGGCTGGTTCAGCCGTACTACCAAGCCCTTCTAGGTTCTTTATTGACTTCCCTGAGGGCTTAATGAGGCTTCTCTGCTCTGACTGGAAGGAGTTTGAATATCTCTCAGTCTTGTTCAAAGTCTAGGAGTTGTTCAGTTCACAGCTCCTCATTAGCTACTTTGCCCCAGCAAGTGATTTTTGTGCAGTGTTTTGAGTTTCACTGTACACATGAATAGTTAAGGGGACCTTCGTGCATATTTCTCCTCACAGATCACTCTTCTCCTATACTCTGTCCTACAAATGCTGGCTTCCTCAGCTTTCCCAGATCCAATACTTATCTTTTCAGCTCAGTAAGCATCGTGTGCTCTTCTTGGGATTCTCTCCCATACCATCTTGTACAGGCAGAAAGCAAGGCTGATAGTAGGCTCCACCTCTGTTCCCCTTTTCTCTGTGATCACAGTTTTGCTCTGCCTATTGTCTCATCGTCTGAAAGAGTTGTTTAATATATTTTACTTGGTTTTCTAATGGTAAGTAGAGTGGTTGTGTACCAGTCAGAAGCAGAAATCAACTAAAGATGAGTTTTTAAGAAAGAATTCTTGAATTTACCACATTTCCCTTTTTACCACGCATTGGCCAGAACAGAGGCTATCCTTACCAAAAAGGAGACTGGAAATGTAGTTTTTTCCTGGGTGGCCATATGCCCAGTGAAAAAATTGTGGGAGAGTAGATTTTGAGAAAGAGTGAGCATTATCTGCCATAATTGTATAGTTGTTAAGTCACTTACCAGTTTAGCACCTCCTTGAGTAGAGAGTCAGAGCCTTCCTCATTTCAGAAGCTGTGAAGAGCCTGGTGCTCATGAAGCACTCAGGAAAAATAAAATTGAAAAGAACATGGTCTTGAACACTGAACTCATAATTATCCAACCCACTAAAGAGAAAATTAAGCATGAGGAAAGAAGACAATATATGCTGGGAGGGGAGAGTCTTCGAGAAAAGTTGGAATTGTCTTGCAGCTCCAAACGCATTAACCCATAGATTATTTAAAAACTCCACTGAGGAACTGGAAAGCACAGAAGCCTTATTGCTCCCCTCACCTCAACTGTCCTTTTCCCGTTACTCAAGTCACTTCTTTCAAAGCTTAGCTCATAAGCAAGCTATAGATGAAGGCTTTTCTGACTACCCAGCCTACGGCAAACATTTCTTTTATAGCATGATTTGTGTCGAGTTCTTAAAGCATATGATGATTCATATTGTTTATTTCTACCCACAAGAAGGTGGAATCTATTAAAAGTGGTGAAATAAATTTAAAAATTATCTTATATCTCTGTTCCTTCTTCGCTTTCCTTACAGTAGTACCTGCCACAGTGAGCACCAAACGTGTTAAATAAGAACATTGTTCCTCAATCTCACGTTCAATAGTGGGGTGGAAGTTGTTTGAGGGTCAGTTGAGACTCAAAAGAGAACAAGCCTGGTGACATCACCCATCCTCTGACCACTGGGGGTGATGGGACCACTTTCTCAGGGAGGTGGTCCTTGACTACTCTATCAAAGCAGGCAAACGCACATCACTTTCCTTTCTTTATTTCATTTTTTTGTTCCTTAACCTATCACCATGAAACATACAAAATATTGTAAATATTTATTTTCTCTATCATCTATTTCTTTCTCCACTCAAATAAGAGCTGGGATTTTTGTTCTTTTTCGTCACTGCTACATTCCTAGCACATAAACGTTTGTTGAATGAAAAAAGGAGAGAAGATAACAAAGGAAGTTAAGTACTTGAGAGGGACATCACGGAAGAAACTGAGATGAGATCTGAAAGTGTAGTAGGATGTTGGGTACCTTGTCAATGAAAAAGGAGGTTATATTTGGTGATGAAATGATTTGGGTAGCTCTTTAAGGACCATGTAAAAGGAAGGGTGGAATATGAAGGGATAGGTGAAAGAAAGTTTTTCTATCCTTTTTGCATAATTCAGTCAATTCATGTTTTCAGTTTTTAGGAGAACCTTTCAATAGTCAAAGTAGAAAATGACCAAATCACAGAAATTTTTATGAAGGAAAATAAGAATGGATTTGTCATTAAAAATTAAAACAAGGAAACATAAATGCGTGCTGTAATTTTTATTTAGTTTCCAATCAAAGGATGTAGCTCTTTTGTATATAAGGTGAATTTTCAGTTGCCACAAGTCCCATAAAAACAATATTTTTAATGACCAGTTCCTGCCCCTGTTTTTTCCTGCCTTATGATTTGAAAGTGGGTGTTTTATTTTCTTCCCCTTTTCACATTTAGTCTGGAATCTCTTCTCCATTCCTTGGCCTCCATGACAGCACCAAGGGGCTCATTATTGCAAAGTTAAAAAGCCATAAGCAAGGCGAGTTCATAAAGCAAACTGCAACAGACGCACAGCTATCATCTTACCATCATAACCACTCTGAATTGCTGGGTGGCACCAGAAAGCTCACTGGTACCTTGGCCTATGGCAGTGAGAACCTGGTAATTTGGATAGAGTGAAAGTTGGTATGGGATTGCCATTAGGCCTTCATCCAGTTCTGGTGTGTGGGTGTGTGTGTTTGTGGTGTATAGGGGCAGGAAAGGGGAGGGAGTAAGAGAAGAGGATAGAAGAGGAGAGGGGAGAAGTGTGTTAAATCAATCCTAGGCTCTGCTGACCTCAGGTTTTGATTATAAATGACCTGGAGGGGTCACAGCTCCACCTCTATGAGTCTTTCATTCCATGGATCTCAGCATTTTGTTGGTAGCTCTCTTTTGCTAGAGCTTACCGAGCTGGTTGGCTGATTGACTTTGCCCACTTTACTTCTTTATCAAAGGAGTATTCCAACAGAAAGTGTGAGATTCAAATTCTATAATGCATGCAGCTTTAAACAGCCAAAGACAAGAAAATAAGGAGCAAAGGAGAAACGGAGGTTGGGCTCTGGAAGAGGGAGATATGTGAAAGAGGTGGTAGACCTTTCCCTCATTGTAAATTGGATTCAAACATGTGCCCCACATGCTTTTGGGTTAAAACCAGAATCTTAGCATGTAACAAAATTCCTGAGAGTATGTGGCTGTTTAGGGCAAGAGGTCAACAAATTTAGCAACATTGAACTGCTCCTTGAAGAAGGCATGGGTTGACAGTGTGGGAAATCATGGCGCCCAACTTTCTCCCAACACAGTCCTCAGCTGTACATCCAGTTAGGTACCTAATCTTATAGGCAGGTCTCAGGGCAACTGAACTCATTTACCCATCTGAATGTTGTCTGTGACTTCAAAAGCTGAAATTTAGAGAGCCCAGTGAGCTGAAAATTATAGGGCACTATGCTACATAGTAGACTTCGTTTCATGGTTATTTTCAGATTTGCAATTTCAAATATAGTGAAGAATGAAAGATTATTTACAAGATCATAGTGATTTGTTCCTTTCACACTCTTGGTGACAAACTTCTCATGTTAGGCAAACCCACTAATCCTTTGTGACTTAGATACAGAAACCTATGAACCAGGCGGTTGGGGTGTTACAACAACATCCTTCTACCCAGGGACTTCCAACAAGAAGGGGCAGGGATATCTCCTCTTTGCAAGGAGTACATCAAGGCCCATAAGCAAAGAACCCTAGATTACATAAAAGTCCAACTCAATGACTTTTCTCCTACCTGCCTTGTGTCCCCGGAATAGGGTAGAAAAGGGGCACCTTTTCTTTGGTCCCTTCTGACCTCAGATGTGGAAGCCTCTCACATCTTTTCCTGGCATTCTTCCTCTTCCATCTGTGTCCCTCACTACATTTTTATATGCCAGTTGAATTTCTCCATTGTGCCTGCATAACACTCAGCCACTTCTCTCAATTATTTCTCTTGTATTGGAAAAGAAGAAAAAGCTCAACCTAATCTGGGCTTAGGCAATAAAAACATTTTAGCACTGCAAATAAATTATCTAAATGTGTTGGGAGATATTCCACTTTCTAGCTAAATGATAAGGGTTGTACCACGTGGAAGTGAAATGTGCATGACCAGGGAGGTTAGGAAAGTAACCCCAAATCACAAGGTGGCAGGACGGAGGATGTGGTGGTTACTATGCACAAGGCTGTGGCTCTGTGTGATGCCTGCTCTGTTATGCCATCAACATGGGGCTGCAGGATAGAGGAGATCCTTCAGCCAGGCTTGTGCAAACCATGCTCCCTGGCTTTAAGATTGATGAGGAAGAGGAAGAGTTTGCCTAACCATGAGTCTAATGATGAAGCCATCACTTATATTCTAACCTGCAATGTGGTATGCCATTTGCACTAATAAACCTGAGCCTCAGTACCCGATGACATTGTCAAAATAGGAATAATCATTCTTTCCTTCCTCCTCTTTCCCTGCACCTCCTCTGCTTCTCATTGGAGAGATTCCTCTCACCACCTGCTCTATTCACTTCATGGGTTGCTGGGAGAATCAGGAGCCAATGGTGATGATGATAATAATAGCAATAGCTGCCATTCACTGTGTACGTTTCCTGTGCTAGACATTAGTATTTCCACTTCAATCCTCAAACAACCTTAGGATGAAAGCAGTGTTATCTCCACTTCCTCATGAGGAAACTGAGAATGAGAAAAGAGAAGAAACTACCAAGGAAATAGAGTTAGCAGTGGTGGGCATCTCTAAAGCCATGGCTTTACTAAGCCACATCACATCCTTTAATTTGTAAAGCATGATATAGATATTCGGCATTGGTTACAGGTACTAAAGCCCTTTGCAACAATTGTAAATTCTCCTTGCTGCCCTAAGAAATATCTGAGCCAGGATGTTCAACAAAAAGCACCTGACAGGTTAGACGGGTAGCACTTCTCATGATAGGCCATGGGATGCCTTTGACAGGAAACTATGAATTGCTTCCTTTAGCTCACCTGACTTCCAAATTCACAGTGGGATTTAAAGAGAAAAGGGGAGTAACAGTTGTTAATTCTCCTCTGTTATGAACTTCTGGTATCTCAGTCTCTCTCACGGCAAGTATTTCAGCTCAAATAGTAATACATAAGGTTTATATATATGACTTCAGAGTTTACAAAGGTCTTTCGTATAAATGTCCACATTTAAACTTCCATCCAACTTGCAAGCTAAGTATTATTATGCCAATTTTGCAAATGAGAAATCTAATCTGTTCAAGGGCAATCAGCTTTGGGATACAGCTGTAACTATTTCCCATTTATAAAAGTCTCCCATAATTAGGGTGGCTTATATGTCCCAGTTTGCCTGGTTGTACCAGCATAATTCACTCTCAAAAGTGTCCTAGTTTAAGGGATAAATTACACAGCCAACCTACCCAAAAGCATGGAATTAAGCGCAGAATCTAACCTGCAATTAGCAAATTTTGATAACATGGTAAGTTACCCCTTGGGCCATCATGGACACAGCTGTGCCTCTCTTGCATAAAGGTGATTCCTTAAGCCAGATGAATATTTGGGGCATCAATAATTTTTTTCAACTCTCTCCACCTGCAAGTGAAAGCCTCTCTCTAGGTAACCCACTCAGTGTTTGTTTCCTGGCCTCGGCTGCACGTTAGAATCAGCTGGTGAGCATTTTAAACTCAGGATTGCCCCAGTGCCACCCAGGACCCATTAAGCCAGGACTTCACGGGTGGAGGCTGGGAAAGGGCATTTTTCAAAAGCTCTTAACAGAGCCTTCGATGGTGCAGCCAGAAGTGCTGACTGGCAGCATGTGAACAAGCACAAGTTGGTAATGGTGAAGTACATTCGACCCATGGGGAAGGCCCTGCAAAGGAGAGAGCAGAGTAGGGGTTTGGGGGGGACATTTCCACGGAGTGAAAAAGAAAGATGTCGGTAGCTACCTTTTCTCTCTTGTGAAACTCATATGTGTTTATCTCAACTTAAAGTGTATTATTATTAAAAAAGTGATTTGTTTTGTTGAACAGATATTGAGTCTGGTCTCCAATTCCAATACTTGTCTCTCTCTACTTTATTTAGATCTGTTGCAACCTCTTGCTTACTGTGTGTGTGTGCATTGGGGAGTTACAATGGGGGTAGGATTATTCAAAATTGTTGGATAAAGGAGTTGTGTATGAAAATAAAACTAGCATCTGGCAGCATCATGTTTTCTAGGGGGTAAAACTTCTTTTATTGTTTTACTTATTTCAGAGTTTGCTCACTGAGAAAGGAGAGGAGAAGTGCCCCTTTGTACAGAGAAAGACACGGGGTCACAGAGAGGTTAGGGGCTGAGAGGAGGGCCACGCAGTGAGGCAACCCAGGCCCTGAATGAGCAGTTGAAATTTCTAATCACTAATAATGATGCTCTGTGAAAATTCAGGCTTGGTGAAAAAGAAGTTTCACTATTTTTCCAATTCATGAGAGTATTTTTAAAGTATTATTAGACTTATTTTATGATTATTTATTGCAATAAATGTTTATTTTCCTTTGAAATGCACTAAATCATACCCTAATCTCTTTGCTATAATTTTTCCATGGAAAGAAAATAACATTTCAGTTGATGTCATTTCAATATGCTGGGAGCTCATTCTCTTGTTTCAGGCCCAGTCCAGACCCAGTGCCTGGGGACACAGGAGGCCAGGCCAGGGACTTGTTCCTTTCTGGTGCAGGTCTCTACAGTGTAGAGTCACTGATTTCTTTGCTGACAACTCCAAGTAACTCAAATTCTTTCCTTTAGGTTTTTTTTCCCCCTGTGTTACTAATATTCAGTCCATCCTAGGGTTTTATTCTAAGAGGTCATTTCTCAGTATTTCCCTAAACTCTAACCCTTTCCAAACGCCAATCTTAAGTCTAATTCTTTGACCTCTCCTCTCTCTTCCCTGACGATTTGCCTTCATTTTCTCTTGGGAAAGAAGGACACAAAAAAAATGAGCAAAGAGCTTTAAATGCTACATGCCCGAGAGATGCTTTACCCCAAATCTTAACCCACTATACCAGCCATTGGTGGGTATAGGAGAAGGGAGGGAGGCGCAAGATGTCTCAGGCAGGAACTTTTACCAGTATGCAATCAATCAGCCATGGTAAAAGTGGAGGAAAGCGGTGAGGAGCAGGACTCCTGGGTTCCTTCTTTCGTGGCACTGATTATTCAGGCACAGGTAGAGCAGTAAGTTCTTGGCCATTCCTTAGACCCACAGTCAGGTGTCGTAGCTTAGGTTATAAGGTACAGTATTATTTCAAGCAGGGGTGAGAAAATACCCCTCAGAATTTGGCTCCCAGCAGACTGGTGGACCTAGCAGATCTGAGTCATTAAAAGTTCCAAACGGTATAAGAAGGTTGAAAAAACTAGTCAGTGTGCTGATATCCTCATGAAATTAAACATAACCTCAAAAATTAGTTGACATAGAATAAGACTGGTAACAAAAAAAGGTAAAGGGGAGTAGGTTTGGATTGGAGTCTGGAGAAGAAGGCTGAAAAAGAAAGTAATTGTAAAGATTGCTGTGAAATGCTTCCCGAATCTGCCTAGTAAATCCAGATGGGCTTCCTGAAGGAGGAAGCCTAGACAAGCACTTTTGAGCTACCTTTCAAATTAAAAGGAGGATCCTTAAGTGAACAAGAAATGCAAGACTCTAGACCTGAGAGTAACTGAAGAAGGGTACAGAAGTGAAAAGAGGGGAGCTATTAGCACACCAGATTTCATTTGATGGAGAATTGTTATTCTTTATGTGTGTGCCTTTCTCCCTTATAAGCCTCTCAAGGGCCGGGACTGCTCACATTTACGTTCTATACACAATAGAAGCTTAACGATTGTTGAATAAATAAATACATGAATAAATGAATGGATGAGGGTATGAATGGAGTTCTATACGGAGGTGTTTACTCTGAGTGGCATTGTGTGCCGGCTCAGCTATGAGTTTCGGACTGCTATTTGTGACCCTCATCTTCCTTTGCCCAACCATACAGCCCATGATGAGATTCCAGAGCAGTTTGCCACCAGCAAATGATGCTTGCTTTCGGTCTTTTGAAGGAAGACTGCAGTTAACAGTTATTTGACTTTAAATTTAGCACCATTGGGCAAGAATAGAAATGTTCTAATCCTGTCTCCTCCTACGGAATGTGAATTGTGGTCAGAGTAATATGTTTTTGCCTCCTGTGATTTAGATCAAATTTCATAGGCCAGACAGGGCGTAGGGAGCCAGGCTGTAGCAGCCACTCGCCCTGGTAAACAGCGTCACACCTCCCTTGGACGGCCCAGGGCACCATGTGTGCCCTGGTATTACAGACGCCTCGCCAGGGCTTGTCTGTTCTCCCTGCCTTGTCTCTCTGCCTAGTGTTCATGTGGCGTTTGGCTTCCTATTCTTAGAAGCGGGCAATGCGAAGATGTGCAGGTGTGAGAGGTGTGCTTGGAGAAGCCTGCCCCAGAAAAACACACCGAGGGCCTGGATGCTGCTCAGAGCTCTAGGTCTCCACTTCCCAGAAGAAAAAAGGCCACCAGCTCTAAAGCTTCCACTGGGGAAGGCTGAGGTGGCCTCGCAGCGCAATGCTACCCAGGGGGCCATGCTGTCTCTATAAAGCGGCTCCGGGAAAATGTCAGAATGGCATGTCTGCAGGCAGAAGCCAGCGGGAAAATCTGCCTTCCTTCATAAGCCACTAAGGAAATTGTTACCCAGTTGCCTGCTGGGTTGAACATTGTGACCTCTCGGCCACCATATGAGCTCAGGTCTTCGCCTTGAAACAGCTGAGTCATTTTACCCTTTGTGCTTCAGCCACTGTCTGTTGAACATGCTTACTGCCACAGAATTCTAAATCAAATTTTTGATTTAACAACTGAATGAGCATTTCAGTCTCTCTCCCATAATTGACCATGAGCATTGAATTGTACCTTCTCTTTATTTTTTCTTTGACTTTCTTCTCCTTATTGAATACTTTCCCTCCAACTAGGTGGATGCTGGACTCTCTCTCATTTGGGTAAACAATAGAAGTTGAGATATATAATATCTGCTAATAAATTTTTATTCCATTGTTCAATGAAAAGATTATACTTGCTTTGATCAAAATTGTCCCAAAGTTAGGGCTATCAGAGAGCAATTTGTTTACTCCAGAATAAAACATTTGGCTGGTACTCTTAGCAAAATATTCTATGTGACTAGTTATACTGGTGAAAAAATAACATGGCACTTTTGCACAGGCCTTCAGGAATTTTAACATCTCACTCACTCAGGCTTTTAAAATGTAAATCTGTGAAGATAAGACACATTGACCTCTTGGCTATAATTTATTGGGGTGATACAAAGAGCCTTGCAGCACAAACAGAATCTTATTTTCTGTCAATAAGAACAAATGGTCAAAATACTTCACTGGATGGGTGAGTCACTGATGGAAGAATTCCAGAGTCAGAAGGAGATTCTCTCTGGAGCACCCTGCACTACCCCACATACTAGACTTTACGTTGTGAGGAAGCGTGCTTTCCGTCAAGTGTAGGAGTTACCCTTGGAATCAATTCCAAGTGCCCCACAAACTTGGGTCTGTCAGGCTGATTTAATGCAATCCATGATCATCCCAATGTGGCAGATATAAACACTCCTAGAAAAAGCTTACATTATTAGAGTTATTTAATTTACAGGCAAATCTGAGGTTCATAGCAATCAGGAGATACTTAAGGTGACAGCAGACATTGTTGCCTGAGGCCGCTTTAGTATCACCATGGCTTATAAAATCATCACAGCGTCATCATCATTTGAAAACAGGTTTAAGGATATATTTATAGATATAGATATAGATATAAGGTTTAAGGAGATAGATATATCCGCTAAAGAAAGTATCCCCTAACGAAAAACAGACGGAGGCCAGTGAAATTAATCCATCGTCATCGTGTTGGCTGCCTCTACCTGCTACAGAAGCTAAGGCTCTTTCCCTCAGCTGGCTGCCAGTGGGTTTGAGCCCCAGGAGATCTATGACTGCACCATGATTCACTGACCCTGCAGAAGCCAAACTGGCTCCTTCTTCGTCCTGAGGCTTCAGCTCAGGACCTTGGCTTCTCTTCCCTCTTAACAAAGAGAAAAGGGTAGCAATGAGTATGAGGAGTCAGATGGAAACACCAAGCTATAACCACGCCTTTAAAATTATCATCAAAATTAAACAAAGGCTCATCATTAAGAAACCCAATTTTTGAACTAAGGGTTTGAAAAGGAAATTGGCTGGAGTAGGCACATGAGCAAAAGAGAATGTTCCCAAATGGAGGATTATAGAGCTTATTTTAATGAGACCTCAACGATCTTCAGGAAATTTAATAGGAAACTTTATTCTAATTTGTTCAAATGAGCAATGTTTTGAGAAGTTGCTTGAAACTGGGAATAAATGAACAGGGAAAATAAAATCTACTCAAATCTTTGGAACTTACGTGATTTTTTTTCGAGCTACAAGAAAATGATTATTTCGAATAACATGTATCAGAATTGGGAGAATTGTTTTATCTTGCCGCGTTCCCTTTTAAGGCATCCTGCTCATTCCCAGAAGAGCCTGGCTGGCTTCTCATTTGTGGACATTAAAAAGTGTTGAATTTAGCAAGTACTTACCAGGTGTGAAGCATAAGGAGTGGTCTCTACTCTCTCGAGAGCTTATCAGGAGATGGACATACATAGAAATAAGGGAGTAAAGGAAGAAGTGTGAATATGAGTGGGAGTCAAAGCACGGGTAGGAAGCGGGCTCTGGGGATTTTGCCTAAAAGCAATTTGCTGAATGATCAGCTTTCCAAATAACTATTTCACCCAACTTATTTTTCTCTTAACTATCTAATCATAGCTAGTCATTTTTATCTTTCCTTCCTAGCTGACATTTAAGGAATGCTGCTCTGGTTTCAGCTGCTAGACATCTGCCTTCACTGAATCCTGAAGGGTAGAGGGAGGAGGGGGATTGAGGGGCAGACAAAGACATGTTAATAAGTAAACAGTTTTGCTATGAATAATTTGTATTAATATTTTATTCATAATTTGTTCAGATTTAAAGAAGAATATGTTCATATTTAAAGAAGAATTTTCATATTCAAGAACGTGGTTTTCAAAACTATATTCTTACTGGTTGTATCATGGGTATACCTATCAAATAAATCTTGGTCCAGGGAGACCATGGTGCAAATTAGGCCAATCAGAGTTCTTCCCTGGGAGCAATATACGGATATTGAAAGGCAACAGCCTTGGGGCTGTGGAGCTGAGAAAACATGTATTTGGGACTAACAAAAGCCATCTTTCTTCTCTGTCTGCAGACGGAAGCTGGACAGGAATAGGTAGAAATGAAGAGGTATTGTCTCATCCATTTGGGCTGCTATAACAGAATACCATACAATGGGTGGCTTACAAACAGCACAAATTCATTTCTCACAGTTCTGGAGACTGGGAAGTACAAGATCGAGGTGCTAGCAGATTTGGTGTCTGGGGAGAGCCTGCTTCTGGGTTCATAGACGGCTATCTTTTTGCTGTGTCCTCACACAACCAAAGGAATGAGGGAACTCTCTTGGGCCTCTTTTAGAAGGGCACTAATCCCATTCATGAGGGCTCTACCCTCATGACCCAATCACCTCCCAAAGGCCTCTCCACCAAATACCCTCACATTAGGGGTTAGTTCTCAGCATATGAATTTTGGGGAATACAAACCTTCAGTCCATAGAAGATATGGAAAGAAGTTAGCCCTGGAAGGGATCAATTTGAGGCCCTGGTTCCAGTAGTTAATCTTTTCTTTAATTTCTTGAGTTGACAAGAACTGTGAAGAGTCTGAGGTTTTACCCTACTTGCAAGCTAAAAATTTGGTCTTCCAGTTTCGTGAATGTTAAGTAGAAGACATGAGACTCTTGTTTCAGAGAAAAAGGATTTTACTACTCATGTCCATAATAGTAGCCAGAACATCAGTATTTCCTCGTGCCCATCCCCTGAGTCCCAATTCCCACTTGATGATCTAAAGAGGATCAAGTGACACCTGCACGCATTGTGAGTTGCATTATAAAAGAGAAACTCTGAGCTTACAGAACTCAGATCTTTTATAATGGGCAGTAAGCCTGCTTGCCCTTTGCTCCAAAGTGAGACACCAGCAATTCACTATACAAGCATCCTTGAAAAAGTCCAGCAAAAATACAATCATTGTCTCTGCTTACAAGACATGCAGAAACCTGAGAGAACCATGAAAAGTTATCTCCGACAAGAGCTACCCCTGTATGCTTTCCAGCTCCATGAGTTAATACATTTTCCTTAAAGCTACACTGTGTTTATGTCACTTCAACCAAGAATCCTAACCAACACACAGTGTGGCAGTAAGACTCCCATTTTTCAGTGGTCCCTCCCACTCTATTATGAAATCAGAGAGACATAAGTTTATTGTAGATGATTTTGAAAGTTTAAACGTAGATGAAAAGCAATCCCTTTAAATTATATGTAGAGGGCTACCTGGATCTAAGTTTGGAATCTATTTTCATTTCACTGCAGCTGACAAGACTATTCAAATTCCTTTTTTCATGGAGTAACAAAACAAAGCACATATTTTGAGTTATAGAAAATATTTTGAGAGGTATCAACTATTATTCTCAGTTGACCTGGAGCCTTGTAGACAGAAAACTATGAAATTGCCAATGGTGTCAGCTAGGATCCTCTTCCCTCACCCTCCAATTGACCTCCCTTCTTTCTTCTGCATTCCTACCCATAAGACCTTGCTTTAAGTTAACTGCTACATAACACCAGTAATATATGATCTGTATATGAGACAAATATTCTGCCAGGAAAAAAGTACTTATAATATGGATTCTATAAAAATGCAAAGCCTTTTGGAAGGAATCAAAAGAAGCACTAACGGTGGAACTTGTCATCATAAGAGATGTCAGGTAGCTGTTTAAGGATTAGGGAATGCTAAGCCTCATCTAAATCACACCATTTCAGGTGGTTGTTTTAAGGCCACCAGAAAGGGCTTAGCCCCTAAAGGAAGGACTTCCTACTTGTGTTCCTGGTGACTGATCTGTGGGCACTTTAAGTCTCTTACCCATGTCTGTATTTCAAGTGCCTAACATGGTGTCTGACACATAGAAAGTGTTCAATAAGCATTGTTTAGTGGGTGGAAATAAGCCTCTACAGGCAAACGTACTGAAATAAAGTGGGGGCCAGTTCATCAAGGTTATGTGCTCACTCATCCACCTTCTTGAGAAACTGAACAAATCCACACAGGTTACAATTCACAAACAACCAAGATAATCATGCGTGAATTGATGTTCATGGAAACCATCATCTAGAGGAATACTTTAGCTAAAGAAGTTACTTAAGGGAGATTTTTCTCATTCCCAATAGGATTCCCCAGTAATAAACGGGAGTCCTTTCCCCTTCATTCGGGTGTGGGTGTGTGCGTGTTGTACTTGCAGGAGGGGGAAAAGATCCGGGCAGTGGAGAGGGTCATTCAGCCACCTCCGTGACTTAGCCCCACTCTGGAGGCAGCTGTTTTCTCCATCAGCGGCTGGTGGCAGACTTCTCCATATCCATTTGCTGTGGAAGGGCGAGCAGCTGGAATGTCAAGCCCAGACCTAGTCTGAGAAAATAAACTCCCATCCAAGGACAAATGTGAGGTTTCTAGTCCTTAACTGCCCTGGAAACATCATTTCGCCCTGTGTTTGCCTTGTGTTTAGAAATGTGGAGGGATGTATATGTCATACTGTGGCTTGTTGTGCGCCTTTCTCCTCCTCTTCTCTAAGACTAGGTCTAGCTAGTCAAAGAAAGAAAGCCAGGAATAAATTCAGGATTATTCTGTAAAGCGCTATAGATAATTCATAAAAAGTGTGATTTTCATCTGTATTGTGGATAATAAGAATCAGATTTCTTATCGTTGGGGAAGGAAATTACAACTACAAAACAGATGAAGCTGGAATGAACCCTGTGGTATTGGATTGGAACTGGAGGTATCAGTATGAACTTATAATTTGATATATAGAAATAGATATAGATATATTTAACATATAGATATGTATATAATTTTTTCTGGATGTCTGAGGAGAGGGCCTAGCAGCAAAATCAATAAGTATACTTAATGCTCATATTTTGTTTTCTAACATCATTCTTCACTGAAAGGAACAGGGTCCTTAGAGAAATGTTCAATTCCAGGCTTACGGCATGGAGAGTACCACATGAGCCTGGAATATTGTGTTGAGTCACAAAAGAAGTCCTCAAAGAATGATGGAGAAACATTAGAAGGGCAGGAGCTTCCACTGGCCAAATCTGGGATAATTGGAGCATCAATATGAAAGAAAGCGAGAGAGACTGGGGGTGGGGGGTCGGGGAGAAAATGTGGCAAAGTGTTAACATTTGGGAAATTTGGTTGAAGAGTACATGGGAATTTTTTATTTTATTTTTGCAATTTTCCTGTAAGTCTGAAATTATTTCAAAAGAAAATTTAAACACATGTATAAACAGTTGTAGGGGGAGAGAAATGAAGCAATATTAGCAAAATATTGATAATTGTTGAAGTTAGATATTAGATACCTGGGAAATCATTGTACTCTTTTCCCTATTGTTATGTATGATTGAATCTTTTCCATAGCAAAAATGAAAAAATAATAATAAAAGAACACCCAGGTGATCTTAGTTTAAGAAGGCCTCTTGTGTTTCTAGCCTCATGGTACCCTGGAATCTAGGCCCTTGTGCATGGCCCATGGAAATAACATCAACCTGTTTTCTCTTCTCTGTCTTTCCCACCCACTGCGGTCCGCCATCCTCACTACCAACAAGAGGGGTAGTCTTTCTGAAATATGTCTTTCAATATTTTATCCCCCCTCTACCTCTCTTCCCCTGCCAAGAGGAGAAAATCTGAACTTTCATTTCTAAGTTTTCAAGGTCTTCTATAATTAGTTCCTGACCTACTTTTGCAACCTCATCTTCCAAATTCCTAACAAGAATATTCTTCATTAAACACTGTGTTCCTTGTCCTGTCCCAAGGGCTGTTTGGATGTTCTTACCTCTATATTTGGTAGGTCTGAAAACATGTCCATAATCCTCTCTTATTTATTTAATTTTTTAATCTTTACTATCCATTAGGATGACTGATGGGGATGACGGGGTTAGGGGCTATTTCAAAGGGATGGGCTATGACCATTCCTCACCAGAACTGGTTGTTCCTTTTGTGGGATTCTAGCCTGAGAATGTGTTCTTTGAGGCTGCTGGAGTTCCAGGTAAGAGGTGGGCTAAGTTTGCTGGAGGCTATGTTTATTTTCTCATCACCAATTTGTTTAGAATTTAAGTCACGTCTTACTCTATAGTGAATCTGCAGGGAAGTTTCAACAACTCCAAAACATCCCATCTATTCTTCCCCTATTCCCTTAATTTTTATTCAATACTTGCTTGGTCCTCCCATCTCTCATCCGAGAGTCTTAGACGTAATGTTCCATTGGTTAGATAGCACATTGTTAGCATGTAAACTTCAGGGGGACACCCTCTCTCCTCTCTTTATCTGATATCCTGTGACGTATTTTTTCTACCTTTGGCAATGATCTGAGTGATAGAAAAGTTTGTGATTGAGACAAAAACTTCTATTATAGTAATTTTCATATCTCAGAGCAAATTCTTGCAAAATAGGTGTTCAAATATTTATCAAGTGATCTGTAGAAACCTAATCATTTATTCATAAAAGTTCCAATCACATTGCCCTACTGTGAGAGAACTTGGAGACCTTGAAAGCAATTAAATGAAGGGAAACACATAGAAGCCTTAATAGAGGTTCCTGTATTTACCTCTCTCCACATTTTATGACACCTTCTAAATGCCTGAACAGCATGCTCTTCTCAGGCTCAGTATTTTCTTTGCGTGCTAATTCCAAGCACCTTTATATTTCAATTATGATGGGACCACTTTAAAAGTATGTGGATTCTATGACTAGGCTTTAATAACCCTAAACTCCTTCACCTCCTACTCCATGATACATTTTGTAGGTAAGCTTACCCACAATCGCCAACCGGTCAATCTCTTTACACACTTAGCCCACCATCCATGGTGCAGTCATCTTTCAACAACTTCCTGGAAGTCCTCTAAACTCTAATGATCATTTGTTTTGGATTCTTAGGGAGCATTTATACCATCATAAGAATAGGTGGCTTTTTTTGGTCCACTCTGGCTTCTGATGCTCCATCATCTTAGAATGCCTTGGTGATGATAACCAGCATTTACATATACTTACTATGTGCAAGATTCTATTCTAAATGCTTTACCTGAATTAATGCATTTGAGTCTATTTTCATTTTTCAGTCTTTAATATGACTAGCCTCTGAGATAAACCTCTTCAGAAATATTCTGGGCAGTCCTAGATGCTCATTTGCCAGAAATTCTAGCCCAAGCTAGAATTGGAAATATAATAAGCCAAGTCCGTGGTTTGGTATGGCAGCCGTTGGCGATTAAAAAAAGAAAAAAAATTAAAGAAATGCTATTTCTATTATAAAAACAATATTTTTTGAGTTCCAAAGAGAAAAACAATTATGACACTCCCAACATATTTTGGCGGTTGGAAAGTAGAAAGTCGAAAATGGCTTTTAAAAAAAATGGGCAAAATACATCTTGCAACCATATTACTAGTGGCTTTAAATGGAAAGAATGACAGACCAACCTGGGTACAGGGCTAGCATTTCATCTCAAGAACTTTTTCAATTCTGTGGTCTCGAAACAGTTCCAGAAAAAGCATCCTCAGAACATGGCCTAATACTAAATAAATACTACACATTTTATGGTTTCAGATCTAGGGCCCAGGAAACACAAGATTAAGCAATGGAAGAACTCTTGCGGGCTGAGATCTCTGGGTTCACTAATTCTGAACACGTCAGGCCATAGCTCCCAGTCCCACCATTAAAAGATGTGATTAACAGTACAGAGTCATCTTAGAACTGCTCTCCTGTGGCCTCTCCAGCCTTTTATGTTTCTCAATCAATGAGGCCTTTGGCTTCATTTTCTCCCTTGACTCCTAAAACCCCACATTGACTTGAGCCTTCCTCCTTTCCAACAGCTCCTGTATCTATTTGCTCCACTTCCTTCATGTCCCCAAGAGTTGGGTTTGAGCCCTCTTAACATAATACAAGTTCCATGCAAGTATGGAAAACTTTATTCATAATTTCTACTATCACCTCTGTGCAAATAACTTCCAAATCATCATTCCACCCCCAAATTCTCTCATGAACTCTTGTCCTATATGCCTAACAGAGGTTAGACTTTTCCTGTTGGATTTCATGCAATCACTCTAAATCATGATTAATAGTGAGGGTTATTTCTTTTCCCGAGAACCAGGAATTATGCTAAGCACTTTCTTTCTCCTCTCATTACTGCTTTTATTTCACTAATGGATGTTTTGGCTACAAATTCATATTTTACTTTTAAATATGAGAAAGTTATGTGAAGAAAATACAAATGTTTACTTCAAATTGATTTACTGTTTTCTGCACATTACTTGACATTAAAAATTCTTTATACACTATCATTGACCACAGAAATTTAAATGAGTATTAACTCATTTGCCTGTTTTCAATGGTATGAATTCTCTGAGCCCTGGTGACAGCTGTTGTTGTCTCTGTGGGGTTTCTGGAAGTCGTCAGATATAAAGGAGAAGTTTCTCCCCCAGAAGTCTGGAAGCGAAGGAGGTGGCATGTAGAAAACTAGATCTTTCCAAGGGTGGAGGTAATGGTACTATGGGGAAATGGGGAGATTTTTAAATCTTCAGCTTCTCCAAGAATCATCCGGATGGGTGGTCCTGGCTAGGAGTGTTTATCACCTTGAGGGCAGCCCGAGTTAGCAGAGCCAGTGACCTCTCCAGACTGCGTCTGGTAATCATGACATGCAATTCTGTCCTGTTACTGAGGGGCCTTGTTCACTTTGGCCCATGGTCTGCTTTTCTCAGGTGGCCATGGAATCCACGGTCTTTGTTGCAGGTTCCTCCATGGAGGCAGGATGCTGGTCTCATCTCTTAGCTCTTGTTGTCTCCCACCTGGACACAGCACTCAGGCAAAAGCCTGCCCAGCTCCATTCAGTGTCTCTCCATTTTCTCTTCCACCCAATGAAGCATCCTCAGCCTCACTTATCAAGACTATTTCCTAACCAGGTTTCCTAACCTCAGCCTCCTCTCCCTTCGAAATCATTTTACGTGCCAGGGCAGATTAATCTTCTTTTTTCATTCCAATTCACATGCTGAAAGTCTTCAGAGGCTCCCAATTAAGATAAAGCACAAATCCTTAGTCTGGCATCATTTCTAATCTTCTCCAAAGCACTCTCTTTACATTTTTAAACACTGATTTTCCCACTTTTGCTTCAGCCACACTGGTGAACTCATTCCTAAATATGCAATGTGCCCTCTGCTCTGCTAGTACCCACTTCAGGTGCCAGTGGGATGAAAGAATGTTTATGAAGACATCTAGTCTGTCCTGCCATAATGAGCCCTGTTAAATGGGTGATGCCCTTGAACTTCACACCCCATGGAGTGAAGGTGAAGCTCAGTTATTCAACAAAACTTTCGGCTAGCCCTCATTGTACAACCATGTTGGGTCTGCCACCTCTGCTCTGGGGAGAAATGAGAGCTATTGAAACTGTTCTCCATGCTCCCTCTTTGCCATTTTAACTGGTCTCTTCTAAGGTCATATCTAGATGAAATGTAGCATCAAATTTCCAAAGCCACACCCATCCTGAGCAAGGAAAATCATCTCCTTTTGACTTCAGTTTCTCCAACTAGGACTCAGAGATGGTTAAAAGTTTGGTAGCTTTCATTCACGTATTAAAAGTTCTCATTTCCACTTGTGTTTTTCAGATGGTTTGCAGGACCTTTTGACGCAGACCCAGTGGCTATTGGATACCCTACTAAGCATAGGTTGCTTCTATTCTCTGCTCCTGCTTCCTTAGCTGCCAGGCACATGGAGACAGAGTCAGCCTCATCCTAAATCCTGGCTGTTCAGCACTGGCCTCATCACTGCTATTGTTTTCCTTAAATGGGCTTCATCCAAATATGCTTCCAGCAGTTATTCTCCTTAAATTGCAAAGTAGACACAAGGGCCAAATGAGGAGAACAGATCACTGTAAACTTTGCTCATTATGTTGAGCTTTTGCCTTCTGCGGTTCACGATAAATTCCAAGACCTGACTATTTGATAGGGGTTTAGGGAAAAATCAGGCACCATTATTTCTATTCATAAAAAGTAGATACCCTGGGCTGGTCTGAAATTATGAAGGCCTTTGTCTGAAGCTCTGCTAGATTTAGGGTACAGGGACCAACAGCTCCACCCCCAGGCCCAATTTGCTTTCACCTCCAGGCCCATAGAAGTGTCTCTCAGAATCTCTCCAGAGCACTATTTAAACATAAGAATCGTAGGCAAGGCTGTGACTTCATAGGATATCAGAACCTGAAAGAATAATACAACTGGCCTTACCATGTATGAAAATTTTCAGCTGTGTATTTCAATTGTTATGACTAATACTGCAGAGGAGGGAAACTGAGGCTCAGAATACCAATTTTGACACTTACTATGTCCCAGGAACTCTGGACGAACATTTGCATTCATTCTCTCCTATGAGCCTAACTATCCTACGATGATGAGAGATGGGGAAACTAGGAGAGTAGATAAAATTTCCCTGTGGTAACAGCTCTGGTAAGTGATAGAGCCCAGTTTTGAATCTGTTTTCTTCTTTGAGCAGCTCCTTGAAAGCCCTTAGCCAAGGACTGACTGGGGACTATGAAAGTCCAGCTCCGCTGCCTCTAGTCAAGACAAACTCTGAGGCGTGACACCCTCTGAGCACCCTGTGGGATCCAGTAGAGGCTGGGTCTCTGCCTGAGCTCATAGCCTTGTTTGGCTTCCACCCTGCAGAGCGAAGAAGTGGCAGGGCTGGGACTCTCCCACTGGCCGTCTCCTTCCAACTCCAGGGTTCTCTCCACCAAAGATGCCAACCACAGCTGTGATTTCAAATTTAAAGCATACCTACAGGGTGACACAGATGCAAATGGATGAGGCACTTTCCCAATCTCTGCCGACACCTTTCTGGTCTCCTCATCCAAAAATGTTTGGTTGATTAAGCTGTGCAATCCCAGTAGCACAGTGGCAGGCTGTAAATGTTTATTCTATCACAAATTCATGCCGCATTTACTAAACTCCTATATATCACTGACATTACTTGGGGCACACTGGAAAGACAGGCTCTTGCCTGATGTTGCTCTTTTCACATAATGAGCCTCAGAACACCCTTCCCTGGAACAGGAAGCAGGTAGTGAAGGAGCTGGGAGCCCTGGGGGGCAGAGAAAGCCCTACTCAGCCTCCATAGCAACACTGCAAGGGAGCCAAGAGTTCTTTCAGCTCCTCTAGATACTTCTTTTATCAGATATCAACCAACTTCTCACACTCTCCAAGTTGTAAGTGCTGTTAATTCCTCTCCAAATCAATGCAAAACTATGAATGAGTAACAGCAGCTTTATGAGTATTTCTCCTAAATAGCAAGGACTCCAGAGTTAGGGAGGTTTGGGCTCAGATCCTTGCTCCACCATTACTAACTGATTATCCTCAAGACCCACTTACCTCCACTATAGACGGGAGATAGTACCTACCTAACAGCAGGGTAAGAATTAAATACATAGCAAATGCAAATTCTATTGGGCTTCAAATAGGTCCTGGCATAAAGTAGGCTTTCAAATGTCAGCTGCCTCCACTTCCCCATATTTCTTTCTGTCCCAGAGATATTTGCAAAGCAATCATAACTATAAGCAGCAGAAGGAAAGCTCTGATGGTTGAGTTTCAGTAGTCATTTATTAGTCAAGGAGGATGTGGCCGGGTGGGGGGCGGGGGGTCTCGATACTCCTGAAGTCACGTGACATAGATGTTTCCTTCCTTCATTCACAGGTGAGACCAGCCAGGGTGTGACCTTTAGCACTGACCCAGGCAGACTGTGCTTTATTCCTCATGGGTGGGTTGGATTATGCTAGCCTGAGATCCTGATGGTGAGAAGAGAGCTGGCCAACCTCTCTCCTCAAGTCCCCATAGTGACAGAAGGATCCCATAGGACCCCAAAACCTCAGACAACCAAGAGATCATCTTTAGACGCACTTCTTGGTATGCATGCATCTCTGCATGACCACATTAAAAAATATGGAGGCCTCTCTCTGCCAGGCAAAGACTGTGTGCAGAAACAGAAGCAGGCACCAGAACTCACAGTGAGTCACAGGGCATTTAATTTGTTTCTGCTTTTGATTTTTACGAACTGGGGGAAAAAGGAAGTTTTACTCTTTTCCTTCTGTTCCATTACAATAACGACTCTGTTAACACATTTTTGGAATTTTCATTTGAAGTCTAGGGCACTTCCTGGATGATGAGGATCCAGATATATTATGCTTGGTTTTCTAAAGTAAGCCCAGAATAAGATTAGTAGGTCACTGATCCTAAGGAGGAGATGCTCTGGCAGGTAAATAACTTGGAGAGGGAAGCAGGTGCCACTGTCACAGATAGTTTCTTACCCTTTGAATCTTACAGACCATTAAGAAACCCAAACTATGGGTGGTAGGGTGGGGAAGAGGGTAGTGGGGATTAAAAATAAATTCAAGTCAATGCGCAGAATCAACCAAGAAAGAGCAGAGAGGCAGCCTGCATAAAGCGCAGTGCTGAGTTAGCAGAATTTGGGAATTATTTGTTAGTTAGAATTTCTCAACACAGATGTCTTATCCTAGTGGTCTATTTATAAGTGTTCTTTGAGGTGACACAGATGAGAAGATTAGAGAGAAAAGGTTGGAGAGGCAAGTGACCTTGAGTTCCTTAAATAATTTCTTCTTCCCATAAGAAAAAGATGACAAGGAGAAATAGTGTTTCCTTCCCCAATTGTAGGTAAGTTGGATGTCATTCCTTATAGCGAGCCCCAATCTGGGAAAACAATCCAACGAAGGTACAGAAATATTTTCAAAATGTTCCCTAATGGGTCTGATGTACGTCTGTCTTGTGGACTGACCCAGCCAATCTGGTCATACATAATTTTACGTTTTTCATAGTAGCTGTCAAAGAAGTGTGGGCTTGGTGAGGATTATTGTCTTAGAAGGAAAGTGAGTCTCAGACCAAAGTCTGCCATATATATGGATATTCATTATCTAGATATTTATTAACAAATAAGGAGAAAAGGTCATAAAACTGTTTGGCAGGCTTTCCTACCCTAGAACAAAAGGAAACTGTGACTCATGCATAAAAGGTTGACTTGAGACAGATGCCCCTAGTTACTCAAAGTCAGTATCAGGCAACCAGAAATCCTAATCCAGTGGCTGCAACCAGGGCTGTCTAGGGACAGGTCTCAGCCATCAGCCACCTCCCAAGGGGTCTGCAGACCCCCTTAGATTCTTATGCTCTCTTCAGGCAAGGCCTGGGAGGCTTGCTCAGATGTTTTAGCCAATCCACACAGCTTTCATCTCACCAATGAGAAGCCTAGTCTAACACTCATAATTTTATCAAGAGATAATAAATCCTATATTAAAAAAAATCTTACAAATAAATAATAAAACACAAACAGGGCAACAGGAAATCAGCAAAATTGGTAAAATAAGGGAAATTTATAGAGTAAATCAGGAAGTTGAGATATGTACAAAATGAGTTTAACCTCACTCATAACCATAAAGAGGCAAGTTAAAATAAGACACTTTCAATCTATTAAAGCAACAAATAATATTGTGTTTATTTTGGCATGAGGAATTGAACTCGCTAATATACTTGCGTGGGATAGCAGCTATACACTTTATGAAGTTTATCAATGTGTATCAAAGTATTATATACTTTTTTGACAAAATAATTTCACTCCCCAAAATTTATCCTCAGAAAATAATTAAAGACATGTCAAAACCTAGCTGGTAGGATATTTACTGTAGTTTTGTTTATAATACTAAAATTGAAAATGAACTAAATTGCCAGTGAGATGTGATGGCTGAATAAATTATGGTGGAGTTTTACATTCTAATTAATTACAGGTATCAGCAATCACGTAAAAGAAAAGTCAGAAAAAACTTTGTAGACTTGAGACACAAGGCAATATAAGAAAAAATTGACCAAGTGAATACAGAAAAATGCAAATGTACTGTACATAAAAATAATAAAACAAACCAATTATTCAATAAATATAAGTCTCTATGGCCACATTAATAGCAATATTAATGATAATATAGATACATTGCATATCAAAAGTACTAAAACATATATGAGAACATTAAAATAAAAAGGCTAACTATGGCCAGTGAGATTATGAGTAAATTTTGTTTGTTGCTCCTTATATTTTCTTCAATAATGACATGAATTCTCTCCTAAAAGAGGGAAATATTACACTTCTTTTTAAACAATTTTATCACCTCCTGAAGGGCTGTGCTGTTCTCTTAAGCTGATCTTTTTTTTATTTCAAAGATAGAGATGACTATATCCAAAATTATAACATTTCAGGATGGCTTCTCTTCATTTTTAAATTTTAAACTAGATTACATCATAGCAACTTGATTGTGCACAATATTAATTTACAAAATAAGAAAGAAGTAATTCCTTTTGAGGGTCGTGTCCCACCCAACTAGATTTATGAACATAGCGTATTCATAGAATTAGGTGGTTGGTTAAGTAGGAGTAATAAGGGAATGACAGAGAGATAGAAAGTCCAACTGATTTAAAAGTGACTTTGAGAAACATTACAGGTTCTAAAGAGAAGACAAGAAGGTTGTCCTGACGCTGGTGTTCCTAAGTTGCTAATTAATTGAAAGAATTCTCTAAAGCGTTGGCTTTGGCTGCTTAGTGGGCAAAATGATCAAGACAGGATGTTGCAGATGATCGCGATGCCCTGGCCTATATCTCCTCCACCCAGCTTTGAGATCACCTGCAGCTGCGAAGGACAGTGCCCAGCAATCCCACAGCTTCCCGCCTCAAGCACTTACTTTTCTCTGAGGATTTTTCTCTGGCATTGTCAAGTGTGCTCACCCTAAGGCAGCCTGGAAGTACTTAGGTATTAATGCCCTCATGGGTAGTTCTCAGTCAATGAGAGACACAGTTTATGGGTAAATATCCCAGTGTTTCAGTCCCTTGGTTCGACAATTTAGGATGCATTTTACACAACTCTTCAAAAAGACCCCAAGTAGGATTGGATTCCAGTTTCCCATAGCTTATTAAAACTCTTATATTGGTTTTCAACTTTCTGTTTGTAAATATCCACATTTCTTTAATTGCATTCCCTGAGATCATCTTTAAAAATCTACTACCTATATCCAAGTTCTTGTCTAAGGTCTGCCTTGGGAGAAATTCAAGGTAAGAATCAGTATAAACTTTGTGCATAGAGATCTTACGGCCAAGCCCCTTCAAACTCTTGTAAACACTGCATCACCAACAAGCTCTTCACATCGCGGTGACTGGCCAACAGATCTGGGCCAAAGGAGTCTGGATCTTAGAGAAATCTCAATCCTAGAAGTAAAATATCTTTATGTTACAAGATAAGACTTCCTTAACTGACTGTGCCATTGGATGGGATAGGAACCATCATTACTGACAATAGCGAAGGGAAGGAGGCAGGAGAGAGAGTGGGCTAATGAACTTGATTGAGCACACAAGAGGAAACTCAGAGGATCACTCTCAGAAAACTTAAAGTTCTTCACTACTGTCTTTGATACCAAATTGCTCAGCATCTTATTGCTTCAAATTCTCTGCCTTACATGACAGCCCTGGTGGATAGGGGCTGTACTACCACCATCATCAATGATGAAATACCTGTATGAAGACCAACTGATAGTATGAAGTGTGCACAGACCCCACTCCAAATAACTTAGATAAGACTTGTTTGCAGTGGGGTCGTTGTCAACAGTATTTTGAAAAATTCCCTGGATGATTCTATGAAGCCAGCATGGAAAACAATTGCTCCAAGCAGATGCCCTACTGCTGGAGGGAATTCAAAATTCATAGTCATTATAAAATGCTTTCTTTTGACCCCATCTTTATTCTTGTCTCCTTATGTCCTCACTTTTAGGCAGAAGCCCTCTTTGAAGATCTTCATTAAGCTCTTTGAATGGAGACATAAGGGCAAACTCTCCCTCCATTGTAACAAGACATGGTGAAGCTGATGTGTCAGTAGCCATCTTGTACTTTACTAGGCGTAAAGGACTTTAAAACCATGGAAAATTGTAGGTATCCAAGGAGTTTCCTCTCAGGGACCACCTTATTTCTAGGGTCATCAAGGTGGACATTCCAAGATGGATATTTCAGCAGAACGCTTTCTTTAGACTGCCCCAATAATCCTCTTAATAAATAATTTAATTAAAACAATGATTTTTCAAGTCTCTTGTTGCTTGGTAGCTACACATATCAGCCAAATCAATTCTGATAATTAATGGCAAGGCAGATGGTACAGGCAGGTTCTCTCTAGTCTCTGCCAGAGGAGAGATAAATCCTTGAAAGTGAACTTGAAAATATGTCATACTCAACTCTCTCATTACTTAGGAAGCTTTGAACTTTTTAGAAGAACTAAGAGGTTCTTCCCAAAATTACCTTCGGTACATACTTCAGCTATTAAACAGACACTTGCATCGCCACATTACAGACATTACCCAAGCTTCTAAGTTGACATTTACATTGGATTGAAAAAATTCAAGTAATGTAAGTTTTTATTATTTTGATATTCAATTGATTCTGATTAAACCCATTCTCATGTTCAAATGTCCTGACTTTTCTATTTTCTATTTAGTTTGGTTCAACAATATTACCAAACATATGAACTTTTAAAGAAGATCTTTAAAAAAGAAATAACATTGGGTGAGATGTGACCATTACTGCACCCAAATATTGGTTTGGAAAAAAGAAAGTTAGCTGACGGTTTTGACAATTTTCAAATAAATTGCAGAGGGGTTGACACAGAGTAGAGAGGGTCATGAGTATTTGTGGTATGTGTTTCCTGCTGTTTAATATTAATTATTAATATTATAAATTCCTAAAGGGACAATCTCTGGACTTTTTCCAGTGGTCTTTTCAAGCTAAGTTCTGCTCTACAGAAAAGAACAAAGAGAAGTCATCAAATATATTATCATACACCTATAGGAAAAGTCAAAGACTTTGCATCACCCAGGTTTCTGTATGCCATTCATTACACAACCTGTGCAAGTCAACTAATGAACATTGCTGAACACCCCACAGAAAAGCAAGATGGCTCCCAAACGGGTGAGAAATACCCAACTCCCAATCAGATTAGAGGTTTGCTTGGGTGAGTTTCTTATGGTAAAATGATAGATGAAATCTTAGAATTGGAATTTCTCTGAAAAGATCTCACCCTAAAGGCTAAATGGGAGAGTGAATCCATTTCTAATGAAAATTAAAAAACGTAAAGAATAAAGCAAATTAAGATCAATCAGAGAAAAAAATCGATGGAGAAAGCCAAGTTCACAGTCAAGAAAATCATGCTAAAAGTCTAGAGAGAGATTGAGCTCTTCCATCTCAGCCCTGCTATTCACTACATACCCAATCCTGAGAGAGTTACTTGGCCTCTCTGGTCCTAAGTTTTCTCATCCAGAGGCAAACGTGTGAACCTAGGGCTGATGTAGCCGGCCTGGAGGCCTAAGCAAGTGTCCCCCTCTCTCCATGGAGAGAAGGATGCAATCTCCCTGGAACCCCTAGTTAACAAGGCCCCCTGCTAGGATCCACTTCCCTCATAGGTAAGAGGAGGGGGCTGAACTACATAATCTCTGAACCCTGCTAGGCTCTACCACTGATTTTGCTGTCCTGGGCAAATTATTTAATTCCTCTAAGCTTTAGTTCCTCAGTTATAAAATAGGAGTAATAATTACCTATTTCATAGCGTTGTTATAAGAATAAGTTTGTATTTGTAAAGTGGAAGAAAATTTATCACATAGTAATTAATCAATAAATGCTATTTTGTAATACTGTTAGCATTGTTGTTTTTATTATTATTATTAAACACTTCAGATTTATTTTGGATTAAGCCCCACATTGTACTTTCAAGCACGGGCTTCAAAACCATTTCTAAAAAGCTATTTATTATTTTCATTCTTTTTTTTTTTTTAAATTTAAAGGAAATCCTTACTTATTTAAGAAAAAGACTGAGAGGGACATGGTGTTGCTTTGAGTCTTAAAGAATTGAGTCCACGTCTCCAGGTTTGTCTCTAAAGCCGGGTTCTTCGCCAGGTTCTTCAGGAGGGAAGACACAGAGCTGGGAAGAGAACTGGGCCCTATTTACACGATAGCAAAACAAGAGGCCAGTTCAGCCAGTTTCATCAAACTAGTCAGTTCTGTGAAGCAATGGTCCAACTGGAGGATCATCCTTAGGGGAGCCAAGTGCCAACACAAACAACCACTCAGAGAGAAGCTCCACATCCCGCTCAGAGAGCTGGTTGTCGAGTTATAACTCATCTGAAGTTTATGAACGATTTTGATGTTGACTGTTTCCATCTCATAATAAAACCACTGAGATCTAAGCCCCAGATTGAAGACATTCCAGACGTAAAGGCCACAAAAAGGGCTGTTCAAATGACGCTTCACCCTGAAGCATTCTTTTCTTTCCCACAGCCCACCCAGTGTGATATTACTGATTTCTGTTTCCTGCAGATCCAGCCCTTTGCTCAGAGAAGGCGTGGGAACTTTCGGCCCTTCCCTGTTGCCATCTCTGCACATGCCTTTCACTGACTTGGAGGCGGAGAGGGAAGACATGGAGACACTAAATGATCCTGAATGGCACAGGGTTGCAGCCAGTTTGGCTTTGTTGCAACTTCCTGAGTTTCCTCTGAGGACAGCTAGACTCCTTGCTCTCTCTAGATAACCAGTCTGATTCTTTACAAAATGACAGTGCACATTTTAATGGAACTCTGGTGAGAAAAAGAACAATACTTAGAGATCTCTGCATAGGCCACCGTAAATGCTTTATGCATTCTCTAGATTCTAGGGTCTCAGATGAAGGATTAATTATCAGTCTGGTCATAGCAACTGATTTTTTAAAACATGCCCTTTTAATGAAAGATTTCAGCCATACAGAAAATTACAGAGAATAATATAATGAACATCCGTATACTCCCCACTTAGATTTAATACGTTAACATTTTGCCCCTGCTTCTATTTTTCAAATTGTGAGGTCATTCAAACATATGGAAAAATATAGGGAAAAGACTTAACAAATAGCTTTGCCAATAAAATAGGTAAAGTGCTTGGAATAGCACCTGGACCATGGAAAACACAAAGGGAGCTACTATTTTTGTTGATGCTACCCATGCCAAGCTTTTTATTAGATTTTAACATTCTTTCATAATTGTCTCAGATTTTTCAAAGAAATCAAAACACCAAGACACTCGGGGCCCTGCCTATCCCTCCCTGAGGTCTTTGTCCTTCTTCGCTTCCTCACTCCCCTCACCTCCCTCCCTCACCTCCTTCCCTCACCTCCTTGCTTCCTCATTCTCGCACTTCCCCATCTGCAGAGAAAACCACTGCCCTGGATTTTGTGTCAATTATTCCAATTTTTATACTTTTGCACCATGTTGTCTGAATTATTGTACTCCCAAGCAATATTTAGTGTACTTTTTTATTTATAAATATATGTATCCATTGTTGCATAATTTGCTTTTTCACTTAATATGTTTTTGAGATTTATTTGTGTTGCTGTATATAACTGGTTCTTTCATTTTTAACTGCTGTATGGTATTCGCTACATAAATATATATTATCTATTTTTTTGATGATCACTGAGGTTGTTTCTAGATTTTTATTGTAAATATTCTACAATAAACATATACAGGTTTTCTTGTGTCCATATGCAAGGGTCTATTTAAGGCAGTGGCTTAACACACACGTGTACTTATGCACATTTACACACTTAGATATAAACTGAAACCAAAGTTTTATAAAACAACCTTTTATTATTTTGCTCTTTTTATTATTTTCTATTCATTCTATTTTTTTCTATTCCATTCCATTCTTGTCCATTCCCATCTAACCTATCCTATTCTGAGAAAAGCGAAGGTGGCCTGTGATTCACCAAAATGATTTCCCATTTCACTAATTAGTCTAAACTCATAGTTTGAATCGTATCACTTTGGGTTTTATGTATGAAGATGGAATTCCGGAGTCAAATGGCATATAAATCTTCAACTTTGCTATTATGAGCTCTCCCAAAATACCCCCAACAAAGAAGAAAAAGAACTCTGCTGATCAAGCAAAACTAAGTTTCCTAGGCCTACTGCGATAAGAGAGAGCGCAACCACGGCAGAGTCTGCATCGTGCCTCAAAGTGGAGAACTTACGACATAGTATTTATATGGTTTTTAGGACCTGGGCTAAACACTTGTTTTGGTTTTTTTTGAGGACGACTAGCCCTGAGCTAACATCTGCCAATCCTCCTCTTTTTGCTGAGGGAGACTGGCCCTGAACTCACATCCGTGCCCATCTTCTTCCACTTTATATGTGGGACGCCTGCCACAGCATGGCTTGCCAAGCGGTGCCATGTCCGCACCCGGGATCTGAACTGGCAAACCCCGAGCGCCGAGAAGCAGAACGTGCGCACTTAACCACTGCGCCACCAGGCCAGCCCGGGCTAAGCAGTTTTAAGGTTTATTTTGCACAGCAGGAAACTAATTTGGATGGGGCAGAGTTTGTGACATAATAGCTTTGAATTGATAGGCACCATGAGGCAAGGCTCTTGAAGCAAGCCTTGATGAGCAAGCTATTGGTCTTGATAAGCAAGTTATTTTTGTAGCCTCACAGTCTTATCTTCCAAGAGAAAAATATCTCTTGGAGCAAGTAGCTAAATATTGCTTAACAAAGAGACAGAAAAGCGTGCCTGGTCTCAGACTTGTCTAACATGAGGACAAAAGTATGTCTCATATCAGGTTGTTTAACACCAGGAGAGGGAATTATGTTGGATTTGGTTCTCACTGGATGATACCAAATGTTCTTGAAAGTGCTTGTGTCAATTTACACTCCCATCATTCCACATCCTCACCAAGATTTAGCATTGTCTGAGTTTTGCTTACTTTTGCCAATTTGATAAATACAAAATGGTGTCTAAAACTGTCATTTTATTTTACATTTCCTTATATTTTCTATATTTATATTTTATTTTCTAATTCCTTATTTTATATTTCTAGTGAGATTTAACATCTTTCTATGTGACTATTGGCCATTTGGATTTCTTCTTCATATCCTTTGTCCATTTTTCTTATTGTGGTCTTTCTATATATATTCTGGATCATAATATTTTGATGAGCATAGACAATAAGCATTCCAAATATCTTCTCCCAGCCTGTGCTTATAATTTATCTTAATAGTTGACATCTTTTGTTAGGCAGAGTTTCAAAATTAAATGTAGGAAAATTGATCAATAATTTCTATGCTTTGTGCTTTTGGTTCATTCTTCTAGAAATTCTTAAAATATTTTCCTGTACTTTTGTTTAGATATTTAAAAATTTTTATCTCATGTTTAGATTTTTAAACTCTCATTTTTTTTTTTGCACAATAAGAGAGTATTTTAGTCAAATATTGCCACAATAATGCTTCTTTTTAAAAATCCCCACATTGGTGGATTATAACAGAAAGCGATTATTTACATATCATGCCCCTTTGGGTTAATTTATTTTGGCTAATAGCTGTGCTCAGCTGCGTTTGGTTTCAGACTATGAGTTCAGGTCAAGTTTGCTTCGCATACATGTTACATTATTCTGGGACCAGTAGGCTACCCAGGGCAACGGCAAAAGTGGAAGAGACCAAGCCCAACCTCTCTAGAACATTTCAATTCCCTGATCATGTGACATCTGCTAACATTCCTTTGACCAAAGCAAGACACATGGCCAAGCTCAGAATCAGTGCAATGGGGAAACGTACTCTGCTTCTATGGGGAAGAACTCCAAAGCCCATGACAATGGGTGTGGATGCTGAGAGGGGTGGAAAATTGAGAACAATAATGAAATCTACCAGAGGCTACCCTCTTGGTTATAATTATTATGTTTCTGTCACACACAAAGTTCACTCAACCCTTCCCTATTATACCCCAAAAGACTCATCCAATCAAGGCATCGAGCTCTAAATCCAGGACCTTATTATCTATGTCATATCTGGATGCAGCTCCAGAAAGACAAGTTATCTGCCTCTCACACACCCAACATACGGTGATGAAACATGGACAGGATAACTGCAACAAACCCTGCTGTTCAAAGAAAGAAAAGAAGAGGAGGCACATAGGAATCACTGGCCCATAGCAATTTGGAAGGTCCCTTTTCCTTGAGGTTAGGGAATCGATCTTGATAAGCCTCCAGTTTAAAATCCTGGGAATGCTCCCTAGTCCATTTTTTCCCTATGGTGATTGGTTCTGCCCTCTTCTGTTTCCTTTTTTCTGCTGTTTTCCTTGATCACTTCTGCAGAAGGCATTGGAGAATATTTCATTCTTGGCCACTGAGCAGCTTTATTGCCCCGCTTCCTGCCTGTAGAAAGTTGGAGTCCATGAATTTTTTCCAATCTCAATTAGTCTCAGTATCTTTTAATCCAGGCTGATGACATTTTTGCTAAAGCAACTCCCTTATAAAATTTCCTGGTTTTCCATGTGTTTTATTCTAGTCAATCTCATGTGCTAAAAGCTATATCTACAATCCTTCTTAAGACTTGCCTCATTTTCCTAGACTTAATTACAGAGTTTGGGCATATTAAGCTTCTGCGGGACTATACCCTTAATCTTTCTAGGAGGACTTTTGTATTGTAGAGAAGAACTTCTGTCAGAAGGCTTAACAAAAGATCTAACAGCCAAAATTTTAACTTGACCTTTACCTTGAGATTAGGTCTCTTATTTTTAAAAAATACTCTATTGTTAATTAAAATTACCTACATATTGTATCAATTTTTTTGCCCCATTTTTTGTATCATGTGGTTTCTCTGATTTCACTTTACTTCTTGCCTATACTTACTCTTTAACGGTACTTTTAGTGAGGGCTATGGATGCTAAACGCTTGGCTTTGTACGAACGAAAATGTTTTTATTTTGATGTCATTATTTTGCCTTTGCTCCTAAATGATAGTTCATTTGGATATGCAATTCCGGATTGCCAGCTAGTTTCCTTCTGCGTTTTGAAGCTATTGTCCTATTGTATTTTGGCAACCATCGCTGCCAATAAAAAATCTGTTTTACACGTGAAGGTTATCCCTTTATTGGTAATCTGCCTTTTCCTCTGGTATCTTTTAAGGGTTTCTCTAAACCCTTGACATTCTGCAGCTTCACAACAATATAACTGGATGTGGATTTATTTTTATCCATCTTGATACTTAGAGTATACTTTCACTCTGAAGATTCATATTTCTTGTTAATTCTGGAAAAAGCTTTGGCCATTAATTTTTTGAGGAATCTCTGTACTGTTTTCCATAGTGACTGCACAAGTTTGCACTCCCACCAGCAGTGTATGAGAGTTCCCTTTTCTCCACATCCTCTCCAACACTTTTTATTTCCTGTCTTGTTAATTATAGCCATTCTGATGGGAATGAGGTGATATCTCATTGTAGTTTTGATTTGATTACGTCTTCAGATATTGCTTCCCTTCCGTTTATTTTATTATTTTCTTTTGGAAGATCTATTAGATGTATGCCAGAGCCTCTTTATCTATCCTCCTTCCTTCTTTACTGCTTATTCGTATTTTTCATCTCTTTGTTTCCTCATCTTCATTATTAGTGATGTCCTCTCAGTTCCAGCTTATTCTATGTATACAGTCTCGAGTCTCCCCAGTTTATTGAGGGCTTTTAAATCAACGGCTGTACTTTGTCATCCCAAGATTTTGAATTCGTTCTTCCCATATTCACTTCTTCTTATTTAATTTCTGTCTCTTTTTGATTCACAAACCTTTGCTCATTTTAAAAGGAAGTATTTCTTTCCCTTAACACCCAGAGTACTCTATATACTTATGTTAAAGTCTTTGTCAAACTCTCACATAAAGTTAATTTCAACCAAAGTGAATTAGTATTCTGATGGTTAACTTTGTTGTTACTCTTAACATTGGGCTTCTAAATGTGTTTTAGAATTTTGCTGTTAGTGTAATTTTGAGAGGGAATTTTTGTATGTCTTTTTGCTTTCTATCTTCTGCTTAAACTCCAGAGTGGATCAGAGAATAAGTTATCACTGAGGACGTCGCTATCCCTGATTAGAGATTCTGCAGATGCCTCCACTCATCCCCTGGGCTTGCCGTAACGGCATCTGGGGGCCACTGTGAGGATGTGTCCACTGTGTGGATTGTGAGTATATCTCATATCCCATTACTAAGCAGTGGGCACCTTGTTTCAGTGTGTGCATTGTTAGGCTCTGCCCATGTCTTCCAGCAGTGACAGCCTACAGACTACTAAAAGCTGTAGACTCAAGTTGGTCAAATATTTTTTCCACCTTCTTTTATGACAACAGGGTGGTTTCAAGCAGCCTGGCTTCACTGCTTCCTTATCCTGCATGGAACGATTTTCGTCCTCTGTACCTACAGAAGCCGAGTTCCTGCTATCACTGCTTGTTTCCAGACTCAGAGCCTGGGAGGTCTGTGGCTTCAGCCTCGCTCGTGGCTTTGTGCTTCAGCTCTGTTTCCGGTCCCCAGAGGTGAATTTCTCATATCTGAGTCCATCTATATTGTTTTGGTTTGCTACTTCATATATCATTGCTGTTTGGACTGAAGGGGAAGCATTATGCTTTGAATTCACAGTAAAAAGTTAGGCCAGAGGTTCATAACGTTTGGTATTGACGGGAAAATTCTAGCATTTAATTTACTTTTTATTCAATTCTTCAAGGGCTGCAAACTACCTAACTTGTCTGAATATTGTTCTGGGTTTTTGTTTTTTTTAAAAAAAAAAGTGAAAAGGGAGACAAAAACAAAAAGAGGTAAATAGAGCAGTAAGTTTGTAGTTGACAGTGAATGTGATCTGATAACTTGTATATTTAACATTTTTCTCTAGGACATTGAGTTCTAGTCACAGGTGCCCTCTAGAAGATTCAATTATCTCTGAAGCCTGCCAATTGGAGCACTATCATGAAGAAAACGATGATAGAGTATTTACTGCTTTTCCTTAATTGTGTGTCTTTGAAGGAACTGGAACACTGCATGGGAAGATCACAGCTCATTCCTCAAGCATAGAGATGGAATGACTTAACTTTGTTCTATGTCCTTTCTAAGAATTTTTTAATGAGGTTGTACACCCTCCAGCTATGTCCTACTCTTATTAGCTAGGGAAGTGTGTGTGTCAGGGGCAGCGTCTGGACTGGCAGATGCAGATTGTCTTTGAACGTCTTGTTCCCTGGGCTGATTTTCAGGCCCTGAGTTGAACTAGAGGTCTTTTCCTCAAATCATTGTTAGATAAGGGTCAAAAACACTGTACGCAAGTAGGACCATACCCTGAATTTAATGTATGTATCAACTTCTGTCGACATCAAGGATCTTCACTCCATAAATGCTCCGTTCTTATTCTTTCTTCCCTTTCACCACTGTCCTCCCCACCTTCTTTTTTCAGACTTTGATCGCTTGATTGTCAACTAATTGTAGAGAAAAACTGTTCTCTCTCCTCTGAACTATTGCAAAATCCCCACAAGTAGTCTGCCTACTTAAACTACTACCCCTGTCAATTCCTTTCCTCAAAAGAAACTAAAATGGGTTTTTTTGAGTTTTAAAAGCAACGTGATATATACAAATGATTGAAAATGAAAGTACCAAAAGATATACAACTAAAGGCAACACTCTCCAGCCCCCTTCTCCTCTCCCTCAGTACCACCCTACACGAACAATTTCTATTTTTAGAGCTTATATTGGTTATCTCAATGATTCAAATATAGTGCTTTATAAGCATATAAAATCATCAACTAGAGGTTATCACTCCACTATTGACACTCCTGCCTTGATTGATGAAGATTTAGCTGCTTTTCTGTCTCACTTTCTCTCTTCCTAGTTATATTACGAATCTCAGCTCCACCACTGACCCCCTCTGCTGCATCAAACAGCATCTTAAATCCTCACTTCTTGATCTGCTCACCATGGGCCAGAACTATCCCAAAGGACTTTCTGTGATAATAGAAATGTTCACATCTATTCTGTTCAGTATGGTGGCCAACTACCCATGGGTGTAGTGCAAGCTAGGAACAACAGAATTTTAAATTGTATTTAATTTTAACTAATTTAAAAGTAAATAGCCACACGTGGCTAGTGGTAGGATAGGGCAGCTATTGATAATTCTTTTAATTAATCACAGTTTTATTGGATGAGGATATTAGCTCTCCTCATTTTGTTTTCACCTCTCTTCCTCCTTCCATCTTACAACCTAAGTTATCTGGAGCTTTACAATTATATTGCCCAAATAGGTAATATTAGCATTTTATTCATAAGTATAGTTAAATCGTCTAAAGTTAATCATAATGCTAAAAATCTAAAAGCTATATTTACATTATTGTGATTCAGCTTCCTCCATAGCTCACTTCACAATTTTGAATTTTTTGTTGACTTGTTTATTGTCTGTCTTTTTCACTGAACTGTAAGCCTGGTAAAAGCTGGACTCTTGCCCACCTTATTCAGTATTATAATTCCAGAGCCTAACGGAGTGACCGGCAGAGAGCCCAATAGATGTCTCATAAATGTTGAACAGGTAGTCATGTTTTATTTATTGCTGCCCAGACATTTTGGCATCCTCTAATAGAAAAGAAGCCCAGCAAACGCTCCTTGAAGGAATAAGTGTTGATAAACAATATTTTCATTGTCATTTGGGGCAACTATTTTTACTCCATGAAATATTTTAATTTTTTTCCCCTTCATACTTAATCTATGATGGTGTTTCCAAACCTTTTTTGACTTGAAAATTCCTCTGCTGGTAATATATAATAATGAAATAATCTAAGAAATGGAAAAACCATTTTGTATTTTTGTATGGTATATGATGACATGATTTTAAGTAAGCATTTTATTTTTATCAGTAGATCATTAATTGTTATATTATAAAGCTCATTTTAATAACTGCTTAGTGATAGACATAATGTATAAACGTTAATTTTCACTTAACAAGTGACACATATTCTTTTTTTTGGTGAGGAAGATTGACCCTGAGTTAACATTTATTGCCAATCTTCCTCTTTTTGCTTGAGGAAGATTGGCCCTGAGCTAACATCTGTGGCAATCTTCCTCTACTTTTTGTATGTGGGATGCTGCCGCAGCATGGCTTGATGAGTGGTGTGTACGTCCGCACCCAGGATCCAAACTCGTGAACCCTGGGCTGTCAAAGTATAGTGTGCAAACTTAACCACTATGCTACCAGACCAGCCCAACAAATGATGCATACTCTTTAAATCAATTTTTTAAGATAAAATGTGATTTGAGAGTATATGTTTTAAAAATAACATAAAATGGTGTATTTGAATTTGGGCTAAATGTACACTTAAATATAAATTGAAATTTAACAATGTGGTAAAGTAGCAAAAATAGGGAAAGATGCTTTCATGTTTTCTATTTGAGTAATTTGCATTTTACACTTTGAAAATCAGTTGATATATATGTGTGCATATGTGCATGTACACACATATACAATTCTTTCAAATGTTAAGAGAAGTTGCAGGATGGCATTTGTAAGTAATTCTTAGCAACTAATGGATTTGGGGAATGGATAGTCTTTATTGCCAATAAATAAGAAACCAATTTTTTTATGATTGCCACAATAATATTTTCTATTCAGCACTTGAGTTTGGAATTCCAGGTGTTGTATATGGGGACTTTTGATTAGAGGAATGAAACTACAAACCTGGTGAATAGCACCTTGAGCAGATTTTCATCATTATTCTTCCTTCAATTTACATCGTTCACTAACTATATCCGAACGTCAGAATTCCATCTGCTTTCCTGCCTTTAACCAATGCTTTATGACTAAGAATCATAGGTTCAAAACCACCAAGGGCTAGTGTGCTGAAGAAAGTGATGAGGAATTTGAGTTATGACCAGGTCCTGAACCCTCTTTTCCCCATCACCTTTGATCATTGCCCATATTCAACATACATTCCCTCTGAAGCTATAATATTAAAAGAAAAATGCTAAAATCATCATTTTATTTATTGACCTAAAAATTGAAAACAGATGTCATTATTAAAAATGCAAATCTCCTGGAATACCTTTACATATCTCTGAGGATATATGAAGGACCCAAGAGAAGAAGGTGGAATGTTCTGCTCAAATAAATGTTCAGTCAAACCTGCTATTACGCTCTGAGGATTTCCTTTTTTTTTTAAAGATTGGCACCTGAGCTAACATCTGTTGCCAATCTTTTTTTTTCTTCTTTTCTTCTCCCCAAAGCCACCCAGTACATAGTTGTATACCCTGGTTGTAGGTGCTTCTGGCTCTGCTAGGTGGGACGCTGCCTCAGCATGGCTTGATAAATGGCACTATGTCCACACCCGGGATCTGAACTGGTGAAAACCTGGGCTGCCGAAGCAGAACACACGAACCCAGCCACTGGGCCCCGGGGCTGGCCTCCTCTGAGGATTTCTGAATCATAGATGGGAGCTACCATGATCGTGACATTCTATGATTAATTTAAAAAACTGGTCCTTTATTCATGAAATATAATGACACTCTAAAGGACACAATTCTATAACATGAGACAGATCTTAGGCAATATCAGCACAGTCAGCATTCGTAGCTAAATCATACACCTTCAAGGACTGTGGCCATTTTGATCCAGAGTCACAATAATTCCTTCCTGATCCCCATCTTTACGAACGTGTGTATCCTGGAGCTTAACTGTCAAATGGCAGTTGGTCCCAGATATAATATTTTAAATATTACTCGTTGCTTTTAGACTACTGTTTTGCCCTACGCAGATATCACAGAGGGTCAGAGACTCCTTCAGGTTAGGCTAATATGTCACCCATACATTTAGGCAAACATCCCATTTAAATCTAGCCTTACTTATCATCAACAGAAAGCACAATAGCAGGTTTAACTGAACATTTATTTGAGCAGAACATTCCACCTTCCTCTCTTGGGTCCTTCTTGTCTCCCGCTTTCATCCTACATGTGGACCCATATTGCACAGTATCCTGACCGTTTCTGTCTGGCTCAGACAGGGTCCACCTTTGGACTTCTTTCTTTTCTTTCAGATTGATCTAATCTTAGTTACCCTGGGTAACTGATCCCTTTGGTCCTTGTGTGTTCTCAATCAGCAGAGCTGTGACAAGCCAGATCTTGCTGAGGTGATAATAGATAATAACACCTGATTGTGTCACTCCTGAAGCACTACACTGTCTGGTAACAGAAGTTCACTCTTATGGCAGGTGAGAGAGACGGAAGTCTGGATCATGGTGTCTTTCCCAGCACTCTTCTAACCACACCATATTATAAAAACACTTTGCTTAGTCCTTCCATGGATGGGGTGAGTCAGTTCAGATCACGAGCGCCTACAGCAGACATGGCAAATATATCTTATCTAAAGCACCAACTCTGATAGATTTGCTGTGGCTGCACTGGGGGTTCTGAGCTTATGCATATGCTCATTAGGGAAAGCGCTGTTAGGAATATCTGGGGGTGGGAAAGGAGAGCACCTTTGACAAACTTCAAAATCCCTATTTTATATGGTATGATTAAAAATGTGTCATAATTTTCTTCATATCATAAAGTCTGTGTTTGCTAAAACCATGTGATAGTTTTGCCTTTGAAAGTGACATGTAATGAGTCCTTCAGGAAATTTAATAGCAAAATTCATTTATGTTTGGTCCATGATGGTCTTTTCCACTCTATAGTACACAATATCAGTGCAATTGTTTTTTCAGGAATGAGTGGGATGGTAAAGATAAGTTACAATAATGATGATTCTTTGCCAGATGAACACCTTTTGGTTTAAAACATTAAGAAAAATTTTATAGCAATATTGTCAAGTCAAAACTACCTTCAAGGTCCCACCCAGACATGAGCAATAGCCATGAAAGTCATGTTTGGCCACATACCTTGGTCACCATTGCTCTTACCCTCCTATTGAAGGGCAGATACAGAGAAGGGATGACTTGATTCCAATAATTGTTTTGGAGTAATCCTACTGACTTGATTTGCTGTTGGGTTTTTATTGGGTAGTGACAAATACCTGGTAAAGAAAGATTCTCTCAGTCTTGATGTTTACCTAAGTGGCCGAAGACCCGCCAATTTTCTTTCTCTGCTAAGATGTAACTGTTTAGTGCCTTCATCTTCTTTTCTTCCAATATGTGTTGCAGCCCCAATCTTAATACTTACCCGAAGAATATAGTCAGCTCTAAAGTCTTCATTTTTTCATTCGGGATTAGATCTTCACAATTACCTGTGTACTGTGGGATTCATCTTTTATGAAGTTCTCGTCCAGAGGCCAGTTTATCTTTGATTGCATAAAAACAGTCACACATTCAACTTTACTTTGATACTACTGGGAAATAACTTCTTTTCCCTTCTGCATTTTTGACTTAATTGATGGGAGATGAACAGCTATAATAAGTAGAAGGCAAACCACAAAGTGACAAACTTTAAAAACACAATCTGGGTACAAGCCTCAGGAGAAATCATTTGGGAATTCTAACACTAGGGCCCCAATCCAACAACCACACAATTTTGGACTCTTCTGTCTAGCTGAGCTATAAGGGCCCACATCTGATTTTCGTTCTTAGGTCTACCTTCATATTGTGGGGGGGTCTTAGCAACATGTTTGGACAATTTTACAATGCCAGCTTGTGCTGCACAGAAAGTGGGAGCATCTAAATGTGCCCTATGGAAGAAAACTGGTATAGGATAAGCATCACTCTGCTTCCTCACTCTTTCTAGAGTCTATTTCTCTCCCACTCTCTCTCTCTTTTTTTAATTTATTTTTTAATATATAACTTCATCTTCCCCTTGATAGATCTGAGAAATTCCCAGAGAAAAAGCCATGGTTTCTGAAGAAGGCAAAGCATCTCACAGATGTGTGAATTTCATAAAATATAATCCTTGACCATTGTAATGAGTTGAATAGTGTCCCCCCAAAATTCCTGTCCACCTGGAACCTCAGAATGTGACCTAGTTAATTTGGAAACAGGGTCTTTGCAAATATAATTAAGGATGGAGATGAGACTGCATAAATTAGGTTGGGCCCTAAACGTAATGACTGGTGTCCTTATAAGAAGAGAAGACACAGAGACGCACAAAGAGAAGAAGGCCATGTGAAGACAGAGGCAGAGGTTGGAGTGACAGCTACAAGGAACAGCGGCATTGCTGAGAGCCACTCGAAGCCAGGAGGAGTCACGGAAGGATTCTTCTCTAGAGCCTGCGGAGGGAGCCTGGCCCTGCCCACAACTTGATTTCAGACTTCTAGCCTCCAAAATGCCTGAGGAATAAATTTCTGTTGTTCTACATTCGTGGTAATTTGCAACCCGAGGGAATTAACATAATCATCTAGCTTTCTCCTCTGGAGTTTTGGACACTGCTCTAATTCAGCTTCCCACCCGCCTCTCCAACCACACTTCATTCTCCTCTGTTCACGGCTTAAATTGTGACATTCCACATAACTCTGCCCTTGGCCATTTTTTCACTTTACATTCCTTGGGCAATCTTATCCGATTTCATGGTTTTAAGTCTACTTTTCTGCTAATAACTCACACATATAAAGCTCCATCCAATCTTCTCTCTCAAGATTTACTTTTAATGTTATACTAGCTGTCAAAACCTGCTGTCAAAAAGCACGTTTTCAAAACTGAACTCATTTTTTAAACCCCCTTCCCATACTTTCTTCTCCTCCTTTATCTCTCCTCTACTTCTCATCCTTTATTCCCTGTTTATTTTCATATACCATATTTGGTCCAATGATGAAAGCCAGAAAGCTTGAGTCATCCAAGAAGCCCCCTATCCCTTTACCCCCAACAGCAAATGATTTAGGGAGCCCTGTTCATCACTTTAAGTTCCCCCTGGATTGACCATTTTCCTAGGTCAGGTCCTTATCAATTTTTATTCTTATCTGCTTGGGGTACTTTTCTAACTATCAATCTCACTGCTCTCCAAACCATCCCATAATGCTACAGTTATCACAATATCTGTAACATCCAACTATGATAACATCACTCCTCTGCTTCAAGTTCTTCAAGAGTTCACAATTGCCAAAGGTACAAACTCCCCAGAATGGCTTGGGCATCTTCCTGTCCCATTATTTCCCAAAGCTCCCAACCTGGACGTTAGCCGTGTGAACAACCTGCCATTTACTGAACATATGCTATACTGTCAAATATTCCCATCTTTTGAAATGCCCTTTCTCCCTCCTATATTTATTTGGCTCACTGGGAGACTTTTGATGTCTCCCAAAAGGCTTCTCTGGGTCCCAGAGTTGTCTTAAACACCCCTCCCCTGGGTTATCACAGCTCCCTACAGAAGCGCTTACATTACTTCCACACTATTGATCATTTTCACCTATGTCTCACTAGAAAATAAGGTCCCTGAGATAGGGAGAGTGCTCAATTTATAGCCAATACATATTTTAGAAGTAATGAGAAATAAAGCATTTATATTATGCTTTAAGATTTAACAAATATACCATAACCTATGCGCATCAATGGATTTTTAAAAATGTAATAGGGTTAAATGAATCAGCCGTCATCAAAGTTGCTGTGATTGGGAAAACCCTGAGAAGAGACAAGACTTGAAGGCCTTGACGAAACAGTAGAACTTATATAATTAATCTGTGATGTTCTAGACAAAATAAAAAGCAAGGACAAATTTGGCATTAGGATCCAGCAGGGTGATGGATTTAAATAGTGAGTTGGCAGATAGTTTCTTTACCTTGACACTGGTGGCTTGGATGAGTTCAACTGAAGTGCCAGGCTGGCATGGCCTAAGGTAGCGGCTCAGTCCATGCTTGGAAGTGTTGTCCCTGGAATACTTCTGGTTACAGAAGATGTCTGAAAAAAATAAAATAAGAAAAGAAAACTGTCTTCCCAGTGACCTGGGCAGTGTTCAGATGAGTCAGAATCCTAGCTCAAGGTTTCATATGAAACAGGGAGATGTATGGGACAGTCAAGTTACTCCTTAGCATGTTTAATGGCTTCCTCCATGAACCGGGAAATGAAAGCCAATTACTATTAGTTGGGGAAAGGACTGGAGAATTTCCTCTTCTGGTTTAACTCAGGTCCCAAAATAGCACTACTGCAGGTTTGAGCGTCCAATTTCATACTTTACTTTCTACATTGAGCCTCAAATAGAGCAAAATTTCCATCCTTTTGGACAAAGCTGAGCAAAAATCCCCAGCTGTTTGTTGTTGTTTCTTTTGTGAAAAAGCTGCATTTTGGAGCAAACTTGTCAAAAGAATTCTGTTGGTTGACCTATTGCATGCCCCTGAATGATGGATATTGTTAAAAATATGAAATTGTTATGGACTCCTCTAAAGGAACTATGTGGTTTAATTATACCAATTTTTACTTGATACAGAGTCCTTTTGCCTGAATAAAATTGTAGCAAGATTCTGAGGATTTAAGGTATGAACAAAGAAGAAAGTAGTTATCACACAATTTGCATTTTATATAAGATAGACTCAAAGGACTACGTGTTAAATTACTAAGAGAAGTTGGTAGGACTGAATTAAGTTAATTCCCCTATGAATACGCTTTGTAAGGATTTCCAAGAATGGACTAAGGAATATCAGATGGACATAGCTTTCAACAAGAACTCAGGCTGAGGAGTGAAGCAAAAAGGAACTTTGCTTTATTTTCCTTTCAATCTTTTTTCTTTCTGGAAAACAGCTGGGTCTTCTATTTTTTTAAGACCGCGTGCAAATTATCTATATAAGGATTAAGTCAATAGTTCTGATTCTTACTGTAAATATTAGGATCTACAAGAATTTAGTTCGGTCCATTAGCCAACTTAGTAAGTCATCTTCACCTTTGATTTTCTAATAAGCACCAGCTGCAAATCGGTCTAGTTGGCCTCAAAGGAAACATCCCACAGATTTTGGTCAGATGGAATTCTGGGAGAAATATTTGATATGTTCCAAGGGAATTAGGAGGAAGAGAGTTAATTTCAGCCACCCAGATATGAAATGTTTCCTACCAACAATTTTGCCCCTGGTGAAAGACTCTTCTGTAAGCTAAGTTCAACACATCTACTTTTAAGAGTAATTATTGTACGGTTTTGGACTGTGTCTCCCTGATTTGCTAGTGTCATATCTCACCACTCTTCACGGACTCTCATCTACCTTTCATCTAACACCACGTCAGCACTCTTCTCACCCTTCCATATACTACTGGTTAGTCATGCCACACTTTTTAGCATAATCTAGAATGCACAGTTCTCTAACCACCTATGTTGTCCTACATCTTCCATCATTATTCCCATTTTGCAAATAACAACAGTGATCTTAAATAGCTCTCTGCTTTGAGCAAGAAAAGAAAAGGCTGAAGAAACATTAGGACTTCTAGTGGTCACGCTCTTAAATCATGGGAAGGAGACTTCGACATTTTCCCTCAGTTTTATAAAAGCATTAAATTGTTTAAATCCCCATATCAGAAAAATCAAAGCAGAACTCATAACAGGATGACATTTTCACTGTAATAGAATCTTTTGTTCTCATGCAGAAAATTCCTTTTCCACTGCATCATGTGGGGGAAAGGTCACTGGCTAGCAAAGCCCAGGTTGTTGCCAATACCTTGAGTTCTGATTATTTTTAACCACTGGGAGTGGGTGGGGGAGATTCAGGGCAGGCATCAGTCAAGACTGATTAGACTACAAATACTTGGCTGCTGTTATTGCTTTCATCTAAAGAAAGTCTGAACACATGACATGGTGCAAGGGAAAAAGGACTTAGACTTCTGGGAGGAGGGAGCATAGAAAATTAGCTCCCAAAAAGAAAAAAATTATCAATATATAAAGATTTCATTGTTTACTTTTCCTCTCTGAAAACATAAAAGACATTTAATAAATGTTTGCTAAGCTGATTCCTACAATTGACCCTGAGACTAATAAGTGTCTCCTACAATGCCAGCTTCTTGTTGTATTATAACATCATAAGAGGATGTGAATTCTTTCAACAAATACATTTTGAGAACCTACTGTTTTTTAGACCCTTGGTAGGCGTATGTAAATTTTTCTGTCCAAATGGTAGTGGGGTGAAGACGTGAAGGAGAGCCCCAGACACAAATGGACACATAAAGTTTCTATAAATTCATAAGCTCAGAGAGGAAAATATAAAAAACAAAATCATAGTTTCACTTTTAGATGTTTTTTGTAGTGGGAGACTAATCAACTTGGGAAAGACCAAATAAGGGAAGTCTTGAAAAATTGGAATTGATTATATTTATCACCTTATGTGGATGAAACCATTTTTGTTGGTTGAAGATAGCAAAAGTGCTAGTTGATTTGCTCATAAGTGGTTATACCCTGTGAAGGCCAGAATAAGATTTGGGAAATTTGTTTGTGCAGAGGATTCTGACCCGTTCAAAACGAAAGATTCCAGTACAGGGCAATTTTATGATCTGCCAGGATATGAAGCAAATATGTGGGACACAGAATGAGTCAAGGTGGAAGGATAAACTTTAGTTCTTTTCCTCTCAAATGTTGAAGCGCTGTTCTGTTGAGAGTTTATTTTCCTCTCTTCTTGAATGGTAACACCAAGGTTTGACTGAGGTTAAGAAACAATGACCTAATCAATACCAACCTTTTTCCCCTTGCCTCCTATAACAAAATTTCCTAAGATAATAATCAAAGATGTACAATCCAGGCAGGAGTCGAAGAAATAAGGGACAGCCTTTGGAAGCTGACTTGAAGACTTTGAAGAGAAAGGTGTCCTAGAGATAAGCACTTTGGTCCCCTGGTTTCACTATTGTCTATGACAGCCATGTTTCTGCAGTTCTAGGATATTTCCTATTTGCTAACACTGTTTGAATACTCTACTGTGAAACTAAGATTTGTTTTTTTATTTCTATCACGTATGAGGGGGAAAGTTCACCCATCCCACATCTTTGGAAAGAAAAGACTCCTTTCCACACAACTCAGCTAAGGACTATGATGTGCGAGGGAGTGGACTTATGCATAAGATGAGGAAATTCTACAAAGAAGCTCCCAGGTAAAGGCCCAAGAGGTAGACAGAGAGGCAGGGGGGTACTTAAGATGACAGCTTAAGATGACAGCTCATTTTAGATTTCCAGGGGAACGTGAAGGATCTAACAACTAGATCTAAAAAGAACAGAATAAAGAAGAATCCATGGCATTGCTGGCACTTTGATCCTAGATCCTGAGGAGTTGGCTAGTACTCATTTTTCCCATTTTATAAGTGGAAAGACATGAATACTTCCATGACTTTGGTTTCCCAACATTTCTCCTTCCCGAAGAAGGTGCCAAGCTCGCCAGGAAGTTATTGAGTTGGTCCAATGACCTATTAGACTGTAATCTTTTTTTGGAGCCCTTTGAAAGGTGACAGAGAATTCAAGGTTACCAAAAGCGCAGATTATAAATGCCACAAGTGAAATCGCTCTCCTGGTCTCATGAAAAGAAGAACTGATAAAGGGGGCGTACAAAGAGGCCAGACCCCAGGTGTGAACTGATTCCTCAAGGGCATTGGGGAGCAACTTAGGGAAGAGTTTTGTCTGTTTTTGGAGCCTCAGAGACTAGAACTCCAAATTTGTCTAAATTCTGGGGAGCCCTTAGGAATATACATGCTGCAGAATGTAACTTCCTGTCGCTATAGGAAAGAAATTCTTTTTAACAGGGCTATTAAATGTGCTTCTAATGAGGCCTCTCAGACATCAAATAAGCAGAGTGAAAACACACTTTGATGAGGTAAGTGTAAGGGGATCAGAAACATCCCCCCACATCCAAAAGAGTTTCCTTTCAAAGCCATGTGGGCTGAAAATTTAAGGATGCACCATACTTTGCCAAAGCCAAGATATCTGGAACAAGACTTTGAAGATATCAAAGGATTAACGAGTGCCTAATTAAGAACCAGCCAGAAGTCATCCAGCCTTTGTGTCATCCTCTCCTCCTTCCCAGTCAGATGGTAGAGTTTCAACCCCATCCACCACCACACCCCACTCTCTTCAATTTTCTTTCTTCAATTAAGCCTCAACTTTTAAAAGAGCTATTCTAAAATACCTCTCTAATGAGAGAGAGATTGTGAGGAAATTTTGAACTCCTAAAATTTGTGGAGTCACATAATCCTTTTTAATCTCCCCTTGATAGTATGTACACAGACAATTACACATTCAGAAGTTATGGCTCTAAGTTAGGAGCTATGAGTTGACCATAATTGAAGATTTCATCTCAGTATTATGAAGAATTTCTAGCAAGCAGAGTTGCTTTTAGGGGGATGGAAAGCAAGTTGTTTCAGAAGGTAGATAATTGAAGATTTCATCTCAGTATTATGAAGAATTTCTAGCAAGCAGAGTTGCTTTTAGGGGGATGGAAAGCAAGTTGTTTCAGAAGGTAGATAATTGAAGATTTCATCTCAGTATTATGAAGAATTTCTAGCAAGCAGAGTTGCTTTTAGGGGGATGGAAAGCAAGTTGTTTCAGCTGTGGAACTGAGCCTGAGAAATACCTGAAAGGAAGAACATAGGCCTTATACCAAGATATGATATGATATGCCGTGACATGATACAACATGACATGACATGACATCCAAATAAATTGGCACTTGTATTTGACAACCTCTACAGTTCATTCCTACACAGTGATTCCATCATAAATCAATGAGGACATAGTGACCACATTTAATAACAAGAGTTTCTCTTCTCAGGAAGGCATTTAGATATGATTGGGGTCTTTATACAACAGCATTCATGGGATCCGGGAGTCGGTTTCTGTCTAGGCAGAACTACCATCTGGTCAAATCCTTTAATGAGTAGATAAATTCTGTTCTAAGTAAATCATCTCTTTTGAGAAGACCTGAAATTCCATTATATGGCTTTGATTTGTTTGTGACTTGAAGATTGTCTGATCTCTGAAGTCCTGTTTAAAGAGTAAATACCCATCGGAGGCATCAAAGATGATGCTTGCTTAAGCCATTCCCAGGTAAGTTATGGACCAGGAGACATTTCAATAAGTCTTGAAGAACACGGTTTCTCAGCCTTGGCGCTATTGGCGTTTTGTTATGGGGGCTGTCCTTGGAACTGTAGGCTTTGGCAGCATTCCTGGCTTCTACCCACTAGATGCTAATAGCACCCCCCCCCCCCAGTCCTGACCACCATAAATATCTCCATACATTACCAAATGTCCCCTGTGGGGCAAAAACACCAACAGTTAAGGCAGGAGGTAGGAATATGGCAGAGGAAGACCTGTGGCCTGGGAGGGGAGGACATCAAAGGGAACTGTGACCAAATGCACTGTTTCTCCCAGGGTTAGATCTGCTTAAAGAGAGTCTTTTTCCATCACTTCCTATAGTTTCCTGTACCAGGGAGAACAAGAAACCTGTTTGGCAGTCTCAGAAACTCCTTGATGTTTATATCAGTCACAGTTTTACCAGAGAAATAGAACCAGTAGGAGATAAATAGGTAGATAGATAGATAGATAGATAGGTAGAGAGATAGATAGATAGATAGATAGGTAGAGAGATAGATAGATAGATAGATAGATAGATAGATAGATAGATAATCTTAAGGAATTGGCTCGACTGTTAAATGATTGTGGCTTACACTTTACATGATTATGGGAGCTGGCTAGGCAGGTCCAAAACCCCTACAGCAGGCTATCAGGAAGGGCAGACTGGAGCTCTTCATGAGCCAAAGCTGTAGTCTACAGGTAGAGTTTCTTCCTCAGGGGAACCTCAGTTCTGCTCTTAAAGCCTTTCAACTGATTGAAATATGCCCACCCGGACTCTCTAGGGTAATTTCCTTGAAACAATTGTAGATGTTAGTTATACTTACAAAATGCCTCCACAGTAATACCTAGATTAGTGTTTGATTGAATAACTATAAGTTTGAATAATTAGGGACTAAAGCCTGGTTATAGACATAAAACTAATCATCACAGTGTTCTAGAAGCTATTCTTCAGGCTCTGATGTTTTGTCCATGACCACATTCTTCCATTAATCTCATTTCAGCTGTGCTGTAGGCCTTGATCACTCATCGGTCCTGCTCTTGGCATGCATTTCATCATACTTCTCTGCCACGGTCAGGCACAAGGTCTAAATCTCTGATGTGCATTTTCATGGACTTGATTGAAAGAGTCATTTTCCAAAGAAATACAAATGGTCAACAAGTACATGAAAAGATGCTTAAAATCATTAGGCATCAGAGAAATGCAAACAAAAACCACAATGAGATACCACTTCACAGTCACTAGGAGGATTATGATCAAAAGACAGATAATAACAAGTATTAGCAATGATGTAAAGAAATTATAACTCTCATATGTTCCCGGTAGAAATGTAAAATGGTGCAACTGCTTTGCAAAACAGTCTGGCAGTTCCTCAAAAATTAAATATAAGTTAACATAGGACCTAGCAATTCCACTCTAGGAATATAGCCAAGAGAAATGAAAACATATGTCCACAGAAAAACTTGTAAACAAATGTTTATAGCAGCATTATTCATAATATCCAAAACGTGGAAACAACCCAAATGTCTATCAACTGATAAACAGACAACCAAGATATTATATATTTACACAATGGAATATTATTTGATCATAACAAAGAATGGCATACTGATACATACATAGATGAACCTTGAAAATATCAAGCAGGTCCAAAATTGTACCATGTATTGTATGATATCACATATTATACAAATCCATTTTAATGAAACATCTGGAATAGGCAAATTCATAAGGACAGAAAGTAGCTCAATGGTTGCCAGAGGCTAGAGGGCTTCAGGAGAAATGGCAAGTGACCACTAACAGGTATGGGGTTTCTTTCTGGGGTGATGCAAACGTTCTAAGATTGATTGTGGTGACGGTTGCACAACTTGGGAATATAGTAAAAAGCTCTGAATTGTAAATGGATGAATTGTGCAGTATGTAAATTATATCTCAATAAAGCTGTTGTATACTATTTAAAAAACGGATATCTTTGGCAAGCCTGGCAGCAGATGAACAGACCTGTTGGGGCAGGGCTCTCTCGTTAGACCGACGATTAGCCAGTGCCCACGGCATCTGCTGGCTTGGAGCCCTGTCAGGAAGCAGGCCGTCAGAGGAAAGGGGGTAGGCAGGGAGAGCTTCTCTGCTGCTTAGCGTTTGCCTCTCGTACCAATCAAACGGGAGAAGGAAATTCCCCATAGCAGAGAGCCCCGTTCCAGGATCTCACTTCCTGCGCCACTCTCTGCCCACAGTTGTGTAGCCTGCCACCTAAAGCAGGCTGCTGAGGGTGGAACCCAGCCAAGAGAGAACGCAAAAGCTTGCCTAGACAGAGTATTAGCTCAGAGACGGCTCTTTTACCTCAGTGGCCTGAGAATTTTGATTCATTTGGTAACAGCTCATCTTTGACGATGTACGAACGCATGACTCAGTTTTGTGGCTTTTAGCACCTCGATGCTGGGAACTTACTAAAGCCCATTTTACTTATTCCAGAGACAGCTCTGGACTTCTTCCCACCCTTTCTGCTTTCTCCTGGCTCCCATAATGGGGAATATCTTGTATGTTGGCCTCTCAGGAGAGGTACTGAGATGCTGTCATTTCATTGTTATAGCTCTAGTTCTTTGAGGGCTTTTCTGTCTTTTGAATCTTCTATTAAAGTACTAATATTAATTATCAGATAAAAGCTTTAGCTAGGATTTTCAAGAATAGAAAATAGGTTTAAAAATACAATCCAATTTTTCTTCAAACTTGACCTTGCTAAGGTCAGAGTCAGGGCAATGGATTTTTCCAACAGGAATGCAGCAAGTAGTTGATAGACACCTTGTTAGGGTCTGGTCTCCAGTGCTGTGGGTCCAGAGCCTCATGCAGCCTGAATGCCTCTTTGTCCGCCAGCCTCTGGGCACAAATCAATCCACGTTGGCATTATGACTCAAATTCTACAGGCTTATTGCCTTCACTCGTATAACTGTAGGAACTTAGTCCCTTGAAAAAGTCCCCTGCAAGGTATTTCTGGACTTCCCCATGGAAGTCTCAGATGTGCTCAGCGGGTCCTCCACATGCCGCTGCCCCATTGGGCCTCTGCTCATGATCTCCTGACTCACCCGGGCAATTACTGCACCCACGGAGCTCTCACTCTGTCTGCCATCAGCGCCCCTACAGAAAGATGTTGTCTAGCCCTGGAGGCTGCTTCCCATTGCTCAAAGCACCAACAGAGCCCTGTATTCCTTTCAGCCCTTCTGAAAGCATTTCTCTAGCCCTTGCTAGAGAGTGTTCAAAAACCACCCCCAGGGCTCTGTGAGGTACCAGAATATATCTCTCCCACTATTGTCACTCTCTGACCTCGCAAGTATCTGTGCACCAGCCTTCTCCCAGGCAAAGTAAACCCAAATGCAATTCAGATACAACAATTCCAAGTCTTAGTCAGACATCCCTACAAAACTCTCTGTTCTTTAGTTTAAGCCAGAGTCACCTTATCTTATACTCAGGTTGGATCAGTGTTGATCAAATCCAGGGAGACTTGAGTATAAAAAGCCACATTTTCAATTTATTAATTTATAAAGAAAAAGTATCAGCAAGTTAGCATTCTCTCTCTCTCTCTCTCTTATCTTAGGCAGCCATGCTTTTAGCAAATTTTTGTTGAAAGACCTAAGCGTGACCAATGATATAATGTGAATGGCCACTATCAATAAATTATAACATCCTTTGTTTATGATATTTCAACTAGATTTCCCAAGCCTCTATCCGCCATGTCCTTACAAACCAGGAGTGCAGATCTCGTCCTTTAAATTTGATTGACTTTCACTAACCTCAGTTGCAAAGAAATTCTCAAATTCTACTGTACCTTAGCTTTCCACCTCTCTTAAATCATGACTCTTCCTAGATTTGGGAATTAGGATAGAGAATAGTTTAGAATTTACCAAATAAGGCTTTGAGAATCCCTTTATTGACTAGGGCCAGTCCAACTGTAGATTGCTGTGTAATAAGACTTTATAGAAGTTGTCACTTTTATCTCTATTTATGTAACATTAGGATGTTAAAATGGGACTCTTGGTTTCCCAGATTTTTAGATGACACAAAGGCCAGGTATGACCAATGAAGTGCCAAGTACCTCCTCTCCCCACGTCCTAAGAGGCAGGTGCTACCCTATCTATGCAGAACAAGCTAAGAAATTATAAAATCCATTCTGCCAACATTAGCCCATCACCCACCTCTTAGCTACATGCAAGAAATTGAAGAGGTCAGTAGAGAAGAGTGTCCTGGGAAGATTTACGGTGTGCTGTGATATCCATCCCCTCCTGTGGGGCTGGGAAGGAGAGTTCTTCCCCTCTTGTCTAGTCAACTGAAGAGAAGCTTGAAGAGAACCACTTGTAGAGCTTGATGCATACCCCTTGGAGTTTGAGAACATAGGAACTACATCCAACTCCCACTTGGCAAAATCTAGAAGTGAGAGGCAGGGGCTGTGGCTACCCTTGCATGGTAGTAGGAGAAGTGACTGCCATGAGAACAGCCTGTCCTTCTAGTTTGATTTTCTCCATGTGCCAGATGTGGACTCCGAGAAGGGGAGCAAAATTGGGTCACGTTGAGAGAGAGGCCAAGGAGTTTGTCTAGTTGGTGAAGTGACCCCAAAAGAGGAGGGAATAGTCAGGAACTAGGAATGGAGAGCTGCAGATAAATGACCATGGCAGGAGACATTGCTTGAATCAAGAAAATTCTGTCTAGAGAGTCCCAGTGATGGGGGAAGGGGTTGCTTTATAAAATCCACAAACACACCAACGTGGGGGAAGGGGTTGCTTTATAAAATCCACAAACACACCAACGAGAGAGATCCGTAGGCATCTGCCAAAACAGGAGTACCAGAAACTCTGAGGAACCTGTCGAAGGTTTCATCTGGGGTGAAGAAAACAAGTTGAGAGGGTAGTTGGAATAGGCAAAGAGAAATGATATTAGACATTATTATTTAGTTAGTCCACATAGTGGTTACTATGCTCAAAAATCTTTACATATATTAGTCCATAAAATTGCTTTCTACTGGTGCTCTACCAATGTTCAATAAACCAGGGACACGTACTTTCCTATCATTTCCATACCTAAAAGTATATATTAAGTAAATATAATGTGCCACTTAATGCTGAAAATATAGTGGTAAACAAGACGCTATTTTAATGAGAGGGGCACTATCCAAGTAGACAAGATCTGAACAAATGGTGGTAAATGTTGTAAGATAATTAGTATGGTGTTGCAATAGAGTAATTGGAGAAAGTCAATTCAGGCCATTGTCTAAAGAAACTTGTGAACATCAATGCATGATTCAACTGAAATTACCTCACTGAGTTAGCCACAGAGGTCCATCATAGGAAGGGAACTATCAATCACAGAGCTCAGCTTGGCTGAAAGATTCTGTCATCATATGTGTTCACATGTCCGAAAGTCCATCTTCCAACTGAATGATGGCCAACTACTCAGAGGGGACAGCTCTTTACTATCCAGTTTTTGTTTCTTCACTGGCACTGAATCTAGGTGTGAACTTCTACATCATCCTCTTTTTATCAATCAAAATACTTAGAGAACCACAAGCTTTCAATTCCTTTTTGTAATGAGAGGGTAGGCTGGGCATAGGAATCTATACTTCTCAAAAATCTCCAAAAATCTTGTAAGAATATGAGTCTCAGAATCTTGCAAAGAAGCAAGAGAGGCTGAGGTAAGTTTACCTTCTCCCCTTTTCTTATGGGGTTATTTGTTTCAAAAACCCACTGGAGGAGCCTCAAGACCAGGAACTGCTTCTGAGGCCTTGGAGACCTGATCTTACTCCCTCTGCAACCTCTAAGCCCCATGTGGCCAGTGTCCCTCTGTACATGCATTTCATTCTTTTTCTATACTGCCCGGGTTCCTCTGTTTACGCACACCTTCTGCTTGCTGATATCTTTGGCTTATTCTCCATTGTGGTCCTGACTATCCCAAAGAACTCCTCAGGTCTTTTAGGCTTCAGCTCCCACTTATAGCTACTGGATCCCTGTGGTTCAAAGATGTCACTGACTATATAATGTACCATCATTTTAATAAGACCTAGAAGGGAGAGAAAGAAATACAGCTGTGCTAAATACATATGTAGGTTGTATGACATCCTGATTTCAGGTGTTTAAAGTCCCTCAAGGGAGACATACACCTTAGAATAAGAGTAGAGTGCTTTGTAACTTGGGCGGCAGCTGATGAGGGCTCATCTTCTACACCAACCAGATTATAAAGTGCTGGCCAGCCTGGGGCTGCTAGCTTTGGCGCCCAGCTCTGGTCCAATCAGTTTAGGCTCTATCCTGAGGCTGAGTAGCAGTAAACACATGGCCTGGGTTGCTGTCTCAAGGGAGCTATGGCACGACATCTCCTCTGAAAGATTCTGGGAGTGGGTAAGAATTGATTTACCAAGTGTTTTAAGAAATAAGAATGGTCAGCCTCCATTGTCTTGCACTTTAGTATTTTTTCTGCCTTACCAATATGGTATGGATTCCAGAGTAGAAAATTATGGCCAGATTACTACACGGGAAATCATGCCCACATTTGATCAGTTCTCGTCCCTTACGTCATTTGTTTAACTTATAATCTTTGAAGCATAAGCTAGTATGAAAGCAAAAAAAAGCCTGAATTATCTGTACCAGATTGATTTAAATTTCCAGGGAACACTTAATTCTCTTTGAATTGTGAAGTCAAGTAATACTGATGCTGTTTTTCAAGTACGGACTTGGCCTTAGAAGACCTGAGGGTGTCAAAGTGGGAAAGATTCAAGAGGTCTTTTCCCTGCTGTCATTTGATGAGCAATTATCATTTTCTTTTAGAAAAGTCTTTCCTCAGACTGCCAAGGGGCTGCTGGCAGATCTAGTTTATATTAAACAGATGGTTTGTAATTAAATGCTTGTCCATGGCTGGGCCTGGAGCATTATGATGCTGTGGGAGGATATGCCAGTAGTTAATGAGTGTGGACCACTTCCAGGCTGAGGGTCAAGGAAGAGAAAGTGTTATGTGGGCTCTCATATGAGATCATTAGAGAGATGAATAGAATCCAGTCTGACCTATTGATTGTCGACAAAACTCAAAGGAAAGGAATGCTGAGTTGTTGAAACACTATTGGATCGAGAGATGGGAATTGTTTACACAGGTAAGCAGGAGAGATAAAAATGCATGGTGCATGTTCAGGTTCATACACAGAACACACACTTTAAAATGGAATAATACTGATATCTACACACACATACTGCTTTCACATAACTAAGTTTTTAAAGTAAATTTAGAATGTCAAGAACGTGGTTTTCTTTCCATTTACGTGCAACCAAATAGTTCATATGTACAACTAAATATTTCCTTTTTTAGCTGAAAGGTTAGAAAGATTTAGAAGCAGTTTTAAGTTTTTGATTGGAGACAAAATTTCAGGTTCCACAGACCTATCTTTTGGTTTTTATGTGAGTTGAGCTGCTATGAAGAATGGAGTTTCCCTCAGGTTACAGTTATGAGAGGATCTGAGTAGAACCCAGAGCTCGTGTCTGAGCTCCAGCTTCTGATAAACTATAACATAATGGCTGTTGCTTCTCCAGAATCTGTATTTTAGGGTGCAAGTCTATGTACAGAATATATAAATATTGAATGCAAAATTTACTTTTGTAGTTGGGGGACCTAAAACTGACTGGCCAATTAAATATGTTCCCATATGTCTAAAATGAGAAATCAGAGACGAGATCAGGTATCAGATCTGTCCAAAATGATATGGCCAGCCTTGAGAGTCCCAGCTAACAGTCTGCCTTTAACTAGGCCAAATGAGTAAAGATCCTGTCCCCTTCAAGTGGCCAGCAGGGCAGCTATGAGTCAGCCCTTGGGGATTTGTGTTCAAATGGTTGATCCTCTGGCTGGAGGCTGTCTACCTCCTGCCTGTCCATAAGCCTGTAGACAGCAGCCTACTCTTGACCTGGAGCAGCCCCTTGCCTGGACAACAGGCTTCACTGCCATCCTTCGTAGCATCCCTTTCTTAATCAGTGAGTTAAACTGAGCTACCAATAAAATGTTTGCATCTAAGCAAAAGCAGAGTGATTTTGAACTGAATTTTTCTGTTAGAGATATTTGTTCTAATCCTCCTCCTCAGTAAAGTCAATGAACGCCTTGGACATAAAAATTTAGTGAGGTTTGGAATAGTATGGGAATGGGAGAGAAAGGCAACACAGCGGCTGACAGCCCTGGCTACTGGGCAGGCTGGCCCATAAAACTTTATTGGACAATGTGCTTGACCAGTGAAAACTAAAGGCAGGAGCATCTCCGAGCTGGCTGGTGCTCATTGCTCTCCTGTTCACCTTTCTTTCCTGTTTACACCAAATCAAAAGTCAAATTGGAGTCATGAAACACCAGTCTGTCTGTTTTCTAAATCTTCTTTGGGAAAAAGAACCAGATAACTCTGCTGGTTAGAAAAGACTAAACATACTCACTCCCACTATTCCTGGCATGCATGCCAATGTATTAGTTGAGATTGCTTTCCAGGGAGGTCTACAAACAAAGACGGATTGTGTGCCTGAGCAGAGTGGGTTCTTTTTCAGTCCAAGATTCTGGAATGTTCCTAAAGAAGGAGATGATGGGAGGTAAGCAACAGAGAGTGATTGAAATACTGTTGGAAGAGCCAGGTCCTGGAAATGCTGGGGACAGAAGGACCTGAATACAGCGCAAAGTCCAGGGACTCTGAAAGCAGAGTAAACTTGCCCAAGCACAGTGTCCTTGGAGGACTTCAACTGCAAAATTAAACCGAGCTTTGGCGGGTCAAACACGTCGGGACGGGATATTTATACACAGCTATTTCTGTAATTGGAGTTGATGAGACATGAGTATTCCAGTTGAGTTCCATTTCTGTCCCCTCAGGCACACACAACCATCACACGTATTTATGTTTTCTGTGTGGTGTGCATGCGTGCGTGTGTGTGTGTGTGTGTGTGTGTGTGTGTGTTTTGTGGGGGTAGTATATGGACAGAGGAGCCATTCTGATTTCCCTTTCTAGCATTTCGGCACACCTCCTTCAGGGTTCACTCATTAATTCCTAAACCCTTAGGACTGGCATTTGAATGGTTCCATAAGAACGCTCTCTGGGAACAAGTTAAAAAAGACATTTTCAGGTCCCACCTAAAGGTTCAGAGGTAGGAGGGTGGGGTATACCATGGGAATCTGCATTTTTAAGATCTCCCCAGGTGATACTAATGCTGGGTTTGGGAAGCATTGATTATCCAACAAAGGATCTGAAAAGTGAAAAATATACTGGGAGAAGTTAACTGGAAATATTTATTTTGCTGTTTCCCAAAACCACAATTGCTGCAGAATAATTTTTTGATCAAACATTTAAATAGAGACACACATTCCAAATAGCTACATCTAGTCAAAAGAATGGTATTACATAGCCAGGAGGGTCAGATTTAAAAATTTAGAAGATCACAAATCTCTTCTTTTAGACTTTTTCTCTTGATTCTGATGTTCTTCTCTAGGCAACTATGTTTCTAAAGTGGCTTATTATTATTTTTTTTTAAGATTTTTTTCCCCCCAAATTCCCCCAGTACACAGCTGTACATTCTTCGTTGTGGGTCCTTCCAGGAGTGGCATGTGGGACGCCGCCCCAGTGTGGTCCGATGAGCAGTGCCATGTCCTCGCCCAGGACCCGAACCAACAAAACACTGGGCTGCCTGCAGCGCCCAACCACTCGGCTACGGGGTCAGCCCCTAAAGTGGCTTATTTTAAGTCATTGTAAAGAGACTTGACTGACTATATACAATAAGTGATAATGGTTTTACACAAGCAGAGACAATGCAGAATAGAGCAAAATTCACTCTACCAAATGGTATTTTGTTTTGTTTTTACTAAGCATCTACATGTCACTTTACGGTATAAACTTTCTATTTGTCTTTGCTCCCAGTGTCCTTTCAAAGTTAGTTAGATGTCTTTGAGTATTAAAAAGAACCTTCTAAAGAATCATACTATAACTGTTTTCAATACAAAACATTAAAAAGAATCCATCACATTCCAGTCCATAGACATACATGTAAACAATATCTAATATCTTACTAGTCTTGTTGGAGAGTAATTATAGATCCAAACCTTATGATGGAAATCTCCAGAGAATCATGAAAACAAAGGAAATGGAGATCTAAAGAGTAAGACTCTATAAAAACCAACTGGACATATGAAAATAAACTCATGGGAAAGTAGATGGAAGCCAATAGTAAGTCCAGGGCAATGTAGCACCTACAGTTACACACAAGTGGGTGAGAAGTTTTAGAAGTGAATTGTGATCTTTCTGATTCTTCTTTTGAAATATTTCATAATTGAGTAATGTATCTGCTTAGTCTTTCCTTTGCTTCATAATAGGTATTTTCCCAGTACATTATTTTTTCTCTCCACTCTATCTTTTTCCAACTACGTCTCTCTGCATTGGAGTGTGTATGTGTGTGTGTGTGTGATGAAGTATGAGGAAAGAAAACACTTAGTAACCCCTCTAGAATGCCTTAGATTGGGTATTAGAAGACCCAAAAGAGATGAAAACTCTTTGTAATGTGAAAGCCAAGTAGCATTGTCCACAGTATTAAATTAATATGGGAATTTTTCTTAATATGTAATTTGATATTATTTCTCTTCGTTACATATAACACATCACTCTGATTTCTAGCAACCTCAAGCATCCAAATCCTGAGTGTTTTCTTTTTTTTATTTAAAGCCACTGATCAGCTCTAATGGCAAAAATAGTTCGTGAGCCAAATATTAGAAACAAAATAAGATGGTGATATTGCTTATTGACCACAAAGGAAAAAAGATTACCAATTGCTAATAACAGAGGTTGGCTATAAAAGGCATAGAGCACCAGCACAAAAGCAGGAGGAGGCAGTGCTGTGACGTGGGGAGGAGGGGGGAACACAACAAGGAGGAGAAATAAAGAAGAGAGAGATAGAAAAGGCAGCCTTAGAAAACAAAAGAAGTGAAGACTAGAAAAGAGACAGCGGACCACAGATATTTTGACAATGATGGGATGCGACATAGGAGATAACAAATGATTTGGGCAAGGCGTGCTGGGCACTGAAGAAAATGAGGAAAGTTCCATTCTGAGAGGCCAGCCAGCACTCTGTAGTACCTTTGTGCTGTCCTATAAGGAGGGTGGAGTTAGGGGCATGCCTGAGGAAGGCAATGATTAGGAAGGGGTTTACGGTGGATTTGGAATTCAAATTCAAATAACTTCCATGTTCTCTAGGTTATTAAATTTTAACGTAGTGTAGTAACTCAAAACAAGTTAATTAAGTGTATTAGTGCTCTCGATGTTTAAAAGATGTGATATATGAATAAGTCCTAGAGAGCTACAGTACAGCACAGTGCCTATAGTTAACAATACTATATTATTTACCTCAAAATTTGCTAAGAGGGTAGATCTAATGTTAAGTGGTCTTATCACAAAAATATTAATAATGAATGAAGAGAGTGGGAGAGAATGGATGTGCTTATGGCATAGATGGTGGTGATGGTTTCATGAGCGTATACTTATCTCCAAACTCATTAAGTTGTGTACATTAAATATAAACAGATTTTTGCATGTCAATTGTACTTCAATAAAGTGACTTAAGGAAAAAAATAGAAAAGATGTGATCTATAGAACATAAATTTACGAAAATGGCAGAGACCTTGATGTTTGCTGGGAGTCAGAAAATCCCTTGCTTCTTTCATAGCCATCCCTTTAAAATGTGGATCCATAAAATGCATAGACTTCTTAAAAATACTCCTACACCACAGTATATATGCCACAGATACAGTCCTTCAGTCTTCTGCTCTGTTAATAAGACAGCATGCTTAGCTGCAATTCTGGAAGGACTAAATTGAAAGCTGAGCCAATATCCTGAACCAATTAACTCTGAGATCCCAAATTATGTGGCAACATCTCACCTGGATGGATTGATGTTTTAGGGACTTTTTCTGTTAGTGGTTCAGTTGGTATCGGTTTTAGCCCATATTTTGGAATTTAGCCAACTCTCTCCTCTCAAAACTATGTGAGTTCCGTTTTCTCAGTCATTTTTATTTTTGTTTTGGCCAACCAGCTACTGTTTAAACTAGGGGAGATTTATTGTTCTGAATTAAAATGATGCTTACTTGAACAGGATTCTTACATGTGCTGGCAGAAATTGGGTACAGCTTGCAGTATCTTTGGATTGTTCAGTATCTTGCACTAAGTCACCCTCTTCTTGCCCTTGAAATTGAGTTATTGATGAATCTGTGTTCCCTAATCTCCACCAGACAACCAAGACAAGGAGCTGACAGCCAGCACTTTGCTGCAGGCGTGGCATGTAAATCTTTAAGCGGGTGGGGGCGGTATTTCTGCAGAATTGGAATGCTGTTACAGAAAACAACACGTTCATTACCCTTCCAGCTGTCTCAGGCAGTAAGGCAGTGGTGAAAGAACCTATATGCTGACTGTGCAGGAGGAAATAGAGAAATTAACTGCTGTCATTCGCAACATCAGTTGGCTTCACAAGAAGTTGTGGAAGCAAAAAATTAAGACTATCAAAGAATGGAGGGGAAACAAAATATACCTACACCCTAAGACCTTTTCCCAGTTTCTCTTTGGATGGCAACATAGTGCTATTTCCCCGGTTTCAAAAGCTGAGTAGACCTGTTTTAGGCATTTTGGGTGGCAGATGCCAAGGTGTCTGTGGTGTGTACACTGCTAAGTGTTTAGTACATATCTTGTGGACAACCTCAAGGACTTCCTTGAAGAACTTCTTTAAACAACTCAAATAGCATTCATAATACAGAATCACAGCTGCTCTCATAATATACCCTAGATATGGAAAAAGTAGATATAGAGAAACTTCCTGAGGAATCCCAGATATATGCAAACCATCAATTTGCCACCATAATATCTTGGGTAAGCCACATGGAATAATAATAAAAATAATAACAACAATAACATCATTATAGATAAAATGTATTGTGCACTGATTTTGCCATAGGTGACCTTGCCGGGCAGGATGCTCACTGCTTTACGTGCATTCTCATTTAGTCCTCACAACAACTTGACTAAAATTGGTCATACGCCAACTTTATATATGGGCAAACTGAGGCTTTGGAGAGACTGAGGAACGTGGCCCTTCAATAATGACGGCTGAACCCAGGACTGGTAGACGCCTAAGACTATGGTATCCGCCCTCAGACTCTGCTGCATTTATATGACAGCACATGCCAGTCAGTTTGCCAGGGTATTCAAAACAGATTTTAAAATGAAAAATATCACAAAAGGCACCGCATATACCAGGCTATTAAAAATAGCTCCCCTGAGTTCTCTTCCTTTATATGAATTTCTTCCCCAGATAATGGGGGCAAGGCTGCGCACTGATTGTGAAGAACCATTCCAGGGGACGAGCTAGGACAGTCACTTCAAAAGTTTCAATGATCCCCTGATTCCACGCACTGTGGCATACCCCTCACCATCATTTCTTACGAGGAGTTGGCATTTACTTTGAACGTTTAAACGCATCCTCATGAAGTTACCTGCCACTGGCACTTACGACCGTCAAACAAAATGCAAGGCTACAAACATGGTGGAGATCAATGGCATTCAACTTTTTTAGCAGGAGAATCTTGATTTTCTCATGAAATGGTATGCACTAACAGGTCAACACTGAAATAAAATGACTCCTTCCAGAGGTGGATGAAGACTTGGGAGGCAAGATTATAGTCTGGATTTCCTTTTCTTACCTACCATGTGTACATGTAATGGGAATTCATTTTTCCTCATTTAATGGGAAATGTGGGGCTAACTCAAGAGGATTGTTCACATTATAAATGAAGTCACAGGACTTGAGCCACGCAAAATCCAGAGTGCAGATTGCCCATTGGGGTGTTCCCCACCGTGTTCATCTACTACGGGGAATTTCTTCAAGGGTATGAGCTTAGGAATTTTTCTTACAAGGTCAACTGGCATCAATTCAGCTATATTTGCTAAAGACTAAACAAAGTTGTAAAGTATTGAGCTCTTTAAGAAGAAGAAATGTGTTTATTTTGACTCTATATCCCTTGATTCATAAATTCATGTGTGATTTAATGGATAAATAAAAGATAAGGGTGAATAAATGAGCAAGAAGCAATGACTCTTTTCTCACCACTTTAACAAGGAGTCACCTGGCATTTCTACCACTGTGACCATTAAATCTATGTCTATATCTGTATTCTGATTCAGCGGGTCTGGGCTGTGAAACTGTATATTTGGAATCACCCCAGGTGTTCTAAATTATAGGCAGGTAGAGAACAATTGCATTAATGTAACTCAGAGACAGAAAAGGCCCACTACTGGTGGATAAAATATTATGTAACTAATTTGTTTACTTGTTCTATATTTATATAAATGTAACTTATACTTATAAATTATATATATACACACTCATATATAGATATATAGTATGTGTTTTTATTTACATTCCTACCTTGGTCAAAAGAATTTAAAACAATGAACAGAATGTTACATACAATACTAGGTTAAAAAGGTAAGTGATATTCAAAAAGAAATACACAGGTAAAAGAGTATCAGTCAGGACTAAGGTTGAGAGATTGTGCTGGCTTGGGGGAGTGGGAAATGACACACACACAGAAGTCGTGGGTCCGTGCTAGCGTTTGTGTGCTCTTTGACTGTTTAGTGCTGTCTTCTGAAGTGGTTCAGGGTGAGGTGAGCTCAGAGTCAGTTTCTCCCTGCGTACAGTTTGTCATTGCTTTCTTTTCCCTTGCCTGTGTTCTTTGAGCCAGCAACACTTCAATAAAGGAGAAAGCATTTTTATTGTTAATGATTCTTTCCAGAAAGTTCTTCCTTACTTAGTTTATTCATCTCATTTATATCAACTCTTTAAAAAATTTAAAAAGAGCATACCCCCCCAGCCGCCATGTAAGCATAAAGCGGGGAATGATTAAAGATATTTCTAGCAATTAGAAATGGTTTTAACTGTCTGGAAATGTTAACCAGAAAGGGAACAGTAACCCTCAAGGAAGACATGCTCACCTCGGCACCCTGAGGCTTCTGAAACTGAAGCCATTCTTACAGCTCAAAGGATTGGGTGTTGTGTGAAATTAGAGTGGGGGGCCTGGGGAAGTTTAGGCAGAAGCAGAGAGCGGAGAATGCAAAGTCTATCCAAGTCTGAACCTCTAAACTGAAGGGATCAAATTGTGGGTCACTGGTTCAGCTTCTGTGCATGACCTTGCACAGCCTAGTCTGAATTCAGGATGAAATGGGACACTTACGGGTCTCCCAGGCCGGGTTTCCTTTCACTGTTCCCACTCAGCTGTCATTTCCAAACACATCCCTGGATCCACTGCCTACTTTGATAGCGGGAAGTGGAAAGCGAGAAATCTCTCTGGGCCCCTATTCATTTTAAACTGGTCAGACCAGTAAAGGGAAAGTGAGGGGGTTTTCTTTGTCGCCCATGCCTCCCTTGTGGTTAAGCAGTTTAACAGAAAACAAATCCTACTGACCCACAAATATCCAAAGCATGAGGCCGACCAGCATTCAAGGCAATTCAGAAGCCATGCTATGGAAAGCAGTATTTGCAAAGACCGTTATTGTGAGTGTGGGATCCAGGGCCTGGTCAGTGAGGGGAAATGGTAGGTGGGGGTCCTGTTCTCACCACCGTGACCACTATAAAACTGCAATGGGTTTCTTTAACGTTCAAGGCCTCAGGTCGCTGGAAATTCTGAAAATGCTACTCTGTGGCAGCATTCTATCCTCAAAGGGAAAGAACAAACACAAACGTCCTTGAAAACATAATCCAGAAAACTAGCAAAACGTTGAATATCCAGAGAGGTCAATGAACTTCAAAACAATCTTAGTGTGCGGTGTTCAGATTCGGTTTCAGAAGGGTGTGTGAGTGTGCATTTGTGTCCTAGGAAGCAGCGTGGGGAACTGAGAAGAGCTCTAGACTTTGAGTTACTATCTCGTCTCAACCATTGGCTGGTTCTGGCATGGGCAAGTCATTTCACCACTCAGAGTCTCAATTTCCTCTTCTTTAAAGTGAGGATGGAGTTGTTGAGAGCATTCAGTGTGAAAATGTGGTTATAATGTGTAACAAATTTCCTGGCACCCAGTTGCTCAGATGAATCGGAAATAGATGACATTGTTGGGTTAGAGGTAACCTAGTGGGTTGTTTAGTGCTCTCTTCAAACAACGCCATGAGGCCATGGCATAAACCTGGCCTGTCCTTCCAATACTGTCTGCTGCTTTCTCCAACTCCAGCTCCTTTAGGAGAAGGGAGGGGTCAAAGGTTTAATCACAAACTCATTTAAACTTCAATGGAAGGGATGGGGTGCGGCAAGGTTGGTTCCGAACCCAGGGCCCTTTACTACAACATGCCTTCTTCTATATGCACCAAAAATCTCGTGCTTACACTCAATAAATCCTTCTCCTCAAAAATAGTTAGCCATGAGCTTCTTTAGCACTCCTCAGCAGTTAGGGGTAACTATGGTTCATCCTAGTGTGACAATGACTTTCTAGTTACAATTTCAGGCAGTAAAACATGATGATGACAAGCATAGGTTTTAGAGCCAAATACCCCTAAGTCTAGGGACATAAACTTGGGTGAGTTGCTTAATTTTTCTAAGACTTTTTCATCTGTAAAATGGAGATGAAATAATAGAACTTACCTGATAGAGTTATGGACGTTAATAAATTTCGGTTGCTTGGCACTGTGCCTGGTACATGGAGATTAATCAAAGAATTTCGACTACTATTAACATTATAGAGATGGAGGCCTATGTGGTTGCAATTACTATTAGGTATGATCGCATATAGCAAAAAGGTAATGGATTAAACTTTTTTCTAAAATTGGCTGTAATGTTTATTCCTCATAGGTAAACAAAAGCTGGTTATATACAACCTTAAATTCAGTATTGATTATTAAACAATAAGAGCTGTGATTTTCTTCAATTATCAAACTTTTTAAAATAAGCCCAAAAGGAGAGAGCAGGCTCCAGATACTTCTATATTCTCAAATTTTGCTTTAATTTAATTGGGAACTCATTTACGTTTTGATGCAAGATAACGGATATGAATCCTCTCCTAATGACTAAATCAAAAGATCTAGTAATAGGAAAGAAGTACACACCCCAAAACAACTTAACTGGATATAATCAGCAACAGGCAGAGGCTGCATCATTTTTATATTTGGGCACCTGACAAATACTGCTATTTGATAATATCAATAGAAGTCAAAACAGTATTGAGAGTTGAGTGCAGGAACAAACAGCAATCACCTATGACTATACTAGACTAACCACCTACACTTTACTCGTATACTGTACTCCTTTTAAGGACTACAATGGGAAAAATGGATCATTTCTCAAGAATGGCAAGGACATCAACGATATTAAAAGAAGAAACTGTCCAGTGACGGGTCAAGATGTCAAAGGCAAAGAATGGCTTACTTTTTTGGCTGTCAACATGGAAAGAAAGTCCCACTGTAATTTCCTCTGTGCCTGTCCAGAAGCACCAGGCACAGACCCTTGAGTAACGGAGTGAGCCGGGCCTGCCTTCACAATGAAAGCCATTCTCACGAAGAGGTTTCTAGGGCTTTTTGTGAAGAATCTGACGGGCATCGCTGAATAAGCTCCTGGGGCTTTAAACACAAATTGGTACGACAGTGCTCACTAAAGACTCTCCTATAGTTAAGAGTCCCAAGAAACCCTTCTGTGTTAACATTTGCCCTTCAAAGTGAGGAAAGGGTATGCCAGGAAGATTTTAGACAGTTTTCACTCACAGCAGAGAAGCTGGTAACTAAGTAGTCTGACAAATATCATTACCTTCTCCACTTTTCCTCTCCTAATACGTGTGGAAAGAACATAATGCTATATTTAGAAAAGCTGGTAAACACATGGTCTGACTAGTAACCACGGAATAGTCTGACAGCTAATGATAACAAAATGTTACACTGTGTTATTCTCCAATATCAGAAGGACTGGTCTAAGATACAACCATGCAGTCTTTGTCTTCCGTTCACTTCCAAGGTATCTATCCAGCTATGGTTAGTCATCCCCACATTGCAGGCGTTCCCATCAGTTTTGGGCATGAAGAGTAATAGCTTTAGTATTTTTTTCTCCAAATGAAAAACCTATGTTAAGACTTGGTTTTATCAAAATCATTTACTGAAGTCCTGTCATCATTAGGAAGGACAGGCAATTATTAGCTTAAGTATCATCATACGCTTTCATGAGAGCCTTCATTTTTATGAAAATGCTGACAAAAGATACACTTCTGCTGGAATTCTCATCCAGTAGATATGCACTTATGAATTTAAAGCTTGGCATCGCTTCTGGACAGGATATTCTTGCTGCAATAAAGTAGGGAAAACTCAGGTATGATATTTGACAGTAAAAGGAAACTCTAGTTAATTAGATTGTGAATAGACACTGCATGATTAGAGACATTCTTTACCTATGACCATTATAGGAGTAAAATATACATGCTTTCATTCTAAATTTTGATGCAAAGAATAATGATTTATTTAGGAAACAGAAAAGACCCAGACATTTGGTTTTCCTCTTGGGGAAGCATATGGTTCCCAATGGCAGGAACCCCAGCTGAAGGCACATCCAGAAAGTGCAGAGCTGCTGGCACTCTGCCAGGTTAGCCAGAGACTCAGTGACTAGGAAGGTATGGTTGATGGTGAGTGAGTAGGAATGAACATAGGGATGGTGCATGTGTTTGCAATGACTATTGTGAGGGATAAACAGGAATAAAGGACCCAGTCACCTGGCAGAGGCATATCTCCACAACTTTTGCTTCTTCTCAGGAACCTAATTGTTTTTTCCTTCTTTAAACCCAAACTACGTAAGACCATGGAAATTTCATCCCACTCCCTACCTTAATGGAAAAACAGGATGGAGCAGCTTTCAGAAGGAATATTCTTCCTTAGAGTGGGAAAGATGGAGATGGTGGGAAGGCGGAGAAGAGCCGGCTCTGTGTTTCTTTTTGCTGTCACAGCAGAACCTAGAGTTATCCTGGCTTACACATCTTGCACGACTCATTTCCTCACATCATTTAAATTACCAAAATCTATTGTTTCTACTTCAGAAATCTTTTTCAAATCCACCTTTTCTTTGCTATCTCCAATCATACTTCCTGTTTTCAGTTGCACATCATGACTTATTCCCATTATTAGCAAACTTCCTTAATTGGATACTCTATCGTTTCTCTCCATTACAGCTCATCTTTGACACTGTCATCAAAATTCTTTCTAAAATAGAATCTGATCGTGCCACTTCTTTACTTAAAAATTCATTCCATATTGTTTCAGAACTTCTGATTTCAGTATGGCATGTGGCCCTGGAAATTATACTAAAAAACAAAAATTCACAGTTAATTCTGATGCACAGCCATCACTGAGAACCACCGTACTAAACTTTTCTATGTAAAGGGAAGCAGAATATGAATGATATGGCTCTGATATTAGGCCTCAAAATTCTTATCTAGGAAAAACAAAGGAAACAGGACTTTTCCCTAGTATATGTTATATGATTAGAAAAATGCCAAGTTAAATAAATCCACCATGGATAACAGATACAATGGCATTCTCTATCCTTCCTATTTAATATAATTTTGTGTAAAAAGAGGAACCATTGACGTGAAATATCTACCAGCACCATCAAGTTCCAGGCTGACATTTATCCAAACAAAAACTAACTCTCCTATAGCAACTACATACTCTGCCCCTCCATTAGCTCTTCCAGGTCATTAGAAGTTCTACCAGAACTCCTCCTTCATTGTTTGCTAAAACCCTTGAGGATGGGGGAAAGAAAATGAATGAGAGAAGACGAAAGGATCTTCCCAGGTAATTCAGCACTAGGAAGAATTAAGTAAGAAAAATTTATCTTCATGCCCTATCTTTTTTATTCTTAACTTCAGGAATAGAAAAACACACAACAGCAAAGAAAAGAGATAATAAATGCTCATATACCCATTATCCTGCTTCAAAATTATCAACTCGTCTCCCATCTTGCTCCTTCAATACTCCCCCTGCACACGCTCTTTTCATCATACGCACTGGACACCATACACATTATTTTGTAGGAAATCTAAGATGCTGTTTTACTCTTTTGTAAAAATTGTACTATGAACGTGTAAAAGATAAAAACTTTTAACACAGAACCACAATCCATCTATTGCATTGTACTGGTTTCCTATTGCTATTGTAACAAATTACCACAAACTTAGGGACTTAAAACAACACAAATTTATTCCCTTACAGTTCTGAAGGTCAGAAGCTGGAAATGAATCTTAAGGGGGTTAAAATGAAGGTGTCATCAGGGCTGGTTCCTTTTCAAAGCTTCACAGGAGAATCTAGTCTTTGTTTCTTCCAGCTTCAAAAAGGCTAATGGCACTCCTTGGCTCCTGGATGCATCATCCAACCTCTGCTTCGGCCACAGCACCTTTTCTTCATTGCCTCTCTCTTCTAAAGACCCTTGTGATGACATTGAGGGTCCACTCGGTTTATCTCAGATAATTCCTAATTTAATCACATCTGCAAAGTCCCTTTTGCCATATAAATAACACATTCGCAGGGACCAAAACCTGGGACATGGACATCTTTGGGGGGCCGTTAATCAGCCTGCCATATACACTTAACAATAGCTCCTTAGTATCATCATACAGCTGGTCAGAGTTCAAATTTCCTTGATCATCTCATGCTTTCTTTGGTTCGATTTTGTTTTCAGATGGTTTGTTTAAATCAGTACCCAAAGTCCCTGCACTGTAATTGATCAAGTCTTTTTTAATCAATAGGGCTTTTTGCTTTCAATTTATTTGTCGAAGAAACTAGATCATTTGAGCTGTTGAATATCCCACATTCAAGATTTTGCCTATGAAGTTATTTAACATACAACTTTGCTCCCATTTTTCCTATAAACTGATAGATCAAGAAGCTTGATCAGATCCAGGTTCTATTTTTGGAAAAAAGATTTCATGATGTCTCACTCCATTTAAGCATTATTCCTTACATTTTTCTTTCCCTGATCACACCTTTCTCTCTGAGAAAGCTTGGTTAGATCGTAGCAGCTGTTATGCCTTATTATGAATTAGTTAAAGGCACTGGTACAGCGCTTCAACATAGATTCCGACTTTAATTTTATTCTACCCAGCATTTCACAAATAAAATCTTTTAGAGGAGTTAGTCATTCCAATCATGTCACCAAGTTATCATGGTTACTGACTAGTTTGATCCAAATTTGCAGCCGGAACAGTTCTAGAAGGATTGATCCATGAATTGAGCCTAAGTTTGAGGATGACCGTAGGTTCCAGAATAACTCATGTGTTACACCGTCAGAGAATCAATGAGTAGAACCATATACACGACACATTCAGGCCACAGTGGAAAACTAGGAAGCAAAGGACGTGGTCTCTTGAAAGAGAAAGGAGATTCAGAAATTAAGATACTGGGAAGAACCAATCCTTGGTCAATGTTGACATTTCTGTCTCTCTGTCCAAATTCTCATAATCAGATAGCTGATCTCAAAGACAGGGTAGAACAGGAAACAACTAGAAAATAGAAAAAAGTGTTCATAGCTCAAGTGGGAGCAGAACAGGCAGACCAGGACTTCTAACTCCTTCCACCTTGCTGATTAAAAATAAGAAGATATCAAAGAAAAGCACCTGTATTTAAGAGACAAGCAGAATTTGAAAGCCATATAATGTGGTATAAGGATTGAACTATCTGTCCTGGATTTGGGTGCAAACTCCACCACTAACTAGCTATTTGATTTGGAGGCAAAATATTTTTTTTAAATTTTTTTAATTGAAGATTTTCTTTCTTTTTTTTAAAGATTGGTGCCAAAGATCTCGTTGACACCTGAGCTAACATCTGTTGCCAATCTTCTTTTCTTTTCTTCTTCTCCTTCTTCTTCTTCTCCCCAAAGCCCCCCAGTACATAGTTGTATATTCTAGTCGTAGGTCCTTCCGGTTGTACTATGTGGGACGCCACCTCAGCATGGTTTGATGAGCAGTGCTAGGTCCGTGCCCAGGATCTGAACCAGTGAAACCCTGGGCTGTCAAAGGGGAACACGTGAGCTTAACCACTTGGCTACGGGGCCAGCTGCAGGGGGAAAAGTTTTAAATGTTCTGAAGTATTGGTTATCTTTTAAAATGCAAGTATCGACTAGATAATCTCTAAAACACCTTCCATAGATTTTTTTCGAGTGTGTGTGATTGCTAATGTCAAACACAACGTAAAATGTACATTCATCCATTGATCTCATGAGCTTCACAGAACTGTAATGATTAGCAGACTTAAAAATATGCCTTTGTGTAGCACTTCAACAAGACAACTGATTCTTACAAACGTGCAGCCTTCTCCAACAGGTTCCCCTTCAGAATGAGGCTAGAAACACACTAAAATATCTTAACACATAATTGTTCTTGTCACCTGTTCCTGCCCCCTTCTCTCCCGTCCTTCACTCCAGAGGCTGTGGGCATAACTCGTGCACCTTTGGCATAAACAAGGGCTGCAAAGACCCTGTCAACACATTCAGACTAAAAATACAAATGACCAATACTTGAGAAACAGAATATAATGAAGCAGTTAGGACTCACTCATAGTATCATATCTGGTGGCTGCCAATTTTGTCAGAGTGAGAGAAGGGTGGAAATGGGACCATTACATTTAAGGCGATCGATGTCTTTTATGATCCCAGAGAGGCATCAGAAATAGAAGCGTTTGCATTCCTGCCACTCAATTCAATAAAGACTCTTGGCATCACATGGGCAAAGTAAAGCATTGATTGGCAATAGTAGTAATCACTGTTCAAATGGGGCAATTCAGGTACAACGTGGTAAGAACTCAGGGAGACAGGCTGTTACAAGCATAACTCCTTCCCTGACAGCACTGACACACGGGTAAATGGATCATTAGGGAGGTGGATCAGTAGGAAAGTCAAACCCAATACATTTATTTTAAAATAATCATTTGGGGTAGACATAAATAGCCTCTCCACTTCTCATGGTACAGTACATGCATTGTGCTCGAGATGAAATAAAGATCAGATGGTGATTGAAAACATGCGAATCCCTCACAATGTGGTTAGAGTAACATATGGTTTCAATAACCAAGTAGTATTTGTTTAACATGCAGTGACTTTATTATTAAATGTGGTATGATTATTTAATTTAAATGTCAAATATTGAAACCAGCCTGGCTAAAGATTAACAGCTAATTCCCACTTAATGTTAAATATTCAACAAATGCTTTTTAATGTGGAATTACTACTTAACTGCTTCAGTCCTGGAGATTTTCTTCCAATTTACCTTATTATCCCACAATCCCGACGTGTTAAAACCTTAGACTCACACGGCCTTAGCACCACGATGTCCTCACAGAGCTCGCAGTCTGTGCCTCTGTCCTTATCTACAGATGAGGAAAAGGAAGCCCGGAGGGAAGATAACTTAGAAGTTTCATTAACAGTTTTTTACTTTCCAATTCAGCACTTCTCATGACATCACACTGCTTTTTTTATGTAAGAATTAATTACAAGATGATCAGAGACCCAATGTTTTCTGAAATAAATCTCTGTAAAACCAGTACATGGCCAGTATAGAGCAGTTTTTCCATCCTTATCTACATCCTTCCCTTACCACCCCCGACCCCCGCCGAATATTTCCCCATAGTGGGACCAGCAGCTGTTTGCTGGCTCAGTGCCTAGGATGTACATTCTGTTCTGTAGTCCTGGAACTGAGGAAGAAAGTTCCTATTCCAGATCATCATGGTATCTACAGGAAGAATGGAACTGAACCCAACTGTCTACAGAGGAAGAATGACTGCCAGGTATTGAAAATCCAGGGTGGGGAACAAAATCATGGCAGGGGAAGCCACGAGTGCCCAACATAATAGCAGGTCAGCATAAAGCAGGAGAGCTAGCACGGATCTGGGTGTGACTCGTGATTTATAGGTGGGTCAGGCCAAGGGTGGAGGGGCCCTGAAACTTGAACTGAGTCAAATATTTGAAGAATCTGTCATTCTACAAACTTGAGACCCCTAATCCTTCTCTCTCACGCTTACCTTCTTTGCTAAATTGGCTGGAGCAACAAGGCTTTCTCAAGCATTTCTGGAGTGAGCAACCAGAATGGTGAGCTACACATGGTTCATCATGTCATATGAGAAATGCATTTAATAATTGAGCTTATTTTGCCTAGAGAAAACAGTAGATAATTGTTTGAGAGAGGGAGAGAGAGGGTGGACAGAGAGAGTGAGTGTTTGTGTGTGTGTATGCAGGGGGAGGAAGCAGGAAGGGAATGGAAGAGATGACAGGAAGGGAGTTACTGCCTTAGGACTATCTTTACATATTTTCTCACTTTTTGGAATTAGAACCAGACTGTTTTTGCACAGCTCCAAATAGAAGAATTAGTCCCAAAAGTCATAAATACAGAAAAGCTGATTTCTGCTATAATCAAAAGTACTTTGTGTGTGTGTGTGTGTGAGGGAGACTGGCCCTGAGCTAATATCCATGCCCATCTTCCTCTACTTTATATGTGGGATGCTTGCCACAGCATGGCTTGACAAGCAGTGTCCGAACTGGTGAACCCCAGGCTGCCGAAGCAGAATGTGTGCACTTAACCACTGCGCCACTAGGCCGGCCCCAGCCCGCACTGTTAAACTTTTGACAACGCTCCTAAGAATCACGGAATCATTCTGCAGGAATCATGGAGAAAGATCTCACACTTATTCCAGAAACCTTGGGAGATATTTCTTATAAGACCATCAGACAGTAAACTATGAATTGGAGACTTTTAATATATCTCTTCTCCCCTATATTTACGGTTATATAATATCTTTCCACCATCAAATTTAGTCGGTGGGCGCTTACATTTTTTTTTTTTTTGACAATTGCAGCCGATGTTGTAACTATTAAAGACCTTCGTTCAAAATACAAAACACCAAACTGACAAGTCTCATCGATTGGGAGGGATGTTGCCTCCACATGGGTTGTCGGTGTAATTTATTTCTAATATGCTATGATGGCAGGAGGCAGTTAAATAAAAACCAGACCCGCTGACGACTCATCAAGGAAGCATCTCGTGCTGAGAGAGAAGGCTCCTTCACCTCCACTGTGTTTATCCATCTCCTCGCGGGCTGAGGGCTCAGAGATCTGGCTCAGTGCGGTGAAATGGAGTAGAATTTTCCCGACTGGCTGGTGTCTAAGCATTGAGGGTCAAGCAGTGATTTCCAGCTTATGACCCTCTGTATCTGCTGTGCCCCGAGTTCCCCCATCGCCACGGCCAAGAATAGGGAAGAATTACTCAACATTTTTCCTTCGTTCAGCACGAAAACACATTATTTCTTATCCTCTTACCATAGAAGAAAGGATGCTTTTCCTACTACCCAGATTAACTCACAGTGGTTTAAGCAGCACATGCCCTAATCTCTTCCCCGTTCACGTCAACCTCCTGCTTTGATTTCTAAAACCGTCAGTTCTTGAGATTGAACTGGAGTGCTTGCTACTTTCTAAGCGCCAGATTCACACATAATTTCCTCGTGGGAAGAACTTATGTTACAGACTATGCAGTCAGCCTGCTCTCCCAAATCTAAACCAAGGATCCAGGACAGGCGACTGCCCTCTGGACTCCCTGCCCCCACCTTGCAACCCACACGTAAGTTCACATATGCTGCCAATTAAGGAGAGTTTCTCCTGCAAAAACAAAAAGGTATCTTGGTGTAGTTTTCCTTCTGTTCCTTTCAGGAGGCCCCATGATTTTGTTCGGCTTTGAGTCACACAAGTTTTGACTCCTTGAAAAACTGTTTTGTGACAAGAAAACCAAGAATAAAATTTTGAGAGTGCTCCAAAAAATAATACATGAGGAACAGTTGCAGGAATTGGGAATTATTTTTTGGAGACCAGAATTCTGATGAGGTCAGGACAGCTAGCTGACTTCACAGAGTTAAAGAATTATTTGCTGTGACTCTGGAGGGCAAGAGGAAACTAATGGACAGGAGTTCCAGAGTTGAGGATAAATTCTGGCTTGATATAAAAATTTTAAATCAGGGGCTGGCCTGGTTGCATAGTGGTTGGGTTTGCACGCTCCACTTCAGGAGCCCAGGGTTTGTAGGTTTGGATCCCAGGCATGGACCTACACACCGCCCATCAAGCCACACTCTGGTGGCTTTCCACATACAAGATAGAGGAAGATTGGTACGGATGTTAGCTCAGTGACAATCTTCCTGAAACGAAAAAAAAAAAAAGAAAGATTAACAATAGATGTTAGCTCAGGACCAATCTTCTTCACCAAAAAGAAAAACATTTAAAACAAAATAATAACAATTAGAAGTGTTCAAAGATGTAATAAGTTGATTCAAGTGGCAGAGCATTCCGTGTCCCTGCAGGTACAGTTTTCAAGCAGATGGCTTTAAAAAGGACTAGAGGCCAACTGTTTGTGCTTAGACAGTTCCTGTAGTATGCATGAAAATCAAAGAAGATGGGCCGGCCCAGTGGCGCAGCAAGTTCACAAATTCCGCTTCGGCCGCCCGGGGTTTGCTGGTTCGGATCCCAGGTGCGGACCCGGCACTGCTGGCACGCCATGCTGTGGTAGGCGTCCCACATATAAAGTAGAGGAAGATGGGCACAGATGTTAGCTGAGGGCCAGTCTTCCTCAGCAAAAAGAGAAGGATTGGCAGCAGATGTTAGCTCAGGGCTAATCTTCCTAAAAAAAAAAAAAAATCAAAGAAGATGATGATTTTGTGACATGAAGACCATCAATGATGTGATCGGGGTGGAAGCCAGACTGGGCTGAAGTGAATGGGGTCGAACATTAGACTTCAGTATCTGAACTTGTCTCCTGCCTCTGCACTTATCTTAGCTCAGATTCCTAGAAACAGAGGCTAAAGCAAAAACTCATCTGCTGCCCCTTTATCGAGGGAGAAACAAGGAATGCAGGACAGAAAAAAGAAGAGTGAAGGTGTGGATGTGCATATGCCAGCTGGGCACTGCCCGGTGGCAAGCATAGCTGACTGGTTCATTGTGCAGGTCGCCATCAGAGAGACTATCTGAGAACAGACTGCCCAGGAGGCAGAAGAGAGAAGAGGCTATTCCATTCCCTGCCATCCGTCGGTCAATGTCAGCTTCATGGAATGCTGGCACATTCCCGAGGTGTCTCTGGGCTCTCTAGGAAGTAGCTAAGGAAGTCAAAGCCCACAAGGGCAGTTTGATGAGCATGCAGGAGCAGTGTTCCTCTTTGCCATGGAGTGGGCTGGGGCCATTGTACAGCTGGAGGACAGGGAGGCAGGAGGTGCATGAACTGTGTCCAGCACAGCTATGGATCCATGGCGCCATTTGTAAACATGGATATGGTTTCTGGTCAGGTCTCCTCCACCCTCCGTGTGCTGCAGCTATGGATATTCACGCCAGAGGAATGGCTCTTTTCTTTAAGACAGAGATGCCCAGATACGCCAGACCAGAGAGTGGGCAACATGTCATCCGTGATGCTCATACCTCCACTGATGAGGGAAGAATCCCTTTCTCAGCAATAATTCTCCTGCCTCCAGACCCCAGAGAAGGCAAAGGCCTCTTCCTGTCAGTCCCGATTCAGAAATTATTCTTTCTGATCTCCTGTGGGAAGAGACACTTCACTAGATGCCTAAACAATTTTTCCTGGGGCTGATCAGGATTGCAGAGAAACTGTATTCTGGGCAGGGCTCACTTTAAGAGATGAGTATCTGGAGCTTAATTTCATTTTGCAGACACGTGATCCTGCCATGTCCTACTTATTTCAGTCTCGGTTTTTTAACTGCGTAAGAAACAGCCCAGCATGGAAGAAAGGGAGCTTGACCTGCAAGGACCTGGCTGAGTCCTGGGCCTAGCCCTTATTTACTCATGACTCTGGTCAAATTTCTTAAACTCCCAGACCAGTTTTCCATGTGCTTCTAACACTTTCATAACTCCAAGTGCTGCATGAAATCTACGTTATTCTTACAGGGTCTCCCAAGAGTGAGAGCTGGGGCAGTCACGTAGTGGAATATGTGCCTGGAAAGATAAATGGCAGCTACGTGGATGGTCTGATTAAATTGGCCATGAAAGAAAAGGAAAGGAAGGACTGAGATTATTAGAGAAAGATATGGAGGCAGCTATAACGTCCAGGGGTCATTCTGCTGAGGAAATTCCAACGTAAGTTATAACTAAGAAGAGGTCTTACTTTTCACTAATACTTGATCCAATGAACCAGTGCTTTTTGGAGTACCCTTATGTGTCTAGTGCTGTTAGGTAGTGCGTAGGATAGACAGAGTAAAACGTGCAATTCTTTTCCCCAAAGCGCATGACATCCAGCCGCTGTTTTAAGATATCATACCTGGGACGATGAAGGATAAAAGCAACATATGATAAAATGCATGTGGTAAATAAAGTAAAAACAGGCAATAAAAGATATCCAATATAAAACAGGGCCTTCTTACTGGGCAATAAAACAAAGATGATAATGATAATAATAGGTAATATTTATGCATCACTTACTATACAACAAGGTTTATTCTAAGTCCTGAACACGTATTAGTTCATTTAATCGTCATAATAATGGTAAAATGAAGAAAGTGAGGCACAGAAAGGTTAGGGAACTTGCCCAATGTCACACAGCTATTGAGTGACAGAGACAGGAACCAAACCCAGGAAGTCTGAAGAAAAGATCCATGTGGTGAGTAGACAAGAAACTTGAGATTTACTAGTCTGTAAGTTACTACAGATCATTCTTATGACCAGGGTTGGGCACCTGCTAGTCAGTCAATGCTTACTTGTTGAAATGAAATGAGTTCAACTGAATGAGCTGGGAATACATAGGGAAAGAAGCATGGAGATTATCACAGTCAGTGGAACAGCAGAAGCAAGAATGAGCATGACTCTGCCTTTGTCCCTGGGCCACGCCCCAGATTACATTCAGGGAAGAGTTCCAAGGGCACAATACAGCTATGTAATGCTACAGAGAGCATGGCAGAGCCGCAGAAAGCTGGAGCACAGACCAGGGCTCCACAACCCTCACAACTGAGAGAAAAGTCCATTCATGTGCCAGAATGATGCCACAAGCATCAGACATCCCCTCATTTGGTGATTCGTCTTTGCTCTGCAAATACAATATGCTACTGTAATGGCTAAAAATGTATTTTGGACTCGCAGTTCAAATGGCTAAATAATGTGGCCTCCAATGTTTCCCAGGGACTCTTGCCATGTTTAGACAAACCAAGAGAATAACTGGGTAACACCCTGAGATTTGGCACTCAGAGACAGCCGGCGACCCGAGCGCTGTCTGACAACTTCTCGCAGTTCCGTGGCAGCACCGCACACCACGAAATGGCTGAGAAAAACTCCTCCATCCATCTTTTCAAGGGCATTCAACTCTTCCACTTCCTCACATGACCCTTTCTGACTTTGGCTTCTTTGATTTGACTGTTTTTCCTCCTCACCGCCCGCCCCCCCACACCCACTTCACAGAGCCCATTTTACTTTCCGTCTTGTGAATACCCCAGTGAAAGAAGCCAACATTTTTTCCAACCAAGAGAGTGGAACTGGCCATCAGGATAAACTTTTTCCATCTAGTAAACGTTCATCTGCTATTTTAACGTCTTAGTCATATCAAATGGCCACGGCAGCCAATGCCCTCAGAGCAATAGGCCATATTGATACAATTAGCCTACATACTCTTCCGTTCCTGGAAGTGCCTTCCCTTTATTATCCTTAAATACGAGGAGTTCTTAATTTCCAAAGACAGGGCGTGTAATCTAACTCCCAAATCCCACAATGAGGGGAAAATCAGGCCCCCACCCACTCACATATTCCCAGCAACAGTCTCACAGACTCTGCTTCTCTGCAGTTACACTGAGACCGAACTTTTCAATCAATTATACACTTGGTTGGAGCCAACAACATTTGTTTCTAACATATCATGTTTTTCTTAATTAGAAAGTAATTCTCTGAGGCAGAGAATACTTCAGGCTTGCCAAGAGTGAGCTCTGCTGATGACTTCTGAGTGCTATGAATGATTTTGCTGTGACCGCCATTCCAAGTAAGGCCACTTCACTGACTATAGCGGAAGCCATTCTTTCAACCTCTGTAGTCATTTTGCCTAGCATTCTCCTAAAAGAATTTCCCTTTGAAAACTGAAATATTTCATATGGTTTATAGTCAGATCCAAATTAGCCAGAGATAACTAAGGCTTTTCTGACCATTTTCTAAATTCAATTGTTAGAATCAGTAAAGTAGGGCTAGCTCGTTACTGCTCACCAGATGGTACAACAGGTCATGAAAGAAGCCCAAACAATTCTTCAGTTTGAAAAACAATGGCTTTGCAATCCAGAATATGATCATTTGTCAATTCCAGATATTATGTTAGAGTGAGCAGATGACTACTGTCAACGTATATAGGTAACCAGTCTTAGATTCACATAGAATTATGAAATCAAGTAAAGCTAGCCTTCCATATAGCTTCCATCCTGTATTTTACCTCCAAATTTCTGGTATCCCTTCAACATTCATTTTGAGATTATATCCTAAGGCTTTCTTCTCTACCCCTTGGGAAAAGTGCTTTCATAAAATACAGGAGAATGATAAGGACTGACTCTATTCATGTTCTTAGGAAAATAGTGATAACCTAATGGGATTTTCAAAGGTCTATGGATGGAATTCTAGGCACCAGCCATTAGGGGGAGTAGTTGTGGTTTTGTGTGGCGGGCCCTCCTGGTATCTGTGAAATCAGAACTTATTTCCTAGAACTTAGTGTCCTCCTTTGCCAAAATGTAGAGCTGGCTCACTGGTTACCTGAAGGACAAGGATACAACGACTGTTCTTTAATGCTAGTAAGGAGCATTTCATTCTCATGTGTAGTTAAGAAGGGTTTCCCCTGATAATGACTTCTCTTAGGTTCTGGCTTAAGAGGCCTGAAAGTTAGAGAATGGTCAGAGGATAATACTTGTAGATCTCTGGGGTCAAATAGCGAATAAGGAGTGGAGACTAAATTATTCCGAAATATGTGAGTAATATTTGAGAAATCCTAAATTTATGGCTTATATTGCCCTGAAATGTAATAATTGAATTGTGTATTGATATAATTCTTAGTTATAAGGAACTTAAAATATATCGCAGATGTTATTAATCAGGTAGCATAGGATCATAGTATCTAAGATTTATTGAGTACTTCCTATGTGCCAGAAACTACAAGTACTTTACATGTGTTAACTCATTAAATCTCATGGAAATCCTAAGAAATCGTACTATTATCTCTAATTAATCAATGAGAGAACTAAAACACAGAGAGATAAAGCAATTTGCCCAAGATCACAGGCAAGAATTTGAACCACACAAGTCTAACTATAGAGTCTGAGGTCTTAGCAGCTCCAAAGGTCATATAACTTGTTTTAAAATGGATCAAATTAAGAATTTATTGAAAAATGTAAATGATCTAGCTGGGCTGGAAAACTGGTTTTTGTTTTTTCGTTCCCAAGCTATAACATATTTTACTAGCCTAGCCTACTGAAATCTAGCCAAGGGTTTATCCTCAATAGAACGATAGAATCACTTTCTAAAACGTGATAAGAGTGCAGGTCAGCAGTGGATCTAAAATCACTTCAAAGCAGGCAGGAGGACACAGAGTGGGTGCCCATGATCCACCGTGGTGACGTGGAGGATGTGCCCAGGCATGGCCTAGTCTTTCAGGCCCGAGTTCTTCTCTTACTGGGGCTCTGCTCCACCAGCACTGTCCCCTTCCAGCCTGTGACCCCAAAACTTGGAAGCTGCTCAGTTCTGCTTCCTCAGATTTGGATACTGACACAGCAATCTGACCCTCCTTATCTTTCACTGACTCCATAGCTACCCCATCCATCCTTGATATGGGCTTGATATGGGGCTTTGGTTCTTAAATCCCCTCCCTTGATTTAGTGCTTTAGGGAAGACATTCTTGACCCAGGACCAAACCTCACTATCATTAACTCAGGCCGGAGACACTTCCTCTGGTATGTAACATTATTTAATAGATTTCAAATACTCAACATTGGAATTTCTTAAAACTTGTAATGCATCAGAATCATGGAGCTTTTAAAAAACATGGATTCTGAAGAAAACATAACCTTGAGATAGGCAAATATTTCCAAAATGGGAAATTGAAAGCATTAAATATAAAATTAAAATAGGTAAGTTGGACAAGATAAAAATTAAGAACTTCTGGGACTGGCCCAGTGGTGTAGTGGCTGAGTTCACATGCTCCACTTCAGCAGCCTGGGGTTTACAGCTTTGGATCCCAGGCACAGACCTACACACTTCTCATCAAACCATGCTGTGGTGGTGTCCCACATACAAAAAATAGAGGAAGATTGACACAGATGTTAGCTCAGTGACAATCTTCCTTAAGCAAAAAGAGGAAGATTGGCAACAGATGTTAGTGCAGGGCCAATCTTCCTCACCAAAAAAATTAATTAATTAATTAATTAATTAAGAACTCTGTTAATCAAAAGTCACTATTAGCGAGTAAAAAGATAAGTTGCAGAGTGGAAGAAGATATTTTCAATGCATGTATAATCAAAGAATTTATCTAAATCAGTAAGAAGAGAGACAACCAATAGAAAAATAAGCAAAAGATTTCATGAGCATCTTTACAAAGGAAGGATACCCAAATGACCAAAACTATGAAAAGGTTCTCAACATTTATGAGGGAAATTTAAATTAAAATCATAATGAGCTACCACTAATACTTGCCAAATAGCTAAAATTAAAAGACTCATCAAGTCTTGGCAAGGATGTGGACCAATCAGACTCTTGTTTATTGCTGGGAGTATAAACTGGTGAAAACTGTTTGGCTGTGTCTGCTAAAACTGAGCAAATGCACACCACCCAACCCAGCAATTTCAATTCCACTGTAAGGTATAATAGACCCAACAGAAATGCATACATATTTTCACCAAAAGGCATGCTCAAGAGTATTCATAGTAATACTATCCATACCAGACAAAAGTGAAAAAAATGTCAGCAACAGTAAAATGGATTAATAAAATATCATACTCATACTATAGAATACTATAAAGAACTGAGAATGAACAAACCATTGCCACAGGAAACAAGACATGAGTCTCACAAACAAGATGTTGAGCGAAAAGAAACCGGAGACAATATTGACTGCATGAACTCATTCATATAAAGTTCACAAACACGCAGAGCTAATCTATGGGGTTGGAAGTCAGTACTATGGTCAGCTTGGGGAGGATAATGCCTGGGATGGGGCGGGCAAAGAGCTAGTCATGTTCTATCTCGTGTTCTGGGAGATGCTGGTTACACGAGTGTGTAGAGTTTGTGACAATTATTTGAACCATACACATGTGATTTTGTGAACTTCTATGTGTCTTATGCTTTAACAAAAAGTTTACCTAAAAAAAGTACATATTCCCGGGGCTTTTCATCAGGCTTAGTGAATCAGAAACTCTTGGATTAGAGCCCATGGAATTTTATTATTTAAATGTTCCCAGTTATTCTGATAAGCAATTAGTTTTGGGAATTACCAAGAGTTACTCTTGGGAAAGAAAAATATTAAATTAAAAATTGTAAGGTCAGTAGGTTTATTTCATACAGAGCAAGATATTCTAGGAAACAAGTAGACCAGGGGAGCGTGCGCTTCAGTCATGTGCAGTCACATGCCCCTCCCTGGGCGAGCAGACGGAGAACGGCGGGAGATTGGGCCCCACTTCAGTCCAGGAAGAGCCACCTGCCCTCTCTCAACTGCGAGTCACAGCTGAAGAGACAAGAGCACGGCAGCAGAATGTTACCAGAGAGATCTTTTACCCACATTCTTGTCCTGCTTAGTTATTCAGTAAACAGAGTAGGTAATTCAGTGCGTACTGAATCTCAGCCTCTGAAATCATGCAGCTGACTGACTCACTTCAGGGGGGAGCAAAAGTCCTTCTCTCCCTCCTGTGATGGCGCTAACCCAGTCATCAGCTCCAGGAGGTCTCTCTGTGCCAAGTGAGCAAGGTACGGGGTTTCTGGTATAGAGAAGTTCACTTGTTTGGATCAAGTTAGACTGATGTGAATTTTGAAAAGGCCAAACAACTTTGTGTTACTCTCTGGTGAGCATGGTTGTACTATGTTATCCTGACAAATAGCTGTACAGAGGCTCAAAATCAACCAGTCTCAACTCTTCGAGGTTGGGAGAAGAGGACGGTCCATGAACACAGCGGTCATTGAGATGTTATCTCCTCCAGAAAAATGGTGAAATGACTGTGAAATGTGCTTTATTATTGGGCTGAACTGGATTCAATGCCAGCCCAGCTAAGCACTATACGTGTGCCCTTCCGAAGTCTCAGTTCTCTCATGAGAAAAATAATCAAACCTACTTTAAAAGACTATCAAAATGAAGAGATCTGTGTAAACTATTTAGTATAGACCTAGCACATGGTAAATGCTCGCTAAACAGAAGTTGTCATTATTGCTAGTGGTATTTTGTGAAAGCAACTGAGGCTTAAATACGGTTGTTGTAACCTAAAGTCACAGAGAAAAGTGATTGACAAATGCTGATTTAGTAAATGCTCTTTGCAGATCTCTAATCTAGTTCACTTAATTAAACCATTGTTAGCAAAATCAGTTAGGATTTTGTCTTGCATTTGTCTTGTCACCTTGAGGGTTTTTTCTTTATTCTTGAAAATGAAAACAATGCTCTATTTTGAAGAAAATTGCCATGAACCATCTTAATTGCTGACTTTTAGACTTCAAGTGGATAAATTCCCCATTTATTTCTCCAACCCACACCTCCTCCCTAAAATCCGAACTTATTCATCCATCTGCCTACTCAACAGCTTCATGTGGATGACTAATAGGCATCTTAAATTTAACATGTCCTAAAATAAATTCTTGAGATTCTGTCCTTTTACCCATTTCCAAACTTGTACTTCCCCTAGTCTTTGCATCTCACAAGTGGTTCCACTATTCACCATGATGATTAGGTGAAAAATCTAGGGGTTGTCCTTTGACTTCTCTCTTTCTCTCATACTCAATGTGCAATTCATTGAGCCATTATTATCTCTTACCTGATATAGTTGATGCTGTTTTGTACTGCCCAGATAGCTCCCTTTAGGACCAAAGTGTGTATTCCACGTTAGTTCCAGGGAAGTACTGGGCAGAGGATATTAGCCATCCCATCATTGACCATCCCAAAGTTGGCACAATGAGTCCATTAGTGGAATAGCCATGGTCACAAGAATGGAGGCTACGCTTGGGCCCAACAATAAAGGATTCCCTTCATCAAGGCTGATTTGCCTGTTGCTGCCACTGAATTGCCAGTCTGCCAGCAATAAAGACCAAACCTGAGTCCCTAATATGGCACCATCCCTTGACAAGACAAATCAGTCACATGTTGGCAGGTTAATTACATTGATCCCCTTCTATCCAGAAATGGGTATAACTCACTGACTGGAATTAACTCCTATTCTAGGTTTGCCTTTCCTGCCTGCAGGGCCTCAGGCAGTACCGCTATTCAAAAGCTTAGAAAGAGTTTGATCCACCAACACGGGATCCAGTACCACATAGCATCAGATTAGGGCATCCACCTTACAGCATCAGAGGTTCAACAGTGAGAAAATGACAGTGCAATGTGTTTTATTGCTGGGCTGAATTGGATTCAATCCCAGCATTGCAAATTGCTACACTTGTGACCATGAGAGCCACCAGATGGACCATGTGCCACAGTACACAGAGACTTCTGGCTTGAGCGAACTGTGGGCTGTCCTTGCGAAGGTGCAACTCTGGTGCCAGCTTGGAGATGAGGAAGAAGTATATACCTTAAAAAGTGGTCATTATATAACTTCTTACCAAAAAGGAAAATACATCAATTTGGGAAATACATAGTCAGAGTAAGAGTAACTCTGCTTCTCTTCGCTCTCAGTGTGCCACCTGGGGAATTTATGCTTTCCATCATTACAGCTCTAGGTTTTGTGGATCTGGAGGTCATCTTTCCCAGAGAAGGAACATTTCCACCAGGGAACACTGCAAGGGTTTTATTAAACCTTAAGGTACAGCTGCTACTCAGTCACTTTGGGCTCCTTGGCCAAGAGACCAGCAGGCAAGGAAAGGACTCACCACCCAAGTCGAGATAAATGGACCTGATTACTAGGAGGAGGTACGGCTGCTCTAGGACAGTGGCGTCAGGGAAGAATACAAGTGGTACCTACAGGATCCACAGGCTGTCTCTTGATTCTCCTCTGCCCATTTTGACAGTAAATGGGCAACGGCGGCATGACCAGGGCTCAGACCTCTTAGGGATGAGGGTGTGGGTCACTCCACTACATAAGCTACTAGTAGGAGCCAAGTGTGGAGAATCTAGAATGGGTAGGAAGGTGGGTTTCAGTGGTAGCCATGAGACCAGACTTTTCCACAGAAAAAGAGATGGAACTGACTTTATCAAAGGGAGCTGCCTCACTCAAGATGACATTCTGCAGGGGCAGCCAACAATTAGTGATTGTCTGACGAGGGGTTACAGAGGCTCTGAAGGCCTACCCCTACTGCTTGTGGGATTGGCTGAGGCGTTTGTTGCAAGGGAATCACAGTTCAAATTCTCCTCTGATCAGTCCTGCCTCCCTCACTCCATTACACGTGCTGCTCCTGAACACACTTCCCAACCTGCACGCAATCTCTCTATTTCCCGTCTGATGAGAACTGTATTGTGATAACTTCCTACATGATTTCCTTCCTCTACTCTTCTTCCCTAAAGTCTTTTTTCCACTCAGAAGCCAGAATGATCCTCAAATGTAAGTGAGATAATGTCACTCCTCTCCATGATTTCTCATCACTCTTAAAATCTAAGGTCCTTGACAAGGCTCGCAGGGCCCTACATGGTCTAGCTCCCTCCTCTCCAGCCTCATCACCCACTGCTCTTCCCCCTTCTCACACACTTCCTGACCTCTCTGTTGACTTGCCCACGACAAGCACTCTCCCAGTCAGGGCCTTGGCACCTGCCAATCCCTCTGCCTGGGGTTTTCCCCCAATATACAGAGGGTTTGCAACCTCCCTTCACACAGATGTTTGGTCAAATGTCACCTTATCAGGGGGCCCTTTATGTCCACCCTAACAAAACTGTACTCCATCCCTCTCTGCTTGCTGTTTCTCATAGCCCTTACCACTCTCTGACATTCTCTTATTGATTTATTGCTTGCTTGATGATTTCTTTTGGTCTTTTGTCTTCCTGTTATACCGTCACATCCATATAGGCAAAGATTTTTCCCCTTTCTGTCCAGTAGCTAGAACAGTATCTGCTTATATTAGGAGGCGTCCAGCAAATAACTATTGAATAAAAGGATGAACTAGTGGATGAATAAACAGTATATTGTGAGTCCGCATATCCAAACATACAGGTTTTCCAAACAAAAGAGCAAGACAATCTGAAACACGCTGATACCAACCCTGTCTGATAGGCTCTCTCACTCCAAACTTGGGTTGAATCATATTCAGAGGAGTGGCACATGGCAGACTCAGATCTTTTGATGGTCCCCACAGGCTGATGAAGAGTCCAAATGGTTCAGTCAAACACACGTCTTTTAATGTGTCTTTTGCCTTATTTCTGCAAGGCTTTGTGAAGGGAGGGATTGCATTTGATGCTTATTGTTGCTTGGTTTTTGTTTGTTTGGTTGTTGTTTTATCACAATGCTCATCATTTGCCTACACCTAGTAGTCAATAAATACAACATGAACCGTTTTCTCTAAAGTCTCCAATATCCACAGCAGTGAAGGCATTGAATAAGCTCAGAGAGATGTCGTATCTCTCAGGGTTCAGTGTGAAATAACTGGAAACAGATCCAGGTATTTAAGCAAAAGATTTCATGCAGGGTAACAGGTGCCTGCCAAATCCTTGGAACTCCAAGCAGAGGTCCCCTTGCTCTGAGGTAGCATCACCATAACAATGCTGAGATCCGGAAGGAGCTCCTGCTGCTGCTTCCATCATTGCAGCAGCCATAACTGCTGACATCCACAGATCAGTCACCTGGTCCTGGAATGTGGCATCCAGCTTCCCAAAATGTTCTTCCTCTCCTGACTTTGCCTGCTAGTCCCCAGAGCTGCAGGAGGCTGAACTCTCTTGGGCTGTCCCTATACTGAGCAAGCCCATTTCCTTGGTAAAACTCTATCATATCCAGAACCTAGCTGTGCGCTAGTCTGTGAAATGTCACTTTTAGCCTTCCAGGTACAAGTAGATAAACAAAAAAGAGTAGGAATGGATGTTGAGTGCAGTAACCATTATCCAGAAGTGCCAACAATGAGATACTTCAAATGGGGAATTTCCTTTGCTCTGCAAGAGTCTAGTTCAGTATTGGGATGGCTTCTTTTGAAGACAAAAGAAAGTTCTATTAACAAATAATAAGTTTCATGTAATGGGTGCTTACTTTGTGCTTGGCACCATACAAAGCACTTAACATCCGTCATCTCATTTACCCATCTGAGCAACTCTGTAAAGCCAGTACTAATATTATTCCCTTTTTATAGATGAGAAAATCAAAGCTTAGAAAGTTTCAGAGGTGTGCCTAGGTCATATAGGTAGTGAAAAGCAGAGCTGGGATATAAACTCAAGGCCAAAGTTCTTAACTACTAAGCAGTATTGCTCCCAACACCAGCTTACACCACCTTCTCCATCAACAGAAAGCTCTTCACCATCTGGAGCCCCTTCTCTCTTTCTCCGTCCCTCTCTTTCTCCTCTCCCACTCCCCTCTTCTTGCACTAGCTTGCTTGCTCTCTCACTCTCACTTTTGATCTTTCAACAAGCAACTCCTTATTATGTATACATGTATCTAAACATCTACGTCTTCACTATCATCATGGTGCTCATACTAAACTCCATGTGTATCAAGTTTCGGTGCTCTAAAGAGATTAGTTCATTTCCAAAGATAGCCACATAAAGAAGGTTTGAAAAATTCTCTGAGAAAAGGCATAACTCCTTGGATGATACCAGTGGGATGCTGGGGAAACATCAGTATCCCTAGTAGGAAAACTTAAAAGACATTTCAAAATTCTCTTAGTCATGCATCAGGAGTCTTGAGAAAGACCAGTCACTCTGGCTATTTTTGTTACTAAGAAAATTTAAACACTCCTATATTTGTTTGGTGGTTTCCTAGGTTATCTTTTCCAGAGGTCACTCTGGGTTGTCATTAAGGGAGGAAGAGCTAGAGGGGAGCATAGATGACGCAGAATGACAAGTACATTCTCTTTCTACTGAGAAATCCCTCATCATCTTAGGAAACATGATGGAAGAGACTGGCATTGTTGTATTCAATGTCTCATTGAATGTCTACTTAGCGTAGGCTCTTCTGTGGAGCTATTTAATTTCATCCTCACAAGAAATCCCATTAAGTAGATAGTGTTGACTCTGTTTAACGAAAGGACTAAACCAAAGTTTAGTAGCTTGTCCCTACTCACTCTAATAGAAGGGAGCAGAGCCAGGTATGAACCCAGATCTCTGGGTTCTTCTTGTGGAATCACTTACACCTCCATCCCTGAGAAACTGAAAATTGAGTGAAAAATCATGGAATGTAGTATTTATAGAATAAATGCTATAGCAGAAGAATACACAAAATTCTCATTTTTCATTCAGATAGGGGATGAGGACTGAGGAAGGCAAAACAGAGAAGGCAGTATATGAGCTGGGCTACACATACATAATGAGTAGGTGATTGTAGGTAGAAATGAGGAGGAAGGACATGCCAAGAGGAGAAGTCAAGCGTGGAAGTTGTGGCTGGGAAATAGTAGTCTGACATGGTTCGAGCAGACGCGGCATGAATATGGATGAGTGGCTGAAGGTGAAGACAGAAAACTCGATGGGATCATTGAGTGAGGGGATTTGAATAGTAGTTTCAGTATATACCATTTATATTCTCTAGGCAATGGGGATCCATAGAGATTTTAAGCAGGAGAGCGATTTGACAGGCTACGTGTTCTTGCCTTCTGTTCTCTCCCTACCATACTAGCTACATTACTCCTTTACTATTTATGTCCTTCCTAACATAGCTTAACTGTGAGCATTGCCCAAAGTTGATGCTTACTTCTTTCTCTCTCCTTTCCTGATAAGTAATTCCTGTCTCATAAATCCAATTGTCACCTCTCTGTTAACTCAAAGGCTTATCACCTTTCTGCATCTTCTACTCATTTTCAGTCTCTTCCTCATAATGTACAGACCATCTTTATTGGAAAGTGTGATGGCTTGGTGATGTGTGAATTTGGCCGGGCTGAGCTACATTCCCCAGACTTGCCTTGCTGGTTTGTGTCTGATTAGGGTAGGCCTCCAGGAGAGCTGGAAGGCAGGAGGGAGGCAGCGGTCATCGTGTTACATACACACAGACCTTCTCCCAGATATTCAAACTATTCAATCAACTGTAGTCTAGATACAGCGGTGAAGGAATTTCACAGATGTAATTAAAGCCCCAAATCAATTAATTTTGAGTTTATCAAAAGGGAAATTATCCCAGTGGCAGGAGTGTGGGAGGGAGTCTCACTGATTCAGGTAGATGCCCTTTAAAGAAGGACTAGACCTTCCCTGAAGATCAGAGACCCCAAGCAGGCCTGCAGGCTCTCCCTTCCCCCCACCGTCCCTTTGTGCAGATGACAAGCTTCAGCGGGAGCTCCGGGGTTCCTGCCTGCTTGTGACCTTCTTTTCCTGCCTGCAAGCTCTGTGGACTGCAGGCTTGCCTAGCCAGCCCCGACAATCATATAAGCCAATGCCATATATACATATAAAGTCTATATCTTTATGAGATTCCTATGCATATAGTATATATACACAGACACGTATATAAATGGTGAGGTATATAGATGTGAGATATGTATCTCCCCTATTGGTTCCGCTCCTCTGGTTCAATGGTTGAATCCTGACTGATCCAGAATGTTCCACTCTCACTTTCAATTCAATCATCCAGAATTAAACTCATTATCCTTTTACTTTTTCACCTAGCTCATGTTACACTATTTTCTAGAATTTGAAAAACAGGGCCAGTTGTCACTTCTTTTTTCTCAATTGTAGTAGTAGTAACCCCTGAGTCCGAAGAGTTTGCCTTTGAAATTTCTCTCTTCTTTTTCAAATCAGCCTAAGACAATTTGTCTTCTTCCTAAGGTTTTCCCCTGTCTCAATTCACATTCTCCTTCAACATTGTCTCCCTAAAGACCTTCTCACATCTTACTGCCTACTGCTCCGTTTCCATGGGGCATACCTCTGCCTACCGGTTAAAATCTAAGCTGTTTTCTTTGAAGATGACATTTAAGGCTCTCCAAAATATTGTCTCATGATTAACCTTATAAAAACAACAGTCAGAATAGAGTAAGCACTTCTGTGCAAGGAGCTCTGAGAAGTGATTTTTACAAGTTATCTCATTTAACACTCACCATAATCCCATGAATTGGATACAATCATTTTCCTCACTTTACGGGCGGCTGTGCTGAGACAGCGAGAGGTTAATTCACTTCCCAATTCATACGTCTAGTAAGTGGGGCATCTTGAATCCAGGCTGTCTCTAACAGTTCCTCATATGAAGTCCCCACTCTGCACCAGCCTGGAGTCTCACTGTTCTTTTTGTCTTGTTTGTTTTTGAGGAAGATTAGCCCTGAACTAACATGCACTGTCAATCCTCTTTTTGCTGAGGAAGACTGGCCCTGAGCTAACAACCGTGCCCGTCTTCCTCCACTTTATGTGTGGGACACCTACCACAGCATGGCTTGACAAGCAGTGTGTAGGTCCACACCCTGGATCTGAATAGGAGATCGCTGGGCTGCCAAAGAGGAATGTTGCAAACTTAACCACTGTACCACCACACCGGCCCCAGTCCCACTGTTCTTGAATACGTGATGCTCATTTCCTCACCTGCTAATTTACTTTCCCTTCAAGGAACACTCTTCCTCTCTGCTTTCTACCTGTAACTCTTGGGCCTGATTCAAATTCTGCCTTGTCCAAATAGCATTCACCCACTGTTAGAAGCTGTGCACATTTCACTCTTTTCTCAAAGCCTATTGCATTGATTTGTGTGAATACCTCTTTTCTCCATTTAGATTTAAAGGACCATGTTTACATTTCTTTTTTTTTTTAAGTCTGCTTTTTTTTTGGTGAGGAAGATTGGCCCTGAGCTAACATCTGTTGCCAATCTTCCTCTTTTTTTTTCTTTCCAATCCCCAGTACATAGTTGTAGATCCTGGTTGTAAGTCCTTCTAGTTCTTCTATGTGGGATGCCGCCACAGAATGGTTTGATGAGTGGTATGTTGGCCCGTGCCCAGGATCTGAACCAGCAAAACCCTGGACTGCTGAAGAAGAGGGTGCAGAGGGTGCTAATTTAACTCCTACACCACCAGGCAGCCCCCTCCACTTCTTTTACACAGCTAGGAAGTCCTCCACAAATAGATATTAGAAGAGTTTTGAAGGAAGAAGCATACATACAAACTCTGTTATCTCTGGAATATGAACACCATATTTGTCAGGTATATATCAGACAATTTGGGTCCCATTAATCCAATGTTTAGTGTGAATATTGAAAATTTCTTCACTACAAAGCAAAAGCAAATCTCGCTCATTTAATTAAATGATCTAATCAGTGTGTTCTGATTAATTTGACGGTCTTGTGGAAGTGCTGGAGGTAAAAATATGAAAGTTCCCTGAGTGTGTCCGATTGATTGATGGGGGCCTTGCTGAACAATTTCACAGTTCTTTGTCCTTAGAAAATCATTCCAGTCCAAATGGAACTCCTCCAGCTTTTTGCATTTCTCTCTGTATGTGCATGTGTTTGGTCTGGTTTTATTTTGATAGGAAGAGAGAAAAAGGAACATCATCCCTGACAGAGAAACTTGAGATAGATGTATTCTAACACATTTTTGTTTCTCTGGTGCTTGGCACATTGAACAGAGCAGCAAATGTTAGTTGATTGAATATTTTTCTTCTACTGGTTCTTTGTATGTTCCTCTAATATTCTATTTATTGAAATAGCATTGGTTACTTATATCTCTCTCTTTAAAGGGTCATGTGTCTTAACAACTTCTTTTAGTATCTAGCACAATCCCCCAAAATGGTTGTCAGGTGAATGAAAGGGGAAGAAAATGAACTGTTTAATTCCATTTCCCACAAAAGCATAACAATCACTGGTTTACAAAATGAGGGTGCGGTTGTTTTTTCTCACTCCTTTTGTAATACCTCAGTTATAAATATTCCCCTAAACCACTCAGTGAGAAATATTCCTTTGATTTGAGAAATATAAAAGAGATCCTTGTGGTGAGGGAACTGTTCTGTATCTTGACTGTGGTGCCGGATTCACAAACCTACACATGTGATAGAATTACAAAGGACTACATACATACACAAATGAGCATAAGAAAAACTGGGGAGATCTGGATGTCTGAATAAGACCAGGGGGTTTTGTCAATGTCAATATCCTGGTTGATACTTAACCATAGTTTTGCAGAGGTAACATCATGAGATGTTACCATGGAGGGAAACTAGGTGAAAGAATTCTCCGTATTATTTTTACAACTGCATGTGAATCTGCAGTTATCTCAAAATGAAGACTTTTTTTAAATTACCAATTTCTTTACCAGTGGTTTCATGATGCCTTGGCATTAGTGCAATTACCATTAGCAGGGTTGATCAGTGACAGCGCTAACCCTCCAGAATATGTTTTGGATATACAATTGGAAAAAAATGCCCCAAACCCAGAGTGGTAGAGAGGGAAAGCTGTGAGGAAATGACCCTTGGCTGGAGTCGCTCCTGGGGCTACTTTCCGCTGTCTCTTTTCCACACTAGCCTGAGTTGCATTGCTGCACACCTGGAAGAAAGTGGGAGAGCGAGACTTTCAAATCTGGTTCTGTATCCCTTCTCTGTAAGGCTTTAGAGGTGTCACTGAAGTTTCCCTTTGCCTTTTGTCAGTGAATAGGAAATATGTTTCCAAATCAGATTTTAAAATTCCAGGAGAATGCTTGAAATATGGGGTGGTGTTGATTCCATTTCACTATCTAATAGTAATAGCAATAAAATAATAACAGCAGTAGTTTTTTGTATTGTCAATATTGTTACTGTACTCAAGGGCTTTCCATACTGTCTGGAACTGGGCAGTCTGTGGAGCCAGAACCTGGCCAAAGCATTTGTTATTCAAAGAAACTATTTTTCCTGTAAATTATCTTCATTAGCACTGAAAATCTCCACTACATTGGGAATGACAGGAGAAACCCCCGGAGGATAGTCAGGCTGCAGAGACAGCTGCCCGGCTCTCCCACTGGTGATAAAGGATCAGCTCTGGGAATGCCAGTCCATCTACCATGAGTCACCAAGTGCAAACAGGGTGGTAATGGGGTTAGGATCAGAAAAGAGTCCCTCCTGGGACAGTGTCAGAAGCCTTTACAGAGAAGGCGGACCACCACAGAGCACGGGCTCTTTTCTCTAGAAAAGGGAAACCTGTGCTTATGTGTCTTTTTCCTTCTCTCTGGCTTAGTTGGTCCGTATCCAAACAACGATCCTTTCTTCTGAATGTGAGCTGACTGGAAGGTGGGCTGGATCCCACTTAAGTATTTGTGGAGACTCCAGAAAGATACCTTCTTCCTTTTCTGATGGAGGTCTATATAAGGCAATGGCATCCAGCCTTGAAGGATTGTGGTCAAGGGCAGATGAAGGGCTTCCTGGACTGGACACTGGCCATCATTAATCATGAATCAAGCCTTCATCTCCTGAGGGCACTGGCCTTTTCTATATATAGATTGTTTAACTGGAGCTCCGGGAATCCCCTGGGGAAGGAGAGTTGCATATAAGAGCATTGAGTTCTCTTCCTGAATTGACCCCTAATTAGTAAGCTTTGGAAGAAGCAATTTATTTTTTATGACACAATTTCATAAAATTGATTTATATATATATATATATATATATATATATGTATACACACACACACACATATATATATATATGTCCACATGTTTTAATTCTATTTTTCCATTCTCCACTACATTCCTGACTTTTTTTTCCCTTCTTTCACTTTAAGTCCAGTGACACATCCTACTGGCTTCTTTTTATCTCTCTTCCTCTTTCCGCATCATTCACAAGTGTGTTTGGTTCCCAGGCTTCTTCTGGCTTATGTATGTCTTTATCCAAACTTCTTATTCCAAAATCTCATAGTACTTTCCCTCAGTTATATTTCCTTGCATCTATTCTCTCACTCAACATCTCTCTGTCTCTGTCTTTCTCTCACACAAACACGCACACTCAGCTTGAACTCACCAGATCCCAGTTCACTCCTGGTTCCCTGGGCCCGCGTTTAGTCTTCGGTTAGTGTGACCACTGATTTTCTTGCTACCAATAGCCACAGGCATAAAACAGAAGTGGGCTGAGGCTAGGTGGAGCCAGACTAATTGACAGAGCACTGTGAGGAAGGATAGCTCCTGGGCGTCTTCAGCTGGGGTCTAAGGATGTGCTGAGGCAGCAGGAGAGAGTAGAACAGCAGCCTGAGCTAGTAATCAGAATACTGAAGGCCACAATTAAGGGGTGGGTGGGGGGTGTGGAGGTGTTGCAGGTGGGAGGGTGCTGGAAGGAAGCTGAAGTAAAAAAGTTAGACAGCAACTATCATGAATCGAGTACTTATTACGGTTAGCACTGTGCTCTGCATTTTCCAGTATTTTTTGTTGGCTTTTTACAACAAATCTCTGAAGGAGATGATTGTTCTTGCACGGATGAGGAAACTGAGGTTCAAAGAGGTTACTAATTAACCAGATTTGTACATCCTAAGTAGAAGATTTAGGCCTACTTCTTGGAGCAACCCTTTGAATATATTTGTTTTCATTTTGTATGTTCTTGCACCCATTCATAGTTGTTATGGCCTGGAGAAGGTGGGAGAAGAGAAATGCTGTGCATTGGTATGGGGATGGGGAACATGGCTTCAGGAGAAGCTTCAAAACTTCTCCAGTTGAAGGATGGAGACTGTGTGGAACCTCGGGGCAGAGCTGATAGGCCTTAAGCAAAGATTGCTCATTTTTGCTCCTGCCTTCCAGTAACATAATTCCTGAAAAGCAAAGCACTGTCTCAAAAACAAATAATCCAAAAATGTTGAGATAAGGTTTTGTCCATGCTTAGTCGTGACTTCTGGGGCTGGCAATGACCTAGAGGTTGCAGCTGGGATGCACAGAGCAACAGTGAACGTAGAACATGGAGGAAAGTGTAGGTTAGTAACTATGCTCCTGTGGCAAAGGAAATGCCAACACTGCATTGAAGCTATCATTAGTAAGATTCCAACTCAATCAACGGAAAAGCTACCAAACAATTATAGTTTGTCCATATGATGTCCAGCAACTGACCCAAATTGTTTTACACTCAATCTACCAAAGAAATCTATTGTTCTGGCATCAAAAACAACTCCATGATTAAGGCGTTTCTGTGTGTGTTTGTGTTTGAAGCCCTTTTGAGGTGAATTTCCGAGTCTTAAGTTCAAAGTATCAAAAAATGACAGGACGCCTCCATATGCCCTAGACATCCTAGACTTTGAGCCGGATGCCGTGGCTGGAGAGAACTTTGTGTTGTCTCCCTTGGGGAAAGAATGAGTGTGTTGCGTGTACAGGAAGAGTTGGTATTCAGTGAACGAGAAGGGCAGGTTATGGAAGAGACTGCTCTGTGTTCACCAGAACGATCCTCTTCTCTCAAGGCCCATGAATAGACCACCACTGAATTCTAACTAATGGAATTCTGGCCCTCAGGCACTTTCCTTTCCAGCTTGAGAAAGAGGAGCGTATGACCTTACAAACCATGTGTTAAAGAGAGAGAAGCCCACAAGATGGAAAAAGCCAAAGTCCCATCAATTGACGACTCTTGGTTTGGATTTTATGTGAGTGAAAAATAAACTATCACATTTGAGCCGTTCCTTTATAGTGGCTATATTTTTATGCTTTATGTCAGACAGAATACATGTAGATATAAGTCTAATGTGAGCACTGCAGAGTAGGAGTGTGCAGAAGGGAGCGCGACTAGGACACACCTCCTTGGTTCTACAGATTACTATTCACAGCCAGACGAGTGGTCCCGCCTCATCCAGGATTCATCACGGGAAATTATTCCTAGAGCTTTGGGGCATTTATTACTGCTCTTCATCTTCTTGTGTTCTATGGATACTGACTTGATTTGAACACAGAGAAACAGAAAAACATGATCAAAACTCCTCTAGAACACACAGCCTACTCTCCTTAGGAAATCACAGCCCTTGGAAACCACAGCCAGTTCTCTTGGCAGCTCTGTGTCCAACTATGTTCTCAGGCCACATGTGTTGGAGATATACTGTCCCCAGTAAACCTCAGATTAAAAAAACAAATGCGAATTTGTTCCGCATTCTTGTCAGATGCTTCTCTCTTATAATACTTCCCTAAAGTCGAGGCCCCCTGGGAAGGGAATCTGAAAATAATCCACTTCTACGTAGACGAGAGCTGCCCCATAGAAATACAAAGTGAGCCACGTAGGTAAGTTTAAATTTTATAGTAGTAACATTTAAAAAGTAGACAGGTGAAACTAATTTTAGTAATATATTCCTTGTAATCCAATGCACTCAAAATATTGTCATTTCTACATGTAATCAATGTAAAACTATTAAGGAGCTATTTGACTTTTTTTCGTACAAGTCTTTGAAATCTGGTGGGTTTTTTACCCTTACAGCATACGCCAATTCAGAATAAACGAATTTTAAGTGCTCAATGGACTTATGCGGCTGGTGGCTGCTGCAGCAGATGGCGCAGTCCTAGACTTCCACTCCTTCCTGGGCTCCACAGTACGTTCCTTTGGGGTACTGCTGTGCAGGCTTTGGAAACTTTTTTAGTGGCATCTACTGCTCTGATAGGAGTGATTATTAATCACAACACAGGTTGTGAGCTGAAAAGAAATAAAGTTTCCTCTAGGGATTTAAAGTTTTCTCTAGAGATTCCCATGCTCTGAGGCATGGGAATGAAACAACCAAGATCATTTAGTCAGCACATCTTCACCATTATGTTCTCAAACCATTTCTTCCTTCAAATTTCCATTTGAATGGACAAATTATCTATCTATCTATCTGTCTACCTATCTACCCACCTACCTACCTACCTATCTATCTATCTATCCTTTTTCAGGCATTTTTGATGTAACTTCTGCAAGGAAGTTGGAAGGCTAGAGAATGAGTGGACAATATTCGGTGTCAGAGATCCTAGCTCTGCCCACCTAACTGCACTGTAGCTTTGGGCAACTTCTGAGTCCCTCTTTTCTCAACTCTAAATTGGAAATAGTGGTATTATTCTGTAAGGATTTTTGGAAGAACGACATGAGATAGTAGCCATGATGGGTCTAGAACAGCGCCCGGCACAGATCATAAAGGATTTTATATGCTGTGCTAAGGAGTTTCCATTTTACCTTGCAGGCAACAGGGAGCCAGGGAAGATGGAAAATGAAGAATGATTTGATCAGATTTTCCATTTACAAGGCAATTACTGGGAAGAAAACTGAAAACATTTTGTTCTTCTTATAGCCAAGCTTCATCCCAGAAAGAAGTGTTTGCTTCCAAATATTTTTTTGTGTGTAAAAAAGAAAAGAATCTTGGCTAAGCTTCAGACTGAATTTTTTTATATACCCAGAAGTATCTTCGAACAAGTAGATTTAACATCTAATTAGGCACTTCTATCTCTTGCATTTAGGAATATGAACTTTTCTTGGGAAAATGCACACAATGATATTACAGGCAGGAATTAGAAATAACTTTATTATTCTTCCTGGTGTTGCTTTTATCTTGAGTGGATTTCAGTATACCCTCTCGGACCTCTGTAATGAGAGAAATGATGACTCTAAACCAGATGGTTCTAGACTAGATGGTTCTAATGGCCTCGTCCTTAAGTCCCACAGTCTCTCTGGGAAGCAGTGGAGATTAAATTGAAAGATAATTTTAAAAATTGAAACTGATAACTAAAAGATTATTGAATAGACTCATTTTCAGAATAATCATGCCAGGAAAATTCTAGTTGAGTGTTTAAAATGATTTACACTTTAGCAAAAATCATAACAGGTGAGCATGTTTCCTCCTTTGGGGGAGCTTATTCTTTTTAAGATCTTAATCTTGGAGAGGTTTACCATCTCCTGTGGCAAATGTCAGGGGGAATGTGACTCTGGAACTACTCTGTACTGTTTGCCTGTAGCAACAGGGCCATCCCTCGCCTAAAGCCAAGGATATGCAAAATCTACTCGATTTATTGACCTTTATAGGTACAGGGTATATGTCGATCCAGGGGGAATAGAAAATGTGGTGTCACTATTTGACTATAGTCTAGCTGGAAAGACAGCCCTCTTGCATTAACATACAGGTTAATAACTACCTGCTGCATAACAATAAATATAAGTACACGGTATATAGCATTTATAATTTGTGTGCTTAAACCAAATGGGTAAATTTAATGAGATCTTAGAAAACATTATCCACATCTTAAATGTCTGCACATAGAAAACCAATGAACCCCAACCAAAGATGTATAAAAGCCAAGATAGGTCCCCAAGATTTTAACCATGCAAATTGAGATTAAGCATGTAAAAGAAATTTTAAAGTACAAAGTACTACTTAAACGTGAGGGGTCACTATTAAATAACTCCTTTAATGACAGTATCTTGCAATGAATGCTTTCCTTTGGGAGAAGATTTGAATCATCTGACCTTATACACAGTAAACTTTAGCAGAATCCAAGTGTTGGCTAGACACGAGAAGCCACAGCCCGTCAGAAAATTTCACTGGTCTCATGATAGTTAAAGTTGCTCCTCCACTCTTCTCAGTCAGGGCCAGGTTAAAACATGAAAAGATACCATGCTTTCAGATATACATATATTTTTTCAAGGGCCTCAGAACCCAAAGCCCTTCAGAAAATAAGAGAACTCCCTCTGCTGCAGTTTATCCTTAAAGAGTAATTTGAGATTGTGCCAAGAATAGAAATGTTCATGTATTAAAAGAGGGAGTTTACTGAAAATGATGATTTCGCTTGCCAACATTGTGCACAAGGATGTTTTCTTATGGCCAGTAGGGGTTTATGAAATATCTTAGTATGCTTTCTGAAAATGGGATTTCTGAAGGAGCCATCATCTATCTTGACTCCTAAGGCTTTTCCCCAATGTGAACATGATGCATATTCACGCAAATCAATTCCAGGCCCACTTGCTTAGAGCCTGAAAGAAATCATTCTGGAACTAAAATAATTTGTGTTTATTCAAAATGGAAATTAGTAACAAAGGTTTATATGATAATGTCTATTGCCAATAATTAATTGATTAAAAACTCTAAACTTCTCTATATAAGATGCTGTCCTTGACACTAAAGAATTCACCACAATATATATGTATTTTCCAGGCCATCCTACCTGAAGGATAAAAATGAGGAAACAACAGTCATAAACCAGTATTTCCCTGGCTCTGACCTCTAACATTCTGGGGGAACTTCAAATACATGTCAAATTCCTCCCAGACATTTCTAGAAGTCAGTAAAAGGTGACTAGCAGGTGCTTTGTGCACTGAGCATCTGGGCTACCATAAGACGTCTGTTCTTCTCCTCTTCTCCAGATCCAAGCCACCGTCTCCACTTGTGCCCAAGGCCTGCACAGAGACTGCTCAGTGTTGCAGAAGGCACCCCCAGATTCTGGTGCTCAAGTTAGCAAAACCTGGAACCCTCAATCTACTTAAGAGATTTCAGTAAAACAACTCTTTTCAGTTTTCGCTTGCTTTTATTTTTTACATCAAATTTATTGTAAGTCTCAGGCAAAAGCCTAAAGGAGCTGATAACCTGTGGGACAGTTACGGTGTTCAGAATTACCACTGCTCTTGGCATGAACTGGATATATCTTAGCTCCTTCTTCTCTTAGGGCACGTTCTCTCCAAAGGGGCTTCTTGGTCACTTATGCAAACAGACAGCTGAGGATCTTGCATCATTGGTCTCTAGGCAGGCCTGATTTCTAAGGAGAGCACAGCACCAGCTCCAGCTTGGACCTCATTAACCATGCCATCCTACCTGCCTTCAAAGGCCATGCAATCCAGGTGTGATAGGCAATAGACCAATAAATTATTCCAATATACCATGCTAAGTGATACAGTGGAAGAATGTCTTAAGACTCATTTAACTAAATTTGGAGATTCCCAATGGACTTACTGGGAGACAGGATGCCCAATTTGAGGCCTGAAGCATGAATTCATTATATTTCCATTCTATTTTCAATGATCCCAAATTCTCCCTCTCGATCAAGATAAATTAGAGAAATCAAAATAGAGCTCCAGAGCCCCAGGGCTCCAGTTTCTGGAAATGGGTTGTGAGAGTCATAGAATAGCCTGGGAAAGGTTGACAAAGTTACTTCAGGACAAACTCCTAGTAGCTGCTGTAGAGACAATCACCTCAAGCCTTTAGCTGAACAGGTCAGTCTTGTTTTGAAGTGTAGGGTCCTCTCTGGACCACTGGCACACTGTGTTGAGAAGGATGCTTGTAAATAGATGCGTGGAGCTTGGTTTAGCAGGACCTCCGTGGGTGAGGGGCATGGGGAGGCAACAAGAATGTCACATGTTTTCTCACCCTGTCTAAATTATGAATAAATTTTGATCCATATATTTCCTACAAGATTCATTGGCCAAATTTTGTCCTCAAGACTTGATTCAACAGTTGATTCCATTGTTAGCAATGAGCTCAGAGCCCAAGTGGTCCTATTTGGGAAACCTGGGAATCCTTTACAGTTTTCTAAACTATAAAAGAATTAGACAGCCTAAAGGAGAAAATTGCTTGTATTTCAATGGTGAGTCAACTAAAAATACACCATACTGTGACCCACTGAAATGCAGCTAATTTAATTTTTCACATAAAACTAGGCACTACTTTCATACTTTTCTATGGACATTTATAAAGTGAATCCTCTCAAACATTTTGTCTTCTGGGAGGATTAGCTTGAGTTTTGATTCCATCCCCACAGGATTGAGGAGGAAGGTCTGATGTTTGAGAATAGACTCAGTAGGCATTAGCACATGGTACCATCACCACAACTTGACGTGAAACCCTTGTTGGGGAGACTCTTAAGAAGCAAAACTAAGGAACAAAGCATCTCTGACCCCTCTATACAGCTCCAAACTGAGATTTACCCAGTTTCCATTAGGGTTCTCATTCTTGTCTTCTACCTTCTTAAAATCGCACAGTCACACACACGCACACACACATGCACACTTACACTCACACAGAGCCTGGCAGAGCAGTGCCTAGTCTCTGAAAGACATTCTGTTAGAAACAGGCAGAGGGAACCAAGCTCAGGAAACAGCATATAGAGAAGTTGCTGTGTTAGCAGACTCAGCCTGCTGGGAGTGTTTCCATTGCCCAGGAGGAGGTCCAGAGAAAGAAGAGGGACCCTACAAGATGGAAGGCTCATTTTTTTTTTTTTTTGCAAGATCATCACTCTCAATGTTACAAGAGTATGGTTTGAAGTGAGTTGCCCATCCGTTACTCACCTCCTGTCAGCTGTCACCCAGCTCACGGAATGGAAAGAACACTAGAGCATTGGCTCTAAATTGGCCAAGGGGTAGGAAACATGGAACAGCCATAAATGGAAAGTATTCAGGCTCAAAACAAGTTTGTAGGGGCAACCATACGGGAATCTGTGTGAGGCGGCTTGGAAATGTTTACATAAAAAGCAGCAAAAGTCGGGGAAAAAGAAGCCAAAGAAGTCCAAGCTCACGGATGTGCTCAAATTTGAAGAGGAATTTCAGCAAGTCAATGTTTAGCAAGTATCTGGGAGCCAGGAGTGGGGAGTTTTGTAGTCTAGGGCAGCAGATAGATAGAAAGTGCTTCCAACGTGGAGATTGAATAAGTTAAAATTAAAAAAGGTGGTGAAGTTGTTTTAAACGAGATGTTTTGAAGTTATTTCTGAAAGAAGCAAATCAAAACAAAGTTGAACAGTAACGGTAAACTGTTCTTTAAACTATGGAAGACCTTGTGGCTTCATTGTTGGTTCCTTCATTTCACCCCTGAAATCAAATCAAAGGGATAAGTCTTTTGCTTTCTTGAATTTTTTTCGCAAATCACAAAGAAACAAATATAGATATTAGAGAAACATATAAGAGAGAAAATGAGCTCTGGGGTTGTTTCTAGAAACAGGGCAAAGGAACAGAAAACTCTCTCCTAATAATTTGCTCTAAAGAAATGTCGTCTTAATATTTACTATTTTAATTACTTTAATAAACTGATGTCTTTTTTAAAGTTCTGGCTTGGAATAATTATGATAATGGGTAACATTTGAGTGCTTACTATAATTGTCAAAACAAACTTGAAGGGATACTGCTATTTTGGTCCTATTTTACGAGGAAGGAAACTAAGTTAAGCTAATTTCTTGGGATTACACAGTGTGTAGAGGAGAAGCTAGAGCCTGAAGCCTGGTTCATCTCACACCAAAGCGCATGCAATTAACCATGAGTAGAAACTGTCAGTCGAAGTCAATGCCTCTTAGTTTCATTTGAACTCTCCTTAACTCTCCAGGCCATGATATACTTAAATTTTTGGAAATACATTTTAAAAAGTTTTTTGCTGAAGTTGCAAAACAACCTTCCTACAGGAGATAACATTTTAAACCTTCAAGGTGTAGGCTGCTAAAAGTGATGTCCACTAATGAGTGATGGGTGGAACACCATGTCAGCCAAACAAATGCCATTCTCTTACCTAACACACTTGCTTCTCTTTGACAACACTTGTGACCTTCCTTTCAGGGCCTGACAGAGCATGGGCTGTACAGTAGGAGTACAATACAGGTTTTGTGTTCAGTAGCCGTTTTTGAGCTGAAATGAATATCTTACATCACATGTTGGCTCAAGTGTCACCTGACCTCCATGAAGCCATCTATGCTGGCCAGGCCAGTCACAGATGGCCCTTTGCTAACTCTAACTTATCTCATGAAGCTTAACTAAGGATCACATGACATTCACAGGGTTAAAAATACTCTGGAAGATATAAATTCTATGAGGGTATTAAGCATCATTATCATTGTATGTATCGCCATATCCTTTAGCAGTCATGTTTATGAGTCTGTGTTTGTATTTAACATACATTGAGGCCATACTGTGGGCCAAACAAATAACATTTGATTTAAACTCACAGCAACCTTCATAAGTAGATGTTAACTTTGCCCTGCTTTTACCAACGAGGAATCTAAGGAACAGAGAAGGTGTGTACATGACCCAGTACTCGTAGTGAGGGACTGGCTCACTTAGGATTCAAACTCATCTCTGTCTGACACTGAAGCCCATGCTCTGAACCACTTTTTTTGTCTCTATGTATTAGTCTCCTATTTCTACTATTAACAAAGTACCAGAAACTTAATGGCTTAAAAAAACACAAATTTATTATCTTATGGTTCTAGAAGTCAAAAGTAAGAAATGAGTCTTACAGAACTAAAATCAAGGTGCTGGCAGGTTGTGTTCCTTCTGGAGGCTCTGGGAGAATTTGTTTCTTGCCTTTTCCATCTTCTAGAGGTAGCTCACATTCTTTGGCTTGTGGCCACATCACCACAACTTCTGCTTTGGCTGTCGCATCTCCTTCTCTCTCTCTGGCCTTCCTGCCTGCCTCTTATAGAGAACTTGGTGATTTCTTTGGACCTGCCCAAATAACCCAGGATAATCTTTCCATCTCAAGATTCCTAACTTAATCACATCTGCAAAGTCCCTTTTATTATGTAAGATAATATATTCACAGATTCTTGGAATTAACATGGGAACATCTTTGGGGGACCATTATTCTGTCTATCACACACTAAAATATGCTTTGTATGTTTTTGGGAGGGAGAGGGCGTCATTTTGGCTAACAAATGTGGCTATGTGTTGTTTTTTGTTTCCCATACAACCGTAATGGAAGCTTTTTGAGAAAAGGGGCTGTGTCATCTTGGCTGGTTATATCTCTCTAACAGAGCCAGCTGGACACGTGTGCTTCCATCTACAGGGTGTGAATTCAGGAGATCTCTCTCTTGCCTCTGCCCCCTCAATCCCTAACTCTACTCCACAGGAAAAGAAGCTCTCCCCAACCGTTAATGGATGAGAGTCTTTAATTCTCTTTAGAGATAAAGGAAATCATCTTGAAGATATAATATTGACCTTAAAATTACACAAACTAGCAAAAATATCAAATAGTCAACAGTTTTGATGACAGAAGAGAAGAGCACTAGGTAACTGAAGGGGCAAAGAGAAGGAGCAGGGAACAGAGAAGAGAAAAAACACTGAGAGTCAGGAGTGCCCAAAGAGAATGTTCTTCCTTCACAATTTTGCCAAGGTCCAGGCACGCTGTCAATAAAACTCTGGTAATCACTAGTATCATTCAACGATATTTCCAATTCTCTTTCTTTCTGGCACATGGTAGGATTACAGTTCCCAAATCTTTGAAGTTAGGTTTGGCTAAGTGACTTGTTTTGGCCAATGAAACCTACTGGCACCAGAACAGGCAGAGGCAGAAAATGAGTGGAAGCGACATGTGTCACATTCAAGTAGAAGCCTTGAGAAGCCAATGCGTGAATTTCCACAACGTTGGCTGCCACCACCATGACTGATAACGCTCCATATTGTGGAGCCTCCATTAGCCTCTGCCCCTGAGTGTTAGCATGTAGAGACGAGCCCCCAGGTTACCCGTGACGGTCATAAAGCATAAGTGAGGGATAAGCCTTTGTTGTTAATACCAGAGATTTGGAGGGTTTGTTATATTGCCACTAACCTAGTCTCTCCTGACTGATAGAAAAAACTAGCTCTTTTCTGGACGCAGTCACTGTTGTAATGGGACAACAGGAAAACAGAAGGGTGGTTGGATCTCATTAGCAGCAATAAGCTTTTCTCAAGCTTCCTCTAGGAACACTGCATTAAACAAAAATGAGTGCTCTTCAGGAAACCTGACAGTACCGTGTAAACAAGGGTACACAAGTGCTTTACAAATTGTAAATCACTTTGCAAATACTAGTTGTAACAATATTTATTTCTCACCCATAATTGCAGCCATGATTGCATGTTTTCTTATTTTGCGAATAAGTCCATAATATTTACACAGCTCCCACCAAAGAAATGTACTTATTGACACTGTATATGGACAATTCGAAGAGATGAGAGACAACTTTCCTAATTTATGTATCAAAACAAATACACATGAGGAAGACTAAGGCTATTTGTTAGAATATGTACAATTTAGAATGAGCACTTCTCTGTTATCCTTTTTATTATTCATACCCTCCAGAAATATTGTAGGAGAGACAAGCTCTGTTCCCCCCATGTGATGCACACAGAAAGTGGAGAAGACCCTGGGACTAGTGTTTTGCTTGCAAATGGACGAGGCCACCACTGTGTGACTCTCACCGTCTCCTCCTTTGCTCCCCTTGGCACCAGGACAAGCAGAGGCACACAAACTCTGTAATTATTTTATTTGTGCCAAGCCTTTTATAAGGAATAAACTTGAAGCTTAGCAACATATTATTATATTGCAATGTGACATTATTAAAACTTCCTAATCCCCATGTCTATAAAGTTAAGAAATTAAAGAGCATGTTTTCCAAATGAAAGTATATAAAACCAATATTTAATTTTTCAGTCCCTAAAATTAGAGAACAGACACACAATGACAATATAAACTCTTCTTTTTACCACCTAGAGGGTGAGGCTTGCTCAGCATAGCTAGCCTGTGTTAGGAAGAACAGCCACATTAGATGGAACTTGAAGCTGTTGCCTATGGTTTCTGGTTTAAAAGTCCAAACTCAGTCTCCAGAGGCAGAAGTTAGAATAAAACTGCTTCTGGGTAGTTTTATTGCTACCAAACAAGGAATAAGCAAGCTTTTCTTCAGTGGATTGCTCTTGGGACCAGTCTTTCTATTCATCCTGTTTAGTAAGTCTCCTCTATAAGGAGTTTTCAGAGCTTCAGGCATTCGGCAAGCTGTTTATCATCCAGGAACCCCTTTTTCAGAGGGCACAAACCACAGGCCCCACACAAAGTACAGCCACACCACATGTTGCGCAGAGTCCAGCACTGTCATGCTTAAAATGGCGGCCCTCCTTAGTTTTTCCTCAGGCCATTACTACTTTCTTAAAGCCACTCAGCCTTTGGGGGAAAAGTTCCCTCCCTGATTTCTGACCATTCTCTTCCTGACAAGATCAACTTCCACAGGCACCACCCACCCTCTTGCTTTCCTGATCCAAGTCACTCATTCCTTACTGGACTTTTTTCTGGTTCTTTCTTGAGATTGTTTTATTTCACACTGCTCCATTCCATCATGTGCCCTGAGATTCATACACCAAGATGTCCATATTGACAAAGAAGCTGCATTTCAATGGGCAACTCTAGCCAAAAAGTTCTACCTCGAAAGGATATAATTAGGAAAGAAATTATGCAGACATACCACATTCTTTTCCTGAGATGGACTAATGATCCTTGGAAATATTTTATTTACTTATTCCCTCCTTGCTCCCAAAAGGATTCAGGGTAGCATCTTCGAAAATAGAACTCATGTGTTCTTTGGCATCTAGGATACTTCAGTGGCCCAGATTTGGTTCCTGGCTGTGGACCTACACCGCTCTTCTATCAATGGCTAGGCTGTGATGACAGCTCACATGAAAAATAGAGGAAGACTGGAAACAGATGTTGTAGCATATGTTGCTGGTGTTTGTGAAAAGAAGTGGCAGTCCTTATATCAATAGGGCACCCTTCCTTATCTTAAGGCACAGCAAAGAATTAATATTTAACAGTGAAATGCTCCTGAAACTTTATGTAAGTAAACCTGACTTGAAAAATGATCTGTATCTCAATTTATATTAGATAGAGAATTCTCACACGTAAACTCTAAGTGAGACAAGAAAAGGAAGATTCCAGAGAGACTCAGATGGGAGGAAGAGATAGGGTAACTGCCACAGAAAGCGCATCTTGTCTAGGGTGGTCTGGGTCCTAGATCACGAAGACTGTCTGAATTCAGGTTGTTTTCCCTGCCATTACAGCTTGGAAAGTCTTGTTGAGATGTCCACTGTTCCATATTGGAAAAAATAATGTCCCATGGCTGGACGATTCAAGTTCAGCGAGGTCAGGATCTCAGGTGCATGACCTTCAACTATTGGGTGAATAGAGCAAAAAACAGTGCTTGAGGGTAAAGACCACTGGGATGAGTTTTACTTGCTCCTGTGGCACTCATATGCCAAACCGTTCAACAAAACCACAACTGACTGACTTTCTCCCAGGTTTAAGACATAGATACTTCATTTTCATAGCTCACTCAATCATCCCTTAGATTGGACATAATGTTGGATTTTGCAAGGGCATTTTGCCACCATGAATTTCTCCCAAACTCTTAAGCAGAGACAGCATCAGCAGGGAAAGTCATCAGCCAACTCCTTGAAGGAAGCCGTTATCAGGGCAGAAGTAGCAGGAGCCTTGTCAGCACAGGAGGGATTCACGAGTTTTTACCATTGCCTCTTTCCTCTTTGCCGCATGTCATCAGTGACTGGAGGTGAAGTCCTTCTCAAGGTGGGGCAAGAGTAAGGTCTAAGGACTTGTTTCCTTACAATTATGTCTTTCATTTACTTTCTATAGTTCTGCAGCCAGCTCAGAACACTCTGGGGACCTTGAGACTGAAGCACAAGATCTTGACAAATAAAGTCAAATACAGTGAGTAATCTCAGCTCACCACAGCTGAGAGGGCATGGGTCAGGCCTGGAAGTCATTAGATGAAAAAATCAGACCAAAAATTAAGATGAAAATATTGGCAGCTGGTATAACACCAAAAATCCAGCAATTTGTTCCTTTGGTCCTCCCTGCCTTTCCAGCCCATTAGCTCCCACTCTGCATTCAACATTGTGAGAAGGTCTTCCTCTGGGCAGAGTCTGATAGGATCTTGGGTGCTTGCTGGAGTATATAGCGTGTCATTCGCCCCGACCCAGCTGATTCCTTACAAGCCCTAGTGAGGCCCTGGTCTAGACTAAGCCAGTCACAGACCAAGGAATCAGACCCACTGACGCCTCTCAAAAATCTCAGTAAGGGGCTAGATGCTTACAACACATAAATATTAAACAACAGAGCCATTTCTCAGCTCTGTGTGCACATAAATAACCATCCAGAGAGAGAAAATGAGAAAAGATAAGGGAGGTGGTTAAGTCATCTCAGAAAAGTCAGTGAAGGTTAAGGAAGGATAAAGGGAGGTTTCCCTATTAGGACATAGAGGGAAAAAGGGAAATTCCCTAAATAAGAAAGAAGTTGGGACAAGGCCACTCAAGTAGAGAGACAGTCCTAAACGGACTAGCCAATGTGAGCTGACACTGGGGCAGAGACTAAAAGAAAATGCCAAACTCTCTTTCGCAGAGGTCAGCTGTTGCCTGAATCCTAGCATCGGGGCTATGAGGCCATAGCTGAAGTGTCTCTGGCTCAGCTTCTCTCCCCAAAGGTCTGTTGCTACCCAATAGACCAATAACTGCTAAATCCAACCAAACAAGATAAATGATGTAATGTTTCTCTCTGGAGTTTTTATGATTGGGAAGATTTGTATAGAGATCTTGGGAAGGCCACCCTTGATTTAGACGTTGAATTAAAAATTCACCATCTCACAATTTTATACACTATCTCCTAGGTAGAATTCACTTGACTTTAGATGAAAACATAAGAGAAATGGGCTGAAAAACGCTCAAAGACAGGCTGTAGTCAAATAAGAGCTACAGATTTCAGTCTACACATTCCTTTTTAAATGCAGATCTTAGTGCTGCTAAAACAGGATGATTCCATTCCGACACATCTAAAGATATTTATCACAGTTGGCAGAACAGAATTGTTCCTTCTCAGTGAAATTATTTTATTCCTCTCTCAATGTTTATAAAAGTAGGGTCTTTAAAAGGCCAAACTATAAAGTAAAATATTGTCCCACATCTGAATACCAAAAATAAGTCATCAAAATACAAATGGGAACACATTTCCCCAGTTTGCTGCATTATCGTGAATAAAGATATAACCGGCTGAAGAAATCTGGTACTGAAAAATGACCCAGCTAATAGATAGCACCAGTGAGGTATTAGCTAGTACCAGCTGGCAGGAGTGAATTGTGTGTGTCTCTTCCCAAATCTGCATCCAGTGATGTTCTTAGCAGCTTGAAATAGGCCACGTCAGAGTATTTACACCAAGGAAATTGTCAGACTCCATGAATCAAGCCGTTTCCACCTCCCACTCCCAGCCGCTTGTCAAACATTTACCATCATGCCATGGCACAAAATTCTGCTTCAATCATAGTTGAGTCTAATTTTAAAAAATCAATCATATTTATCTGTTGTATGTTATTATACTAATTCATAGGTTCATCACAAGATAAGTACTAGCAATTATATTTCAATTCAGAGATGGGTATGGAGACAGCCAGTGTTCTCTGATGGATCACACAAGGCAATAGGTGTCAATAGAGATGTCTCTCAGTTTACTGACAAAAGCTGTCTGGTACCCCAGACTCCCCAGCCAGCTAAAGGGAGGCTATGCCCAAACTCGACTTCTCACAGATCTGAGGGCCCCAAGATCTCTAGATGGTGGGCAGCTGGCATTTCCCAGAATTCCCCTTTAAAGAGCTGGCACCTAAGCTAAAGCTGCCAGAGGCTTGAGCCCAAACTCCTCCCAAAGTTGATCTAAGGCTTATCGTATAAAAAAGAGAGCAGCAGTGGAACAAGGTCCATTTTCTGAGGCCCAGCTTCTCAGTGTGTCCAATTATGCTCCAGCCCAAGCGTCTCTTTTCTGCAGGAAGCCAAGAGAACAGGGACCCATATATGCATTGGCCCTTCTGCCAGCCCGTGTCAATTAATGGTGTTCACCCAGAGTCTTTGCATAACAAGGGGGAAACAGACACTAGGGTTCTGCAACACCATCATTCATCTACTCAGTCTGCATAATCACGGTGGATGGCATCTACCTTCCTGTTTACAAAGAAACCTATTCGCAAAGAAGCCAACTATAGACAAAGCCTTCTTTTAAACTCTATCTGCCATCCCTATTACTCCCCAATCTAGAAATGTCTACAAAATGGTTAACCAAAGTGTTTCTCTAATGAGGGACTATGGGAACATTCTTATATGTTGGTTCTAAACAAGCAAAAGGAAACAAATTTACTATTGGGCTAGGAAATAGATTCTACTATTTGCCTGCAACACATTATAAATTGGCAGAGGACAAGCATTTTGTGTTCCTGAAAAATAAGCATAATAAAAAGTCTCTTTTTAAGTGAAGACCAAAGTAATCTAGGAATTTGGTATTAGCAAGACATCCTTCATTTTCCCATAAACAATACAAGCCCCCATCCACACATACACCCAGAAATTCAGATGCAAGATTAAAAGATGAAAAATATGATGTAGATCTGAATTATCATGTCAGTTCTCATGTACATGAAAACCTACATTCTGAAAGGGGAGCAAAGAGAAAAACACACAAGCAAAATTTATAAGCTCCTGGAGTTCAACCATGAGATATGATTGAGATTAGAAGAGTGAAGCCGTGGTCACACGCTTGATGCCAAAGCCCTGCTGGCCTGTACCCAGATGTGAATCGTAACATCTCTACCAAGAGGAGTGGACAGAGGCACGGTGGCATTTTCACGTCTACATTTAGAGGGTGAGAATTCCAATGGTTCATTGATTCCAAATCTTGGGGCCTAACCTAGGATTTTTATCTAACATGAAACTCCTGTGGGCTCTCTAAACAATGCAGCCTCACATTTTGTTGCAATGCCCTCAAAGGGCCCCTTCATTTCTCCAGAGCAGACAGTTCCTTGCTCTTTATCTCATTGTGAAGCTACCTTCAATATACTCAGGAAGTGAGAAATATAACTCTAAAACCACCTAAAAGCCAGCTTGCTGTGCTCAGTGTTTTGACATGGACCATCTCCTATTGCATTAATTTTATGTCATAGAAACTAATGTTACTTTTCTTCATTCACAAGTATTCAATTGGGGATGAGATGATTGCTATTTGACAAACTTTCAAATTTATTTTATTCTTTATGGAAAAGTAAATGCAACAGGAATGTTTACATTCACACTTAATACCAAGTGAAACCAGGTGACAGACAAGAAAAATGTTCCAAAGAATCCTGAAATGAAAACCTCAAAATTCTAACATGTCATATCTGGTTCTTGAGTATCTTGTGATTTAAGACATATCATCAAAACAATGCTGGTCTTGGTAAGGAACACGGGAGTTGATAGTTTAAGGTGGAAGGCATGCGGATGTGTGAGCAAGTGTGAAACTGATTTTAATGCTAAAAGGGCTGAAGACACAAGATCTTTCACCTGAAAAGAAGCTGCCCTTTCTTTTCTCTTCCATTTTCCGTTTGCAGTCAAGACTTTCATCTAAGATAGTCAGACTCTTTAGAAGCGTTTAAGTTATTGTTAAGATATATATTTAGATGGGCATTCTCATGCAATGCTCATGAAAGCATAAATTGGCACAACTTTTCTGGGAGACAATTTGGTAATATGAAACTAGAGCCTTAAAAATGCTCAAATTCTTTGTCCCAGTATTCCTCTACTAGAAATTTATCCTAAAGAAAAGATTAGTTATGATAAACAAATAAGCAAAATGAAACACCTGAAATGCCAGAGTATAAGGGAATGATAAATAAAAGTGTATCAATAGGATGAAATAGCACATTGTTATTAAAAAATGTTTTTTGCAGAATACTTAAAATATTGAGGATATAGTTACAATATTATGTCAAGTGAAAAAAAAGACAGATACAAAATTGCATATACCTTATGTCCTCAATGTATACACACGCACACAAATACACACAGACATACTAGACAGAACACTGGGAGGAAACATGCCAGAGTATTTTAAGCGGTTATTTCAGGACAGAAGAAAAAAATAATAATGAATTTCAGTCATTTTTATTTACACTTCTTTATACTTTCCACTGGTTCACATTGAGCATGTGTTACTCAGTTTTTCCAGATCTGCGTTATACAAAAGTGATATAGAAATATTGTATAAACTTCATGAATTATAGAAATGTACAAAGTAAAAGATGGAAGTCCTCTCCTATTCATTTCCAGATGTCTCTGCTTAATAGCAGGAAAAATTTAGAATTTGTCTTTCCAGACTGTTTATGAGTTTTTTTGTTTTTTGGGGGTTTTTTGTGAGGAAGATGGTCCCTGAGCTAACATCTGTGCCAATCTCTCTCTATCTTGTATGTGGGAATGGCTTGATGAGCGGTGTGTAAGTCTGTACTTGGGATTCAAACCCTTTAACCCCGTATGTGCTTAACCGCTATGCCACCGGCCAGTCCCTCTTTATGTTTTTATGTATGTACAAATACACACATATATATCATTTACATAATTATTTCATTAAAAATATAACAATTTATTTTACATTGACAAAATACTTTGGATGTACTTCCATATTATTTTAGAGAAATACATCATTTTTAGTAGATTTTAAGTTTTAGAACAGTTTCTGATTCATAGCAAAATTGAGGAGAAAGTAGAGAGAATTCCCATGTACTCTACTTCTGCGGCTCCCACACGCACAGCCTCCCCTGCTATCAACATTCCACACAAAGTGGTACATTTGTTACAATGGATGAACCTACATTGACATGTTATAATCACCCAAAGTTCACAGATTACATTAGGGTTTGCTCTTGGTGTCGTACATTCTACGGATTTTGACAAATGTATGATGACACACGTCCATACGGTATCATAATATCATACAGAATAGTTTCACTTTCCTAAAACTCCTTTGTGCTTCGTCTATTCATCCCTCCCTCTTAACCTCTAGCAATCACTGATCTTTTATTGTGTCCATATGACATTTCAAAATGTCATACAGTTGAAATAATACAGTATGTAGCATTTTCAGATTGGCTTCTTTCACTTAGTAACATGCATTTAAATGTTCTTCTGTGTCTTTTCACATTTGATGGAACGTTTGATGGAATGTTCCATGTGCACTTGAGAATAATACATATTCTGCTATTGTTGGGTGAGGTGTGCTGTATATGTTTATTAGGTCCAATTGGTCTATAGTGTTGTTCAGGTTCTCAGTTTTCTTATTGATCTTCTGTCCGTTGTTCTATCCATTATTGAAGGTGGAGTATTGAAGTCTCCTACTGTTATATGTTGCTGACTACTTATCCCTGCAATTCTTTCAAAGTTTGCTTCATATATTTGGAGCTCTGATGTTTGGTGCATAAATATTTATAATTGTTATAACTTCTTGGTGAATTGACTCCTTTATCATTATATAAAATCCTTTGTCTCTTGTAACAGTTTTTAGTTTAAAGTCTGCTTTGTCTGAGGTTAGTATAGAAACGCCTGCTTTTTTTGGGAGTCCCATTTACTTGGAATATCTTTTTCCATCCTTACACTCTCAGCCTATGTGTGCCCTTAGATCTAAAGTGTCTCCTGTAGACAGCATATCCTTCGATGTTGTTTTCTTATCCATTCAGCCAATCTAGGACCTTCGATTTAAAGTAATCATACATAGCAAAGGGAATTTCATCCATTTACAGGTAAAGTAATTACTGATGGGGAAAGACTTATTACTGCCATTTTGTTCATTGTTCTTTGTTATTCTTGTAGATTTTTTGTCCCTCCTTTCCTCTCTTACTGCCTTCCTTTGTGTTTTGTTGATTTTTTATAGTGATATGTTTTGATTCCCTTCTTATTTCCTTTTGTATATATTCTAAAGATATTTTCCTTGTGGTTACCATTGCACTGACATAAAGTAGCTCAAAGTCACAGCATTTCATTTTAAATTGATAACAACTTAAATTCAAATTCTACTCCCTCACGGCTCTACTCCCTCTGCTTTACGTTGTTGATGTCACAAATTACATCTTCATATAGACTATATTCATTAAATAGATTTATAGTTTTTTTATGTTTTGATCACTTAAATTTTATGCACCAAAATTACAATAGTACAGATTACTATGTTTGTCCATATACTCACCTTTACCAGACAATTTCTATTCTCATACACATTTGTGCTGCTGTCCGCTGTCCTTTCATTTCATCTTGAAGGACTCCCTTTAGAATTCCTTCAGTAGTAATGAGCTCCCTCAGCTTTTGTTTATCTGAGAAAGTCTTCATTTCTCCTTCATTTTGAAGGACAGTTTTGCCAAGCACAATATTCTTGGCTAACAGGTTTTTTTCCCAGCATTTTGAATATGTCACTCCACTGATAATCTTATGGGAGCTTCCTTGTATGTGATGAATTGCTTTTCTCTTACTGTTTTCAAGATTCTCTCCTTGTCTTTGACTGTAGATAGTGTTGACACAAATATGCAATAATCAATCTATAGATAAGAGAGAGAACGTGAATTTTATTTGAGCCAAGCTGAGGACTGGCCCAGGAGTACAGTCCACACCAAGGAAGAAAGCACTCAGGAGAAGCACGGTTTTCAGCACAGTTTATATACCATTTCAGAACAAAGAACATACAGTAAGCCTGACAGGGGTGCATTCTTTCAAGGCTTCAAGGAGACAATTTGTTACAGATCGGCACATACACAGTGGGTCAGCATGACCCCAGTGTCTGGGAAGGGAAACTTATCTTCAAAGGAGTACAGAAATTGGCATCATAGGGAAGGAGGCATGCATCCTTATCTTCAGAGACTACATTCTTTACTTTAGTGTAATGTTTAAAGCAGATATACAGAGCATGTTCGATGGGCCATAAGTCAGGCTTTTTTTTTTTTAACATAAAGTTCAGGCCAAATCAGATATAAGCTAAAATGGCTTTCCCATATACTCAGTATGTGAATATTTCTTATATCAATAGTTTGATTATAATGTGTCTCAGTATGGTTAAATATATATATGTATATACAATGAAACTTTATATATATGATTTATATTTTTTTGTGTTTCATAGATATATACTCATCCATATTACTTACTTTCTTATACTTACTTTGGGTTCAAGTTTTCATCTGCTTTTCACTTTTTAAGGTGGAAACTTGGATCAATTATTTTAGACATTTCCACTGTTCTAATTTAAACAACTAAAGTGATAAATTATCCTCTAAGCATTGATATATTTGCACTCGGTAAATTTTGATTTGCTGTATTTTCATTATCACTGAGTTCAAAATACATTCTAAATCTAATTTCCCTTGCTAGTTTTTTGACCCACAGCTTATTTGGAAGTACGTTCTTCAATTTGAAAATATTCAAGAAGGTTTTATAGATACATTTTGGTTACTGATTTCTAATTTAATTTCATAACAGTCAGAAATACTCTGTACATATGATTTAATCCTTTGAAATTTATTCAGATTTGTTTTCTGACTTAGTGGATGGTCTACCTTGGTGCATTTCTACTGCACTCTGTGTACTAGAAATAATCTTTATTCTGCAGTTTTTAGGTGTAGAGGTCTAGAAATGTCAACTAGATCAACTAGCTTCTTATCTATTTGTTCTATTAATTTCTGAAGGAGGGATGTTTAAAATCTCCAAACAGAATTGTTGATATTTCTATTTCTCCCTTAAGCTCTCAGTTATTGCTTTGTGTATTTTGAAACTCTGTTGCCAGATTCATAAATACTTAACATTTTTATAACTTTGATGAACTGACCCTTTGATCACTAAACAAGGATCTACTTTTTCTGATACTAACATAGCCACATCTACTTTCTTATGTTAATTGTTTGCATACTCTATCTTTTCCATCTTTTTATTTTCAATATTTTGCTTGATATTTAACATGTATCCTTATTAAAAAGCATATATTTGTATCTTGCTTTTTATTTAGTCTGATAACCTCCGTCTTTTAATTCAAATATTTATTCCATTTTGTTTATGGTAATTGTTGCTATAGCTGAGTTTAAATCTACCTCTTGCTATTTGTTTTCTATTTGACCAAGGTTTTGGCTTTTAGAAGTTTATGTTTTATTCTTTCTTCTCTTTTGGATTTTTATATTTAATCATTTGTATTCTTTTGGCTGCTGTATGGATTACACAAGGATCTTTAACTTGCAACAATTTAACTTCAAACAATATCATTTCATGTATGATATAAGAACTTCATAAAAATATACTCTCGTTTCCTTCTCCTATTTTTTTTTGCTATTGTTGTCATAAATTTTACTTCTGCTGTATTATTAACCCACAATATATTGATCTTATTTTTGCTTTAAACAGTTAATTTTTTAAAACATAAATTTTATTGAGGGGTAACAACATGTAATAAAATTCATCAATTTTAAATGTATAATTAGGTGATTTTTGGTGAGTTTTCTCTCAATCTCTGATTTAACTTTTCATTTACTTAAAGGTGTGTTTTGAAGAGCCAAAATTTTAATTTTTGATGAAGTCCCATTCATGAATTTTTCTTTTATGATCTGTTGAGTCCTATCCAAGAACTCTTTTTATAACATAAGTTCCCAAAGATTTTTCTTCTGTTTTCTCCTAGAAGTTCTGTAGTTCTAAATTTTACATTTAGATCAATGATCTATTTTGAGTTAACTTTGTGGTATGAAGTAAAGGTTGTGGTTGTATTTTGTGTATGTCTATCTGATGTTTTTAGTACCATTTGTTAAAAGACTATTCATTATGCATTGAATTGTCTTGGGATTTTTGTCAAATATCAGTTGATCATCTATACCTGGGCTTATTTCTGGGCTTATCTCCTATTCCATTCCATTGATCCGTGTGTTTATCCTTATGCTAATCAAATAAATCTTGATGAATTTAACTTTATAGTAAGCCTGGATATCAGTTAGAAAAATCTTCCTACTCTTTCCTTCTTTTGGAAAATTGTTTTGTATATGGTAGTTTTTGTGTATTTCAAAAAAAAAGTTAGGTCAGAATATCAATATCTACATTAAAAGCATGTTGGAATTTTGATTGAGATCATACTGAATCTACAGGTCAATTTGTGGAGAACTGACATCTTCACAATGTTGAATCTTCTAATCTATGAAAATTCTAACTTGCTCCATTTATTTAGGTGTAGTTTAATTTCTCTCAACAATGTTTTGTACTTCTTAGTGTATCAATCCAACAGCAATTTAACCTAAAATCTTAGTTTAAAACAATTGTTCTCAAACTTTATCACGCATCAAAATCCACTGATATGCTTGTTGAAAACACAGATTCCTGAACCCCAACCCCTGAGTTTCTGATTCAGTTGGTCTGATGTGGAATGCAAATTTAGTGTGTCTGACAACTTTTTCAGGTGATGCTGATATGGTAGCTCCATGGGTAATATTTTAAGAACCACTAACTTACGGGGGGTTTTTTGGCCACACACGTAGTACGAATTAGAGCTTCAAACCCATGTGAGGAGTTTTTGTAGTTATGGAATCTTAGAGAAGAGTTTATTTTTTCCTCAGTTTATTGTTCCCAATGGGTGAGTAGTGAATTTTTACCAGTTCACTTTTACATCAATGTTGCGCCATTTGAGGGATCATGTTAATGGGAGGTAGTCCTCTGCAAGACCTCCCACCTTACAGCAGTTCTAGACTTGTTCTCTTTCCTCCTGCATCTTGAGACAGAAAAATGAAGTGTTTCTATAGATTCCCTCAGGGCAAAGCCAGCTTCAATGACCCACTTATCTCTGGATTCCCACTTTCACTTAGTTTTGAGTGTCTGAGAATTTTGTAGTTTGTTGTCAGCTCATTGACTAATTTTTTTTTAATATTTTTATTTTATCCAGCATGTTTAGTTGTTTGTGATGAAAGGGTCAGACAAGATATTGAGTCAGCCATACTGTTAAAAATAGATCTTTAATTAAGTTCTTAAATTTCATGGCAATATAGCTTTCATCTGTTTAATATAGGCTTTTTTTGCTGGTCTGTCTTATTTCCCTGTAATTTGTTTTTCCTTATTTCTTTCTCACTCTCTATTTCCCTTTAAAAATTCTAATATCCTGTGCTGATTTCCTTTTGATCATCAGTCACATATGAATGAAGTGAATTCTTGCTGGGGGACAATTTATTCACATTTACATGGACACAGGGCATTGGTTTTGTTCCAGACAAAAATTATTTCTTTTTATGGCACATGGCATATTTTTAGCCTTTCATGCTGAGTGGACTGAGAGAGACCCTGCAGAAGTACTCACAGAGCAGCATATTTTTCTTCTCCCACCGCCTTACTTATAAACTGCTCTGGCAAGTGTGCCTGCTCTGTATAATTCCTTGTTGTGTCCCACTGCCTTATACTTCTCACATCTCCCACCAGAGAAAATCCAGGGAGGTCCCTGCTACCAGCTCATGCACTCCATTCCCACGGTGGTACACAAGTGCCTGTTCTTTTTCTCCTCTGTCTGTGCCACAGGAAGCAGAATTGTGCCAGCCTGCTTCTTCTGTAAGTCTGCAGCTACAGGCAGGCTCCGTGTCTTCCCACGTCCCCACTGCCTGTTACAATTTTTAGGCAGCCTTTTGTTCCATTCGTGGGTCTGAGTTTTAAAAGTCTGTTGGTTTAATCAAAGATGGGGTTAGCGTGTCTGGTTTTTGTTCCCCCGTTGCTTTTGGGGGACTCCTGGGATACAGGAAATGTCCAGTGTTATCCTGTCACTTTAAAATCAGACCCGAGTGGCTTTTCAAAAAATTCTGTAGCCACTTGTATTTCTTTTGTTAATTGCACATTCACCTCCTTGACCATTTTTCTTCCTTTGAGGTGCATTCCTTTAATAATCAAAAAAACAAATTGGAAATTAAGAACCTATTTTCTCCAAGAAGAGTGGCAGTGCCCACGATGTGAGCAGCAAAGTCAGAGCTGATAGGAAGATGAGGCCTTTAGTCCACTGGGACTGTCTTTGAAATGTTCCCATTGGAGTCCACGACTTGAGAAGTCTTCTTTAACGAGAATTCTCTGAGCTCATTCTTGGCCCTAGCTCATCATCTTATGATTTTAGATGCCATTTGAAAAAGATAATGAGAGAGTGAGGGATGGGAAAGGTAAGTGTCCCTGAGTGACCTTGAACATTCTATGAACATCTTTTCTTCTCTTTTCTATGCTGTCTTCCCATCATCAACAGGACTGCCAAGGGCCACTTGCTTTGTCATAAAAATTTGGAGAAAATGATTGAATAAAATTTATTTTAATTTGGAACGACTTGAAGCTTAGATACACACAGGGCTGGGGTTTGTCTCTTTCTTGCTCCATTATTCAGCACATAGAAAAGGCAAGACAAAATCAAAGCAAAAATGTGCTCCTGATACATATGTGCAGAGATATCAGTGAGCTGATGTGTATACAAAACGATGTCACTTTTCTCTTTCACTTTTATAACTTCCAAGTCATCGGGGCCAGAATTAAATAAATCTAATCATTGACTGCAAACATGAAGTTAGACATATTAAAAATTGCTTTGCAGCTCTACATATGTACATTCTCCAAGCAAACATGAAATTGGATCCAACTTTCCTCTTGATCAGTATAAACTGGGAAAAAAAGTATTTAAATATTTAAATTTAATATTAATATAAACTGCATAACTAAATATTTAAGTACTGTGGATTATCCAAAATTCTATGATTACTTTACCTCAGATAATGTAAAACAAGACAGGACTTGTTACAGGACTGTTATTTTTCAGTATGCCAGAACGCCATCAGTTACTGAAGTATTTATACCCATGCAGAAAAGCACAATGTTGTAATTTTACAATTTCAAGATCTTGAAAACAGATGGTAGACAATATTATCAATCACCTCCAGACAGCGGGATGTGAATGAGGAAAGAATAGACAGAGTGAGAATTCTCAAAAGCCTATAATAAACCAACAGACAGATACATCATGTTACTTCGCTCCTAAAATGTTTGCTCTGGATAGAGGTGCCTTATTTATATGCAGTTAACACAACATTAAAAGACATTCTATAAACTAAAATACTGCAAATCCTGCCTGCTTGACTGATATTGTCAGACATTAATTGATTTTGAAGTAGCTAGATTTTCCTCTTATAATTTCAAATCTGTGTGGCAAAAAATGGAAACATATAATGAACAACAGAGGAAGATACTCCCAAAACTACATAAAAATGCACTTGGAAGTTAGCTTGGATTATTCAAGGTGAAAGACTCAGGAAAATTAGCCTTTGTATTATGGGAAACACTTGGAAAATATTTTTGAAATTTTGGTGACACCCCGTTCTTTGAGAAGAAAATTAATCATAGTATTGATGGAGTGGAAAACACAAGGGAATTTTCAATGAAATGTTTTCTTTCTTTTTCACTGATGCAATATTTGAAATGGGAGCACAGGGCATATTTCTAAGCAAAGTAGTTGCCAGCAAGAATGACTCTTTTCAGCAAATCACCTGTGGTCTTATGAACAAATAGTGGTGGACATCAAATTAAAGAACATGAACTCAATATCTGTTTCCAATTGAATTGTGGTCTTTATGATTGATTAAATAATTTATCAGTCTTTGAGCATTCTTCATTCTCCATTCGAAGCAGTTTAATGAGAATGAAACATGGCTTGGGAACTGTGAGGACAATGCCATAACTTAGGAATCACTAATTACTTCTATCACCTCAGTAGGAAGGTCTGTGTTCATTTAACAAATGGTAGAACTGGTCCTGATCATTGAAGAGACCAAACAAAGAGTGAGAGATCTGTTGTTCTGTAGACAGGGCTCAGTGGAAGAGTACATCCTCTTTTCTAACAAACACTTATTTCCAGGAAAGAGGTAAGAGTCTTTGTGGGAGTCAGATGGAGTCCAGATCAGAGCTGAGATCAGCCCACAGCACTTCCTTGCTGGTCCAGAGGCTACCTCCTGGTCACATACCTGACTTGTTTTTCCTAAGCTCTCTGCTCTTTAACTTGGTAGCATGGGAAAACTGTTCTGGTTATCACAGCTGGAAAAAGCATCCCACAGCTGTGTGATAGGATTTTGGTCAAGCGGAGGCTAAAGGCTGAACTTGGCAATGACTTCTATCCAAGATAAGGACTGTTGGCTGTGTCCCATGAATTCCCACCCCCCGGCCAAGACACTTTACATGTGAGGTTCCCCTTGGTCTGTTGGGCTTGTAGGACACTTAACCTCTGTGGGATAGAGTTCAAGAACTAGACATCCTGGTTCTCCCTCAGGGAGAAAAGTCACGCAGCAGGAAAAGAAAACAGCTTTGGAGAGAAAAGTAACGCAACTAAGAGCGCTCAGGCAAAGATTACTTACAAATTGAGCAACATTGCTATTGGTCACGCTATTGATGACTAACATAACCTAATCGGTGTGGGTGCTTCAAAATCACTCATCAGAGTAACATAAAGGGATTTCTTATCCTTCCCATTAGTTGTTTTTGTGACCCTTTCTCTGATGTTCACCGATATATGGAAAATCCTTCAATTTGTGGAAAATGAGGCATAAAGAGGTAAGTGAATATTCAAATTGATGATCTCACCTATGAAAGTGAGTTAGAACCAAGATGTACAATTGCAAATCAAATATTGTCCTTAACCTTTCAGCTCAGTTTTTCCTTTGTGCCATTAATACACGTCCTTCAGGAAACAGAAGAAAAGAAAGGATTCACCAATCCCCCAGATTTACGTGCTTCTCCTTGCACACAGCCACTTCTCCCTTTCTCTTGTACTCTCCACATCCTCTTCCCTCCCCTTTCCTTCTTTCTCATCCACTCTGTCCATTCATTTATTCAAAAAATAGTTATTGAGTCCCGGGTGATACTCTAGGTGCTTGGTGTTCATCAGTGATCAAAGTAGACAGAAATCCTTGTCTTCCTGAAGGTTGCATTCTCCTCTCCCTTACATGTTTAGTTAGCAGTGCTGATACAGTTCAGGGACTCCTAGAAGCACCTGTTCTGTAGCTTTGGTCCACAAGTGCTGTCCTTGTGTGGCACCTATATTTTCTCTTCATGGAGGTGAGGGGCATGCATGGGGGGAAAGGAGACCTGCACACATGCACAGCAGAACATAGAGCTAGTGAAAAGAGATTCTCAATCCTGTGAAAGGACAGTGCAACCAAACTAAACCCAAGTGCAGCATCACAGCCCATAGAGGCCTCCTATTCTTCTGGATTTGAGGTTAAGCCAGAGGTTATGGGTATGACACTATTTCGTTTTATGAGAAGAGGGCAGGATTCAGCATCATATAGACCTGGGGATGCATTTTGTGGCCTGGGGTAGGTAAAGCAACCTCTTTAGGTCCCTGTTTCTCAACTCTTAAGTGAATTTAACATCATTTACCTTGTAGGTTCTATCATTATTTTATTCATTCATTCATTCAACAAGTATTTCTTAAGCACTTTGTGCTAGTCACTGCTGTAAATACTGGAGATTAACAATGAAGAGACAAAAATTCTCGCCCTCATGGAATTTACATGGGAGAACATTGTCTATTCCCATAGAAAACTTGGATTCACCTTATCTTTGTGTAACAATAACTGAAGCAGAGTAGCATCAGAAATTAGCGCATATCCAGCATATACGTCTTCATTATGTCCTACTTTGACGTGCTATGCAGATGAAGTCTTCCAGGCCAAGTGAAGCAGGGAAAGAGCTTCAGCTAGTGATGGGTTTTATAAACTATGGGTAAAATCATCTAGTCCTTCCAGGAAAAGAGGCCATGTGAGTGTAAATAAGAGCAGAGAAAGTATTAACCAGTTATGACGGTTCCTGATGAGTGTTCAGTGAAGCAGCTTCTCTGAGAGACGAACAAGCCTGGGGAAGACTTTTGGGGCTGAGCGACAGCTGTGCCACCCGAGGCAGCAAGAGGCCAACCTGTGCCCAGGACATCAGATTCCTCCACCAAAAGATATCGTCTTCCACAGCCCCTTCCTTCAGTACCCTATTTTTTTCCACTTCTCTTTGAAGTTTATTCTCATTTTCCAACGCTTAGAAACCATGCCCTATGGGACACTGGCTGTGAAATTAATGAATGTGCGCCTGTATTTGATCAGCCAGGCCACTGAAAAGCTCTTGACATGATTCTGAGATAGATTAAAATCACACTTCTTTCCTGATCATTGAGTCACAGAGAAAGAAACGGAAGTCATCCGAAAAGATTCACTTTTCACAAGACCATTTAAGTTATTACCAGAATTCTTCTAGAATCTTCTTTAGTTCCAAAGTACACAATATGAGTTATCTTTTGCTGTTTGAAAATGAATTGTCTGGTTATATTCCACTTTAAATTCTCTTTGGAAATAGGTAAGGTGTATGTTATAAATAAATAAATTATAGTTACTTTATGATTTATATAAATTCTAAGAATAATCAATAACAATCCTATGCCATGAAATCCATGAATCCCATCTGTGGCCTAAGGTTTACGATGTCATGAGACTCTGCTGTTTTGAATGCACAGTATTTATCCTATATTCTCTTTCAAACACTGTTCTCCCACTTTATTATGTCTCTTTATTTTCTCATTCCAAGTAATATTTTCCCTAGTTTTCTGAAGACTCAAGAGCTCCATGGAGGCAAGGATCTCTTTTTTTCTGTTGTGTTCACTGCTTTATCTCCAGAGCCTAAAACAGTGCCTTGCATATAGTAAATGCTCCATATTTATTGACAGTGAAAAGAGTTTAGGGTTTTAATTTTAGATGATGATAGCTAATATTTAGCACTCAGTATGTGTCAAACACTCTTCTGAGAACTTTACACATATTAACTTATTTAATCCTCAAAATAATAACCCTCAGAGGCACAGAGCAGATCCAAATTTGTCCAAGGTCAGTGACAGAAGCAGAATTTGAGCTCCGGCCGGCTGGCCCTAAGTCTGTGCTATTAGCCGCTGTGCTGTTGCTGACTCACTAGGTTGCTGTAATTTTTTTAATTGGTTAAACTTAATTTTATATTTCTTTCAAGTTATTTTACCACTAAATTAATTTTTACTTTTTCATACATTTACTATATATTTCATTTATATAGTTTAAAATCCAAAAGGTACATTACGCATAAAACTCCTGTCCTTCAGCCAACCAGTTCGCCTTCCTAGAGGCAGCCAACAGACGGCTTCAGTTCTGACTCTGGTTCTGCACATAACCCTGGGCAGGCTACTTAATCCTTCTCTTCCTCAGTTCTCTTGCCTGAAAAACGGGCATCATAATGACAGCTCCATTGTAGAGTTTTTATGAGGATTAAAGTGAATTAATACATGTAAAATACTTTGAATACACCTGTCACCAACTAGATGCCAATATGCATTTGCAATTGTTGGTTTTGTGTATCCTTCCAGATATCTTACTCATAAGCAAGTATATACATACATTTTCTTTTTTACAAATAGTATTCTGTACCTTGCTTTCCTGACACCACGATCTTAAGACTCCTATTAAAAAATAAGTCCGTGAATAAGTTTTCTTTTAAGTAGCCCATTCTCAGCCATTCCAATGTCTCTCTTATTTGCTTGAAGAATGTTAACTATGGTTTCCTGCTCCTATTCTATCATTTCTCATTATTACGATAGAAATTGAGGAGGAATAGTCATTCTGGGGGCAACATGGGATGGAAAGCATCAACAAAGTCAGTTAATGAAAAACAAGTGATGGTGTAGATTTTGAAACAGGTTCTAATCTCTGATCCAGCGGCTGTGGCACCGCCAAGAATGTCTGCATCAAGATGTTGAGTGGTAGCAATCTGGCCAGGAGATGGGGCCAGGGGACATGTCTTAAAGCTGCATTTGCATAGCAAGCACACTATCTTCACCTAGATTTAATGCACAGTAAGGGTGGGGGTGTTTGCTGATGAAAATTACTCGGGAGAGGCATCAAACCCTGCCCCCTCCCCTTTCCATCAGGCTTTCCTCGGCCCTATCCCTGCTGGAGGGCGCCGTTGCCCTTGGCTCCACCATTTGGAAAAATAAAACAAGCAAACAAAAAAACAAAAAAGCAGAGAAACAGAAGACTGATTTGCCTTCCTGTGGGAGAGAATCTGCAGCTTTGGCAGTTGAAAGAGCTTTATAAGCCCAGGGAGTAAGCTACTAAGAGAGGGAAGATGCAAGGGATGGGATAGTTTAAATCATGATTGAACTTATAGAGAGGGTAATTGACTCTCAAACAGGCAGGAGAAATCCTTCAGGGAGTGGCAGGGTCTGGACACTGGCTTTTGACCAAACCCCCCTGCTATATGTTCTGCGCTACACGGAGTCGGGGTGAGTGGCCTGCACAGGATTACAGAGGCATCCTGTTGCAGGGACAAAAAGATTGCAGCTGCCAGCAGAGAGCACCACAGACACTAAAATGGCGAGGGCTGCACCTCCCACAGGCACAGGGAGAAGGTGCTGGAGAAAGGGAATAGGAACCTGCAATGGCAGATGTGTCTGGACTTTCTCAGCCCCCTTCTTAGTCATAGAAACACAGGGAAAGCTGCAGGACAGCCAGCACTGCCTTCGGCCTCTGGACTAAAGTGAGGGGACCCTGCGGACTCCACAGAGATTTTAGGCCAGGAAAAACTGTGGCTCTCCAGCCAGTCTGTATGCCTTGTAAGTCCCAAGTTATTCAAGAATGTCAGGGAAACGTTGCAGCTACACCCTGTCTCTAGGGATGAAGCTTGAGAGAGGGTGCGATCAATGTCTCACCTTGGTAAGCCAGAGGCCACTGAGAACCACAGACCCCTGGTTCCCAGCCCCTCAATCCTCAGGAGCTTCTGAATCAGAGACTTCATCCCAAACTCAGCCTTGTTAACGGCTTCCTAACCCTACGCGGCAAGGCTTCAAGTGCAACAGGAGGTCCCCCCGGAATGGCTGAGCTTGGCTTGGGCCCTACCGGCTTCAGGGGCTGCTGCCTCCCCGGCTTTGTGTGCACAGAGCTGTCTTCACATGGAATGCGGACACTACAAGGTTCCCTAGCTGCTTCAGCTGCTCTGAACAAATGAGTTCCTGCTCTCGGGAGTCGAAACTACACAGTTTCACTCTGTCCTGTTGTGTTGTCAGCTGGCTTTCGGCATTCCCCTGTCCCCACAAAAACCTCAACACTGATCCTTTGTACAATAGATGCTTTCATTCCTGTTTTGCCACCTGCATCCCTGGGTTAACCATGCCATGGGGCACAGAAAGCACTCACTGAAGAGTGTGGTGCTGGGGACCCTGCCCCAGGCAACAGCTGAGAAGAGGAGAGTAGGAGTAATATGCGTACTTGCAAGGGAGAGAGGGAGATGGATCTTGGGAGAACCATTCCTGCCTCTACCCTGAGGGCTCTGAACGTCCCCAGCATGTGCACTGTGCCAGGCACTGAGAGCAATACCCAATCTTTGCCCTTGACATGTTCGGGGCTCCTGGGGAGAAACAGACCACAGAACCAAATGTACCTGTCAAGGTTCTTGGTTACAAGCCACCGAATCCATCTTTAATAAGAAGCCTGGCTCTGGAGCCAGGCTCTCAGGTCTCCATTCTGTCTTCATCAATCACTTGCTATAGGACCTGTATGACAGTTACTTAACCGCTCTATGCATTAGACTCTCATTTGTCAAATGAGGGCTATAGAAGTATGTATCACTTTTAAGGATTGAATATATGTGAACAATATAATTAACTAAATATTGAATATATGTGAAGTAATTGGAGTGGAGCCTGTTTCATATTAAACATTCAGGAGATGTTAAGTATTATTATCATCAACTTATTCTCAATCCAAAGGCCATGGAAGCAGATTCAGATGGGCAGGCACTAAGAGAGGTTGAGAAGCAGGGTTCATAGCCAAGTTTATGCTGCAGAAATGGCCTGATTAGAATGCTGCCCTGACACCACTGCCACTCCAACTGGTCACTCCGACAGCCATAACTGAACACTGCTGTAGTGAAATCATCTACAAATTCATTTTTTTTCCACTTGCTCCAAATTCAAAATCCTATATGGAAACTAATTGTTGCCACAGCCCGGCTTACCTCTCTGAGACCTAGATGTCAGGGTTGGGCAGAAATTACATCTGGTCTACTCTGTTTTCTTTACTGGGAGGTTGTGCTCTGTCTGCCATCAAGGTTCACTCAACAGTGGATGCCTCCATTGTAGGAAGAGCAACATCAAAAAAAAAAAATTGACAAATGTCTGTACAAAATGAGAGAGCTGTCGCAGAGGTGTGAAATTGGGCCATAACAGTCACTATCTCTTCCTGGAGGAGTCAGAAGCTCCTTTCTAAGCTGCGTCCTCCTTCAGGGCTCTCCTCGTTCAGAGGATGGCCCTTTTTGCATTCAGTTGCACAAGCTAGTATCCCACGCATCATCCTTAACACGTGCCTCTCTCTTCCCCCACATTTCCAATCTATCACCACGTCCTTTCAGTTCCACTGCTTAACCATCACTTAAATCCACCCACTTACCTTCAACTTCTTAATCCAAGCCACCCCCAGTGTGCTGTTAGACTGTGATGCCACCCTCATTGCTGATCTCCCTACAGCCACTCTGGCCCCTCTTCAGCCTATGCCCCTACAGCAGCCACAGTGAGCTTTTCAAAATGCAAATCTGAGACTCCATCATCCCTCTAGTTTTTAATGGTTTCATAAATTTCTTAGGTCAAAGACAAAACTCATTCACATGCTCACAGGGTCCTGCCTGCTTTGGGTTCTAGCTTATCTCTAAATTCAAGTGTGCTCTGCTGTCCCTCCCTCCGTTCCCTCACAGCACTCCTCTTCCAGCCCTATTATCCATGTGCTCCCTCTTGCCACAAAGCCTTCGCCCACACAGGGCACTTTCCTTCCCTCTTCTCTTTTGATCTGTATCATTATTCAGTGCTCAGATCAAGTGTTTCTTCCTCATGGGAGCCTTCCCTGACATCCCTGATCAGGACAAATCCTCCCATTACAGACTCTCACAGCATCCTGCATCTCTCCTATAGGAGCACTCATCACAAGCGCCATTTTTCATTTGTGTGATTATTTACATGAAAGTAGGGATCACATATGATTCAGTTCACCATTGCCTAGCATCTCCCATTTGTTGAATGAATAAATGAAAAAATGGCTTCTCACTGGAAGTAAACACACCCTTGATCTTGAGGGATGAGTGAGAGTTTTGCTAGATGGAAGAAAGGAGGAATAAAAGCATTCTAGAAAAGGAAATAGAGAATTCAAAACCCCCAAGACATGTGAGGGAAGGGTGTGTTGAAAGAAAGTTTAGCATGGCTGGGGTACAGAGTGAGTGATGGGAGATGGATGAGGGAGAGAAGAAAAGTAGCAGGTAAGGCTGGTGAGGAGTCCGGCCCAATTGCAAAGGTCTTGAATGCACGAGAAGGAGCTTAGACCTGCTTTTCTCTGTGGACATGGAGACAATCCATATGTCTAAGTAGAGGAAAGTCATGATCAGAAATGCAGAATGAGGGTTGAAGCAAGAACATACCTTTGGTCTTTAAAATTTTTAATATCAAATTAGCAACTACTTGCACTTCCACAGCAAAGTTTCAGTCATTCATTATAGAATTAAAGGAAGTCAAGATTGCAAAAAAATGCCTTAAATAATGTTTAAATGTCTGTTTCAAGTAAGTGCAATCTTTTCTTTTCTTTTCTCTTCTCTTCTTTTTGGTGAGGAAGATTGACCCCGAGCTAACATCTGTGCCAATCTTCCTCTATTTTGTATGTGGGACACTGCCACAGCAAGGCTTGATGAATAGCATATAGATCTGCACCCAGGATCCGAACCTACAAACCCCAGGCTGTCAAAGCAGAGCAAACAAATTTCACCAGTACACAACCGGCTGGCCCCTCAACTAAGGGCAATCTTAACTATCAGATTGTTTTATTCTCTCCTTCCAATAATTGTCCCCCAAAGGATGATTACCCACATTCCAGTGAACAGATGTCATGTGACCAGCTGGAAAAAATTGGTTACATATGACATGGTCAATCAGTAGAGTGCCTCTAATTTCAGCTCAATACAAGTTAGTCCTATTAGGTTAATGATAATAGCTGCGGTAAGATTTTATTCTAACTAGTTCTTAAAGTAAAACCACGCTTCTCAAATTTTTTGGACTCAGGGCCCCTTTACACTCTTAAAAATTATTGAGACATCAAAGAATTTTTGTTTGTGTGGGTTACATCTGTGAATATTTGCCATACTAGAAGTTTAAACTTAAAAATTAAAACATATTTATTAAGTTATTTTCAAATAACAATAAACTCATTATACATCAACATAATTAACATATTTTGTGAAAATAGCCATATTTTCAAAAAAACTCTTAAAAGACGGCTGGATTTTCATATCAATTTAATCTGACATTTAATCTATTTAATATTTAATCTATATTTAATCCATTGTAATATGTTGTTCTTGTTGAAACAAATGACTAAAATCCTGCCTCATACAGATACATAGTTGGAAAAGGGAGGAGTGTTTTAATGCCTTTTTCAGATAATCATGACACAACAACTTGACAAGAAGTAGTTTCATAAAGATCAGTTGCAATATGGAATATGAAACCCTACCCAATGAACCTTCCATGCTCTGTTACACCACAATTCCTGGGGGTTTTTGCACTTTGAATGGAGCTTTTCCTCCGGCGTGATTGAGCAACATCGGTCATTTGGAAAATATCCATTCACTGAGTTGTGCAGATTTTCCAAACTTTGACACATTTCATCATACCATATCAAAAAATCACCTTCACTGATATCACCACCAACCTTATCAAAAAAGGTTTTTAATACTGGGAAGCTGTCAAGCTCCCAGTGACAGACGTAAGTTTTCAAAAATCTAATTTTACTTGAACATTTAAATTCTATCATTGGCAACAAATTCCACAGTTGTTTTCCTTGAAGTGACAGGTTGACTTTGTTAATTTTAAGAAAATGTCTGCCAAATACCAATGTCTGAATAACTATAATTCGTCATTCTTTCAATAAAAATGGTGCACCATTAGAAACATGTCTAGTTTAGCTTGAACTCAAATCAGTTCACACATGCTTTCGTTTTTAGACAAACACCATACTGCCATATGCAGCAGAGTGCTTTATGCTGTACTTGATTTTGTCACACACAATAGTAAAAAAACATGTACGCAAAGATCAAGCTTTGATAAAAATGAATCATTTCTCCTAGCAATGTCAAGACAACTTTATGTGAAACCAGCATTATTTTTTACTGCAAGCATCTGGTGATGAAGAATACAATGACTGCCAGGATGGTTTGGTACCACTGCCTGGAATTCTGCTCCCACACCAGCAGTTTTACCCATCATTGCTTTTGCAGTCAGTGGAAATGTCAACGGAGACAAAAAGGTAAACAGTATGTAAGCATTCTTATGCAGAAGAATCTTGGGAAATCCAGGGGTCTGTGAAAAACCCTTTGAGAAACAGTAAACTGGAAATTAACTTAAGCACCTAATAGTTTTCTTACAACGAAATAATGGGCTCAGTCCACACCTAATCCAATTCCTGATTTTAACTGTGTTCAGAACAGTCCACCTTTGCAAGTTTTCACTACATTAAGAGCAATGTGCTATCAATAAAGGAAATGATGACATCAAATGAAAATTTTTTTTAAAAAGCATTGTGGTGACTCCTTAGTTTTGGTCATTGCAAAGACTATCTATTGTTGGTAAGGAAAGGAGTCATTAACCTCAAGTCTATGATTGTTGTCACTAAAGAGTACATTTAGTGACTCTCTCAGCAACCAAGGCCAGTCAATGACAGTAGGTAAGCAATTTTGAAAGTTGTGTTTAAGTGTCGTTTTGATAAATAGCTTTTCAGATAACAAGAGCTGAACAAGATCATAAGGGGGTGATGTGGGCCTTCCCTTCATTAATTGGAGAAGCAATACTTGAAACAACAAAACTCTTGTTAAGATGATTTTGTTCTCGGGGCTGGCCCCGTGGCCGAGTGGTTAAGTTCGCGCGCTCCGCTGCAGGCGGCCCAGTGTTTCGTTGGTTCGAATCCTGGGCGTGGACATGGCACTGCTCATCAGACCACGCTGAGGCAGCATCCCACATGCCACAACTAGAAGAACCCACAACAAAGAATACACAACTATGTACCGGGGGGCGTTGGGGAGAAAAAGGAAAAAATAAAATCTTTAAAAAAAAAAAAATGATTTTCTTCTCTAGTAATTCACTTCATAACACGTTTATTCCAACTGAGCAGAGAAGTTCCCAAGTTTTCACCTAACACCTTATCAAACTGACATGTGAAAATGTCAGACCTAGGCTTCTCAAAGGAATTGCCTAGCCAATGTTAATAGCTATAGTGAAAAGTCAGCTGATTCGTCCGAGGCATTTTTGAACTTGCCAACAAGCAGAGGCAGGAGAGCACGTGAAAGGCCATTTGAACATGGTTCTGCCAACTGAGCAGGCATAAACTATGTTGACTCTTGTGGTTTCCCCAATTCACGTTGGAGCAAGGACTTTAATCTCAGTTTCCCACACTGGGTGAGTTTCTATGAGTTATGCCCATTATATGAGTGTAACAAGGTCATGTCATTTGTCCATAGTTACAAAGAAAAGAAAGGAAGAAGTTTGATTCTATTGCAATGGCATAAAGGCATAGAAATCATGCTTCCGTTACTGATGCCTAGTGGATGATCAATGGCAAAGCATGAGTGTGCGGTCCTGGTGTAAAAGAAGTATTTTCTATTCATTATTTTTTTCCAGAATCATCTTATTTGTCCTTATGTTTGAGGATGTAGATATGCAGACATGAGGGATGAATGTTAGGCCCTTGGGCACTTCCCTTTACCTGTTTCTCAGCACAGCTACAAGCCTCAGAGCTGCTCATATGGTAAAGATGTCCCAGAAGGTCAAGTTATTCAGTCAAACCAGCACCAGCAGAGTCAGTGTGATCTGCCTAAGAAACATATAATCATAAAACCCTAACCCTACCAAAAAAGGCCCAATTCATTAGCCTGGCATAGCTCCCATAACCAGGACCTTGTCTACCCCTGTGACTGCATAACCCTTCACTTCCTCACGTGTACCATTGGTTTCAGAAGCACAGAAGTGCCTGCAGTATCCCGAATGCCTTCTCCAACACCCGCGCTGAACCCTCTTCTTTGCGCTTGCTGTTCCCTCTGCTTGGAATGTCCTCTCCAAGTTTCTGGTAGAAGTCTTCATGCTTTAAGACTTGATCAGAGCTGGGAGTCAACCTTCTCCTCCCCCAGCATTCTGTGCTAGCTTCTCCCACTTCCCTGTCACTCGTTTGTTCATCTGTCTCCTCCATTACATGGGGTTCTTTGAGGGCTGAAATTTTGTCCTTAACTTCCAAGCACCTAGCAAAAAAAAAACATATGGTAATGTCTCAATGGATGCTGGCTGAATATATGTATAGAACTACAATTGTTCCTTTTACACTCATCTTAAATAATCAATTTGAGGTTCTCACTAATTAAGTCCAATCCTAAAATGTAACTTTATCTATAGTCCCAAATTACCATCTTCTCTTACTTTCTCTTTCAGAGCTCTCTCTCTTCATCTCCAAAATTGAAAATCTCTCTTCACCTCCTCCCACCTCACTTATACGTTTCACTGGTCATTATCTGCCTTCTCAAAATATAAACAAAGAACTAACATTACCTCATTCATGCATATGTAGAGCCAAGGCTCTATGAAAAGCTGGATATTTAAAATATATTTTCTCCTTAACTATCTCAATATCCTAATTAAGGCAAGCTGTGGATTGGGGTCGGGGGAGGGCAGGCAGGGGGAGGAGGATGGGAGTGGTCTTGTCTTCCAGGCAGCGTGATGAGTCTTGGCAAGGTTAGGTGGCCATCAGAGTCCAAGCTCTGACCTTGGGCAGGTCTTTGGCAGCCTCTCTTCTCTGACTTTCCCTCAGTTAATCCCCTCCTGGCCTCATCAGATGGGCCTTGTCTGGGTCCAAAGAAGCTCTGAGTAAACAACAGTTGAGGCAGCTCGTCCTAATGATGACCATTATGACTTCAATTTTCTTTTTAAACCGTGAAACCACTGAATGTTGCAGATGAAACGGACTCCAGAATTTTTTATGAGGAGGAAACTGAGCCCCTGAGAAGTGAAGTGAATAGCTTGACCGCAAGTTCTCCTTAGCAGGAGAGGTGAAGAGTAAATCAAAAAAGCAAGAGCAAAGGCCAGTATGGCAATGAGCAACCTGTATGCCTTCAGCGGCCTGCGCCTCTTCCAGCCACAAGGAGCGAGGCCGAGAAAGAGACCTTGACACTGCTTCTCTTTAAACCCACCCAAATGTTAATGCTTTAGTAAATAAGGAGCAATAGCTGTTTTCTCAAGCAAGTTTTCACATTCATTGAGTTAGTAATCTGGATTATAAGAATATTTTTTTCACAAAATTGAATAAAGTTATTTTCATTTTAAATGTAAAAATAAAGGCTCATAAAGATTTTTATTTTTCCTGAACTAACCAACACACAAATGTGTTTATCTTCACTGGGCTAGAAAACTGGGGAAACTACAGAAATATGTGAAAACAAGGATATCTTTTTCGTGGAGTAGCTCCAATCCAGGAGCTCTGTTTAAATCTCAAACTCTTTAGGTTGCAGACATCTTATCGATACGCCAAACTTGCATTTCTTTTAACCATTTTTACCAAGGATGCCACTTCTTCCTTTTGTTTTCTATTCCTTATTTCAATGCACAGAAGCGTAATGTCCAGATACAGGTCTCCAGGCAAACACTAGAGAAAACGTCAAAGAGGATGAGGATGTTCCGCACCTGGAGTCTGTGTGCCGATGGCCCCATCGCGTCTGGTATATTTACCGTAAGCATCTTGGCCACAAGACATCTTTGCTGAAAGCATTTTCACTGCATAACTAATTGGCCATAAGACCATTTTGTCATAAAAGATAAAATAATGACAAATAAAAGAAGAATATTAAAAAGGACATAATGAAACGCAGTACAAATATTCCATCACATGCAAGTCCTTATGTTTCACGAAGTCATCTAAGCGAGATTGCATGCCAAGTACCAAAATTCTGTCCACATCATGTTCTTCCCTGTCAATAGGACAGCACAGGGACACAAAGAGGAGCTTGATCCTTCTTCTGCCTCCAACTTCTAATATTGTGTGATAAATCTAGTAAAGACAGCATTAGAGAACAAGCTGTATCTACACTAGCTAAAGAATCGATAATAAACGCTCTCAAGATATCGGGAATGACTAGCCGCCTCTTTTATATTTACCATAGCTTGGTACACTTTTGGTTTTGACCAGTGAGGAATGACTGTTCACCAGGGGATTTGCAAACTGATATGTTATTATTTTCCAGTATAGTATGCAACCTGACTTTACACTCTCTTATTTCACATTTCCCATAAGTTTTATCACCATATTTTCTAGTTGAAACCAAACTGTCAACCAGTTATTTTATCTTTTATGGCACAATTGCCTTACGGCCAATAGATTATGCCATGAAAATGTTTGTGGCAAAAACGCTTGTGGCAAAAATACCTAGAACCGATGTCCAGCAGGCCTGCTTCTGATTTCTGCCAGCGCTTGGCTCCCTATGCCAGGGAAAGGTAAATTTCAGAACTGTGGGTACAGCCCTGGCTAAGCAGTGTTCCTGGTGGAATAGGAGCAGAGCAAATGTTTTCTCCAACTCTCCAGCAGTTCTCAGAACCCAGTGTGAAGGACGAAGGAGACTGTGAGGCATCAGCTCCAGAAGGACCACCTGTTCGTGTTTCTTGGCAATAGCAGACTAAATTCCCCCTTTCCCTGAGAGATAGGAGTCTAAGACTTTGTCCCAGGACTCAGGCCTTCTCATAGAACAGGATTTGCTGAAGAGGCTACTGCCTCCTGTGTCATGGAAAGCTTTCCAGACTAAGTCGAAGGGAAGCAGATGCCCTTGGTAAAGAGGCGAGACGCCTCTGTGGATCACCTTAGAGCAGTTGTCCGGACAATTTACACAGAAAGAGCTCCAAACACTCATTTCATTTGAATGGACTATAATATAAGATTGTCATCACTTAGGTCAGAAAAATGTCAATATTTCAAATCTGAATTTAATGGTATTAGCATCACATCAGGCCAAAAAGATCAAGTAAGTTAGCAGTCAATAGTTGAAATTTGTCTGAAGCAGAATTTTTGATAAAACCTGATAGACCTCTAAGAAAACCTAATAGTAGTCAACATTTTTTTGTAAATTTAAGATTTATAATTTACTTCAAAGTGTTTTCTACTTATCATAGCTTTTGGGCTAATATTCACTGTTAAGATTTCTGGTTACCTCATTCTCACTGACTCAATACAGAGATCTTAAATATTTAACCCCGATCTTGTTATAAATGTGAAACAGCTGGTTACTTTTTCCTTAAGAAATTTGATTTTTACTAAGCAAAACAATTCTGAAAGTGCATTTTCTTACAAATTCTGATGATTAACCTCAACATTCTGTTTATAATACATAACCATGCAGAAAAAAAAATGTCATAAAGGCAGGATAATTTACTTAATTCAAAAATTCTTTGTTATTTCCCATAGAGTGAGCCTCACATCTGGAAAAGCTCATGCAATTAAATAGTTGGTCCAAGAAAAGACTCTTGGAAAGAATTCCAAATATACACTGTTTTTTGCATTGCTGGATGTATCTAATGGAAAGCTTTTAAATATAATAATATGTTAAGAAGAGAAAAAAAAAAAAGACATCCATGTTATAGCTTCCTGGGACTTGAAGGGACACCTGAAGTCTGCTGGGGATTGTTCCCTGCCTCAAGGTAGGACTGTACCGAAACAACTCCAGAGAGCTCACTGTTTCAAAAATTTAGGAATGGAGCTCTATACTGCCAATGATCGTGTGTCCCTGTGATTCTTTGCAGCCATGAGGGCTTCCTTTCTTCTGAAACTCAATCCTTCCTGTTGTCATTTAAGCCCATCATTTCCTCCCTGAGCACAAGGCCACTAGACAAAGGCACAGACCCAGCAGCCTCCTGCTGCTCTCCCAGTCCTTACCACTGCACAGCGGTCACCACAGACGGAACTCGTCTTACTGCTCTGTGGAGAGGCTGGACTTGAAGTGGCGATAGTTTAGAAGGGAGGAGAAGGGTCCAGGGAAAGAAGTAGGAAATTGCCTTTCCTCAGCAAGAGAAAGCTTTCTGTGAGCACATCACACCACAAAATTAGCTGACAAGTCGCAGGAGTTGATTACATGGCTTTGGAGAAACAAGTCTTTTAGGCATCTTACACTCAGTCTTGAGAAGACACCAGTATTACAGTCTGGCAGAGGAGGGGAGGGGCTGTGTCCACTTCATACCAGGAATTGGAATGACGTCTGGCAGGGGCTTATCATTTTTGTCTTTCAGATTTTTCTTGACCTCTGTATACGTTTCTACCTTCAACCCACGGTTGTTGATAATCATCATAACACTGTTTATTTCATGCTTAACATTTATCACAATCTGTAATTAATTTTTAATTGCTTTTTTGCCCCATCTTCACCCTGGAATATTGTTCCAGAAAGGCAAGAACTCTGTTTAATTGTCTTTACACTTGTATCACAGGTAGTACCTACAAATATTCAATAAATATATAGAGAATGAAAGAATGAACGTGTAAACAACCAGTCCTTAGGACCCATGTCTCCTCTCCTCCATGGCTTTGGAATACTTCATCCTCTACCCCCCACCCTTCTGCAGCAGGAGCCTGGGAACTGTATTTGCCTGAATTGCCTTTCATCAGTGGAGAGGGTTCTCCATGCAGTCCCCACGGCGCATGCCTCGCCAGCCAGCACCTACAGCTCCCTTGCTTGCAGTTTCTTGTTGTTTCACTTCAAGCACATCCATGGACTCAGATTTCTGTTTGCAAAGCCAGACCACAAAAAGTAAGTAATTTAAGGCATTATGGCAAAACAATTTTCCTTTGGGGATGAATTTATAAACTCCTCCAGTCTGATTTATGATTGGCTTATCCTTTAAGCCCCATGCTTTCCTCTCCTTCTGTACAAAAATGAAGGAAAAATGGTCTGCTGTGGAAGAGAGAAACAAAGGATCGCGTGGACATTTGATTATTTTTTAAAGTGGAAGATGAACTAAAAACCACTCAATGGCCTTCTCTTTAAGTGAATGATAAAGGGAAGAACAGCTAAAGTTGAAACCAGCAGGTCCATTCTTCAGAAAAGCAAGCCGAAACTTCGGTTTAGTACCTAAAGTCTGCCCTAGCTTATTAAGTATTAGAAAGGCACAGGGTGAAAGTAAACAAAAGGAATCTGCACCTAAGAGTGATCTATGGGTTAGGAATTTTTAGTAGCATTTTCAGGCACTGACTTATGTGGTGCTCCTATATTTTCACATCTTTATTTGCAAATTGCAGTGCGTGTGGTATAGTAGAGAGAACAGGGCACCCAGCACACAGAGGGGACTTGAATAATCTTTGGTAAAAGAATAAATAAAAAGTCAAGTCACAAGAGTGTTGTCCTAGCACAACTTACCATCTGACCTTGGGGAAATGACTTAACCTCTCAGGGTCTCAAAATTCTAATTTGTAAGATGCTCTTCTCTGCTCATCACCTAATAATAATAATATTTTGTAGGGAAATGATTATAGACTTCACCAAATTCGTATTCAATAAATATCTATCTAAAAATATATGGACTAGATATGGTTTTCTCTTTTTCCCAATTTTTGATATTCTGTAATTTTTAAAAAGTAATACCTTTTCATGGTGAAAATGTAAATGAGACAAATGTATAAAAAAATTTGAAGCTTTTTACCTACTTCCCCTCCCAAACACTCTCAGGGATTAACTCAGTCATAGCTTGATGTGCAGCGTTACGGATCTCATGCAGTGTGCATACTCTGTAAATTGCATACATTACTGTTGTTTCAAAAATGCAATCACATTATACATAGTGCTCTGAGCTTTCTCAGTAAACAATATTTCACAGATATCCCTCTGTATCTCAGGACATGTGGATAGATCTGCCTCATTGTTTTTAATGTCCTCATAGTATTTCATAATGCTGTTGACTCAATAATAATTCATAGTTGATGACTTTAACAGTAAAATTGATTACATCATTTTAGTTAGATTAATGGTGTGGCAGTAGAAGTTTTATTTTTCCAGCAGGAGTACATTTGTGTGACTAGCATCTCCTACAACCTTCAGCCTCAGAGAAGATTCTCTAACTTCCCCTAGGTGGCTAGTCTCATGTAGAACAGCTCTTCTTCCCAGTGTCTCACCTGAAACTCTCCTATTCAGACATTGTTAAGAGTGTTTACAAAATAGGATTTGGCAAAGTTTTCTGAATAAAGTACTGGGCAGAACAACCAGTGCTGGTTCCGTCTGATGGCGTGATGTTCGGAAACAGTCAGAGTTTCCCGGTATCGTACTTTTTCTTTCTTACATAATGGTGTCCAGAGCTACTCGTAACCCCTCACAGGACTCCTGTGAGCTCAAAGAGACCACACAGGTGACAGCTATTTGGTCACCTAGAGAAAGACACCACAAGCATCCAGGAGATTCTCTTCATAGTGAGGCATGACTAGGGAGCCCATTCGTCCCCATCCTCTCTGTAGGAGTTCACACTTAATCACCTCAGCAACCCAGTATGCTAGGTATTATTATCTCTAGTTCATATGGGAAACTGAAGCTTAGAGAAATGAAGAAGTTTGCCTAAAACCCTGCTCCTCTGAAGTGGCAGAGGAGGGCTTCAAACCCAGATGTGCCCAGCTCTAAACTGTGTTCATGCCACTGAGGAAACCAAGTCTCAACTGTCACAGAATCAAGGTGTCCTCCACCTGATAGCAGTTTCAGGTGAAGTTTCTGGAATCCTACCCTCCAGGTTGGTGGCAGTGCTTCCTGTCTAGGGCTTGCACTGAGCCCAAGGTATGTTCCTCCATCTGACATGGGTTTAGGGTCTTCCAGGAGGAAATGGGTGGGATATTTACAAGTTTTTGTCATATTGCAACCGTTCTTATTCACCCTAGGGTTAGGGAGGTCCCAGCATATGGATTTAAGGGGTTCTACGGAGTTTTAGCTCCCCAAGCGGGCTTTGCTAAGCATCATAAAGGAGGCAGTGTCCTATTCCCAAGGCATCCCCAGGGCTGTACAAGGCCAGGAAGAGAGTCATGAAGGAATGTCTGGACCTATAGTGGTGGCATCAGAGGTAGTGTTTTGGATTAAGCATGACAGATCTCTTTCTATAACTTGTCTCCAAATATTTCCTGTCACTGAAGGCATGTTCCAGGTGTGACGGAGCAGAGAGATTCCCAAGAGGCAACCTGGCACTTGAGTAGACCCCCACAGGCCTGTTAAGGCTGTTAACAGCATCTTCACCACCAAGCACACTGTTAGTCTATTAACTAAGTCAAATTGTTTTGTAAAATTCTAAGGAAGGTTGTGAGAAGGGTGGTCACCCAGGTTCTACATGCCTCAGGGTGGGAAGGATGCACACTGTCAATAGCCCAAGAAGATTCTAGTGCCAAGAACACAAAAAGGGCCGACAATGACCCTGGGCTATTACTGTTTTTACAGTTGACACCTCACACGGAGGACTCATTAAGGGTAATTACATGTTCCAGGCTGACAAGCTGTCACCCAACCTTTGACACAGTGAGCATGGAGCTGTCTGCGCTCAGGTTTGGGATGCTCTGTGCTTGCCAGTGGCTGTCAGAGCCTGTCATCCCACCACTCATGATAGAGAATTTTAAAAAAATCTCTTTGGGCCAGGCCCCGTGGTCTAGTGCTTGAGTTGAGCATGTTCTGCTTTGGCAATCCAGGTTCGGTTCCCAGGTGTGGATCTACACCAGTCATCTGTCAGTGGCCATGCTATTGTGGCAGCTCACATACAAAAAGAGAAAGATCAGCAGCAGATGCTAGCACAGTGCAAATCTTCTTCAGGGGGAAAAAAAGTCTCCTTAACAAAAAATGAAAGCATTTTATTGTCACAATCTAAGAATGGCCTTTACAGATCGTTTTATTATTTATTTTGTTTACTTTTGGAAAGAACACATTGGGCCAACTTCTAAAACAAAAATTATTATTTTTCCTAGATGCTTCCCAAATTTAATAGATGTTTATTCAACAATCTCATATAGCAGATAAGTATTAGCAAGTTGGACAATTTTGCAGACTGTCACTTAAAATTGGAATTGTCTAGAAAGGCTCTTGATGGAAGGACATGGTTTTTTATTGTTGGTTGATAGTACAGATTTTGTATCTGATTTTATTCCATCTTTTGCTTTGGATTCTAGTTAATATTTCAATGTCCTTTAGCAACATTATGGTTCTCTCTGCCTCACATGTTGACTCCCCACATTTCTCCAACCTCTTTCTACTCCTGAAGATAAATGGGCTTTTGTGGATGACCTCAATGGCTTTCATTCCCTTTGGCTTCCAATTCTCTTCAGTCAATGGGAAGAGCCAGCAGGATATGGGAGGGAGGAAGGAGAGGGAACTCAGGATACTCTTTCCCCAGTTCTGTCCCCATGAGGTCACCTCAGGCTGGCAATGGCCCTCAACAGAGGTGTCTGGTCCTTTTGAGGACCTCCCCAGGCAGCCTGCCCTACAAACTCTCTCTTCCGGTTCCAGTGACCTCCTACTCTTCTCAAACCGTTAGGGCCTAAGAGTAAATTATCCCTTAAGGTTCACCTGCAAGCCCATCTTTGTAAATAAACTTTCCTCAAATTCCCCTATTTTGAATGAGTCATCTATTTTCCATTAAGACTTTGATTGGCATGGACTGACTAGTGCACATCTTTGCTATTTTTATTCTGGCTCCATCTCTTGTAAATTTTTTAACTCTACTTCTTTTTATTTTTAAAACAGCCTTAATTATACCTTGTACTATTATATAAAGTATATAAATATACTTTAAAATAACCCTGAAGACAACCTTAACCCTCACAATTTTGTTTCAATTTTACCTTTAAGTGAAGCATAGTATAAACAAAATAGACAAAATAAAATTGTATTTATTATTTGCAACTTTTTAAACCACTTCAAATCTTTTTAAAAAGTGAGGTAGAAATGAAATCAAGGTAAAGAAAGTAAGAAAGAAAGACTCCCTCAATATGAGTATATTCAAGGTCATCATCATCACCACCATTGACAAAAGTATTTAATACTCTCCTTATTTTTGGTAAGGAAGATTGTCCCTGAGCTAATATCTGTGCCAATATACCTCTATTTTGTCTGTGGGATGCTGCCACAGCATCCTTGATGGGGAGTGTTTAGGTCCATGCCCAGGATCTGAACCCTCAAATCCTGGGCCGCCAAAGTGGAGCATGTGAACTTAACCACTGTGCCACCATGCCAGCCCCTCAGTGCTCTTTTTGTATAACTTAGGCTCTGAAATAAACAATTTACATCCACCATCTCATGGAAGCCTCAAAACCAACCCATGAAGTAGACACTACTATTTCTCCATTTGACAGATGAATAAAGTGAGGCTTAGAGGGGCCAAGTGATTTGCTCAAGGCCATACAGCTAGCACTGAGGCAGGAATTCAACTGAATTAAGTCAAGCTCTGTACCAAGATAGTAAAAATCATGGTTTCTCCTCTTTTTATGTTATGGAATGTAGCACTTTTGAAAATTCATCAGTAAAGCAGATAATGATTTTTTTGGAGCACACGGTCAAGTAAGTGTCAATATTATAGTTTCAAACCCTTCTCACTAATCTGGATCGTTTTCTCTTTCAAATCTCCTGAATCTTGGCCTGGAATCAAAAACTCTTCTTGGCCACTGTGATTACCCCTTGACCAGCCTTCCATTCGAGTGCCTCCAAGGGTCCTATCTCTAAGCCGTCCACTACACTCCTTTTGGCTCAGTTATTAGTGATCTATTTCCTCTGTTAGGCTATTCAAACTTCAAATGACAGCTTTTGGTAACCCTAAGTATAAGACAGAACTTTTCTACTTCCTGCCCTTAGAAACAACTAAAGGTAAAAAGAAACTTGCTTTTGAGAACACAGATGCTGACCATTCAGAAGCCAAAATTTTTCCCTTTACTTCTCTCCCCTTCCCATCAGATTTCTCTCCTATATAATTCGAAATAAAGATCTTGAGTTAATAGGAGTCCCATGGTAGCTGACCTCCTTGAGGAGTACCCTGACAAGGACTTCAGCTCAAAAGCACCTCAGATACAAAATTTGCAGCATAATTTGGAAAACGCCACTTCATGGTAAAGTGCAGTTGACCACAGTTCTAACGAGGTTCTTGAACATCAATTTAAACAGTTTCCATTATAAACCTACTAGGCTGATAGATATAACCCTGAAATTTTGATTGCTAACCAGACAACTTCACTAGCAATATTCAAGAATATTTTCCAAACATCTGCTTCTGTTTATCTCTCTATTTTTCTCAGATTCCCTCTGTGCTCATTGGCTGACCTTGACATCACAGCTGAACCCTAAGTCAAAGCATTTTATCATTCTCCATTTTTTCCAAAGAAGGTCCTGAGTTTTTGTTATCCGAGCAATAACAGATTCCATTTCCGGGACTGCTTATCTTCTCTTTAGCCACATCATAAATAACTGGAATTTTATGTTGACAAGGAAAGTCCTGTTTTACATTTTTGGAAGAAATATAATCAACAAGTTGAATAGGCCCTCTGGTTACTCTATGTAACTTGTTGGTGCATTTGAACTACAATGACAGGCAGAAAATTGGGCATATCCACATTTAAATTATAAATTAAGTAAAGCAAAATTTAATCTCAACATCAAGGGAGCTGTCAAGTTTGAAAAACAGTCAGATGCCCTTGAAAATAACGAGAATCTGATTCTACGAATGGGAGAACATAAAATTCACAGGTCTCAAAAGTTTAACCACACAAGGACCACATGGTCCTAAGTAGGGAGTACCAAATTTGTCTTTCAAACTGTTGCCCCTCACAAAGTTCAATGATTTATCCAAGGTCATATACATGGATTTCTGCCTAAGTTAACCTTCTTCCTGTTTTCCTAGGCACCGACTCTGAGACCTGAGTCTCTGACTCATTCTTTTCTAAGCCCTAGAGGGACAAAGTTATGCAATTCTCCACAGGTATTTTGGCAGCTTCTGGGTACATTTGACTCAGGGCTCATCTCCATTCCTCTCTGAGGAGAGAATGTACTTACTTTATCAGTGACATCAGACCACCAGAGCAAATGGTCACTCCCAGAGCAAGAGGATGGCCTTGTGGGAGTGGAAGGGCATCAGTCTACAATCCAGCTTCAAATGACATTTATTGAGCACCTACCATGCATCAAGCACTGTGCAAGTTGCTCCCACAGGGGCTGTCTCCCACAGGCCAGGAGATTAACGTACCAAACCTGACTCTACCACTAATTAGTCCTGAGACTGAGGACCAAACTTTGAGTTTGTTTTTTCTTCGCAAAATGGAAGAAAAGTAACCTGCCCTTTTTATCTCCTGGAATTATTATATGGATCAAATGAACTGATGAATGGCAAAACTTCCTGAAAATGTTGTTATTTTGAGATAAAATGTACTACAGAAAGTCACATAATCATAAGTGTGTAGCTTGATACATTTTCACAAACTAAGCACACCAGTGTAACCAGCACATAGTTCAAGCAGCTGAATCTTACCCCAAAGCCCCTTGTCATGCTCCCTAATGGTCACCAAGCCACCAAAGGGTAACCACCATTTTAACTTCTAACAGGCACTTGATAGATTCGTTTTGATTGTCTTTGTATTGTCTGTAAATGGGGTCATATGATATATGCCCTTTTGTGTATGGCTTTCTTGCTCAGCATTGTGTTTGTGAATTTCATCCACATTTTTTGTGTGCTGTTGTAGGTTCTTCATTCCCATTGCCATGTGAATTCTATTGTATGAATAGGCAGTATTTTATTTATCATTTCCACTGTTGATGGGCATTTGAGGAGTTTCCAATTTTGCTCTACTCTCAATTATACAGATTCTAGTACATGTCTTTTAGTAAACATATGTACTCATTCCTGTTGGGTGTACACTGGAAGTGGAATTGCTGGCTTATAGGGTATATGGATATTTAGCTTTCAGGGATACTGCCCAATAAGCTTTCCAAAATGGGGGTTCCAATTTACATCCCCAGGATAGTGCCTGAGAAATATCAACATTTGGTATTTTCAGGGTTTTTTCATTTAAGTTAAATAAATTACTTATTAATGTAACCTTATTATTATCATTTTGAGTGACTGGATCCTTCCTGGTGACATCAGAGCTCACCATATCATCACACATTAAGATTTCATGTTCCTATACTGTATGTCTGAGGAAATTTTTACCTAACTTTGATAAATGTAGCATCTGGATCTATGGTGGTAAACTGAAGTTTGGGCCACTTGACTATAACATTCATATTTATACTATTACATAGAAATAGGGCATCCCAAGTTTGGCTGAATTTATCTGCCTTAAAATGTGTATTTCTCAACTAGTATTATGTCCTAACAATGGCTATTAGAAAAGAACAACTTAACTATGCAAATATCTAGTCTGGAATCTCAGAATGAAGGCTTTTGGCTTGAAGAGCTTCTTTAGAAGGTCAGTTTTCAGTCTGAAGGAGCCCTGGAGATCTCTTGGCCTACTCTCTCATGCTATAGGTGAGGACATTGAAGCCCAGAAAGAGAAAGGACTTGCCAGAGATGCTGGAGTTACTTCTAGCAAAGCCAAGACCAGAGTCCAAATATTGAGAGCCTTCAGTAACCTCATTCTCTTCTTCCCTGCCTCAGATTGACCAAGCTTTCTTGAATAATTGAGGAAAAGATGCTGCTGCACAATAAATGACCACAGAGAAAACCAAATATTGACAGAGCGGTAGAGAAGAAGGCTGAGGTGAAGTCGGTGAAGAGAGAGCGGCTGTTAGCAGATGAGTGCTCAGAGAAGCACTGGGGGATGAGTGATGGTACAATATCCATTGAGGTGGACGGACGCTCAGGCTACCCAAGATTAGACGAGAAGGCCACGGGAGAGCAGGCTCTGTCAGTTACTCAACCCAAGACTTCACCTTCTGAAATCTCCGCGTCCTTCCTGACACAGGGTTTTTCCCTTGGCCCAAATTACTTCTCCTGTAACATCCCCTTTGGCGCATCTCCCTTTACCTAACTAAGTCCTACATATTCTTCAGATCTCTGGGTCTTCCAACTCTGGAGCATATCACCACGTTATTCCTCCCCCATGTCTGGCACTTGATGGGTACAGAAATAATAATGAATGGATGAATGAATGAATAACTATGCTATCCAGCACAGTCCTCGTATAGTAATAAAGATGGAAATCTTTGCCTTGGCCAACTCATTTGAGCTTCCTGTTCTTTTGGGGGGAGAAGGGAAGGAGAAGGGGCTGTTGTTTCTTAAGTAATTTAAAAACTCGCCCCAAGTGTTGATCCCAACATGCAACCAGAGTTGAGAACCACTGAGCTTGGGTAATTCTTATCAATTCTGTTGCACATAAGAACTTTTACTTTTTTAAAGAAATGAACATTTAGTGTATAAAATTGAAATTCACTTTTTGTAATTTTTAAATAATTTGAGATTTCCATAAGTTGCAAAGAAAGATACATTTTTAACAGTAAGAATAAGAGAGAAGGGACCACTTATGTATAATTATCTCAAAGCCTAAAGTGTTCTGGCTTCTCCACTCTTCTCTGCATGCAACTTCCTACCACCATCACCCTTCACCAGTCAAAAATGAAAAAAAGTTCAGTGGGACGAGGGAACCACACAAAACAAAAACGACCTCCATTACAGTATGGTAGAGTGACCAGGGAAGAGAGGAGACAATATAGAGCTAAGAGGGAAAATGTAAAAAGAAGGGGATTAGATGACATCAGGGTAGCGGTTTTGTTCAGGAGACAAGGAATGTTGGAACATAAATGGCAAATTCCTGTCCTGAGGGACAAGTTTCAATTCTGTAACTGTTAAGCATGAAAATATAATAGGACTTAATCTCACCAAATATAGATCCACCCCAAGCCGAGTTCAGGTATGTACCATTGTGTCATCATTTATTTGCCTTTCCCCTGCCCACTGCTTTCCATTATCACATCATGAAAATCCCTCCTAGGAAGTGGAGAAGAATGAAACCCAAGGTGAGTTGATGAGTGAGATTCTTCTTAAATAATTTAAACAGTTCCTTCATCTTCAAGCCCTTTAGGTCGTATTCAATGAATGTCCCACTGGTTTGAAGGAGTTCCTCCATTTTGCTATGAACTCCAAACAGCGGATGATATGTCAGGAAAGCCTGGCAGTTTTTGCTGCTCTTTAAAGTTGAGGCTTAATATTCAAAGGTAGACACTTTCCTTTTAGCAGAGAGGGAAGAAGAGCAGAGGGTTAAACGAGCAGGAGCTGGAGTCTTCCCTCTTAGTTCTGTGAACTTGGGCAAGTGATGTCACCTCTCTGTGACTCAGCGTCCTCATCCACACACCAGGAGTAATAGTACCTATTTCATAGGGTAGTTAATAGAATTTAACACATTGATACATGTCGAAAGCTTGGCACGTAATAAGGACTCAAAATGTGTAAGCTATGATCATCCTTAGTTGCTTGCGTATACAGTTGGTTCTGTCGTACACATTTGCTTTGAAAATGTGCATAATTGATATCAGGGAACAATTTGAGCATAGTACAAATTTCAAGTTTGCTACGTGCACAGAGCTGAACTGAGCAGTGTAGGAATACACAAAATACACACTTGCACACACCATGTGTATGATAAACCACATCCATCCACATCCATTTTTACAACTTTGGGTCCAATTTCAGTATCTTCCTCCTTCCACCACATAACAATAATTCATCAACTGCAACCTTTCTGACACCCACTTCCACAAGCAAACTTGAGTCTTTTTGGTGGTAAAGTGCTATGCTTATTTTAGCATTTATGTATTTCTTAAACATCAACATGTATAAAACTGTATTACCATTTTTATTAGGTTCCTGACTTTTTTATGTGCAAATGATGGATAGTGTTGTCCCCCTAACCCTATTTCTCCCATAAGCCCTGTGGTTCTTACTGTGCAATTTTACATGATGATATAGGAACACATATGTTGCATTATAATAAAATTGGCTATAATTAGCATATTTGCCACTGCACAAATCAATAATGTGATTAGCTGAACTAAAAATGAATATATTTTCCATTTACTGTATTTTAATTAAGTAGCATCACAAAGGCTACTTTATTAAAATAACTAAACTCAAATAGTTTTATGAAACATATATAAAGACCCTTCCTGTGAAAATCTTTAGGGCAAAATCCAAGATGGGTCTTCTTCTAATATGAATAGCCATTTTGTCTATCCATGGCCTCATTTCCAGGCCTGATTGAGACGCTTCTTTCTAACTTACTAGGAATCCCTATCAAGATTTCGCCTTTCTGCCACTGTCCACACAAGCTTCCATCTACAGATGTATTCATTTGAGGAATCATTTCTGTGATTTTCCACATTTCTTCACTCGACAACACTGTACAGGCCTACTGTGTCCCAGGAGCTAAGTTGAGCATAAGAGGAAAAGGAAAAATTGAACACTTTCTTTTACCTAAACAAACTCAAGGCCTTCCTACTCCCCTGATAGAGTCATTCCCAAAGTCAGCTCACTCATCACTGAATTAAACAAATAAATAAGTTTTTAAAGAGCAACAAAGGAAAGACACCTACTATTACTCCTTATTTTGTTCCTACTAAGAGGCATTTGAGTAACAGTTACTGGCAAATAGCATTTTCTTTAAAACTAAATATAACAAACCCTTCTGTTAACTCCTTTACTCTCACCAGTAGGTTTCAAATACTCACTTGTTTTTTTAAGATGATTTAGCTTTAACGGTCGATCACTACATATTTTTTAATATTTATTTTTATTAAGGTGACTTTGGTGTATAACATTATATAAGTTTCAGGTATACACAATTACATTTTGATATCTGTGTAGACTTCTTTGTGTTCACCACCCAAAGTCTAATTGCCACCCATCACCATACATACATGCCCATATCTTTTTACGGAATTTTAAATAGAATGTCATCATTCTATTTAAATAGAATGAACATCAACATCGTGTCATAAATGGAAGAATGGTTTCTTGAATAAAGGATGTGGACCTTTCTCATATCTCTGTTATATCTCATATAGCTGAACAAGAGGAAATATATTTAATTTCTAAAGGGGTGGAAGGAGGATCAGGATAAGGGGAATTGAATGGAGAACAACTTTCCAACAGAGAAAGGGAGAACATCATGATGGATTCTGTAGGAGAGTGTTCCCGAGAGCTTTTTGATATGCATCTGGTTGAGATGGCTGAGATCTGATCCTGTTTCAAGGCAAAGGAAGGGATTCGAAGACCACAGGAGGGACTGTGCCTTCCAGGACCATGTTCATACCATCTTAAAGTCTGGGGTCAACTTTCAGTGTTTCACATACAATTAAAGTAAGTCATCCCTACTAACTGAGCTCTTGTATGAGGCTCCTGGAATTCAATTTTTCTTTTAGTATGACCTTGAGTTCAATAGATTATGAATTCTACTTAATTCCTTTAGTCTCTGGTAAAAATGAGGAGATTAAGCAAGCAATCACCACATTGGGTCTTCAAACTTTTGTTAATCCGAAGTATGGATTTTAAATTTCTCCAATTTCTCAAAGTTTCAGAGCTGGTAAGGAGCAGGTCTACGATCTATCCAGTCCCCTAGACTTTGATATTCTGTGTACCAGATTCTGCCACATGGCTAAATGGTAAGTGGAGAGAAGTCCAGAAACCTTCGTGAGTGGGAACATTGTTTTAGTTTGAGTGTTTACTGGCAAGTTCCAAGGATTGGGGTATGCTGTCAGGAAGGAGTCCTGGAAAGCAAGCTCAGTAAACAGGAAAGACAGAACTTCTGCTGGTCCTCATTTCAATGTCCTGCTCACATGTTTCAAAGGCCACCAAGCAAAATGCCAGTCCATTGGAAATACTGTGTCACGTACAAGGAAGAACTGGAAAATAGACCTAAATATTGAATACTGAATTTACTAGACCTTTCTTCTTAAAGTATACATAAACTGAGGTTGCTAGAATTAAAACAGGTTTAACCACAGAAGAATTAATCCAGGCTTAAATTTCTGGATAAAATTCAGAGCAAAATATGTGCAAAACAAAATTGAGATCATTCCTGAATAACCAAGTTAAACCTTTTGAGACACTGAAAGCAAAACATACTCTCTCTGTCTTTCTGTCTCTCTCAAACACACACCTCAATTCAACAGCAAAAATTACTTAAAAAAAATACAGACATTTAAATTGTACAAAATAAACTCTAAATATATCTGGAGTGTAGGGAATTTTGTTAATACTAAAATAAGGAATGCACAGAATTTAAGCAAAATTCTCCCGTCATTCCCCTCCAAAGGTAGTTTTACAATCTGTGTACAGATATTAATTTATAGGAAGAAAGTGCCTAATGGATAGAAATCTTATTAAATAATATTGCAATAGAAAGAATGCTTTTCCTCTTACTAAATAGTACTGAATTCCAGCAATGAAAGAAACAAACAAACATAAAAAGAGTACATAGCAGAGGAGGGAAGGCCAAGATGCCACTGTTTGTCAACTGATCACTTCTTGTTCTCTCAGTTAAGCCAAATCAGCATTTGCTGCTTTGGTGTTTTTCAGAAGGCAGAAGTAACGTTAGCCCCACCCAAAATTCCTGAATCCCTGAAATTCACATGCACTTACCTAGAGCTCCCAATACTCTGAAGTGTCATAAGCAACATTATTTCATTTTCGTTTAACAAACAAAACCGTATATTAAATTCCTGCTACCTGCCACATACTGTGTTCAAAGGCCACACTCACTATCACTATCTGAATTGATGGAGGTGGGAGCAGGGTTCCCTGAATTCAGGGCTCTAATTTGGCCTTCTGCAACTTGGAGAGCAGTCTTTGCATGAGCTCTGGGAGCTGCCCAGCTGTGTTTAGATAAATAAGTGATCCACACTACTTCCTGGGTGGGATCCAGGCAAGCACTCTCTGCTCCATACTTGGTTTCTTTGCTCAGACCATGTGAAATTTAACTCTTTCTCTGAAAGGAAAGATGCACCATGTGGAGAATCAAAATGACCACAGGAAGTGGCCAAAGTCCTGAATTTAGATATGGGAAAATTCCTGGGGTTTGAAGCTCTATTGAGGCAGACCGCCTGAGGCCATCTCTGGGAACACACAACAGATAAGAAGCGGCAAATAAAGGCAGTGTTGACCATCATTATTGGGAATGAAGCTGAAAGACAGGTCTCATTGGTCTCCACTCACTCCTAGCTCCAGAGTCAACGAACTTCTTTCCCAGGAAAAGAGAAACTTAGACAAGATTTAATATGAAAAGTATGCTGGGCCTTGAGTGTTCTTCTCTAAATGGAGTTACTATGACCCTTTGAAGCACTTCTCTTGCTGGAAAGTTACAGTTGTAGCATCTTGCAAGGCTTCTCACAGTGAAACTGGCCAGTCAACCCAGAAGAGAATGGGTCATTAAGGTAGAGGGTCAAGTACCAACTTCATCATTCAATATCCACCTGAGCCTTTGCTCAGTGCTCAATTAAAATGTAGGGCTTCCATCCCAAGGCGCACCAGATGAGAAGGCCTGAGGGTTCTAAATAATAGATTTTGCTCCAGACAGGCCCAAGGGAGCAGCTTTGGCCTCTAACTTAAACTCTCAGCGTGGCTCAGCTTCTAGACCTAACGTCACCCTGACTTCTTCATCTTCGTCTCCTCCCTCTTCTTAACTTCCAGCAAAATTAAAGCTCTTCCCCGTCAACACTTGGTTGTCTCATTATGAAAGTTTTCAGTACTGGAGGCTTTTAGATAGTTTTCATTAGGCTCCAGTTCTGCTTGTCTGCGGGCCCTGAGATTCTTAATTGATAGAGTCACCTGTGCCCCAATCCTAAACCAATCCTGATCAAGACAGTGGTCCAACCATCCCAGTGTAGATAGAAATTAGTCTTTTTCTATACACTGGCAGTTTTCAACTGGGGTGATTTTTTCCACCCAGGGATATTTGTCAATGTCTGGAGAGGTTTATGGTCGTCTCAACTGGGGGAGTATTACTAGCAACTAGTGGGTAGAGGTGAGAGATGTTGCTAAAAATCCTACAATGCACAGGGCAATCCCACACAACAAAGAATTATTCAGCCCAAATGTCAGTCATGCTGAGGTTCAGAAACCCTGCTGAAGACCTAGTCCCGGGGTGGGCCGTGGGAACCCAGGCTTATACTGAGTCAAACTTCACTTTAGCCCCCTATCGTGTTCCCCTTGTCAGTTTGACTTCTGTCTCAAGTGCCTGCTCCATGCTCCAGTTCTTCCCTGATGAGTCTGGAATTTTATCCTGAACCCTGCCTGTTTAATTCTGGTCTGACACTTCAGCTCTTCCCAGCCCCCTCACCTGGATCTTTAATTGGAGTCCCATCCACATAGATCCAAGTCAGCACCTATCTAATTTTTAGTATTCCTGCTGTAAAAGCCCCCACTGCCATTCCCTACTTAGCAGATCATACCACAGGAATAAGAACGGTGAAGTCAGCCAGATTCACAGCCCTTTTGGATATTGTCTTCTGGAGTGTTGGCTGTTCTTCTCACGGACCACTCCCACAGCTTGGTCATGTCACCCAGCCTGGGTCTCATTTCTCCCCTCTCCCCGAATCTCTATCACTGAGGTTCCAGAATGACTTGAGGCTGAGCTGACTTCCGCAGGATGCTTTGAGAGAATAATTTCTAATGGAGCAACACTAAGCACTACGCTGAGGGCAACACCATGCAATTCAGACCCTTTAACCTGAGCCTTGGAACCATGATGATTCAGGCCAGGACACCATTCTAGAATAATAATGGTCATTTCTTGGGTTCTCTCTCTTTCTTCATTCTCTCTCTCTCTTTAGTAATTATTTCAAATTATTATCTGATTAGCCATCCCTCAGGCTTCCACTGAAGAATAAACCCATAACTATTTCCCTCCAAGGGGCAGCCACACACCCTGCCAGGATGTCATGCTGTCCCCAGGCACAATATACAAGAATATCCATGCCTCCCCGCCAGAAAGTAATTTCCAAGAGAACGTTGACCTCTTAGCTTTTTCCAGACTGGACCAAAAGAGGAAACGAGACAGACACAGCAGCAGATGGAGAGTAGTTGGCAAGGATGATTTAGGCCACAAAAAAGAAACGAGGGGGCTGGCCCAGTGGCGCAGCGGTTAAGTTTGCATATTCCACTCCAGGCCCAGGGTTCGCCAGTTCAGATCCCAGCCGTGGACCTACCCACTGCTTATCAAGCCATGTTGTGGCAGGCATCTCACATATAAGGTAGAGGAAGATGGGCACAGATGTTAGCTCAGGGCCAATCTTCCTCAGCAAAAAGAGGAGGATTGGTGGTAGATGTTAGCTCAGGGCTAATCTTCCTCAAAAATAAAAAAAGGAATCAGTACAGGTATTCAGTACAGTAAGGTGCACCTGGGTGGCATTTTAGCAGTGGGTGCTTTGTTAAGCAGTTGGAAATCAGGGTCCACCCAACCAGGGCTGGGATTAGTATGTCACTGCAAGAACCATAACCACTTTGCAGTAAAATCAAGATGTCAGAAGTTCAATCTCACCAGTTTTGGCCCCTGTTCTTATGTTTGCACTGCTGCTTAAAATGCTAGTTCTGTTGGGTTCTGAAGACACTTTGCAAGGAAGATTCCCAAGAAACAAACAAACAAGTACGTCAGGCACAAGAAATGATCATCAAAACTCATCCTTCCTGAAGACAGTGAAATCAACGACTTTCATAAAGAATCTGCTTCACCAGAAATCATCCCTGAAACAAAAAAGGGGGGTGAACAAACACAGAGATAAAACATAAAATATTGCAACCATTGGAAAGTTCCTAAGGTCTAAAGTAGTAACTTCATATTTTTAAAACGTAATATTAAATAGCACACTGCCTGCTATTTAATTCTCCTGGATTTATGGAGAGGGAGCTCTCGGCTGAGCATCAGTTGAACACACGTGTTGTGTAGCTTTTTCAGTGGTGGCGAAGGATTTCTCGTAAGCTATCCAGACCGTTCCACATCAACATCCTTGATTTATGTTGGCAAAAAGCAGCTTCCTGTAGTTTTGGTTCCTCCTGAGCTCTTTCCCGCTGCTGAGCCCATGTGTACCAAGGAGTTACAAGGGACAAATCTGAGCAACATGAATTACTCTCGGATGTCACCAGAGAGAACAAATGGGCTAGAATGGTGACAGCGCAAACCATGAACAAACTTGCAAGCCATCGCTGACAATGAAAATAACACCAGAAGACTTGAAATGCACAACCAACAAAATAGAGCAGTGTGCTTTTCCTGAGTGGGCAGGATCCGGATTTACCAGAGGAAGCACAGCCGCTGTAAACACACTCTCTTACCAGCTCCATTTTAATCGGTTCCAGATTCCTTGGGGATTGATGAACACATCGCTGGCATCACTTGCTACAAAGGTCTGGGCTCAGGCAGCTCTATATAAATTGGCCTTCCCATTTCAGCTAATCCCTTCACTGCACAATGAAACGAATGTGGGCTAGGAAATCAAATGCTGTTTAAAAGTAGGCCAGTCTCTTCCTGAACATGCACATATGATACACTAAGAACAAAAACCAAAAGCTTCTTCTTATAAACAAGTTTAAGGAAGGGGTTTTGTTCTATTTCATCTTTGTAGTTCATGAGGGTTCTGCAAATGCTGTGCCTGATCCAGTGTCTCCTCCAATGGGATCTTCTAGGTAATTATGAGTTATGTCCCTATTGACCAATATATGTTATTATATATGATTGCATATGTCATATATAATATATATTGACTAATACATGTTAATAATATAACGATGCCTAAATTTCCGCTTTTTTCATGAGTTAATAGTTTATTCTTATAGTGATAAAAAATAATCATCTCTTGACTGGTATTGCAAAGCTTTATTTCCACTACACAGGGAACATTTTGATTGGGTCTAACAAGTGGATTTCAGAGGAGCTAGAAGTCCATGGAGTGAGCCGTTGTGCAATTTGAAATGGCCCGGGTATCATAACTATTGTACCTGATTCAGCTGAACAGAATATGTAGCTTGTTGCCCAAGTTGAGTCTTCTTTATCAGGTCAGTCTAAGCCAGGCCTTTATCTGGAAAATGTTACCAGCTGCTGACCCTTCTTTCCATGGGGAGGAACACACATTATTGCCCTTCTGGACTCTCTCCAGCCCCATTCACTCTTCCCTTGACAGCACATGTAAACCACGCCCTCCAATGTCAGCTTTATCAGTCATAAAGATGAGGTTTTAGTCTATGCTTGCCTTATTCCTTTGTCTTATTTCTCATTGTATTTGAATTGGGGCAGACAAAAGGATTTTCCCTAGCACACTCCAACATTTGGCGCATTGGTTGGGAACATCGAGAAATAAAACAAATGGCTGGAATGTGGGTGAACAAAGTAAATATGTTGAAAGATCTTGAGTGGCTCTGGGCTTTGGATCTTAACTTATGGGAGACACGTTTTGACCTTAGTGAGTTGTGGGGGCTTTTATTGACTCATGAGCTTGCTGTTTTCACTTGTTTTTTTAGAAATTCTGTGACTTGGGAAAGGGGCCTTAAGCTTTATGTCTCGTGATATTTCAGCTCTGAGGGATGATTACAAGTTATATCCCATGGTTGCTTTAGATGGACTGTTTTTTGTATGTGGCTCTTTGTTTCTTTTTTTTTTATTTTGCAGAGAAGGATTGATCCTGAGCCTACATTTGTTGCCAATCCTCTTCCTCCATTTTTTTCTCCCCAAAGTCCCCCAGTGCATGATTGTATATCATAGTTGTAAGTCCCTCTAGTCCTTCCACGTGAGCTGCCACCACAGCATGGCAACTGACTGACGGGTGGTGTGATTCCATGATGGGGAAACGAACCCGGGCCACAGAAGCAGTGAGAGCACCGAACTTTAACCCCTAGACCATCAGGGCTGGCCCTGTTTGTATCTTTTATGGACTGTGACAGCCTAAGCAAAGTTGCATGTCCCTCAGCAAAGACACAAGTCTCAGGAGAAATATCTGGACAACTGGACCTCGATGATGTGGTGGCTAAGGGCCTCAAAAATCCTGGATCTCAGCCAAAGCATATGAATGAGAATGACCTCCTCAGGCACCAGCTGCACTGGGCCTTGAAAGGCCTGGACTTCAGTGGGCACAGGCAGCCCCATGGTGAAGTCTTGTCCTTAAACAGTACAAGTGCTGGTCTTAGCACACATGCGCTGGTGACTCAGGGACCTCAGCAAATGCTGGTAAGCCTCAAGACCACACATTAAGTGGCCGAGCTTGGATCTGACAGTTGGTTTTGCACTAGAATCCAAGTTTTTAACAATCTGTATTAGTTCTCTTTTGTTGCCACAACAAACTTAGTGACCTAAAACAACACCAATTTCTTATAATTCTGGAGGCCTGAAGTCCAAAATGGCACCTACTGGGCTAAACCCCAGGTGTTGGCAGAGCTGCCTTCCTTCTGGAGGCTCTAGGGGAAAATTCGTTTCCTTAGATTTTCCAGTTTCTAGGGGCCATCTGTATTCCTTGGTGCATAGCCCCCTCCTCCATTCTTAAAGGTAGTAGCGTAGCATCTTCAAATCTCTCATTGACTCTGACACTCTTGCCTTCCTCTAGAAAGAGCCTTGTAATCATATTGGATCCACCTAGATGATCCAGGAGATCCTCCCCATTTCAAAATTCTTAACTGCATCTACAAAGCCCCATTGGCCATGTAAGGTAACATCTCAGGTTCCAGGGACTAGGACCTGGACATCTTTGGGGGACAATTATTCTGTCCACCACGCTGGCACACATCCAGCCTCTCCTTCACTTGGACATTGCATTTTGGATTATGGTCTTTGAGGACATCCTAAGCCCCACATTCTGGGAATGGAATTTTTTTGAGATGATTGCTTTAGGGGTTGAAGTTTAGCTTCTCTTCTAAATGAGGTGGGTGTGGCCCACCAGTGAAAATATTTTTTTGAAACTTATAACCAATTACGTCTATCAGCAACCAGCATTGGACAGTATATTTTTTTGTAGGAGCACACCAATCCCCTTGAGAGAGACCCTGGGCCGCCAGCACTGGCAGAGCCCCACCCTCTGCCAAGGCTGTGGAAAGCCCTCAACCCAGCGCTTAGAGATGAAGTCGGTTGGACATTGGTTTCCTTGGACTTTGAATTCACAAGAGCAACAGAATCTCAGAGAATAGAATTTCCGACTATAATTCCTTTGGGTTTTTGTCATCTTTGGACTTAAACTTGTAAAGAAATTAGTGTTTGGATTTTAATTTTTCTGAGGGAATTACAATGAGAAGAATTATATTCAAATTTAAGGCATCTCCACCTTGTTGGTATTTTATCAATAGAGTTTCTTTCTGTATTTTCATTCGACTTTATTGCAGAACCTCTGATAGGATTATATTGGACAGTTGTCCATGGTCAGAACTTGGGAGGAGAAACAGAATAGAGCGAATTTTTGGCCTTGGAGTCAACTTAATGAACGTATTGTTCTGACCCATTTCAAGGCCTCCTGGGGCAAAGACACCTCCTGCAGGAGGGGACCTGCCCAAACCAGCCCCGCTGGGTAAGTTGGTTCAAGTCCAGGCAGGATTCAGCCTCTGTGGTCGTGGATGTGAAGTGGGCTGCAGCATGCCATTGTGGAGCTGGTTACACGCTCCAGGACCCTGGGGGTTCACTTTCCAGTCCTCTCCAGTGGGGCTTCCTAGAGTCGTGGCAATGAGGAAATAAGCCATATTCTCCAATATCAGTTTTGTTCGTTAAAAAGGTGATGCTTTGGACTCCCGTCTGGCCCATTCTTTCATGTTTTCTTCAGTTGGATCCAAATTTGGTTGGAAAACAAGGATGTTAGTGCTTGGCCCCCAGGATCTTCCCAGCAATTCTTTTTCTTCTCTAGATCACCAGATGGTCTTCTAACCCATCCCTCTCTTTCCAGTCAGTCTTTGATGTCACTTGCCTGCCTTGCAGGCGTTTGAGTTTGTGCTTTTGTGCTTAGAGCCGATCTTCAGCCTTTTTGTCACATCACCCCTTTCGGCAGTCTGGAAATTCTGTGGACCCCTCTCACAATTATGTTTTTACTTGCATAACATAAAACACAGAGGATTACAAATGAAACTAACCATATTGACACAGTTCTCAAAAATGCTGAAAAACAAATCTGAGGCACAATGAACATGAGTCTTGATTAGTGCATCAAATAACAAGATCTAGTAGTGAACTAATAGGTCCTATCATTTCAATGTACTGAGCAGCACAAACGATATTTCCAGATATCTCTAGCCACTGGAATGGAAAATGGAAATATCTGTGACATCTATGGTGACCAAGTTATAGGTAACAATAATTCTGATGTGATATGTTGTCCACATTCAAAAATGGAAGACATGCCAAATTTCAGTAAAAGGTTAGTGAAATTAAACACGCAGCTTTTTCCTTTCCAAGTTCATGAACTCCCTCCGTGGAAACCCAAGTTATAAATTCTAGGCTTAGAGTGGCTGCCTGATGCTTATCTGCCATGTAAAAATCCAAACATTCTACTCTCCCTTAAATGTCCTCTATCAGATCTCACTGTGGTCCTTCACACCTCACCAATGCCATCAGCGCTGATCTGCTTTCGTCTGAAGCAAATCAGATTTTTAACACTAATACACAAAGGATTCAGATGTGCCCATATGCAATTAATTCCTTTAAGTGGTTGCTCCGAGTCCCGAGCCTAATCCATTATGCATCAAACTGTATATGGCTTTGTTAACACCCTTCAGTCTGTGTGTATGAAAATGCCATAGCATCTCATCTCATTAAAAGAGGGGAAGACCTACCGAGTTTTCACAGAAATGTAAGCTCAGTGAAAGCAGACATTTCATGTCTTATTTATCTTTGCATCCCCAGTTTGGGGCATAGAGAAGGAGCTCAGATTTCCTAGTGAAGCAAACACATACTAAAGAGGATAAAGGTTATTTGGCAAAAAACAGCACATTCTTGATGAAATTACCTTTAATTCTTGGAAGGTCTTATTTGCCTATCATTAGAAAATAAAGAGATTTTTCCTTGCAAATACTGCCGAAGTACTCAAGGAATGAGAAATTACGTTGTGTTTTTCTTATAAAAGATGTAGTGAAGGTGTGTATTAATTTTCTTATTGCCTTTAATGGAGATAAACATAAGTCCTGTACTTTGGGAACTGTTCCAGACAGGGTCTTTCTAGTTACCTCTTGTTGTGATGTTCCAAATGTTTTCCTAAGCATATTTGCTGAATGAATCATGTTAACCTTCACTCCTTTCACATTATTCACTAGCTCAGGACTTCGTTATTTTTTCCTGAAATATATGGATAACTTTCAAACATAAAAAATATCAAAGTTTATCTTAAGTTTTTAAAATAAGTATAGATAGAGAAGTTGTTTTCCAGCGATGATTGTTTTGAATAAGAGTTGGCATAGATGGGTTGTTTTTTAAATGGTGGTAAAACACAACATTAATATATCATGATTTGTCTTTAAGAGCTTAGAGTATTTTTCAAACTGTAGATTGAGATTCATTAGTGAGTTGTAAAATCATCTTAATGGGTCACAAACATTATTTTTAAAAGCAAAATAGAATAAAGTGGAAAATATCAGAATGCATTGTACATAGTTAGAATAAGTAGGGTTTGGTAAAACTTCTAGTGTGTGTGTGTGTGTGTTTGTTTATTGAGCTGCAATGTAAAGATATTTCTTATTATGGGTCACAGTCAAAGCATTTAAAAAACATTAATTATGATCATTTTACTGAGTTTACAGAGTGAGAAAAAGCTGTGGCTCCATGCAGCTCTGCATAAGGTCACAGGGTTGTGGACAATTGAAGCGATATTGTGTCTCCCGACCCTAATGCCAACCCCATGCTCTCTCATACAGAGGATTTCCTGTGTGTTTGTTTGGATTTTTTGTTTTGTTCTGTTTTCTCCGTAATGAACCAATTATGGAGACAGAATTGTCTGGTTAAGGCACACATGAGCTCTTATCACCCCAAGATCTTTCCCATTGATGTTTGTGTTTCTTGAGCTAATGTTCTTCAGTGAACTGGACTTTACTGTGGGCACTGAAGCCCTGTATGGAACATGTTTGTAAAAGGGTTCCAGAAATTCCTGTATCACAGGGCTGTTATAGGGATTAAATGACAGAATATGTGGAAGCAACCAGCACAATGACCGGCCCACTGGAAGTACTCCCCAGATATTCAAAGTTAGACTTACATGTCCTTAAGTTTGCCTTTCATGGGTATTTAATAGGACAACCAATGGCATAAAAACATAAACTTATTTTGAAGACTGCGATATCCTTTATTCATCAAATATGATCACACAAAGAAAACTATGCTACCATGATAAATGCTATTCTGTTAATATTGTATTTTAATACAATCAAGCCTATGTGTGTAGAACTACATATAACTATACTTACTAAGTCATACTTAATTACGTTATACATAAGTATTTTTTTAATGATCTAATAAAGAAAAACACATTTGAAATATAGAATATTAGGCTTGAGTTTAGGCATCAGAAAGAATTTTGTGACATAGTGGTTGTTAAGCAAACGAGCCTATAGAATTCTGTGGCATTGTCTTCCCTGAATTTTTTTGTTTTTTAAAAATTGCTGTTTAAGGCTGCCTCACTCTGCTAATTATACTGAGTCCATATTCTGATTCATTTTTAAAAACTTGAAAATTAAGCTCTAACTTTCAATGTTATTTTCTATAAGGACACATTTATAAATTAACTACATTTATATTAAACAATTAAGAATTTCTACAACAGATTCAACAGCATCCTCCCCCATCTGCTTCACTTGTCTTGAGGTGAGGTAGCAATTAATCATCCAGGAAAATGATATTCTCTCTTATTTAAAGATTGCTACAGATGGTAACTTAAAACTTTATATTGTGGCCTGTTTTCATGTTTACTAACTGTTACTGGGAAGAGCATGTTTCACAAGTCTAATCAAACTCTCCCTTTTTAAACTCTAATATAGATTCTTTCATTAATAAAGATTTATATAAAAGACTTATTTAGTCTCTGAAGATAGAGGAAAGACAGCTTTGTAGCTCTGTGTTGAAATGCCACACGTGGATGTAGGGTAAACAACAGAGAAAGAACTAGAGCTGTCCCACAAGCCAGCAACTCTGTATTGGGACATGGTTTCAAAGGGCAACTGGAAAATCAAGATCAGAATTTGCACCTTACATTCAGTTTTAGCTTCTAAATATCACCCGTGAACTCCAGAAGGAGCTGGGCCAAGAAAAAAAGGATCTCTGTCCATAGCAGATCTATAAATCTCCAGAGGATCTGAGGAGAATCTAAGGAGGACGTCTCTGAATCAGTTCCCTGTGTTGAGATCATAGCCTGTTGCATGACACTTGCCATCTCAGAACAAAGAGAAAGAGTCAACACCTCGTGACTGTATTTTCACAATAGCTGAAAAGCTCATCTTCTCCTTGAACTCGAAGATGATCTCTTGCACCATTCTTTGACAAGCAGCAGACTGTGGAGACAAGGCAGTGTTTTTCCAGAGATAAACAAGGTTAATGGATATTCCATGATGGAAAGCTGCCGGTTCTAGATGCTGCCAGCTCCTGTTCAAAAGAACTTACAGAAAGGTTGTCTGGCTTTCACTCACTTCACCCCAAGGCATTAGATTACCCAACACAGGCAATAAACGCATCTCTTCCTTGTTTTCCTGATTGTCTGAGCTCTTTAATGGGGAACCCTGAGCTAGAGATCACCTCCTATCACCACCTAAGTTCCCATGCCGCGAGGTCCTACCAGGTCATAGGCTATCATTCGGTCAAGAGCACCAGGTCCCAACATGCTAAACTCAGTGGAAATGGCAGAAATAGGCAAGCCCTTCCCTCTTTTTATTAGATTATTTGATGAAAACAATAGTTATAGCCAACAAACATGAAGTCTCCATTAAAAAAAAAACCACTGATGATGCACCTAAGTCTATTGTTGCTAAAGAAGCATCCAACAAGTTGCAACTAATTCATCCCATCAGAACGAATTATGTAGCCAGACTCCCGCACTCCACCAGCCAGAGTGTTAGTGGGAGACCCTCAGGGTGATTTTGCTTAATGTCTGAAAAACAAACAAAGCAATTGAGTCTTTTATAAAAACTCAGGTCTACCTGTCCAAATAAATCAGATCTCCGATAAGAAAACTAAGATTCCAAGCCACCTTCAAAACCACAGCCACGAATGTAAATAGAAGAAAGTGAAACATCCCAATTGTGCTAAGTCTACCGTAAGAGTTACCTCTTGCCTCTAATCCCCAGGTTGCATAAATCATGTTGCTTTGAATTAAAATTGGCCTATAAATCTAAGGAATATCTGAAGATGAACAAAAATTCCAATCAGTCTTGCTCATTGTGGCCATTTTAGCAGTCCTGAGTAGCCACTCGCTAAATATTTGATGAATGAATGAATGAATGAATGACTCTCTGCTGGTGGAAATTGACACAGATCAACATGTGATTGTGTCAACCAAACATTCATTTTTCAGACTGGTGAACTTTAGGAAGGACTGTTTGCTCCAATTCTTTGCAAGGCATAAACAACTAATATGCCAGTATTAAGGTGCAATCCACACTTAAGCCCAAAGAGATTTTGATTTGCTTTTGTTTTGTTTATTTATTTTATCCTTCTTGTAATTTAACTAACTGGAAGACAGGACAATTTGCATGTTTTGCAATTACTTAGGTCAGAGGACTACGCAGAAGAGACTTCCCATTAGTAGATACTGACCCTAATATTCTAGGGCTTGACCATGCTTCCTTTTAACAGGCCACACAACTTTAACCAAATGGACATGGAATAAAAATTGATGCCATGTTCAGTATGACAGTGAGGGCCAGTCTTAATATCATAGGTCATGGTGTTACCTATTCTTTCATTCTACAGCTATAGAATATTTACTGTATTGGTTTCAGCAGGCTAGCTTATGTTGCAGTAACAAATATGTCACCAAATCTCAAAGTCTTATCCCAACAAAGGTATGTATCTCAATCACACAAAGTACTTTGCAGTTCCAGTGATTCACCATGACAGCTTTTACCATCCAATAACACACATATCTAGGCTCCCTCCATCATTTGATGCCTTCATCTTAATGTGTCATCTCTAAGGTTTTTGTACTAGAAGAAGGGAGGAAATGGAGAACTCACACCTACTCTTAAATACCTAAGCCCAAGTCATATCACCCTGTATAAATAAAAGGAAGCACACGGATCCTTGGGAAGTACTAAATGTCTCTTTCATAGTTACTACCTGTAAGAAAATGAGATAAATGCTGGAGGATGTTTAGGCATACAAAAAAATACACACTGACACTGTTGGGATTTCTGACCACTCTAGCACTCATCTCCAGCATCCTTTCCTTTCATTCATTCATTTACTTTCAAAGTCACTCATTCATTTAGTATACATTTATTGAGTACCTATTCTGCCAGGAGTTTTGCTAGGTGACAGCATAAAAAGATGATTAAAACTGATCTCTTTCATCAAGAAATTCATAATCTAATATGCAAATTAATGTATAAACACTTCTATAACCATAATTCAGTTCAGGACCAGCTATGATAGAAATATGCGTTAAATGTCATAGAAATACATTCATTCACTTATCCATTCAGCCAATACTCTGCCTTAGCTTATGCCATGCACCATGCTAAGCAGGGTTTTCTAAGACTCTAAGAGTTTTCTAACTAAGTTTTCACTGGCTACAGTGGGGAGGGAATTAAAAGAAGTGATTTTTGAGTTGGTCTCTAGAAGGTGAGTATGAGTTTTCCCTGACCATGAAAAATCTCCAAGGAATAAAATGTACCAAACCATTCCTTGCTGCAGAATCTAACAGATAAGAGTGCACGCTAGAGTCAGATGCCTAGTTGTGAATGTTGATTCCTCTACTTATTAGCCATTTATTAGCTATTGACTTAACTGCTCTGAACTTCAGTTTTCTCATTTACAAAATAACAACAACAATAATAATAATACCTACTGAATAGGGTTGCTCTGAAGCTGAAATAAGAAAATACATTTAAGCCTTAATAAGAAATAAGTGTAGGATATTATAATTATTATTATTCTCTCAGAAGAGGAAAGAATATGCTAAGACTACAGTATCTGTAAACCCTATTGCCAACTGGATCAATTTCCAAATAGATTCCAGCCTGTGTCTCTGAACAGCAGTAGCTAAAACAGTTGGGCAAGGTTTCCTACTATCTTCTGAGTGGCAATATTTACTGCCTTTATTTTGTGTTACAGCATAAGCCATGGGTTATTGGTAGTGTAAATCATGGGGTCTTGTGAGTGCATATTTATTGATGAGTAGCCAAGTGTTAGACTCTGGATCAGAATCTGAAAAATCCTCTGCCTAGAACAACCTCCAAACATCCCCTTCATCTGACCTATCCTCTTCCTCTTCTAGATGGTAGCTTAGATATTACCTTCTCCAGAAAGACTTGCTTTGCTTATCACCCCAACATGCCCTTCTTATGCTCTCTTCTGACCCCCTGGTCAGAGCCCCTGGGCTTCCATGTAGAAATATTTAATGAGACATATTACAATAGCCTATTGACTTGTCTCTCCTTCCTGCTCAACTCTGAGTTCCATGAGGAAAAGGACCACTTGTCACAAAGTCATTATTATATCCACAGTGCTTAGAATAGTACCTGGTGTAGAACAGGTGCTCAATACATTTTGAGGTCAAAAAACTTAAATATACCAGGAATGAGAGAGTAGGAAAAGGTTACGATGGAAGTAGTGAGTTGAGAGCTTCCATGAGATGATCAGCCCTTAGGTAAGGCTTATAACAGTTGAAGTAAGGGAGAATGTAGGTCATAGAAATCAGAATGGGGAGAAATTTCAAGACTGAGCATCATGAAGATGAATGTTAAAGTCACTGAGAGTCGTGGTGATAGGACTTCTCCTATAAAGAGGGTGGTTCAATCATATTTAAGAGTCTGATAATTTTTTGAGCCTTGGAAGAAAATTCCAGTGAGAAAATTCCCCTGACTACTTGGTCCTGTACTCAAAGATTTTATATCATTTTTTTTTTTTAATGGAAGTTGTAAAGACCAAAATTTCACTCTTTGGGACAGAGGCATAAACCTAAAAGAGCTCTTCGGAGTGAATGTCAAAGTTGATTTAACACACCTTGAACTACCATTTATATACGATACGCTCCTGCCTCTGGAACTCTGCAGTTCAATGGAGGGTGAAGGACCATCCAAACCAGTTTCTCAACAGACACTAATCATGAGTTGTAGCAGTCTTATTCTACTCGGCACATCAACAACTCCACCCCATTATAAAAGTAAAGTTCACCTCCCTCCCCCTCCCTGCTCCTCTAGTATCTTCCATCTTTCCAGTCTTTCAATTCCCTCATCTTACACTTGAACTTCTCTCATCAAGTTTCAACTCCAATCACCACTGCACACACAAGGCAATACCATAAACCACTGAACCTTTTTCTAGAGTGATTTTAAATCCAAAGAAATAGCTTTGAGGGTATACTCTTCTCACCTAAAACAATGAAAAAACATGTAAACTATGAAAAACCACATAACAGGATTTGAAACATTATACGAATAACTTCTTATGAAAAGAATCTAATCCTTTGACTTTTTTTTTGAAGAAGAAGATTAGCCCTGAGCTAACATCTAAGCCTGTCTTCCCCTATTTTATATGTGGACACCTGCCACAGCACGGCTTGATAAGCAGGTATGCACCCAGCATCCAAACCAGGGAACCCTGGGCCACCGAAGCAGAGCATGTGAACTTAACCCCTATGCCACCCGGCAGGCCCTCCTTTGACTTTTTAACATGATAAAAATATAAGACAAAAGTCAAAAGTAAAGAAAAAAAAACTAATAGAAAGTTGAAAGATCCCTTCAAATATAAGAGAAGGTTTGGGTATATTTGGGACTGAAGATAATAATTTTTTCCAAAATATGGTCCAGGGATCATAAGCAGTCTAAGAAGATTGTCTAATATTCAAGGTTGCTAGATACTTCTGGTATAGGAGACCCAATTAGGAAGAGGCAGAAGGATTGTAGAAGGAGGGAAAGTAAGCAGAACAACATTCTACATGGAGAATGTACTCTGAACAGAGTGAGGAAAGCTGTTCTGACAAGCAATATGCAAGTGTATTCAAGCTCTTGCTGTTCGTTCCTTTTCTCAGAAAAATGACTGCAGGAATAAAGTGATATACACCATTTTGCAAAGGAGTAAAATTATATATCCCATTAATAATTATGCCAGAGACAGTTAATGCATATGCCTATTCATGCTCCATTGAGCAAACAGGTCTGTAAGCCATGGTGTTTGAGTCCTGATGGTACCAAAGTTTAGATATCTGGTCCATAGTGTGTAGGCAGTGTGAAAACACACCACTGGGCCTATTTTGCTGAATAAATGCTCTGAACATGTCTATATCATGAAGTTTGGTGAGCCAACGAGATAACCTACACTCGTATACAACTTTTGTTTAAGATACGAAATGAAAATGAAATTAGTCGAGATTCATCAGGAAGAACAAAGACAGGTCTCTCCTAGAATTGTGGTGTTAAATACGACAGCGGTTATGATTCTGTTCCTCATATGAAGTAATGTTTTCCTAGGGATATTTAACAATATTTAGCCATCAATTATTTGGCATCACATCAAAAGAAACACCTCTGTTCCTCCTGCTAATGTGGTGTGGCTTCTTAATCCCATTGACAGGAAGTTAGCAAAGCATGTGACACGGTGGAAGTGAAAACCTGGAAAAGCTCTGCTTTACATCCCTCTTTAGTGGGATCTACAGTGGATCCTAATTTGCCTACCTTTGAATAGAAACTGAAAGTGCAAAATAAATACATTGCCCTAGCCTAAGAGCCTAAAAAAGCTGGAATACACCACTTGAAAGGAGAAAGAACTTCACTCAGAAAAAGAGACATCATTTAATCAGATGGAAAGAACACCTTTCCAGGAAGATAAGGAGGCAGCGTGTGAGCACCAGAGTTCTCTCAGACACAGCAGGAACAGTTCTATTTAGGAGAGTAATAGCCCATGTAACCGTGGAAGTTTCTGTGATTAGAGGCAGAAGGAATGATGAAACCTCTTGAAGCTGCTGCCTGTGATGGGTACAGGAATTCCAAAGCTTTGGAAGATTGGAAGAGCTGCCTTATTTCTGCAGGAGATCCTTCACAGATCCCTTAAATCATTTACCATCTTCCCTTTTTAATTTGTCATTTGTATCTACGTCTCTTTACAGTAAGTTCAGTGTCTGATTCACCTTCAAGGTCCTCACAGCACCTATTATAATGTTATTTAATGTTATATTATATATATATATAGTAAGACATACAGTAAGCATTTATATATTGTAGAATTGACCTAATACATCTGTACTTTTAATGCACTCCATTATCAAGGCACTTTTTTATCCTATGTCTATAAATTTATTCAGATCCGTGTGTGGAAATTTACATTCGTCATTTGTTCCTTCATTTATAATGGGTACTTACTAAATATCTACTATATGCATGGATCCTTAAGCCCTGTTGGGCAATAAATAGATGTTAAAGTCAATAACTTCACTACGAAGAACTTGTAAATGAAAATAGTTTTCATCTTGGTGGGAAAACTCTATTTCGAAATTGATAACCTAATTTAAAAAATTCTCAATCCAATTGAATCAATACTTAATTGGTGCCCACTATATCACGCTTTGTTGTAGGCACTGACTGTTGCTTTCCAGCCCAGCATATTCATTAATCAGGAGTGAGGGAACGACTTAGGAGATGAGTGAGATGAATCTGATCTATACAGCTTTGAATAAGTCATAGACCAGGATCAGTTATTCTAGAGCTGTCCTTGGCCAACACGTGCCTAGCTGAAAGGTCCCATATCATGGTCCTGTTTTGGTCCAAAAGGACAACTGAGCTGTGAGATGTGATGAGGGAAAGAGAGATGAACAAAAAAGAGAGAATGCACAGCCATGGATTCCGTGAAGTCCTTGTCCTTTAGGCCTCTTGTTCCTTCGCTCTGGGAAGACCCATCACGGAAAGAAAAGACCAGCTGTTCAAGGTAAAACAACACCACTTCTTAAATAAGAAGAACAAGACTTTTGACTGCATATAGGTAAATTATTAACTAGATAAAAAATATGCTTAAACTTTCCCAAATGAAAACATTGATTCAATGGAAAAGAATGCAGAAGGAAGTGTGTGCCCATGACTAGAAACTTAAAGTGTTAAGTGGAGCAAGGGCACCGGACAGGCCTAGGTTAAGAGCTGAATGTAAAGAATGCAGCTGACAAATGTCTGGAATTCTTGAGGCACCAGAATGGCTTTATTCTGAGCAGCCACATCAATAGGGGCCTGTCTTTGAGCTGATCCCTCAGCAAGTGACTCAGCAGTCCTGACCCTCCAGGTGAGGCCGGCTACCTGCTGGAGAAGAGAAGACCTTTTCAGGTACATCACAATGGCTCTGTCTCAAATAACCTGCCCTCGTCTTTGTGGCTGAGCTTCCAGAAACTGGACGAGGAGTTTCTAGGAAAGAGGCCAGAAATCCTGCAGTTATCTAGGGAGTTTGAGTCGGTATTGCCCAAGTCTCGCTTCTTATGCAGAGACCATCGTTTAACCAAACGGCCTCCCCCTGTTTCTCCTAGATGGGACTTCAATCGCTTTTCTGTGCAGGTTCCCGACTAGCTACCTGGTTCCTCAACCCCATTTAACTGTTGAAGTTTGGGGCCTCAGGATGAGAAACTAGATTGTGTCTGTCCATATCAAGATGGAGTCTCGCTTATGATGAGTAGCTTAACACTCCTTCGAGAGTATTGAGTTGCTTTGGAAAGTTCAGAGGATTGTGTTTTAAGAGGAATGGTTTTAAATCCCTCCTCTGCCACTTCTTTCTTGTGCGATTTGGGGGAAATCATTTAAACCTCATGTTCTTCGTCTGTAAAATAGGAATAATGATAACTTGCCTATTTACATGGTTACTTGGAGAGTTCAACCAGATGTACTATATGAAAAGTGCTATGAAATCTGTGAAAGTCCCAGACAAACAGAGATTCTTACCATCATATCTTTTCTTTTGTGTATACCTACTAATTTTATTTAACTCTACCACATTCTACTTTGTATAATAGCATCTCTTAAATATTCCTCTTTCCCCTTTGAGACAGCAAATTATTGAAAGGAACTTGTATCATTATGTCTCCCAGAAGAGGAAGCCTAGAAATTTTGCACATTTTCAGCAAATATTAAGGAAAGATCCATTACGTGGTAAGGGTACCCCGGTGGTACACAGTTGATAGCTCTGATGGTTGTTTTCATTGTTCATATTTTTAAAAAACTGCTCTTGAAGGGAAAATGTCTTACTTATTTCCTCCTAAAGTAGTAGCTTCAGATAGTATTCAGGAAACTCTCAGACATAAAATTGCTTCTAGAATGTCACATTGATAGCAATTGCCATATAGAAGAACTCCTAAGCCCAAAGCAGTAGTGTTTACTCTTTTAAAATGCACTAGCACCACGCTCCACCCACCCAAGTATCTGAGTTTCTTCCTTGTTCACTTTTCCTCAAAGGACTGGGGACAGTGGTTGCTTTCTATAGTTTCCACCCCAATTAAACTGCAGATGTCTCTATTCTATCCCTTTTAGAACCTAACCTTTTACCTAGTTAACAATTCTTCGTATTAAACCTCCCTGCTCAAACTACTAGTGTGCTTTCTGTCTCCTGACCGGATCCCACACAGCAGAGCTGGTACTGAGCGCCGGTCCAGCTCTCCCGCAGGAGCTGAATGAGTGAGATGTCTGCATTATAAACACATGTCTGGAAAAATCAAGATCCTTTTAGCAATAGATCAGAACATCTGGCAATATCCTGAAAGGACTTTTTTGGCAATTGAGAGTGTCATGGGAGTCAAGCCTTTACTTTAAATTTCCACAGTTTGGGCTTTATAATTATATTTTGCTTTTTTGAATGTGTTGTTCATTAAATAGAAACACACATTTATACATGCATGTGCCACCTATATATGAGGCACATACACTGTATCCATATTTTAGATATATAACATATTCTTATTTTTTTTTTAAAGATTGGCACCTGAGCTAACATCTGTTGCCGATCTTCTTTTTATTTTCCTTCTTTTCCCCAAAGCCCCTCAGTACATAGTTGTATATTCTAGTTGCGGCATGTGGGGCGCCGCCTCAGCATGACCTGATGAGCGGTTCTGTGTCCACGCCCAGGATCCAAACCAGCGAAACCTGGGCCCCCGAAACGGAGCGTGCAAACTTAACCACTCGGCCTTGGGGCCAGCCCCAACATATTCTCTTTTATAATACATTTTGTAATGAGATCTGTAAGTCCTCATTAAATTTAAGTCAAGAATATGCAGCTATTTCCTCTCAAAGCAATGGTTCCTCAGCAGAGACTATGGAAGCCCAGAAGGGGACAATCCCAGTACAAAGTTAAGAAAACAAACAGTTGTATTTTCTTTATAGAAAGGTGATTCTATTTGGTAGGGAATACTAGGATTCAACATGTGGCTAGGATAATTTATTAAAATTACTGTCTTATTGCATTGTCTGTATTTCCTTTATTGTGTAAAGTTTTTTTTTAACAAGCATAGAATTTTAACCTAATCGATTCTTCCACCAAACAGTGAGGTAGGCAAAGCTGACCTTTTCAGCTCATTTCATAGGATAATGTGGACTGGAGAGTTTAAGGGGTTTAGCTGAGGTCACACAGATAATAAGAGGTAGAAATAGGACAAATACTTTCTGACTCTTTTCCACACTACTAGGCTGCCTCTGTTCCCTTTTTTAAATCAATATAGTATTTTAAGGACTGGATATTATTAATACTTATTATACTAAACATATACTGTGTACCAGACATTGTGCCAAGTGTTTTTACATGGATTGAAATCATAAAAACAAAAAAACCACCTTCTAAGAGATGTCATAATTTTTCTCCCTCTTCTACAGAGGAGGTTTAGAGAGACTAGGAAAGCTGCTCAAGATTGCACAGCTGTTAAATCACACCAAGGTGAGAGTCACATCCAGGACCTTGATCTAGCACCCATGCATTTATGTCCTATACTATTATGCTTCCTTTACTAGACAGATATTTATTGATAAAAAATGGGGCCAGATATTCCTGTTTAAGAAAAGGAAGAGAAGAGGTCATAGGAGTTAATAATCTAAATCTTCAAGAAATTTGCTATATCTTAAGACAGGAATAGCACAAAGCAAATAAAGTGAATACATGTTAAAAAAAAAATCAGCCTAAGTGAAAACTGATTTGGGAAAAATCATACAATTCTGTGATTAAGAAATAAAAAACTACATGTGAGAAAAATATTGATTAAGCAAACATATAAAACAATTAGTCATACAGGTTATAGTTTTGCCCTAAAACACTGTTATTATTAATCAGCTCACTTTCTTAAGACTATTTTTTAGAGTCGTTTTTGGTTTTCAGCAAAATTGGGTGGAAGGTACAAAGATTTCCCCTATGTCCCCTGCCTTCACACGTGCATAGCCTCCCTCATTACCGATGTCATTCACCAGAATGGTACATTTTTTAGTAAGGATGAACCTATACTGACACATAATCACCCAAAGTACGTAGTTTACCTTAGTGTTCACTCTTGGTCTTGTCCATTCTATGAGTTTGGACAAACGTGTAATGACATATAGCCATCACTATAATGTCATACAGAGTCTTTTCACTGCCCTTAAAACCCTCTGTGCTTTGCCTGTTCATCTCCCCACCACCACCTCTGGCAACCACTCATCTTTTTATCGTCTCCATAGTTTTGCCTTTTCCAGAATTTCACATAGTTAGAATCATAAAGTACGCAGCCTATCAGTTTATTTTTAATCAGTCATTTCCTTTGGTCTTAGAAAGGAAGATGAACACACAGGAGTTAGAAGAAGGACTACATTGAGAAAAATGCAATAGGTTACAAAGTTTTTCATCAACTATAAAGTGAAATGACACAGACTGTACTGGGTTAGAAAGAGAAAGTGCCCCTGTGGGCAAACAACAAATGGTCTGGAAAAATCATTCTATAAATAACAATCAGCAGACTTCCATTTTTGGCCATAAGAAGGTAACTGGTACTGAATTTACCCACTCTCCATAACTAATCATAAAAATGGTAAAAAAAAAAAAAAAAAAAAAAGTTCTAAAGCAGCAGTCTTCAGGCATTGGACCAGAGACACTAGAAGACAGGGACTGCAGAGAAAAAGAAAACATGTGAGTCCCAGGTACTTCCTGGCATTCTGGCTCAAGGTATAAAGTGGACCACACTTCAGGGAAGTGACACCTAAGAGAAGATGGTAATCTTGCTGAGCTGAAGAGGCTGAGATTGGATTTTGAGGCTGTTGAAGCAGCTAGAATTTGCAGAACAGAGTACTGAAAAGGATGGAGCTACACCATTGAGGGGGCTGCCAGAGGTCTCTGTGAGGGCTAACTATGGGTCTTTGTTTGAGGCTATGATGTGCATATGCAAGGTTAGACCAGCAAGGCGTACTAGACACAGCCTGCCATGCAGCTGAGAGCAGAACAGAGATAGCAGAGGTTACACGGTACTCAGAGATACCTGTGTTTGGGCACAGCTAGCGCAGAGAGACTTCACTAAGCTTATAAAGCATTCATTTGAGACCCCAGCTAGGCTATGCCTTGGGGGTAAGGACCCCCCCCCCCCCAGATTAGGGGCCATACTCAAGGACAAAAGGTAATACCCAATATAGATTACCCCAACAAAGAATAAAACCAAGACTGATAGAAACAATAGGAACCATGAGAAATTTAACTGCCCACCATAACAAAATGCAAAACTATGTCAAAGAAGGCAACATAATACAGACTTCCTACAAAATATCACCTACAGTCTCCCTGTGTAGAATCAAAATTACTAGACATACAAAAAAGTCAGGAAAATGTGACTCATAATGATGAAAAATAAAAATAGTGAAGAGAAACATCTTGGAAGTGCCAAGGATTTAAAAAATAGCTATTATAAATATGTCCAAGAACTTAAAGGAAAAACATGAAAAACTGATTGAAAAGATAGCAAGTATTAGAAGAGAAATGCAAGGGGCTGGCCCCATGGCCGAGTGGTTAAGTTCCCGTGCTCCGCTGCAGGTGGCCCAGTGTTTCATTGGTTCGAATCCTGGGCGCGGACATGGCACCACTCATCGAGCCATGCTGAGGCAGCGTCCTACATGCCACAACTAGAAGGACCCACAATGAAGAAGATACAACTATGTACTGGGGGGCTTTGGGGAGAAAAAGGAAAAAAATAAAATCTTTAAAAATAAAGAGAGAAATGCAAATTGTAAAAGGAAAAAGGAGGGGGATTCTAAAACTGAAAAGTAAAGTTCCTGAAATGAAATGAAAATATAACTGTCTGGGCTCAATATCAGACTGCACACTGAAGAGCAGTAGTTAGTGTGCTTGGGGATAGATCCAACAGACACTGTCCACTCGATAACGGAGAAAAATAAAAAGTTTAAAAAAGTGAACAGAGACTCACTGACCTACAGGAAAACATTAAATAGTCTAACACAGCTGCAAGTGGAGTCCTAAATGGAAGGGAGAGAGGAGATGACAGAGAGAGAGAGAGAGAGACAAGAAAGGAGAGACGAAAATTTCCCAAACAAACTTGGCAAAAGGCAACCACTTAACACAACCAAAAAGCTCAGTGAACTCTGAGAAAGAAAAAGAAAAAGAAAATCACAGTTAGCACATTATAACAAAACTGCTGAAATCCTAAAACAAAGACAATTTTCTAAAGCAGAAAATATGATACATTATGTACAATCATTCTCATCACAGCTAATTCACAACAGAAATGATGGAGACCAGGAGACAATGATGTTTTTTAATCCCAAATTCTATGTATAGCAAAAATATCCTCATAAGTGAAGGTGAAATAAAGAAACTTTCAGGTAATTAAAAACCACGAGAATTCTTCACCAGTAGATCTGCACTACAAAAAAAAAAAAAAAACAGGGGCTGGCCTAGTGGTGCAGCAGTTAAGTTTGCACCATCCACTTCAGCAACACAGGGTTCGTGGGTTCAGATCCTGGGTGTGGACCTATGCACTGCTTGTCAAGGCATGCTGTGGTAGGTGTCCCACACATAAAGTAGACGAAGATGGGTACAGATGTTAGCTCAGAGCCAATCTTCCTCAGCAAAAAGAGGAGAATTGGCAGCAGATGTTAGCCTAGGGCTAATCTTCCTCAAAAAAACAAAAACAAAAACTAAGTAGATATTCTGTCACATGAAAAGAAATTATTCCATTTGGAAACTCAAACTTTGGAGTTTATAGTGTATTTAGAAGCAAAATATATGATAACAATAACTGAAAAGATTAAGGATGGAATTATTTTGTTATAAGTTTCTTGTATTTATTTGAAATGTTACAACATTATCTCTAAGTAGAAAGTAATAAGTTAAGGATGCATAGTTTAAATCCTAGAGTAACCACTAGAAAAATAAATACAAGGACTCATAACTGAAAGTCAACAGAGGAGACAGAATGGAAAACTAAAAGGAGCATTTGATTAAAGTGAAGGAGACTGGAAAGGAAGAACAGAAGAACAACAACGAAAACATATGGGACAAACAGAAAACAAAGAGCAATATGAGAGAACCATGTCCATCTATGTCTATAATCACATTATAGATATATGTATAATTACATTAAATGAAGAGAAACCAAACACTTCAATTAAAAGGCAGAGATTATTAATTGGATTTTAAAAAAATTAAAAAATCAAGCTTTAATGTAGGCATTTAGAAAAGCTTAATTTTACATAGAAGGACAAAGATAGGTTAAAAGTAGCGGATGGAAACAGTTGTACAATGCAAACAATAAGCATAAGAACGATGCTGTAGTTATAATAATCCAGACAAGCGGTATTTCCATGGGCGAAGCAGAGAACTTCCAGGAGAGCCGGAGAGCCATAGGTGAAGAAGAGGGAAGTTTAACAATGATAACAGAATCAATTAATCAAGAAAATGGAGAGGAGAACCATCTTGAATGTTCACTCATCTAATAACAGAGCTTCAAGATAAATGAAGCGAAAACAAACACAACTAAAGGGATAATTAGGTAAATACACAATTATATTTGGACCTTTTATACCCACTTATCAATGATTGATAGAACAAGCTGACAAAAAATCAGGAAGGATATAGTTGTTAACAATATTATCAATCCTCTTAACCTAACTGACATTTATAGAATACTGCACGCAGTAGGGCAGAATACCATTCCTTTCAAGAGCACAGGCAACATTCATCAAGATAAAAAATATGCTGCTCCATAAAAATTTCAAATAGTTGAAATCTTGATGCATGTGTTAACTAACCACAAATTGAATTAAATTAGAAAATATCAACAAGATTCCTATTGAATCCCCAAATATTTAAAAATTAAATAACACATTTCTACATAACCCATAGGCCAAAGAAGAAATCACAAGACAAATTAACAAATATTTCAAACTGAATAATAGTGAAAATGCAATATATGGAAATTTGTGTGATGCAGCCAAAGTTTAGAGGGAAGTTTATGGCATTTAAATGCTTATATTGGAAAAGTAGAAAGGTTTTTAATTAACACTCTAAGTTTCCACATTAAGAAGCTAGATAAAGAAGAGCGTATTAAGTAGAAAAAAGAAATAGCAATGATATTCGTGAAATAGAAAACAATAGAGAAAATTAACAAAACCAAAAGTTGGTTCTTCAAAGATACTAATAAAATTGAAAAATATCTAGCAAGACTGATCAAGGAAAAAGAAAAAACACACATACCGTACCAATATCAGAAATGAAAGAGAGTACACCACCAGAGATTCTGCACATATCAAAAAGGATAATAAGGGAATATTATGAACAACTTATAGAAATAAACTGGGTGGCTTAGATGAAATGAATTCAAGTTTCTTGAAAAATACAACTTACTCAAGTAGACAAAAGAAATAGAAAATCTGAACACCCTCATATCTATTAAATAATTTGAATTTGTTACTAAAAACCTGTCCACAAAGAAAGTAATTAGCAAAGACATCAAGTGGTAAGTGAGCCCCACAAAGTTATTCTGAACAAGTTGGGTGGACGGATTTCTCAGACTCTGGGGAGGATTAGAATGGGTGGTAGCTGGGAGGGTGGGTGTGCTGAGTACCTTCTGTGTTCTCTTTGATATCCACCCTTCATCCTTCTCCACCTTGCTCTCTGCCCCGCAACGTGTCACTCATAGATTACATCAGCAGGCACTAGTACTAGTCCCCTAGTGCTTCTCCTGGTTTCAGACCATGGGAGATGCTAGGAGAAGAGGGAAAGAGGAGAATGAAGTTGGGGTATTTATTCCACTGGCTCCCTCCCTGTGGGGTCGAGGCAAGACACTTCCTTTGACCAGAGAGCACAATTCCTACCAGCTGGCCCTCTCCACACAGATCTCTCTGCCTCTAGGTTCCAGAAACCTCTGTCTCCCTTTGCCCTTCAGGCTTACAGGTAGTAACAGGGCCACTCACTGTTACTAGCTCCAAGGTTCTAAACTATTCCTCGTCATTTTATTGCATGCTACCCAAACCTTCGTAAATAGTCCCTTTCTTAAACTCTCTTTGCATTACCTACTTTCAGCACATCACATGCTTTCTGATAGAATCCTAACTGATACAGCTGAAAGGTATTAAGACTTAACCCAAAGCTATGAATAGTTTCTAACACATTTTTGGGTTGCCTTCATGAAGAAGTATTCAACAATAAACAATTATATTAAACATTTTCAGATCAGAGGAGTGAGAGCAGAAGCAGAATGGCAAAGGTCAACTTAGAGGGAATGTGTTGCAGAGTGAGGGTTCCCAGATGTGGCCTTGCTTTTCAGCATCCTTCCTATTTCAGTGGGAAGGGTGCTTTGGGTGAAAAGATGCCCCACAGCACTAGTCATTGGTATCCATTACACCCACAAGTTATTAATAAGCTTCCCGTTGAGAACTGACCTTCCAAAACTCAACTCTCTACGAAGTCACATAGGGTTCTGTGGGTAATTTTTTTCTCATAGATTGTAGACCATTCTGGTACATTATTTGTATGTATAGAAAACTTCATGTTGACTCAAGAAGTTAGAAAAAACAAGAGCAAAATCTGAAGAAAAATAGAAGAGACAAAAAAATAGAAAAGACAAAAGCAGAAATCAATGAATGAAATGAGAAAACAGGAACAAATAGAATTGAAAAATAAATCCAAGACAGTTCTTTGAAACACACACATGAATAATAACATCAGCTTGGGGGCCGGCCCCGTGGCCAAGTGGTTAAGTGCCCGAGCTCCACTTCAGCAGCCCAGGGTTTCGCCATTTCAGATCCTGGGTGCAGACCTAGCATGGCTCATCAAGCCATGCTGAGGTGGCGTCCCACATAGCAGAGCCAGAAGGACCTACAACTAGAATATACAACTATGTACTGAGGCGGGGAGGGGGGGCTTCAGGGAGAAGAAGGGAAAAAAAAAAGATAGGCAACAAATGTTAGCTCAGGTGCCAATCTTAAATAAATAAATAAATAAATAAACACCAGCTTGCTTAATCAAGAAAAAAAAAGAGAGAAAATAAATACACAAAAGTAAAATTGTGAAGAAGAGCATAATCAAAGATACAGAGGATATAGAAGGGATTACTTTGTACAAAATATTTTTTTAATGTGGTTTATAAAAAAAGGTCCCAGAGTAGGTAGAAAACCTGAATATACACCATAGCCAAACTTCAAGCAGACAACGGAGAAGCTGGTAGGAAAAAGAAAACTATCCAAATTAGGGCATGATATAAGGCTCTTTGACAAATGCCTTCAACAAGATTGTGTATTTGTTACCTCTAACAAAAAATATAATTATATGCTATTATTTAATAAGAAAAAGAAAGGCAATTAGAAACTTTAAGAGAAAGAAGAAAAAGCTGCACTTGAAGATCATGTTGATAAAATGTAAAAAAAAGGGAGAATCTTTTTGATGAGGAGGTTTGCGACATTCTGCTTTGTGGGGCACAGGTTTAAAAGCACAGTAGTACGTTTCCAAATCTATAGGTTTAATTGGCTCAGAATGGAATAACAGTTTTATAATTAAAATATTACAAATTATATTCCTTGGCTTTCAATTTTTAGAACCAATCTAAGAGAAATCGTGGAGCTCAGGTATAAAACAGGATTTTGAGAGAATAAAAATGTCACTAGATTGATGAAAGTATTCGGGTGCTGATTTCTTCTTCCTACATATTGGGGTTTAAAAAATAGTGTCTAATATAAATGGCTTAAGAAATAAAAGTTAATAAGTTAATAAAAGATAATAAAATGCTGAATTACTTGACAAAATTAGGTAATAAAATAATATTTTTTAAAGTATACAATTGGGAAGGATGTAAGGAGGAAAAGGGCACGTAAATGTGCTAAATTCTTAGTCTTTCATGGCAGGAGCTAATGGATATTATTAAAAGCAGTTAAATCATGAAATGGAAGTAAATTTTTTTTAGGATTATATTTAAATGTAGTGACTTTCAGGGAATGGGACTTGGGGTAGGGTACAAGGTGGTACAAATGACATCTATTTTTATCATATGTTCTTCTACACATTTTCGTTTTATTTTCTTGTGTATGTGTTAATTTTATAATATATTAAGATATTTTGAGAGGCCGGCCCCGTGGCCAAGTGGTTAGGTTCTCGAGTTCCACTTCGGTGGTCCAGGGTTTCGCCAGTTCGAATCCTGTGTGCGGACATGGTACCTCTCATCAGGCCATGGTGAGGTGGTGTCCCACATGCCACAACTAGAATATACAACTATATACTGTGGGGCTTTGTGGAGAAGAAGAAGAAGAAGAAGAAGAAGAAGAAGAAAAAAGACTGGCAATAGTTGTTAGCTCAGGTGCCAATCTTTAAAAAAAAAGTTAAAAAATATTTTGAAAAGGATTATTACTAAACATGAGAAGAAAGTTTAACACCAATGAGAAAAGTATCAACTATTCAACAGAAAGGAAAGTTAAAGCTATGACAAGAAAATTGCATTGCAGACCACAAATGGCTAATAAGCCATCAAAATATGCTTAACTCCATTCATAGTTAAAGAAATGCAAATATGATCTTGTACGCATAGGTAGCAAAGATTTTAAAAATATGTATTGGTTGGCAAATTTAAAATTATTGGTTGGCAAAATAAAATTATATTGGCAAGCCTATAGAAAAATGGGAATTCTCAAATACCATTAGCAATGCAAATTTTTGGAGGATGACATCTGTTAAGCTTTAAGTATGCATATTATCTAGCCATTCTAAAATTTTAGGAATTTTGTAAAGATAAATATGCAATGATGTTCACTGTGGTATTATTTTTAAATTGAAAGGAACAAAAGTAAAAGAACAGCTGCAACAGAGGGAAAGCAACCTCAGTGGGCTTCCAAAGGCGACGGACAAGGTCAACTCATAGCAGCATATTCACGTGATGGCACATTGCACCAGGGGTAAAAATAATAAAGAAAATCACAGCGTGCTAGCACCAAAAAATCCATAAAGCGTTGGTAATGGAAAATTTTTCCAGAAAAGTTTTTATAGTGTGCTTGGATCTGTATTAAAAACTCTGGAATATTGTAAATATAGAGAAAATATCCTGGAACAATGGAATACTCCGCGAATGATCAATAAGGCAGTCTGCAGGCAAAAGGGAAAGGAGGTCATTTTTTTACTTTACTTTTACTTTATTTTCACTTTATATTGCTTCTCAATTCTTATTTTTTCCAATGACCATTTATTACATTACTTTATTTTTTAAAAAAGCTTTTTAAAAATCTCAGTGAAGAGCTGTGAAATGCAAAATTAGACCAAATTTTATTTGGTAGATCTTACTTGGCAGTCCTCACTCTCCCCAGCATTGAGCACAATGATCGGCAGAGAGCAGATATGCAAGCAATATTCGGATTAGATGATAAATGAACCAATGAGGCATTGAAACCTGACATATTCAACCATGTATTTATTTTTGTAATATTAAAGCCATTTCGCTGTTATTAAAGAAATCCAACTCTTGCATAAAATAACATAGAACACATCTCATTTATCCTTATTTATATTTTACAGGGTGGCTTTCAAACCCAAGATTGTGTGTACTCATTTTTAAAAAATTTTTTTACTCTCTGTGGGTTCCCCTGTCCACAAACCCATGTTAGATGTACACCAGAAACCCTGGGAAATAGGTCCCTGGTTAAAGAAAAGCTCTCAGGAAACGTTTAGAGAGAAGTAGCTCAGGAGACAGAATAGCATTCGAGAAAAATTGCTCGTTTCCATTTTAGAAGTATGCAGAGACAGAGAATGTGGCCAGGAACACATTCCACCTCTTCCGCTGTCATTGTTTTTTGCAGGAGGCAATTGTAATTCATTCGATGGAAATAAACATAATAAAGAGCATCCTGGCTTCAGTGTCTACCAAAATCAGAAAACAAGTCTGACTGTGACATCAGTCTCTAGAGGAAGCCAACCAGTTTCTTGTTTGCTTTGGTCTGACACATGCCTGTGGTGATTAACTCTGGGCCCCCCAGTCTCTTCGGGGCACTAGACTTTGGCCCTTCCTCACCTGTAAACAGATTCAGGATGTGTCTTGA